>NC_142764.1:24184934-24861742 GCF_054948205.1 Urtica dioica subsp. dioica
GATACTGTGGTCACCCTCATCCCCAAAATAGAGGACCCGAGACGAGTCAGCGATTTCAGACCGATTAGCCTGTGCAATGTGATCTATAAGATAGTGGCCAAGTGTTTGGTCAACCGTCTTAAGATCACTATGCACGACGCCATTTATGAGTCCCAGAGCGCTTTTGTTGGAGGTAGACTGATCTTCGATAATGTCTTGGTCGGCTTCGAGGCTCTCCATACGATGAAGCGGAAACGCTTCGGTAATGGAAAATGCGCGTCTCTCAAGCTTGACATGGCTAAGGCGTTTGACAGGGTCGAGTGGGCTTACCTTGAGTCGATGATGTTGAGACTGGGATACAGCACGCAGTGGGTGCACCTCATCATGAGATGTGTTACCTCAGTCAGGTTTGCTTTCAACATCAACGGCGCCACCCGAGGCAGTGTGACTCCTTTCAGAGGCCTCCGCCAGGGGGACCCTCTCTCTCCTTTTTTATTCCTCTTCTGCTCAGAGGGTCTCTCGAGCCTCCTTCGAGCGAGCGAGGATGCTGGGGCGATTTCAGGAGTCCGTTTCCGGGATCTTCACGTGTCTCACCTCCTTTTCGCGGATGATAGCATGATATTCTGTCGTGCGATACCGGACGAATGCGAGAGAGGGTTACAGACATTTTACGGACTTATTCAGAGGCCTCGGGCCAGATGGTGAACTTTCAAAAGTCCGATGTTTGTTTCGGTACGGAGGTCAGCGATGAGGAGGGTGATGTTCTGGCTCTGACCCTAGGTGTTAGGAAGACGGACTGCAATAAGCGATACCTGGGTCTTCCCGCGTTCAGTGGTCGGAGGAAAGCTGAGCTTTTTGGGTATGTAAGAGACCGGGTCTGGGCTAAGATTAAGAGTTGGAATGGTCTCTCCCTCTCGCAGGCTGGAAGAGAGGTCCTCATTAAATCCATCCTTCAGTCGATCCCCAGTTACGTGGCCTCTTGCCACAGGATCCCACTGCGCCTGATTAGAGACATCCATTCGGCGATCGCCAGATTCTGGTGGGGGGGTGGAACAGAGACGAAGAAGATCCACTGGTGCAAGTGGGAGGACCTCACGCGACACAAGTCAGAAGGCGGGATGGGCTTCAGAGATCTGGAGAAGTCCAACCAGGCCCTTCTGGCTAAGAGTGTCTGGAGGCTTCTCCGGAGACCGGATAGTCTGGTAGGACGAGTTTATAGACAGAGCTACTTCCCTGACAGTGATATTATGACGGCTCTCCCTGGCTCGTGTAGCTCTTCCATATGGCGCAGTCTTCTTTGGGGTCGTGAGATCATCCAGTCCGGTTCGAGATGACGGATCGTGGACGGGGAGGCTGTGTTGGTCATAGGCGACAGTTGGGTCCCGAGGGACAAACCGGCCACCTGGATTGATCTCCCTTGGATTCCCCCCGATATGCGTGTTGCTGAGCTTATGAGGGTCGACGGTAGCTGGAATGTCGATCTTATTACAGCGATGTTCGGGGAGGAGGACGCTGCGGCGATCCTGAGCATTTCGAGTGGTGGTGAGGGTACTCCTGATGTGCGTCGCTGGCATTTCACTGAGAATGGGGAGTACTCCGTCAAGAGCGGCTACCGTGTCGCGATGGGGAGAGCCAGTACTCCGGTCGCCAGCTCTTCAGATCCGACGGTGATGGAGAAGTGGTGGACGAAGTTCTGGCAGCTGAGAGTTCCTCCTAAGGTGAAACTCTTCTGTTGGCGAGCCTGTCTAGGCCAGATCCCGGCCAGAGCAGTCTTAGCCAAAAAGAGGATCACCTCCGACGATAGCTGCCCTGTCTGTCAGAAGGCGAGATAGACTGTTTTCCACGCGTTTTGGGGTTGCAGGTGGAGCAGGAGAGTCTGGAAAGAGGTGGGCTTCAGCCACATTCTTCCGCCTTTCAGAGACGGCGATGCCTTCGACGCTATCCTCAGAGCGACGGAGACACTTGAGGTTCGTTTCCATGAGCTTTTCATTACCATTATTTGGGAACTTTGGAACCACAGGAACAATGTCTTGGCCGGGAGATCAGTTTGGAGCCAGCCACAGCTAGTCCAGTGGACCGTGAGCTTCCTCGATGAGTACAGAGCGGCTACGGTTGGGGAGACTCCGACGAGCACGAGGGCGACTACGACCCCCAGATGGACCCCCCTAGGGATGGGTCCCTCTCGATTAACGTCGACGCGGCGCTCGCTCGCGACCGTGGAGGCTTCGGTGTCGGTTGCATAGTTCGAGACCACACCGGAGAGGTGATCGCCTCGCAGACGCTTTTCCTGGCTAGGGGGTTCTCCCCCCAGCTTGCGGAAGCGTATGCTGTCCTCCAGGGCATAGAGCTAGTTCGTAGCGTCGGGGGCAGGAGAGCAGAGATCCAGTCTGACTGCTTGGGGGTGGTGAGGATGATCGATGAGGGCGCGACGCCTGCGACAGAGCTTGGGACGATCTTGCACCACATCTTCAGAGAGGTGAGGGAGCTTGAGGTTTTTCGCATTTTGCATATTTCTCGTCTTTGTAATGTTGCAGCGCATAATCTAGCGCGCTATGCGGTTAACCATCACTCGTCCTCGACCTGGCTGGGTTTAGTCCCGCCTTGTTCGGAAGAGGCCATTAGGGCCGATGATCGCGAGTTGAGGTCCCGCTCGGCCTCCTAGGGCCCTGTTTGTGTTTGATTTTCTTCTGTTTTCTTTCCGTTGGTTTCTGTTTTCTTTTGTAACCACGGTTTTCCTCCGCCATATGTGAAGGCTTTTATGATATTCCGTGGCACTGACCACGTTTCCTAAAAAAAAAATCTCACCTTCTGAAATAAATTTTTGTCTTAGCAATACCCCACTAAGAAAAAATTGTAAACAACTAAGTCACATCAAATTTGTTGTTTGCTAAATAGTTATCGTATAGTAAATTATAATTAATTAGTTATTGATTCTATTAACAATAATTAATCGATACTTTTACCCAAATATTTTCGTCAGTTAAGATGGGCTTTAATGATACTCTAGACAAGTTTAATACAAATAGGTTCGATGAGTAAGGCTGATAAAACATTAACTATTTTCCATGAAATATTTATATATACAAAAAAAGTGAGTACAATATAATGCACAGTATACTATCATGTTTTCTTTTCCCACAAATGGCATTCCATTAGTCTTATTCTTACAGAAAGGGGTTCATTATCCTTCTGCAAAGTTTAAAAGATATCAATGACCCCAAATAATGATTAACACATTCTTAAGGGATTTATAAACATCTCTTCACTTTGTATGTGTAAGTTACAAAGTGTCTGATGGCCCCAAATTAAGTGCCCGCAATTACACACCCCTCTTATCTAAATTATTAATTTCTTAAAAGTGCTATAAACAAAATCATGTCGCCTAAAAAGAAAAAAAAAAGGACCCAAATAATGATTTCACTTTCTTGTACTTTCTTTTCCCTTTCTTTTTCGCGTATCATTATGTGCTATGTTAGAGGAAAATAAAAAATAAAAAAAACATAAGCGCGTGTATAGCGGGTGTCACATTTTATTCAAACTTACATCCATCAATTCAAGTGGACGTATGAGTGAACATTAAAATTTTAGTAACGACATATGTCCCTTAAGAGTTGGGCCTCAATGTCTATTAGGCAATAAAGCCCAAGTAGTCAAAAAAAAAAAACTTGTTGTGAAGGAAAATGGAATCAAACCAAGCTTGTAGGTCCATTAGGATTGTGGGCCATAGCCCATTAGGGAGAGTTGGATACCGCTTTATGCCACGTAGACTCGACTCGGAGTAACCACAAAAGTGATATCTTTTTGTAGCAAAGTGCATGTGGAACTTTTGACACTATCAAAAGAAGAGAAGCGTTCAACTACTGTGGACCTGAGAATTGACTGAGTCAAGGGAAAAAGAAAAGAGAAAGGAAAAAAGAAAAGTGAATTTAAGAACATAAAAAATATATTAATATGTACTTACATTACATGACAAATCGCAATGTAATAAGTCATAAGTGAACTTTTTTAGGACAAGTGAGTAGAAATTAAAAAATCAGCTCTACCGCTTGTACATACATAATTCAACTTTCAAAGCATTTTTTTTTTATTAACTCTGTTTCTGAGCAAGGACAAAAAAAGCATCTTTTTTTTTTCTAACCACACAAAGCATCTTTTTCTACTGTGGTGTGGTATTTTCGTTCACGTGGGAATCATTCCTGAAGCCAATTTCTGACACAAAACCGGCCATGCAGAACCAAGGACTGCATTAACTTTATCATTTATAAATTATTATTTGCTATTATTTATCTTTCAAAGTTCAAAAACTTCCTTACTTGTTGAGCTTGGAGCTGAGCTTCGCAAACAATATCAAACTCTCACACGCAATCGCACGTGTAATTGTTGTCACGCGTGGGTAAGTAATAATTATAATAATTGTCATATATTACTGTTCATAACCAAGTTTTTGGTCTTTTCCCCTCTGCTGTTGACGTACCGTCTGAAGAAGGGAGAGAGAGAGCAGAGACTTTTTGAGTATTTGACTGAAAGCAATCAATCATCTAGTGATGGGTAGGGAAGATCGGACGGCTGAGATTGAGTTGTTTCCATTGTAATAAAGAAACGCATTGGATTAGGGAACAATTTTGAGGATTAGATGTTCCACATGTTGGTCAGGGTCTCCAAAGCTCGACAATGGAAGTTGATGTGTCGGTTTTGTTTAATTGATTCGCCAATATGTGCATATATATAATATACATTTTACATGGGGTTCGAGATTTGCTTTTTTTTTTTTTTTTTTTTTTTTCACACTTAAAGAGGATAGATTATATAACAGGATATCATATTATTGTTTCATGCAAAAGTCATTAACGCTTTATGATTTCTCCAAATCACATCCCTTTTTATTATTTTTTATTATTTTTTTTTTTCCCGTTTATGTTTTATCAAAGAGGATTTCGGTGGCCAGTGGCCACATAAGATGCCCTTATTTTATAATGGGGTGAAAAGCAACAAAATAAAATTACATTCGCATCAATACAACTCTATTTTCCACTTTATAGTAGACTGAAGATTGATAAAACTCTAAACATAGAGTTTTCATTCTACTCTATTTTGAAGTGAAATTTTAATAATTTTAAATAATTATAAAATGACCCTAAAACTTATTACATTTTAATATTTTGTTTTATCTTATTGTAATAATTTATGACAAAATTATTTTATATTATTCTAATTTGAAAACATTGATCAAAATAATAAATTACATAGCATATATATATATATATTAACATCTTAATAAAAGAAATTGCTAAAAGTAATACATCACAAAGTCAAGTGCAAACAATATGATAGACATAAACAAGCTCTAGTATTAAGAATATAGGGTTCATTAATATCATTGTTATATTTCAGTTTGCTATATTTCATCAATATCAGTCTAATATATTTTTACTATCCATTCTAATAGTTTGCTATATTCTATACAGCTCTTCCAGTTAATATTTTAGTATTATTCATTTGACTTTATAATTATTTTCCAACTATTTAAATATTATATATAATGTGTGTTAACTTTATAAAAAGAATATTACTTTGTGGCCCGCATAGAGAGTGAAACTAAGTAATGACGAGAATATCAAATACTAATAGGAAATGCAATTAGGGCTAAGAGATCTAGCACCCAGGCAGGCAAGTATAGACTAGTGGCTCGACCGCTCTTAAAATGTCTCGAAATCTTCTTTAGTCATGTTTTTTTTTTTCTCCGTTGAAGACGTCAATCAAACTAACGTCATGTGTCAAGAGCACTAGTGAGCTAGCTAGAATGACACGTGGCAAAAGAGAACGGCCGGGGACTATATGTCCTAGTCCGACGGAGGGAATGAAAAGACAGAGGCACGTAATCAATCCGACATGGCACATGTGAGAATAGAGTGGCTTTGCTTTTAGGGCTATAATATGCCTCACTGGCTGACTTGTGTGGAGTAAAGTGAAGAACTCGAATTGAATTCTAAGCATTGTTTATTTATTGTTGTGTTGTTGTATTCGTTTTTGTTAGTTGTAAATAACTGTTTCGTGTTTTGGTGGTGGTGCCACAAGGCTCAGAGATTTTGCTTTGCCAATTCAGCAAAACCAACCATATATATTTATATAGTAGAAAATGTGTCTCTCATTTTTTTGTATTAATAGATGTGGGTCTTGGTTGATATATAAAAAATGTGTGGGTCTAATAGAGCATTAAATGGTTTTGGTAGCATGAGTCAATTGTTTGTCCTTTTTTTTTTATTATTTATCAATTTATTCTTATCTTTCTTTTAGTATGTTTGTAATTGTATATCATCTCTACTGCCACAATTGCTTTGGACGACCTAGTTTTTCTTTTGTCCCCGACATTAAGTTTTTATAAATTATCTTGATGGTTATTGGTAAACCTTTTTTTTTTATTTTTTTATTTTTTTTATCGACTTGCTAGGCCCAAAAAAGGGGTTAATGGGTTCTTAGGGAAAAAAATAAAATAAAATAACGCATGTGGTTATGAAAAAGTAGACCGGGAGTGTCTCATTCATTAAAAATTCAAAGACGGTTTAATACATGTAAAGACGGCGATTTTGAATGATGCATGAGATGAGATGCGATTTTTATTTATGTATACATGTATATATATATATATATATATATATAAATATATGATTTTTTTTTGTTTTATAATATCTTGAATTGGATGGATCTTTGACATAGATGATTTTGAATTGGATCTTTCAAGTATGAATCTTAATGATTAAATTTGTATCATCAGAAAGGTTTTAAAGAGACCATTTTCAATAAATTAATCTTTATTTTTTTCACTTTCACATTCTAGTCATAATTTAAAAAACACTACGTTTTAATCATTTGGAATCTCACGTAGTTAAATTATGGACACGTTATTTCTTGTGACAAGATTAACATCACCATTTACAACATTTTCGAGTAGCAAAGCTCATCTCGTCTGATTTTTTTCATTAGAGAATTGTAACTCTGAATTTGAGACGACTCGTAACTTTCATTTGTCTTGATCAATTAAATATTTAATATATTAAAACAGTCAAATAGTTAGGCTCAATTAAAATTATAATTCAATTTTTCAAATATTAAAAACATGAATAAACTCATATCTACGTCTTTCGTAATATGGCGTGTGTGTTTTATTTTAGGGTGAGCTATTTTCTTAATTTTTACACGATTATACTAGAAATGGAACATATGGAGTTTAAATAGATTATATATATGTATAAATCTCTTAAAATAAAAAAAATGTATATAAAATTATATAATAATTATAGGGTATAATATAATACATAGGTATTAAATATAAATGGACTATAACTTTACTTAGTAAATTATTTTTTTTAAAAAAAAATTATTAGAATAATCGATAAAACTAACTATATATTTTTTTTATGTTTAAAATCGAAATTGACGCTTGAAGATTATATATTGTAATTTGTGTTTAAATGTGTAGTTGATGATATGGTGTATGATGTAAATTTAAAATTATTTTTAAAAAAATGGAGATGGCATAGAAAAATTCCTTAATTCAGATCTCATAAGTAGATAAATATCAAAGATGAACCTCTTAATTGCAAAATATTTATTAATGGACTTTTGACTAAATTAGTCAAAAATTCATTTTCAATAAAATCTTATCATGATTTATCGTACCTCCTTATTTTATCGTAACTCATTATTTCATCGTAAATTATCATAACCCATCGTAACTCATCGTAATCTATCTTAGTTTTTTTAAAAATTTCTTTTTGAAATTGATTAAAAAAATTCTTGAAATGGCATTTTTGTTTATTTTTTTAGTCAAAAGTTTATTTTTTAGATATTTTGCAACTAAGTTTTTTAATATTGATACTTAAGTTTAAGAAATTTCTCACGTCACATATCACCATTCACCACCACAAGTCCACACTCCACAACATGGACTCTTATGTATGTATCGATATATATAAATAAGCACTCCTCACATACATTATTCATTACGCCAAAAAATAAATTATAAACTAGTCTATCCAAATTCCAAAGCTCTTCTCCTCAAACTCAAATCATCAACCGTCCGTAAGACACGTCTCAAAATCTCTCTCTCTCTCTCTCTGACGATGTGAGTTTTCTCTCTCTCCCGGCAGAAGAGAGCACTGACTAACCAAAAAGAAATGGCCGAAGAACAACGATACCACCACAGATTCGGTTATGGCTACGGGTGGGCCCCAGTGGGAGCTCCGTTGAATATGCAGCGACAAAGCCAACAAGGTCACACGAGAGTCGACGATCAGAGCTTGAGGGACTTCGACAACTCGGTCAACGCCGTGTCCTTCGGCTTCGTGGCCACAGCCATTCTCATCTCCATGTTCCTCGTCATGGCCATCTTCGAGCGCTTCCTCCGACCAGCCTCGTCGGAGCTTTCGCCGTCCGGTCGCCGGAATCACTCCGTCCCCGAAACGCAGCTGGCTTTCAATCCCAAGCTCCCTCGCTCTTCTCCCAAAGTATGACTCTCTTCTCTTCTATATACTCTCTTCTTCTCGTAGCCAAATGCTTCGGAAGAGTATTTTCATATGGTTTTTGTCTTGATCGGCATATTTAATCGCATTATACCTCAACTTGTTAGCTTTATTTTTTATTTCCTTGGAATAAAGTTTTTATCTTTTTGCCAGTTTAGGTTTCGGTAGTCACTTACTCACTTTGAGCCTGCTATACAGCGATCACATGATTGCTTGTGTTAAGAAAGTTCATCTTTTTTATTTTTTTTCTCTGAGCGTTTCGAGTACAAAAGTTTTGTATGTTTTCGTTTGTGTTCTTTGTTGACTTTGATAAACCATTTATATGCTTTTAATTATGAGCTATGGAGCTATGAAGTCGAGTGTTTCTCAAAAGTTTTGTTCATTCCCTTAATTTTTTTTTTTTCTCCACTTAGATTCTCCTTTTAGGCGGTGAAACGATCATTATCAACCACTGGCCTCCGTTTGCTGCGGATTTCACTCGCCATTTTGATTTTCCTTGTCCTTAATTCTACATACAAATATCTATTTTTTTTTGCTGAATCCCCCAAAAAGTGCGTTCTTTTGCAGATATTATTGACTCCCTATTGCGCACTTGATTGCACTTGTAGGACATCGGAATTGATTCACCAGATTTACTATTACATGACAAAGTAGTTGGGTTTTTTTTTTAATTTTTTTTTCACCCTTCAATTATATGACTATTGTTTCCCTCAAAAAAAAAAAAAAAAAATTATATGACTATTGTTTGTTAATAGTTAATCTATATTATCTTCCTCAAGAGAAACCCCACCTCCATATGAGAAATCAAAATCCCAGCTTTCAAATGCTGTCTGGGTAAACCTATGATGTGTTTGTGGGGTTCTTAATGTGTCCCATTCAATTTCAAAGTAGTTGTGTGGTTGAGTGGTGGTTGGGCTTTGGAACTGTCTTCAGTGCCAACATTACGCCCTCTCGGCGGGACCCACAGGGCTACCTCTGGATGCCACCCGGGACCGGGAGTGACAGCCCGTCAAACCTTATTACTGAATCATGTCTTTTTTCGGTTGTTGTCTTGTGTGTCACCGGTCCACTCTGGTCCGGTCGAACCTTCATTAGAGTTTTGTTTACACTGCTTTAATTGCAGCGTGGCTAATGTCATATCGCTGCCCTGATTGCGCTTCGACATTGAATGAGGGCATGTTATTTGTTAATGTCAGGTTCTTAAAATAATCATCCAATCCAAGGCCAATATGTTTAGTTGTTTCTATGAAGAATTCAATGAGTGTGGGCTCATTTTTTTTCTCGATATTTAGCTTTAACGGATAAATGCTCACGACTGAAGTATGGTTTATACGAATGAATAATCTGTTAAATTTTTGTTTCTTTTTGGTTGAATCAAAGTTTCACAATTTTAAGACAGCCTAGCAAAAAAATATGCTAAAAACACTCATGAAGACCTTGTGTATTTTGCTCAAATGTTTGTCCAACCAACTTAGCCTTTTTTTTTCCACAAATGATACCCTATGTTTTTAAGGAAGTTCTGTAACTTATCAACACTAGTTGTTTGTCTGTATTCTTTTCATTTTGTTAATCGGTTACTTAAAGAACTTACTGCTTATGATTTATTTTTACATTTTTTTTTTGGTTATGTCTAGCTATTTGCTTGTCTACAACGCATGATCGAGATCGATTCGCACACTTTCAAAAAAATTATTTGCGTTTGGTAGATAACTAAATTATCCAGTTTCTTACTAAATTTAAGTGTGCAGATGACTAATGAACCATTACACTGAGTGCCTGTATTATTTTAAGATTGGGAAAAGGAGATATAGCCACTGAAAACCTGCCTATCTATTTCACCTTTCTTCATATAATTATTTTAACTCTCTTGCAACTTTTTTTTTTTTGGTCACGCCTTTTCTAATTTGTTGAGATTGTGCGCACTTAACACGGTAGTGCTTAACTCAACTCTGATTGCAGATTGCTCTAATTTCACTACCTGAGACTCTAATGGTCGAAAGCTGTCACACATTTACTAATTTATTTACATTTGAATAATTGCAGATGAGCGTTTACGCGAGAGGAGTGTCGGTTTTGATGCCCGGAGAGAAAATCCCGACATTCATTGCCCATGCAGCACCGATGCCTTGTCAGCCCGAGGGAGTCTCGTGGCCACATCATCACCCGCCTCCGCTGCTCAATTCTCCGGCCCCAACTTCGTGAGTAAGTCCTTTTTTCTCTTCTTCGATAATAGCGCAGAACGGTTGTGAAGAGGGGTTTTCTGGAGATCTTTTGTTCTGTGTATATATATTAGCAACTATCCATAGTTATCAACCAAGATCAAAATGCATTATTCTCTTACTATTTTTGTAATATAAAAAGGATGGCTTGGGTTCCACTTCCACTGGACTAGAAAGATTGAGTTTGAGAGAACTACTCATGCAGGGATTGGATTTCTGACCCCTTTTTTTTTTTTATGTCCTTTGTCCGAATGTAATTGCAAGTTTTTAATGGAAGGGCATTTTTAGTGGATTGCTTGTCATTATTGGCTACAACAACATAGCTCACTAGCTAGACCATGAGATTTTTTTTTTTTTTTTTTTTTTTTTTTTGGTGTGGAACATTGGATTGTTGTTTCGAATTATTGGTGTTTCATGATAAATAGTCGCCGTCAAATTAGCAGTTGCGAGATCAATAATACAATGGCATTTGATGATTCAACAGACATCATTACGAAATAACTGCATCAGTGTTGATTTCGAATAATCTCGTAGAATGAAATTTGCCACTGCTCGTATGGCTTCCTATGACTTGATGATTACCGACCGGGCCTTTTGAAACTCTTGAAACTTGCGAGTAAGAACTCTGCAAACACTTGATCCTTTTTTCGAGGGAAAGCGGTAAAAGAAGGAAGACCCTCTTTCAGGGACCTTGGTGTTAGATGTCCATCTTCACTAAATATTGGCTTGATTTATCGGCCCAGAGAAGATGGTCATGGTCGAAGACCAAAAGGGATATACTCGAGATGTCGACGATCTCAGTCGACTATAAAAGCTCTCGAATTTGCAAATAACTTCATTTCCCGGGTCGCTAAAATCCAAGACCTTGAGAAGGTTATATTTCCCGGGCCACACTCTTTAAATCGAAGACCGCCTTGGGATTTTAGCTTACACAATTGATCTTATTTTGTACCAATAGATTTTCCGATAGCTCGAATTAACACCCCACCAAAATCGGGCCACAAGACACTTTATATCACACATTAGGGAGGCTAGGTTCAAAAATACACTCATGAAATATGTGGGAAGGAATAAGACAACAACAAAATATAAGATCATATCTCTATTAAACATTTGTTATTTTTCCTTCTTGTTTTTACATTATTATTTATTAATGGTGTTGCGCTTGTTCTGCGACGAGGACGAATTTGATGCGGCCGTGCTGAGAGCGTGATGCAGTTGAAAAGTTTTTTTTTTCCTTGAGAAGTATATTTGTCTGAAAAGGGACAAAAATAGATATTTTCCAATTTTAACAAAAATTATAATATCAGCATAAATTTATACATTATTAAGGGTGTAATCGGATTGAGTTCATCGGTTTCTTCATGTGCTATAAACTAAGATCGATGCAACTAATTTTTATTTTTGGAACTCAAACTGTACCCGATTAAAAGCTCAGATAAAATCAAACCAAACCTATATTAACCTACATATATTCTCGATCAATAAAGTCTAACTAGTATTGTTCAATTTTATTAAGTCACGGTAATATTATAGGAAAATCAGTGTATACAATCTCTTTCATATAAATATTTGCAATCTAAAATATGGAAAAAGGTTAGCGTCATCGGGTTAGTTCGATTCAACCCAATTGCACGAACATCAAAATCCAAACTAACCCGAAAGACTTGCGGGGTTGGTAATAACCCAAACTTCGTTGGATTTTGATGAGAGGCAATTTGATAAAGATTGCGATTTGGTTTAGATAATTAAATTGTTTGGTTTAGCGATTTTCACAAAAAAAACACAAATAATATATCTTCTCAACAACGCTCGCTACTTCTCGTAGGTGCTCGTGACATCTCGTTTGCAACCTCATATGCGATGCTCGCTCCCTCTCAAGGCCCTATCATTCTCTCGTCGGGTGCTGAGCCATATCACCTTCTTGTAAGGAAAGAGTTCTCGCAATTGTTTCCAAAAGGAGCATTAGCATAGCTGAGCTCCCAATTTGCCTTTTTTGTGGGAAAGGCCTCTCGTGCTTTGGCCTTCTCATGATGAAACCCTCTCGTCGACTCCGTCATCATGTCGACCCGCTTTGGCTCCCTCGTGTTTTGGACTCATCTTGCGACATGCCTTTATGATATCCACCTCACATTGTCGCCTCGCTTAGGTATCTTTACATATGAGCTCATCGCCTTGCAAAATCTTTATGCCAAAATTTCCTCCTCTCCATGCTACATGCCTCCGCGAGATTCTATCCCAAAGGTACCTTCACCTAGGAGCTCCTTGTTTCGCGATGTCCATTTCTCAAAGATTCTTCCTCGCCTAAATTATGTAAAATTCTATCTCTTTCTTTCTCCAACTTAGAGACGAGATTTGGACAACTCATTTAGCTTCTCAGACTAATATTGAGCGTCGGACCGCGTGTCATAGATAATCCATATGCACCTCTCATATTATTTCTCCTTGTCTTACCTAGGGAACGGAGATTGGATAACCATCCTTCAACGAAGAAAAGTCTGACACCAACGACCACTCCCTTGTTTTTATTGTATTTTCCAAGATTATTTAGAGGTCATAGCATATGAAGTCCTCCTTTTCATAGTCACGGCTCTCTTAAGTCCGATGGAAAAACGACATTAATTGTTTTTTTTTTTGTGTGTATGTGGGATCTCGGGTCCACTCTTTATGTATCACATACGCTCTTGTGTTTTGAGATGGTAAACGACATTAAGTACAACAAAGCCCTTGAGCTAGAAGGCTAGGATATAAAATAAGAAAAATCGGTGATATATATTAATTTTCTGTTGATTTCTTGAGATTTATGTGCTCGATAATGACGATAAAATATACTCATTTTGGTCAATATTTTTGCTTAATTGATTTAGCAATATACTGTGAAAAAAGGATGAGAAACCGGTTACATTCGTGTTTTTTGCAAATATTTAGCTTGTTTGAAACCACATTCGTGCTTATCGGAAAATATCGACAATATAGTATATTAACATATTTTTGAAATACGAAGGTCTAGTCTTGGGCTAGGTAATAAATTACTAGAACCTGAAAGATATTGTCTGTAACTTTGTATCTTTTGCATGATTAAGAAAAAGGACATTCATAGAACAGGCCACTAGGACAAACAACGGCGTAATATTATTCATTTGATATCTACGACGGCTACACAAAAGGGTTTTTTCCCACTTTGTTTTCACCTCCCAAATTTAAATTTAAATGATTCTTTAAATATAAAACCTTTTTTGTGGCCATAGTGTACTTAATTTGTTGGAGAAATATATATATATATATATATATATATATATATATATATATATATATATATATATATTGGTGCCATGCAATAAGGAGTTTTAATTTTTTAACTGTCAAGAAATGCAAATGTTTGACTTCAGAAGTTGAAATTCTAATTAACCAAATGGCAATGGCATTTGAATGTTTTTATTTTTTTTATTGATTAAAAGACTTTTTGTATGAAATAGTCATTTCAAACTTAGTGTTTAGCAAAATAATCAAGATTTCACAAGTTGATGCAAAATAGTCACTTATAATGTAAAAGTACTAATATACCCTTAATTATTTTCAACAAGTTTATTCCTGCTTTCAAACAATATAATCCACTCTTCGATAAATCAAAAGTAGAAAATGAAGAAGAAGATGTCAAAAAATTTAATCCTGCTTTAAAAAAATTTAATCCACTGTGCGATAAATCAGAAGAATAAAATGAAGAATGATAAGATGTCAAAAAATTTAATTCTGCTTTCAAAAAATTTAATACACTGTGCGATAAAGAATAAGAAAAAGATGCAGAAAAACTTGACGACGATCTTGGACTTTCGATCTCCGACCGCGATCGAACACGAACAACCTGCTTTGCGACTGATACGAAGAAATCGATAATGATGATGATGATGACGACGAGACGGAACGAGATCCTGAGCTATTGACGATGAGTAAGGTAATTTGTACTCATCGACGAAGACATAACTACGAAGACGAGGACGGCGATGGCGATCGATGAAGACGAGGACGGCGATGGCGATCGATGACCGACGTATATGACGACGGTGACGATCTTTAATATAGATCGAGAGCTATTTTTAGGGTTTTTTTTCATCGATTGTATTGTTTTGGTAAACCTGAGTATTTGGTGTATAAGGATATTTTGGGGGTTTTGTCAATTTTTAGCTATTTTGCCTCAACTGTAGAAATTTGGGCTATTTTGCTAAACCCAAACTTTAAAATAACTAGATAGCCGCATCGCCCTTGATTTAATGAATGTTTGAGTATGTTCTTCAAAAGAATAACATAGCCAAACGTTACCGATATTTTTCGAAAAGAAACGTCAGTAATTGTTAATATACATATAAACATATTACATATGCATCAGATAAAATATCGTATATATCCTCTATACATTTAATCGAAATACTGTGATTATTCTTTTAATTTTTTAAATTATCATCTGTATCAAAGTCAAATTACTATTTATAGTATGTTTATACTCTGAAACTCATTTATATATTAAATATATCTATTAAACTAACATTTTATTGAATTTAACTTATTTAAAATGTAAAATGTCCATAATACCATAAATGAGATCACCTATTTATCTTTCATCTTAGAATAATTTGTTGCAATTAATCATTCCTCTAGTTGTTTTTCATATTCTAGCCAAAGTTTCATTTTATAAAAATTTAGTTTATCAGACCCGAAGTAAATTAATTAATTAAAGAATAAATGTACTGTTTAGTTAATTAATTTAGTTCGGGTCAGGTGAACTATTTTTTATTTTTTTTATATAAAATGATTTTTAAAAGAAGGGTGAGCTATTGGCTTGATTAGCCTTTCATTTTATTAAGAAAATAGAAAATATATATATAAATGAATACATACAACTTCATTATTGTAAGAGATAAAAAAAATAGGTTTGAGATGGAAGGAAGTCGTATCAACACACTCGTTTTTTTCTTTTTCTTCGACAAAACCCACAAATCTCCAAACTCATCGTCGTCGCTTTCTTAGGCCGCCGGATCAATCTGCAAGCTCATCATAAGATGAATGAGGTTTTTTTTTTTTTTTTTTATAAAATGAAAAGTAAATGGGGAATTTTTTTTTTTTTTTAGAATAAAATATAAATAGAAGATCCTATTAAGGGTATTATGGGCATTTCTGATATTTTTTTAATGATAAAGTCAACTAAAAATTATGAAAATGTTTATATTTGATTCAATAAATCTTTTTAGGATATAAATATGTGATAAATAGTAATTTGAAAGGATCCATGTGATATTTTAAAAATATGTGGGAATAATCGCAGTATTTCGATTAAATAAATGAAATATATATGATATTTTGCCTATTATGTATTCCTTTTAGTCATAGTCAAAGTCAAACACTTGTGCTTAGTTAACTTAACTTTCTTGCAACTAATTCATATTTATACCAAATAAACTAACAAATGTTTGGATAAACTATGTTAATGCAATCATATAGCACTCAGCTCAAAAGCTTATATGACTACTGTAATCCCTTTAATTTCACTTCAATACCAGCCTTGAATCATGGAAAGTGAATAAAATATGAATTACGGTAGTAGTATCATTATTTGTACAGAAAGCTCAGTTGTCATAAAACCCCCAACGTTATCGATTTAATTATATATTGTTTGATTAGCTTTTCAAGATCTTACTTATTTGTTCGGAGATTATTACGTGTATAAAGAAACTGTTTCAATTATTATCAAAAAAATATTTTGCACATGACAATGTTAGAAGGGTATTATGACATTTTAACTGATGAGAGTCCAACAAATCTTACGTCACAATGTTAAATCTAGAAAGTATTTCAAATTGATAATTGATGCTATATTTGAGGTACCTATTGATCGTGATGCTATTAAAATAGAGAAATTGTCTCATTTGTCATCAATTTCATAAATTTTCTCATTTTTCATCAAAACACTAATTTGTCCCAAAATACCACCGAGATATCAATAATGTTGACATCTATGTCAACAATGTTGACATCTCATAGTGAAGGGAAAAAATAGATGTTAACATTGTTGACATAGATGGTGTCATTTTGAGAAAAATTAGTGTTTTGGTGGAAAGTGACAAAATGTTAAGAAATTGGTGACAAATGGGACAATTTCTCATTAAAATATATATATCTATTATAATTATATACACTAAGCCAAATAATTGCATATCTGATATCTTCTGCAATACATAGTTTTTGATGAAAAAATGGTATATAATAGCCTCCTTTTCTCTAATTACGAAATTCCTCGAAATTATTCCCTTGTTGTCCTTTCTTATTTGACAAAATTGTGCAACTTGGGGTTTAATCATAAATGGCCCCAATCCCATAAAGCAGACGAAATAATTTGGTCACTCACTCACTGAATCTGTAAGCTTGGGAAGAAGGGAAAACAAAACCTAACGTGGATATACGCAAAGATAACCGACAAATATTATTCATATTACTTTTATATGGAATCCAATGGTTCATGTTATTGTAGTAGAGTAATCACCAATTACTAATCAAGCGAACACTACGTTGACGCATTATACGTGTCATAGCGAATCACATGCACTTTCATAATGTAATGCATTTGCTTGACCCCCAAAAAAATATATATTTTGTAAAATAAATGGTAAATGGTTCTCATACGTCTGAACGGTAAATATCTTTTTTTTTTTTAATTCCCAAAGACAGTCAGTGAACGAATGATGATCACACCACACAAGTGAATAATAATTTTTTCTTGTACGGATATTTACTGAGATCGGAAGCTGAAACTGAAAGATGATTTTTTTTCTTTAAAGCTTTGCTTCTATTCTACACAAACGAAAAGAAAGAAAGAAACTAAATGACATCACTCATTGCAAATTGTTACAAAGTAACAAAAATTGAAGAAATGAGTCCATTGATGACTTTGCGTACCCAAACAGACAGAGAGTCCAAGTGAAAGAAGATATCTCTATCAATCTCTGTAACTTTTTTTTATCACTGACTGTGAGTCTGACTGACCCCAAATCTTTCACCCAGATCCCACCATTGACATTTTCTTTCTTCCACAGTAAATACTACAACAATTATTTACAACCAAACTTACCTACCAAAAGAAATAGAAACAAAAAGAAATTAGTTTCTCCAGGAACCATATTTGATTGATTCACCGGCCAAAAGAAATTTACATACTTAATTTATATAATTTATTTTCTTTTCTATTTCCCGATTCATAGGAAAATGAAACACTCCAACGAAACAAGCGGGTTATCAAACGACTCGTCGTTTAGACCGTCGTCGTCGTCGACGCACTTCCTATTCGGAGACCTCATCGATCTCCCCGGCCCGGACCTCATTGCCGGCGACCTAGACCGCCGCGCCGAGGCCTCGCCGGGATCCTTCGCCGGACTCAAGCCCCTCCGAGCGCCGACTCGACCGGAATCCGAGTTCCTCTGCTGAACAATCCTAACCGGACCCGTTCCGTTCACGAATCTCCGACCGGGAGAGCTCTCCGGCCTCCTCGACGGCGATTTTGCCCCGAGGACTCTCTCTCTCCTCCCGATCAGCTCGCCGGAGAGAGATCGCTGCTTCGGCGGCGGCTTCATTGGAGATCTCCGATTAAAACTCCTCGCGTTGTTGCCGTGGTAGTGGTAATGGTGATTCGTCGCTTCGTCGTCGTCGTTCGTGACGTTCGTCGTCGTCGTCGTGGAGAGACTCTCGCTGAGGCTGCAAATCTCCTCCGCCGCCTCGGAGATCTCGTCCTTCTTCTCTTCTTCTTCTACTCCGTTGCCGAGAAATCGGCGATCCAGCTTCGTCGTTTCGGAGACGGACAAGACCTCCTTCACGACGGTCTCTTCCTCCATTGTTGGCGGTGGAGCTCTGCTCTCGATCGACGGCCGAGATTTCGATCTCCGAGCCGCCGCCGTAGGATACTCGCCGTCGATCTTCTCCGCGAGCTTGTCTGCGTTCGCTTGGCTCGAACAACACGATCCCATTGTCGTAAAAACTAAACGACGTCGCTTATTGAGGATCTCTCTCCCTCTCTCACTCTCACTCTCACCGTGAGTCTCTCTTCAGAGACAGAGCAATGTTTGTGTGTGGTGAAGAAGAATAGTGTGAAATTGTGAAGCGATTTGTGTTGTGTGTGTGAAAACAGACTGGCATTTTTATAATGGTCAATGGCAATGCAATGCATTTAATTAATAGACTTTCATCACAGTTCAGTCGCTCAAACACATTTCACTACAAATACAGCTATAAAAGAAGCTTTATTTACGAGGAGTATTAATGAATTGAAAATTTTATATTATTTGGATTTATTTTGTAAGTAAATTCATGGGAAATGATATGATCTATAAGTGTACGAAGGTGATTCCCCTTTAAAGGCCAAATACGTGACTATAGATTGTGTTATCCAAGACCTTAATTAATATATATTGCTATCTTTATTTTATTATTTGTTTTCCCTTTTTTCAAGAATAATGTTACAAGGTCACATGTTTCAGCTGTTTGCAACTTTCTATGATTAGATTTATCAGCGTTTTTTATTAAACTTATGCGAAGGTTTCAATCTTTGTATCAGGCTACCAGCAGACTAATATTTTTTATTAATATAATTGCTTCGTGATTAGCGCTAATCATGTATTAAAAATTCGAGGCACATGATATGAAATATTGCATGTGTCTTGTGAGTCCACTCAGTATGGGGCGTTATAAGTTATAACTTACAACTTGATTACAACCCGTCCAAACCGAGGGTCCATTAATTTAGTGAGGTCTCCAAATAAAACCGTACAATTTTTTTTTTATATAATAAGAAAAAAACAGAAGAACATGGAAAAAAAAATACATTTTATGGTATACAGTTTTTTTTTTTTTTTTTTCTTTTTTCAAAAAACTATTTGTAAATGTGCAGATTTTACAAATTCAATTTATTATTACAGAATTTGTTGTAACGAGCTAATTCTCTAGTTTCTTTTAATATTTTAGCAAAAATTTCATTTTATTAAGAATATAGTTCATCATACCGAAATTAATTAAAATTAATAGTTCTGTTAATTAAATTAACTGTTCAATTCATTTAATTAGCTTCGATCTGATGGGCTATTTTTAAAAAAAAATGAAATTTTGGCTTTTTTATATAAAAAGATAGGCTATTGAGTTAATAACCTAATTTCCTTTTTTTTTTACAGTAATGATTTATGGCACGGGTCACGAATTTTAACGACCCATTCAGGAGTTGCCACGTCCCCACCCAAAAACATTAAACATCCATGTGTCAAATGTTGAGTGGATAGTTTAAAATCATGGCTCGTGCCAAATAGCATTACTCTTTTTCGTAACAGCTTGAAGTTCAATCTTGTTATTACAAAGAAAAGATAGTTGCATTTTGTGGTTAGGATTGACTTTTTTTCTTTTTCGAAAAACTATTTGTAAACACGCAGATTTTATAAAATAAATATATCATTACTAAAAAAAAGCTAAAATAGACATATAGAGCACAACAGCTATAAGTTAAATCTTGATATGTATACATTATTTAGACCACGCATTTACACTAAGCCAAACACATGCAATGTTGATCTTTGCGGGTTCCTCTTTCTCTTTCCTTCCTATTTTCTTTGAATTCTTCGTCGACAATCATACCATGCAATGTTGAGTTCGTTGTTCTAGTTTTTTCTTGTCTTCAGTGGCGGATCCATAAGTCTTTTTTAGGGGGGGCCAAAAAAAATTAACTGTGAAAGAAAAAATAAATTGGCTGAAAATTATTTGGGTTGAAACTTCTGATTGGAGGGGGGGCCAAGGCATCCTTACCCCTCTACCTGGGTCCGCCACTGCTTGTCTTTGACCACAATTTTATTTGTCGTCTTCATTTAAAATCATGGTTTGAAATTCGAATCCCGCTTCACACAAATTTGTTGGAGTGGTTTGATATTTCTCCCATGAGTCAGGTTAGATCTCGCGGTATTTCCGCAAATATCACAACTGTTATTAAAAAAAAATTATCGCCCATATAATGCAAATACTGTAAAAAAAATTGCAAAATTTAAACAAATATTTTCCTCAAATACCTAAAATATTACACATTTGTCAAAAAAAATTATTCTTAAATTTATATTATATTCATGTAGTATGCTCCAAATATCTCAGTAAAATCAGAGGTGTGGCCCAGCTTCGGTAAAAATGTATATTAATCTCTTGTTGAAATGATATATGGCGATGTAGATTTTGAGAACTCATTTCAAATGTGCATGTTTCAAATGTCTTTGCGTCTCACATTTTTGAAGAGGCCGATGAGGAGTTCAACATTTCAAGCTTGTAAATTTGGCTTGACCCATGTGCCTCTTCAGACTATGTTTTGTCTTTCAGTTAATTTTCATGTCCAATATATAGAGTTAGAAGATTATATTGCTTCTTCGTACTACATTCTTGGTGTTTGTAATTTCCTCACTTTGTTATATCTTATTTTTTTTGTGTCTGTGAGTTCAGTTTCTAGTCAGCTGTGTATTGTATTTCCATATTCCATATATGAACTTGTATTTTGTTATTTCTTTCGACGTACGTGATCAAGTTTGTTGCACAGTTTCAATTTTAATGCTTCTATAATTACCATTATTGTACCTTTTTAAATTATAAATAATACTTAAATTAGGGGGGCCCGAATTAACAGTTGGGAATATATGCTGGGGTTGGGGTTAAGCGTAGCAGCAGAACACAACGTGGTCCCTTGAAAAGAAAATGAAGAAGAAGCTGTATTTATTATAAGGCGTGTGTTTTAGAGCAAAAAAATAAAATTATAAGGCGTGTGTGTACTGTATATATATGTGAAATTTGTTGTAACTAGTCAAGTTTGTCATTATTATTGGGGGAATAGCCAAAGTTTCATTTTATTAAGCAAATAGCCCATATTTTCGGCTCAGACCATAATGTCCTTGGCAAATTCGCGAATTGGTTAATTTAATTAATCTACTGGAGTGAGTTAGGTTAATTAATAATTAACTTATTGATTGAATAATAGTTTAGGTTCTGATTTTTTTTTTTAGTAAAATTAATTTACTAAATGATTGAATTCGAAATTAGGTTAATTAATTGAATGCTTTGAATATCAATTGACTTAAGTTATGATTTTTGTAATTTTTTTGTGAATTTCAAATCATTCACGAATCAGTTAATTAATTAACCTAACTCACTCCAGTAGGTTAATTAAATTAACCGATTCGCGAATTTACAAAGTGCCTCTCCTCAATCCCCTCCATCGTCGCCGATTTCCTCTCCGCCGCCGATTCTTCTGAATTCGGAATTAGGTTAATTAATTGAATGCTCTGAATATAAATTGACTTAAGTTATGATTTTTGTAATTTTTTGTGAATTTCAAATCATTCACGAATCAGTTAATTAATTAACTTAACTCACTCCAGTAGGTTAATTAAATTAACCAATTCGCGAATTTACAAAGTGGCTCTCCTCAATCCCCTCCATCGCCGCCGATTTCCTCTCCGCCGCCGATTCCTCTCCCTCCGCCGATTTTCGAGTCAATCTGAGCCGTCGTCGCCGTCGAGATCCGTACCTTCCCTGCGTCGCCAAGCAGCAGATCACATTCCCTTCTTTGTCTTGTTCCTCGGCGCCGTGGTCGAGCTGGTTCGTTCCGGTGCACGAACGACGGAGATGCTTTCCTCTGTCTCCAGCTTGCTCACTCTCAGCCGCCGCGTCTCCGGCGAGACTTTTTGGCCGACATAAACCTCCACTGCTTGGTTCCGATTTCGAAGCTGAGCATGTTGCTCATATGGGAAGAGATCGTTGATGACCGATCGTGCGAGCACTGCCATGGCAGCGATCGACGCCGCCGTGGTGAGGACCGACTTCACCGTCTCGAGCCTGCTGGTTTCCGGCGAGGACGACGCCATCGGAGCTGGTTAGGGTTTCGGAGCTGGTTTAGGTTTGGGAAATTTTGGATATCTGATTGAAGTTTTGCTCTTATATACAAGAGTAATTTAGCTAGTGAAATATTAATTGGGCTATTCACCTAATTTATTCAAACTTTGGTTATTCTCATAATATTGCTGGTTTGATTGGGCTAGTATGATTACTCTCCTGTATATATATATATATATATTTGTATCTATAGTTCCAAGTCATGTCCATCCCCACCAATTTTAATGAGAGATTCTGACTACCACAAGAGCACATGGATCCCGCCTAACATCTCTATGTCAATTATTTGTTTTCTCTTTTTAGCAGAGAATGTAATCCATAATATTTATTATTATTTTTTTTTTACAATTAAATTACATTTATTGAAAAAGAGGGAAGATATATGTCATCAATGCGTTTTCACATTTTATTATAAGAGAAATTTACAAATTATAACCGATAGAATATTGCATTGCTGTGTTTATATCTGAAAGATGTCAATAAATGGGTTCATATGAATATTTTTGGCATTTTGCCCGAACCCAATATTTTTAGCATTTTGGGAATAAATAGTCTTCAAATATTCCTAATCACTCTAATATGTAAGCTAATGTTTACTCAAAATCTCTCTCCAGCATTATTCTCTAAAAAAAATATCAACACAGGCTTGATCATATATGTCTTATAAAAAAAAATATATGCCCGAATAAATCTTCATATTTCACGTCATATATCCATCTCTCACTAGAAATCTTCATATTTCAATTTATTTAAAAATGTCTGATCAGCAACAATTGTCATCGATTTCTGGTCGTGATTCAAAATTGGTTCGGAATTTTATGTTACAATAGATATAGAATAGACGGCAAATAAACTTACGCAAAATGACAAGGAATGTGCAATCAAAGGTATTTTGTCCTACATGTTATATTTTTTCAATTTTCTAACACAATATCGAATTTTAAGTATTTTTTCATATTTTACCAAAAAATTTAGAATTAATTACAAACCTATTACATATTTCTATACCGGTATATACCCACTTATATCAAATTTTAGGATAAGTATAAAAGGAGTTATTATTTCATTATTCTTTCTTCTTTTCACTATCTCTATTTCTATATAAAATAATATATCAATTAAATAAAGGACCAACTCACTTAGATTTACCAGAAAATAAGCTTCAAATCTTCTAAAAAAAATGAAAAGTAGATCACAAAACACCATCACTATATTATGACAACGGGTATAGAAATCAAATAAAATAAAACTTTAATTAATTTCTAGAATGAGGGTAGATAATTAGGTTATTGGTATTGTTCCATTGTTGTTATGTATTAATTACAGATAGTAGGAAAATTATAAGATATCTTGGCTAGTTTATTGATGATAACTTAAATGCTGTACAAGTGATTGTTTGACTATTTTATCGAATATGCAATTTTCACATTCGAATATATCATCCGAGTCCAATTTTATTAGCTGGTCATGATCAATTAAAAAGACTTTATCAACATAACCCGTTTCAAAATAAACAGTAAAAGCGACAAATCATAAAACTAAATAAACTTCTCAAACCCTCACGCTCTCTCATAAAAAAATCAATACTTAAACTTTCAAATCTTTAGTGCAGTCACTTCTACTGAGATATAGAAACTTCGGTAATCTCGACCAATAAAAAACTCTCGATTTATTAAGAAAATATATTTTTTTAATTTTATTTTTCATGTTTTATTTTTCCTTTTGATTATATTTCAATAATTCAGACTTATTAGATCAGATTTTTTGTACTGTCCGATCTTTAATCAGATTAACTTTGAATATTTATTCACATCTGAATCTCAGATCTAAGATATAGTTTTCTTTGAACGTGGATCTTAATCGGACAAGTCCTCAAATACCGCAATCTGCAACAGACGAATACTAGTGTTTTCGCTGGTGATTCGTGTAGTAATCTGATAATAACTGGTCAACTGCAGAGACGGATAACTCACAAGTTATTTTATTGTATTTATAATTGTTTGTGGTCCACTTTTCGTTTTCTTTCATGTAGTAGTTTTGGAATTTCTTTTACATTATTTTTATAATCTAATTTTTTTTTTATTATTATCAATATATTTTTTTGAAGAGCTCTTTATCTTTACATGTACTAAAAGAGCGCGAATCTCTTTCGAGGGAGTATACCGCGTGGCAAACAATTTATATATATATATATATTATACATATCTTAGTTTGGCAGTGGTTGAAATGTATATGATGTTGTTGGGCAAAAAAAAAAAGAGAAATTGCCCCATTTGTCACAAATTTCATAACATTTTCTCAATTTCCACCAAAACACTAATTTGTCCCAAAATGTCACCATCCATTTCAACAATGTTGACATCTATTTTTTCCTTTCACTATGAGATGTCAACATTGTTGACATAGATGTCAACAATGTTGATATCTCGGTGGCATTTTGGGACAAATTAATGTTTTGGTGGAAAGTGGGAAAATGTTATGAAATTTGTGGCAAATGGTGCAATTTCTCAAAAAAAAAAAATGTATATAATTTCATCCTTTTATTGTTCTTAGTGTGGCTCATAACAATTACTTCTATATGATGTGATAATTTTAAAATGTAAATCATATGGACTTACTTCTGCATGTAAGACAGGTGTCCAATTGTGTTCAAATTATATTCCATTATCATCAACGAACGTAGGAAAAAAAAATATATCACCTCTGATACATACCCTTTTTTCTTTATGTTTATACTCTTGAATCTGTTTGACCAAGGGATCATCAAGAGATGGCGATTTCTCTGCTCAACAACTCAGGCGACGGAACTCTAGAAGAAGGCTTTTTTGTTGAGAATATTCTCTTCCTAAATGATCAGGAGTAGGACATGTTCTTGTTTAATTTTGTTAAGAGAAGTGGAAATCAAGTGGCTCATACTTTAGCTAATATGGAGTTTCACTCTCATTTTTCTAGTGAAAAAAAAAAAAAAAAAAAAAAAAAAAAAAAAAACTTACATCGATAAATTGAGTTCATATTTGTTCCAAGTTCCAACAACATTTAAGCATATGGGAAAATAAAAACTGTATAACCACCCCACATTTCACTGCTTCAAATAAATTCAAACAATTAATATGCTATGAGTTCATACAAAATAAAAAAATAAGGACAATATACAATCGATGGAACTTAAGATGCACAAGTAGAAGTAGTACTTGTGCCCCATGTCATACATTCCACTAAAATGATAAATTATTGCACCAAATGGTAAATACTTTCTATGATAATATCACATATGATCCTATAGTCTTTTCAATATTATACTCTTATATCTTGCTGTAGCATATGTTCTAGGTAGCAGTACTAGTGCTTTATAAGGATTATATAGAGGAAAGAAATTTAGATATTGTCATAGACGGTTGGTCTATTTATGCTTGGTATTAAATATAGACCAACCAACCTAAATTTATTAAAAGCTTATAGGCAAAACCATGTTAGAGAGCGGAAGCATGCGAAAAAAAAAAAAAAAGAGTGTAGGTTAGATTAGGATTGACACACACACACACATATATATATATATACACACGGGGGTTTGAAAAGCATCTTAAGATCCAAGATCTAGTCCAACATATATATACTCATAGCACTAGTATTTTTTTAATTTTATTTTTTGAAGGATAGCTTTTTGTCAGTTAAGATTGAACTCACGACCTCCACTTTAAAGATGTTGTTAAATTATCAATAAAATTATGCTAGGTACCACCATAGCATTAGTATTATAAAGGGAATATGTTCATCTCCAACCTTAAAAATGGCATCAATTTTTGCTCTCCCCTCTAAACCTCAATTATATTATGCATCTACCGCAATAATAGTTAATTCACGTTCTCGCAAATATATTGAGACTTTAGCAGGAAGATGTTTTGTTTATGATAGCGTGCTAAACGACCTTCGAATATAACAACATCCATCTTAAACCTATTTTCCCATCAGTAGATTATGGATGCTTTTGAAATTAGGGTGGCTAATAGGCTCTTCCGCTGAAAACTGAAAATTTTAATAATTAGTGTGTATACATAGATATATATTTTAAATAAACTGGAGTTTTGATTAATGCCTCATGATGTGTTATATATTAGCGTTAACTAATATATACACTAATTATATGTTACAAATAATTATATATTCATAATGTGTTTATAATGTCTAACGATCGGAAGAGAACAACTAAAAGTTAGATTAGGGATCGACACACGCATTAAGAAAAACTATATTGTTTTCTATGTATTCATTATTCAATGAGGTTTTTGCTAATGATAAAAAGGAACAGAAAGATGAGTTGGTGTGTTGGGATTTATTATTATTATTATTGAAATTAGTTGTTCGTTATACAATCTAGATCAATTTTTAAGGGTATATGGTTGCATATTTAATTTATACTTTTTTTTAGCTAGTGTATTTGCATTTAAAATGTTCTTAATGTTGTAACTTTGCTGATTTGTGGTTATTGTTGCTGTTCAACTTAGTTGCTTTGGTTTATTTGTCATTATTGTCGTTGATCTTCTAAGTAGAGTAAAAAGTACATAATTTTTATTAGAATTAATGATATTTTTGGCCCAACAACTTTGACCACTTTAACAGATTAAATCTTTAACGAACAAAAAATGTTCTATCGGTCTTTGATGATAGTCACTTTTCACTTTCATTCTTTCTGTTACAATTTTCGTTAAAATAGCCAGAAAAATGAGTCACTTGCAATCGGTTCGCCTTACCGTTATCTTTATCGTACCGGGACTTCAATTTTTTGGGTAAACCGCCTATCATAGGGGAAACCGAGAGGTATTCAGAAAAAAAAAGGTACCGATAGTAAACTGTTTACCGTAAGAAAACCGACAGATAATGTAAGAATCCGATGGGTATTCAGACACATATTTTGCAAAAATAAACATAATTTTCATATTTTCAAACTTCGTTGTTCATACAACGAATACATAATATCAATTCATCATCATATTCAACTCAAGAACATCATCTATTGTCATTAACATCATAAGCAACAAGTTCATCTTAAAAACATCCACTCAAGAATATCATAACCATCATATTCATCATCAAATCATCATCTACAACATCAAAAAACTCATATTCGGATTAAAAATCAATATTTTAATTTGGATTAAACCTAAAAATACATAGAAAACCATACAAAACAACCAATAAACTCATATTCATTGTTCAAACCCCTTGAAATAATGGATTAAAGTAAAAAATTATCAAAAAAAATGACAAAACCCCAAAATTTGAGAAAACCCCAAAATTTACTTACCGAAAACCAATGAAAGTTGACAAAAAATCTGCGACGAACGAAAACCACCGGAAAGAACCGGAAAGCATCTATAAATTGGAATGAAAATGGTAACTAGCAAACCGGTACCGGTCCTCTCCAGTAACACGGTTTCCGGCCGGTTTCCGCGGTAAGTCAATCCTTGCGTTCAGGTAGTGCCGAAGGAGGAGAGAGAGTGAGTGAGAGAGAGAGAGGGAGATGTTTTTTTTTTATATATAATAATAATAATGATAAGGAAAAGTAATAATTAAGGGCATTTTAATAGTTTTACTCAAACGTTTTTTCAGCACGAGATGGACATATGATCAAATTATGGCTATTTTAACGTCAAAAGTAACGGAAGGATTGAACGTGAAAATTTGATTATAAAAAAGGATCGAAACAACGTAGTACCTAGTATAGATTAGTTGGTAATTTTATACCTCTTCTAAAATGGAGGTCGTGAATTTGATTCTCACTAACTTAAAAAAAAATGGAAATAACAATTTTTTTCATCGGAGTTCAACATGTTAAAGTGGTCATGGGCCAAAAATATCATTTATTCGTTTTATTATTATTATTACATTATTCACGAATGTTTGATTATCATTTATCACGCTTATTCATGCACAACTAAAAACAAATAATTCCTCAAAGAGACTTTTGATTTGTATTTTTATATTGTAATTTACATTGCAGTGTTATAACAATGACCAGTATAACAAATCTTTCTAGATTTGCAATATGTTTGGAATTTTTTTTTTTTTTTAATAAAGCCAAAGTTGAATATTGGTATTTGACAATTTTTATTTTGGCAATCAAGTCTTTCGATGGGAAATGTTGTAACTATTCAAATTGATAGAGAATTCCTTGAAATTAGTTTTAAAATCCTGACGAAAATGTCATTGAGATAATACTTACTTACTACATAAATTTAAACTATGATTCATTTTTGCGAATATTATATGCTCTACTCATTTTGTATGCAAAAGCGAAGACTTGTAATAATGATATAATAGCAAATACATACTTTCCTTAAAAATAAAAAATAAACAAATACATACAGAAAATGAGTTGCTCTTAAAATAAAGGTAAGAAGTGAGATTTTATAAGGTTTTTTTTAAAATGAAGTAACCAAATTTTTACTCTTTTGATTCAGTCTCTATTCACTTTTTTGTGGATATTGCATATATAGTGTATATATTTGTCTACTTTTTGGGGCTTCAATTAACTTTGTGTAATGTTTACGATTAAATGAAAATAACTGTTTTCGGTTTGAAATAAATACTATTTTTGTAAAAAAAAAAAAATCAATTTAGAGCTATTTTCGTATGATATATATTATTTAAAAAGGGATATATATATATATATATATATAAATTATTTTTGTCCCTTTTCCCCTAATTATTTTTGGATGGCCGAATAACGAGTCCATGGGCTGTGATAAAAAAAAAGTTCATGGGCTGTGATAGAAAAAAAGTGCATGGGTTTCTAATTCGACCCAGCCAATCTACAGGCAGTAAATGTCCAAACTGTCCCCATTCGATATCATGCATGTAAGGTCCAATCCTTACTATAGTACTACAACGTTGACTTTTTTCCGTTCACGTGCTTAGCGAATCTCCATGGATACATTCAATTTAGTATAATATTCGCATTAAATTTGGTGCAACTTTTACTCCAAATATATATATTTTTTTCTCAAATGTTATCACACTATATTTTACACTTAAAGGAAACTCTAATAATATACTTTTTTTTATCAGGCTTTTTAATTTAAAATGCTTTTAAATTAAGTGTCTTAATTATTTAAAAATAAAAAATATAATTAATAAAAGTGAAAATTAATAGATTCATTAAATAGATCATACAACATTTTTTTAAAATATATAATACACCATTAAAAAACATAAATATGAAAATTACATACTACTAATTGAATTAATTTGGTTTGATATCTATAAATTTTTTTTTATAAAATTATTGGCTTAATTTAAATGGTATTGAAAAAATTAATTTAGATTATAAATAAACTCCAATCAGTAAATAACATATTGATTAAAATTGGATTAATTAAAATATATACTTTTAAAATATATACTTTTAATTAAGGATTATAAATTAATTAGATTCTAATAATGCTTAAATATTTGGGTGCTGTAGTTTTATAGCCCAAAAGAAACTTAAAAATTACGATGTAGCCAACGTAGTGAATGTTTTGGAAAATAGCCAGACGAAATAAACGGACTAATTTATTTGACTTAAATACCCTTAACTACCCCCTCTCTAATGCACAAAATAAAATCATAAATAATTTATAATTATCTGCCATTAATGATCAGTTAAAGGATTTCCGATTACCTAGAACTACATCCCAACACAGTGGCGGATCCAAGGGGTTGCTTTGGTTTTCTGTAAAACAAAAAAATAAAAAATAAAAAAAAATCATGGATTCGACTTGGTTTGACAATAAGATTTTGGCAAAGTATATCACGAACTAAATTGCATATATTCAATTTCGAATCTGGAAAAAAATGGAAATAATATTTAATTAAACGATCTTGCGTATTTATGGTTTTATGTACTAACTGATCATGGAAATGAATGGAAATAATGCATGTTAATCATATAAATGTGCTGATTTCTAATTGTAGGTCCCATTAAGAGATAAAAATGGTGGCAAAAAAAAAGTCATATGAAAGCTTCTGCATCAAAACCCGAGAGAGCCATTCCTGAGGTATTTTGTGTCATTTATTTACTTTTGTGAAAAACTAGCATTTATAACTATTAACATTAAAAAAAAAATTACCCAAGCGGGATCGAATCCCGGCGGGCGCAATGCCCACATTTAATTATTTCTAGGGTGTGTTTGTGTGGTTCTAGAAATAGATACTTATATTTGTCCAGCCCCTCATATTTGTAAATATCCGATCTTGTATCATTGACTACTTATAAAGCCCTCCCTAAAAAAAAAAAAAAACATTAAAAAAAAATTGGTAACTGACTACTATTTCTTAGGGACGTGGCCAAAAAAAAACATTGGCTAATTAATTAGTAAACTATAACTACTACAAAATAGGAATTGCGTGGCTTCATTGGTAACAATGCTTTAAAAGAATTTGTAGCAATATGTTAAAGGACACAATTGGAATTTTAACACATTAATTTATGAGCCAACTCATTAATTTGGCTATTTTTTAATAAGTTTTTAAATGTTGGCTACATTACAAACATGATGTTTGATATGACCTAGTTTGTTACAAAATTCTAAATATTTAGTGTAATCCTGACATCAAATAAACATTATTACACTAAATTTGATGTAAAACAATTCATTTAGTGTAAAAATTACACCAAATATAAAGTTTTAGAGTTTTGAAGATTTTAGTTTGGTTGGCAAAATCACCTGCCTACGAGGAGACCTCTGCGAGAACGATGATTCAATCCTTTGGAAACGCAATATTAACATTTGAAGATTAGATATTATAATTTGTGTTTAAATGTTCAATGTAATTAGTGATATAATGTATGACGTAAAATTGAATTATTTAATTTTTTTTTATATTTATAGAGTTTTAAAGTTGCGCATCATCGGAGAGATGAGTACAACTTCGCCACTAATATTTTTTTTTTTAGGAAGAGGGGCTCGGGGCCTTCTATTAGAAGATGAGTATAACACTCACAGATACAGCTGTAAACTTTCTTGATCCAAAGAACAATAAAGACTTAGATCGGAAAAGATCGATCGCTAACGCTAACGCCAGATACAGGTAAAAGTCCAAGTCGTGCATAAAATGCACAATAAAAATAGAGTGAACATCGAGCTCTATCAAATATCCCTTAGTGGATGGTGGAGAGATCCAACCAACCGTAGCCCATTGGCCAGGAAGAAGACACGTCTTCAGTCTGCATAGACAAAAGCCTAACAGAAATCCCCGAGCGGGGAGATGGACGACAGCTAACCTGTCTCCGTACCAAAACATAATACAACACAGTAAAGACAAAGCTGAAACTAAAGCGAGAACAAAACAAGACTAAGACCCAAAACAAATCAAACCCAGCCTACACACAAAACCAGGCAGCAGAAGGAGGAGCAGACCTCCCGTCGTCCAAGAACTACACCGTGAAGAGCCCAATCGCAGCCAACACCCCGAGACGAGCGGCTGAGAAGACCTCTCGCCACCGAAGATCGAGAGACAACAAAACGCCACCCAAAGACTCGAGGAGAGCGCCAGAAGGAAGGATGCGAGACCGTGAGGAGCCGACCCAGGCGATGAAGAACGTCGGAGCTGCGGACCCGGAAAGATGCAGACGAAATCTGAAAAAACTCAGATCTGGAAACGAAAAAAAAAAGAGGCAAAAAGCTAACAAAAAAAGAGAAAGGTGCAGAAGGCTCCCTCCAGGTCGGATCCCACCGCAGGTGCGGCGGCCGGGTCCTGGAGGGGCGGCGGCGGCTCCTCCTGCGACTCAAGGGTTTGTCTCCATATATATATATATATACGTATGTATATATTCACACACATGTACACATCACGGAGGCCGCATAGGTCTACAATATACAGTAAGATATCAAATAGTAAAGCTAATAATTTTAGAGTACATGAATATTCATTGTTTGAATTATCCTAGCTATGCTATTTCCTGCTTAAAAAAAAAACTATGTTATTTGCTCCTTTTAAAATCTTGAGTACTAGTAGGCTTCTTGGACGCTGAAATAACTTTCTCTCTCTAGAAACTAGGGTTTCTCTCTAAACCTCTTCTTCTCCTTGTAGCAGCCGCCGCCGCCCCCCAGGATGCTGCTCGCCGGCGTGCTCTCAGCCACGGCGTCGGTCCTGGGGGGAGCCCAGCCCTCGACCCAGCACCTGATCTCCGTCCTCAAGATCCTCTTCTCTCGCCGGAGCCACGTCCGCGCCGGCCTAGTCCTCTTCAGAACGGCGCACAAGCACGGCGTCGACCCGGACACGGAGTCCCACAACATAGAGATGCGAGGCCTGGGTTTGAACGGCGATCTCAGCGTCGCCTTCAAGGTGTTCGACGAAATGCCCAAGAGAGGCCTCGTCCTGGACCCTCCCCACTCCGACCCCCGTGACGTCCCCGGCACCGGTTCAGCCCCGACGGTGTGGACTAGCGTGTTTCGGAGGTGCACAGCGAGTCCCTCCCTCTCGTGTGTAGATCCGAAGCTCCGACGTGGTCCCGTCGACCCCGATCCTTATGGTCCCTCTCGGATGGAATCGCTGGAGGTGCTCCGTGCCACGGGTTCGAGCCATCGAAGCTTGATGCCGAGCGACAGTTGTGGTTCGTCGACGTTCGCGACGCGGCCGTGCTCGCTGCAAATCTTGGGTGCGGGTGTCTGCCTTTTTTTAGTTTGTTTTGGTTTTAGTTTTTTAGTTTGTTTTTCTGGTGTTGGAATGGACCTATCATTTTATTGTTATGCTTTGTTTTGTGTTGGACTCGGATTAGCCGTAGTTCCATTTCCCGTAGTGGATTTCCTGTTAGGTTTTTATCTATGCAGGTTGAAGAGCCACCCTATTCGTGGTTATCGGACCAAGTTTGGTTGGATTTTTCCATCGCCATTCTTTGGGTTTTTTAACGAGCCTCTTGTGTGCTCTATTGGTGCTTGTAATTCTTCCCGTTGTCGGAAGTTTGCACATATCGTACTTTTACCGGAAGTTAGTGTTAGATTCACCTCGACTTAGGTCTTGGTAATCCATGTACTAAGGTGTTATTCTCCTGTGTTGATGGGTTTTTTACCCAATATTAATGGAAAATCCGTGTTATTCAAAAAAAAAAAAAATCTTGAGTACTAGTACTATTTTCAGCTAAATAAATTTAAAAAACAATGGAGATCTTTTTAGGAAATTATAAATCATAATACCACCGTAATTTCAGGAGTATACTCCTAAATAATCGTAAGTGTGGTTTATTATAGCTAAAAAGTACTCAGATGATTAAAATAACTAATGTAATTATATTTAATTAAAATCCACATGCGTGATTCATATCTCTAATATTCTAAAGTATTAGCCTTCGTGAATCCAGACAAAGCTTAGGAGGGGCCAAAGGAACAATTATCATATGCAGGAATTAGAATTACAACCAATTATAAACACTAAATTCCGTAGTTCAAGGTCAATGGCACTATACAATAGATATAGACTAGAACAATTATTCATTTGATTACCCATTTCATGCTGAATTATCTATACATAATTGGAGGAACATCTGTGTGTGTGTGTGTGTGAGAGAGAGAGAGAGAGAGAGAGAGAGAGAGAGAGAGAGAGAGAGAGAGAGTTGTATATTATTAGTGTACTTGGTTTAGAATTACTAACTTTAATCAGCTAACTTAGTATTTTACTTCTATCATGTACAAATCTGTGACGCGCGAGCTAGCTAGCGACAATGACTATTGCAACAATAAGCAATGCATGTGACTTTTTGCCATGATTTGATCATCGATACTGTTTAAAACGTCACTTACCTGCAATAGGCACCACTGTCTATCTATACACATACTGCTAGGTGCCAAGAAAAACCATGGCCTGAATCGTGTTATTTTGTAGATATATAAAACGAATTATCTCGTCCCATTAAATATGCAAGTGTAATTAATTTTTTAACGATTTTATGAGGCGCCATGTGGATATCTCAAATTAAGATTTAGTGTAAAAGACCGTTCAAGTGGGAAGAGACGGAAAATCAATGAGAAGACAAATAAGTAATAGTGGCTATGAAAAACTTCAAAGATTAGGAGGGATCCAAGAAAATGATAAAAAAAAAAATTAGTATCTTTTTATTCATACATGGTACACTTGATAACATTGAATTTTTTATGCTCATATTACAAAAAAAATTCTTTAAACTTCAAATAATGAAGTTAAATATTTCTGAATATTGAACTTAAGTGCACGCATGAATACACCTCACAAATAAGAAGTAATACTATCCAAACTAGATGTTTTAGGGTAAAGAACATGTTACTTAACATGATGAGTTGTCGTTTCAACCACATTTAAAGCATGCGCATCGGTCTTGTTTACAAGTTTTACGCCCAAAAAATTACGAACGCTTCTACATGTGCCCAACTTCACTACATAAGAAGTAAAACCCAGGAAGCCTTTCATATACTTGATGTTGCACTAAATCTTGGGTTGGGTTTTTCCAAGTTGGAAATGGAAGACTACGTGGAGGGGTTTTAATGTTTCCGAAGCCAATCTTTGGCTATGAATCTCACCCTAAATCCAAACCCTTCAGCATCGACTTATCAAATACAGGTTCAAAATCCCATGGTCACAACATTGACTTGATAGTGAACTAAACATACAAAAAGAAATTCATGTGTATAAAATTGTATATCCATACAATTATAGATAGGGAATATATATATATATATATATATATATATATATATATATATATATATATAGCTAAGCGTAAGCCATCTCATAGTAAAATAATCAAGGTTACATAACATATAAAAAATAGTTAATACTGATTCGAACAGACGATATACCATTTTCCTGTAAAAAATTGTAACGATGGTTTCAAAATGATGATCTTTTGTCGAACCATGTACCAACACACAAATTGAACAATCATAATCACAAAAACTAATCGAAATAAATTTCGGATCGATAGCAAATCCAAAAACAATAAACAGTAAAAAAAAATTGTCTCCCTTTCAAACAAATTAATCATTTTTCAAGTCACACAGACACGAATTAGTCAAACATTCATAACCACAAAACCTAATCGAAATAAACTACACATCAACAAGTTGATCGAAACAAGACAATAAATTGTCACAATAGTTGATCCCACATTTAAAAGTTAATATTTTGTCAAAACCAAACATTAAGAATACCACCAAACCTAATCAAAATAAGCTACGGATCGACAAGCAAATCCAAACAAAAAAAATATAACGTCAAATCTTTTAATCGAACTTTCATAATAATTAAGCATTTGTTCAATTCAGAATCTCAAAATAATGTATGAGTTAAGATTGACGAAAAAATAGCATGATGATCAACCTTAGTAGCACAAAGTTCGGTATCACCAAACTTAAAAATCCTCCCAACCCATCTTCTTTGGAGAAATCGAGATAGAGCAACCCGCCTCGCTTGAGAAACCGTGCTTGGTCTTCGTAGTCCGAGCTGGAAACCAAGGAATGAGTTTGAAGGGCTAGATTCGAAGGGAAGAGGAATGGATAAAATAGGAGAAGAAGGGGCTATTTTATCAATTTTGCATTAGAGTTTGATAATTAGGCTATTTTGTAGAACTAATAATTAATATAGTTATACAACTACAAAACTCGTAATTTTATGTGAAAATTACATGCGATAGTGTTTTTTTTTTAACTAATAGCAAAAATAATATGTTTAGAGTTTTTATAGAGAAAATAGTGTTTTCCAAATTCTAAACTATCGAATTTTTTATGCATGCATTTTTTTTTTAATAAAAAGTTTGTTTACGCTCTATTTAACTTTGTTCATTGTTAACTCATTTATAAGGAGTGGTACCTAGGATAGTCTAGTGGTAATTACACACCACCTCCTGTGTGGAGGTCGTGAGTTCAATCCCCACTGCAGCAAAGCTGCCTTAAAAAAAAAAAAAAAAAACTCATTTATAAGGAAAATGATATCAAATAATTGTTTATATTTGAAGGAATTACTATTTTTGAAAGGATTTAAAACGGTCAATATCTAAAAAATATTTTACTTTTAAGAACATAAATATTCCTAATTTTTTTTCTTATTTTATTCCGTACTGACCCATAATAGTATGGTTTTAAAAAAAAATCATTTGTCTTTTATCATGTCTTATTTATGTCAAATCCCTAGTTGAGGAAAAATGACCCCGAAACCCTAATAACCCCATTAATATCTGATAAAAAAAATAAACCCATTAATAAAGAAGAAAATACCTCAGTAAACTAAACCGAAATTAGCAAAAGTAAAATATATGATGGTTATTGGCTTTATTCTTGTGCTCAATAAATAAAATAGACATTTCGCCTTTTCAAATAGAATAGATAAACAAATAAAATTTATAATAATATAATAAATATTTGGGGTCACTTTCATCGGGCACTGCAACGGTCTTGCGTTCAAGTTCAACCCCGAACGTTAATTCAGGTCTCACTAAAAACTGCTTCGATATCGATACTAAGCCACCTCTCAAACATAATACACATTAATGTGTTTTTAAAAATAGAAATTCAAATATCTCGAAGAATTAGAGACTCTCAAGCCTACACTTTCACACATGTAAAGTAAAAGTCGGTTTAGCGACAAAGTGCAATCAAAAAGCTCAATCACAGCACTCAGATTCTGCTGCGTTGTCCCAAGTTTTTTTTTTCTTTCTTTTTATATTGTAGTTGAAAGAAAAAGCTTTCGTTTTTTCTTCACTTGCTATTCGGAGACTGCTAATAGATAAAAAAAAAAAAATCGAAGGACCACCGGACTACCGGCGTTCAGTCATTAAATCAAGCCTTGGATCTTCATCATCAACTTTGTGTCAGGGCTCTCAGAATTTCTGGGTCCCACACACCCCGTTCGCCTCAAAATTTTGACTCTTTTTCTTTTCTTCTCTCTCTCTCTCCCTCTCTTCACTTTTTTTTTTTAAAGAAAAAAAAAATCCGTGCTTGAAAGTTTGGGTGCCTGGAATCAAACTTTGATGACAAGAAAAAAAATGGGTTATTATTATTATGCGAAGCTGGAATATTGGAGTATGTTCTTGATTTTCACAGCTTCGTTTTGCAGCGGATTAACCAACCCACAAGATGGTAAGTAAAGTTCTTATTCAAGTGTTCCCTAAAGTTGCTTCCTTTACTTAAACCCTGATTTTTTTTTTTTTTTTTTTTTTTCATTTTTGCAAAAGTTTCAATCTTTTTGAATTATTAGTTTATGGGTTTTTGTTGTACTTGTAGTTGTGGCGATGAACACGTTGTACGTGTCACTGGGTTATCCACCACTACCAGGGTGGATTCTCGTCGGAGGAGACCCATGTGGTGAGGCCTGGCTTGGAATTGAATGTGTCTTCTCTAACATCACTGCAATGTAGGTTCTTCATATCACACTTTTTTTGTGCAATTGTTCTAAAGTGTCATTGAGCTGAGTGACTCTTCTGTTTGGTTGGTTAGAAAGCTTAGTGGAGCAAATTTGGGCGGCGAGTTGGGGAATGGCTTGCAATTACTCGGTTCAGTTATGCACGTGTAAGTAAATGGTGTCACAGAAAATAAAAATTTGATTACTCGTCTCTTAGTAAGTATGATTGGTTGAGTTGATGTATTGTGTTGGAGCTATTAGTTTATGAGCTTTTTGTGTGATTATGTGGAGCAGAGATTTCAGCAACAATCATATCGCGGGGATTATTCCGCCGGTTCTGCCTCCGACAATCACGAATCTGTATGTTAAAAAACTTTGATCTCCAAATCATTGAAATTGAATATTCATATGTGTTTTGTTCTTTTCTCTGTGCTTCAAGTTCTCTCTCGGGTAATCTCTTCAACGGATTTATCCCAGACACGTTAGTCATCTTAAGTCAGTTGATGGAACTGTAAGTTCTTTTTTCCCTGTTTTTTATTTTAATAACTTTTAAGCTGTGGTGATGAGTTTATTATGAATTTCATACATTATTTTTCTGAACTACCTCAGGTCGTTAGACAACAATCATCTTGTTGGACCCATACCCGATGCCTTTTTACAGTTAACTGGCTTGGCGCGCTTGTAAAGACACTTTAAACTCTGAAGCCCTTTTATCTTTCTCGTTATTATTATTATTTTATTTTTACTTTTTGTGCCTAATGGCTCGTTGCGTTGTTTCTCAGGGATGTGTCGAATAACAACTTGAGCGGGCAATTGCCTCCGTCGATGGGAAGCTTGATATCTCTGTCGACATTGTGAGTTTAGTCTTCATTCAAATATTGCTAAACGCTTTGTCGTATTGACATTATTTATGAGCGCAGACACTTGCAGAACAACCAGCTCGTTGGCGTTCTTGATGTCTTACAGGATCTACCTCTCCAAGACCTGTAATCTCATACTTCTTATCTCAACCAATCCTTGTATTTACAGCCATTCGTACTTTTTTTCATTTATTCTCTTTTCCTTTTTTTTTTACAGTGATATCGAGAACAATTTCTTCTCGGGGCCTATTCCACCCAAGTTGCTGACAGTTCCAATATTCAGGTAATTTTTGTGGTTAACGAAGATATGTTTTCGCTTGGTCAAGACCAATTGGTTTTGTTCTTGTTAATCCCTTCCTTGCATTTATGCACTTTGTTCTTGTGATTCACCGAGAATGAGATAATCACATAAAAGAAGAACTTGCCTCTTATTAGTATATACTCTCGTTATGCCTCTTTGTAGGAAAGAAGGAAACCCATTTAACACGACTGTAATTCTGACACCACAAGCAGCGCCGTCTCAGTCTCCCATGGTGTCTGAGTCCCCCGAAGGAGTGTCGTGGCCGCGCTACAATGGACCTTCTAACCAAATAACGGTGATGCCCGGAAATGCAAAGTCAAAGAGCTTTTTCAGTGGCAAGACTATCCTTTGGATCGCCGTCGCGGGTGCTTCGATAGTTATCATGCTATTGATGTGCCTCCTGTTGCCAAGACTATGCAGATCAAAAAGACGAAGCGACTTGTTGCCCAAGGAAAATCACCCCGGCGCCAATAAGAGTTCTGCGGGGCATCGTAGATTCGATAATTATTCGGCTCAACCCAGTAACCGAACAGAGACAGGTATTTATTCTTTGGCTTTTGTAGTGCAAATAGTTCCTGAACTAGTACGCGACTGGCATTTTGGTTCCTAAACTAATTTTCTCAGAAAAATAGATGACCATTTTCTCGTAAATTTAGTTCATGGACCAAAATGCCTCACACTTAATAGTCAGAGTTTGCATTTAAAAAAAAAAAATTGCAGTCTTACTTGAGAATTTTGCGCCGAAAAGCCTTTTATTCTTGCATATGCATAGTATATATGTATATATATACATATACGCTTAAGAATTTGTTTGTGAGTTGTTCAGAAGTTCCAAAAGAGGCGATTGTGATGCCACCACCACAACAAGTTGGTAACACAAGAACGGGTGTGGCTCTAAAGCCAAATGATGGCCGCGCATCACACGTGAGAAGTGCTCAGAGTTCGATGTCGATGAAGGACACCGAAATCGACATGACCGACACCGACGACGACTTTCTGATGATGCCGCCGCCACCGCCGCCCGCTTTCTCATCGGAACGCGTTACGGTGAATCCGATCGCACCAACGACAAGTGGACGCCCTTTGAAGCCTCAGAGCTTGAATTCCTTGAGAGCCTTCACTGTCGCGTCGCTTCAACAGTACACTAATAGCTTCTCGCGGGAGAACTTTATCGGGGCCGGAACACTCGGTAGCGTTTACATGGCCGAGCTTCCCGGTGGAGAGGTACGATTTAGGTGTCTTGCCTAATAAGCATACATTACTATTTTATTTTATTTCCGTTTTTCTCAGTGTTTACAAGGGTGGTTTTATGGTCACTTTTGTTGGCTTTGCATCGATAGGGAAAACAACACGCGTGTCTCCTTAAAAAAAATAAAATTGACACAAATATGTACATCGACTTATTTTTCCAATTTTTAACGCCGAAAACTAATTTTTTTTACAAAATTTTGTGGGTTTTATTAATATGCTTTTTGCGTCGTAAAAAAAAATAAAAAATAGTGTAGGGAATATATTTGAATAAATTTGAGAAACTTATGGTTATACATATATATAGTATTGGAAAACACGAGAGCGAAACCTAAACTTCCCACGAGGATATCTTAATACGCTTTGTATATGTATGTGTATCTATCGACTAATGATCTGCTTCTTGGCTCTCTGTTTCAGCTCCTAGCAGTGAAGAAGCTGGACAACACGGTGGCTAAGCAACAGAGTGACGATGAATTTCTGGAGATGGTATCGAATATCTCCAAGCTACGACACGCGAATATAGTGGAGATCGTGGGTTACTGTGTCGAGCACGGTCAGCGCTTGCTTGTGTACAAGTGCTGCATTAATGGAACCCTTCACGACGCCCTACACACCGACGACGAACTCCATCAGAAGCTTTCTTGGAGTACAAGGATCCACCTGGCACTCGGAGCTGCTAGTGCCCTAGAGTACGTACACACACACACATTGAAAAGGGTTTTGTTTTCATTGATTGTATTTGATTATATGTTGTTGAATTCGTTGAAAAAGGTATCTTCATGAAGTGTGCAAACCTCCCGTTGTCCACCGGAATTTCAACTCTTCGAATCTTCTCCTCGATGATGAGCTTAAAGTGCACGTCTCAGACTGTGGTTTGGCCTCTTTGCTCTCTTCTGCCTCGGTCACTCAGGTTGACTTTGTTTCTTCTTCTTCTTTCTTAAAAAAAAAAAAAAAAAAAAAAAAAAAAAAACGTTATTCATCTGATGAATAAAATAGACATTATGGCTGTTGTTTAGTTTGATAATTTTAAGATATAGGTTTTGTTCCCTATCTTTTGTATCGGCATATCGAACGTGATAATCTGGGATAGTCATGAAAAAGGAGAACTACAACCTATGAGTCGCTTCTTTATGTATATTTACTATTTTGGGAATATTTGACATATTTGAATTCTTATTATAGATATCTGGACGTGTCAACTCGCACGGTTACAATGCTCCTGAATTTGAGTTGGGGAGCTATACTTACCAGAGCGACGTCTACAGCTTCGGAATCGTGCTGTTAGAACTCCTTACAGGTCGAAAAGCCCATGACAGGTAGTTTTTTTCTTCTTTTAATTCAGCTTTCGATGATTTGTTTAGTCTCTCGGTAACTTACTAAGCTTTGTCTTGCGCTTAAATTTAAAAAAAAAAAAAAAAAAAAAAGTTCAAGGCCTCGTGGAGAGCAATCTCTGGTGAGGTGGGCAATTCCGAGGCTCCACGATATCGACGCATTGTCGAGGATGGTTGATCCGTCTCTACGTGCTGCTTATTCCATGAAGTCACTGTCACGCTTTGCCGATATTATTTCCTCGTGCATACAGGTGATAAATAAATAAAAAGCAGCTCGCAAAGGATTTATTTTATTTTATTGTTATAGTTTTTTCTCATCTATCTGTTTTCATTTCAGCGTGACCCCGAATTTAGGCCTCCGATTTCTGAGATTGTCCGGGAACTTAAACAGGTGGTTTGATGAGACTTCAAAGCAAAGCAGAGTAAACTCTGATTTAAAAGACGATGATGAGTTTGGCTGGTGTGTTGACTCGGAATTAATAGGTGTGTCTGAATGCTATTGGTTACGTTCTTTCAAAAAAAAAAAAAAATGCTATTAGTTACGTATAATTTTTCCAGACTATTTAATGACACAATTCTAGGGTTTATTTATTAATTTTTCAATATATGTCAAGTGATTTGCGTATTTACTTGATTTTGCCCCCTAGATTTTTTTTTGTTTGTATGTTAATATTTGCTTAGTTCTTTGTTAATATCTGTAAGCCAAAGTGTTTAGTTTTGCCGTGATTGATGCAAAGAAGAAATAGTGAATGTGCTTTGTTTACATTTGGGGTTTATTATATATATATATATAAGCCAAAGTGTTTAGTTTTGCCGTGATTGATGCAAAGAAGAAATAGTGAATGTGCTTTGTTTACATTTGGGGTTTATTATATATATATATATGTATATATATATATATATATATATATATATATATATATATATATGTGTATTGTGTCTTGGATTCCTGAGCTGAATAATTGTATTTGTATTTTGTAGTCGCAGTGAAAAGTGAGGAACGAAAAATATTATCGACAGTCTCTGAATCCACCGAAACCTTTTCTTTTGACGTTTATGTAAAAACAAAACTTGTGTTTAAATCGAGTAGTGAAGAATTCAATCGGACACGATTTCACTTGTTTCAAAAGAAAGTCAGGGATTAGAAGTACCCCACGCAACGCATGAGAATACAACAATGCCTTTGTGCGTAAGAACAAAATATCTGCAATACCACGTGAACCACCTGTCCGTACAACAGTGTTTTCTCTCCATACCTATAGGGGTGTCCGTACTAGTGGTGTCATTAGAACCTTGAACTTTTCCAAAGCTTTTTCTACATGGTATCATTACTCTGGACATTTACTTGGTCTTCCGTGGGTTAGTGTCATCTCGACTGAGCGGTCCTCTGATCTAGACGGAATACCAGAGGACCGCTTAGTCTTGTGATGGGAAAGTACGGAAATCTGAAAGTGATTGGTTGATTGAGTTCGACCTGAGGTTTTTTAACCGGTAATTTTACTTTAGAATTGGAATTGGAATTCGACTGCGGTGTTATTCAACAAACGTCTTCGAAGCGTTTGAAGATGTGAGTAATCAGTTTCAAGTGAAAGTCGTTTTTTTGTTTATATTTGTCGTTTTGATTGCTTGTTGCATAGCTCGCTGATGTGTCAATATTCTATAGGATGTATAAAAATTGATGGCCTCGATTCACTATAATATTTCCGCATATAAGTCAGAGGTGGTCTAAGTTTGTTAACGAGTCTTTTCATTCAGTTTGGATTTTATATAGTTGAGTGTGAGAGTTGGGAAACATAGTGAGACAAAGAGAGAATCATGCGTGAGTGAGGGAAATCTTTCTAAGGAAAACAAAAGTGATTGTCTTGTTCATTGTGTAATTGTTGCCGGACTGAAGTCTGTTGTAAGAACGGCGGAGAAAAAAGGAATAACGATATTGATCTTGGTTTAACATTCGAACTATTTTCATTGAGAAGTTTGCGGGGACTAGGCCTTGTGCGTGTTGATTTGTGTGTGGTTGGTTCGTGATTTCTGTTTTTAAGGGATTCAAAACCCTACAGAAGACTTCTCATGCGAGACATGTGAGGATAAAGCAATGCGTGCTTGTTGTCCTTCTACAGGCGGACCTGAAGAAGACGACTGTGAGGAAGGTCTAACGAGGGCTACGGTGCGGTTGAAGTGATTTAGTTTTAGGTTAAAAATAGAGATCTTAAAGATAAAGAGAAATTGCCCAATTTGCCACCAATTTCATAACATTTTTCCACTTTCCACCAAAAGACTAATTTTTCAAAAAATGCCACTATCTATGTCAACAATGTTGACATTTATTTTTGCCCTTCACTATGAGATGTCAACATATATGTCAACAATGTTGACATCTCGGTGGTATTTTGGGAAAAATTAGTATTTTGGTGGAAAGTGGGAAAATGTTATAAAATTGGTGGCAAATGAGACAATTTCTCAAAGATAAATAATCTCTAGAAGTAGTGACCTTATCATCGTTAATTTTTTTCCCCACAATGATCTTTGGCCACTTAAAATAACTATATATCTTTTTGTTCATTTTATCTGCGATTATTTTCGTGTGTTATGTGAATTGTTCTAAAAGTTACACATTTGAATAGGTCTATTCTTTAACATGGATCTTTCACCAATTTTGGCTTAATTAAAGGGTTCTTTTCATTATATATATATATATATATATATAGGCATTGTGTGATCATAATAATATAATAATTCCAATTATTTAATTATAAACATTTTAGTGTGATTTGTTAACAATCACGTCACTAACAACCACTTTCTTGCTTGACGACGTGGGAGATTTGGATATGAGCTTTTATTATTAATATTATTCAAATAATTCAGTGTGGGTTTGATCTTATAGACTGTTTTATGAGTTAATTGTCTCGTCATCTTCGAGTCAAGCATTGGATATAATTTAACCTTAGGTGGGATGGTTTGAAATTCACCTGTCTAATACTCTACTGCATATTTGTAAAAGATTGTGTAAGAAGTAAAAACAATACTCATTAGTTAACTACAATAATTAGGTGAGAAATTTGATAGAGATTTGTTTGATTCAAACGGAAAAAAGCATGCGGTAAATTTATTTCTTAATGACTTTGTCATGAGTTGATTGTAAAAATTCTGTACTGATAATTAGTTGTAATAAACCTTATGGAAACTTTTTAGGAAATAAAGCATAAAAGAAGAAGAGCAAATAGCACAAGACACTATTATTATGGTTTACTACATGAGTCATGATGTGGCAGTGTGGGATGTCGGAGATTCCATGGTAGTCAAAATATTTCCATTTCACTTTATTTAATCTAAATTCTAAATTTTAAATGACAAGCACACACTTGTAAGTTTAGGTATAATATGACCAAAATTGGACAGGACTTTCATATGGTGGCAAACCACAACATCGCATTAAATTAAACTACCCTATAACTGCCATTAGGAAGATAATTTAGGTATTATTTTTTTGTCAATAACAAGCTGATTAATGTCCATACTCTGTTTGGCATGCACATGGAAGATTATGTGGTGTGGGTGTTAAAAAGTGACCGAAAACGAAACTCCCTTACTATATTAGCAATGTAATAATAAATAGGAATTGGGTTGATTTTTTAGGTCAAGTTGGTACATGTTTATTGTGTCCTTTTGATGCTTCGATGGGATTGAGCAAATGGGAAAAGAGAAAAAAAAAGAGTCGGACTACATTGGACCCCACCACAGCGACAAGGTTCATCACAAGCCTAAAATAAAAACAATGACACCGACAAGTGACAACGGTAAAATAAATAAATAGTTATTTATTTATTATTCTACCTAGATCAAAAGCCAAATTTAATCACTATTAAAAGTAATTATTTTGTTTGGTGCCTGCCACTTTCTTGATTAAGTAACTTGATAAGAGAACATGGCCAAAGTCAAATAGTGTGGAGTCATTTTGTTATCCAAAAATATATAGGGAATAGGTATGGAATAATATCATAGCCTAAAATCCATTGCGGTTTGTTTTGTTTGATTTGGCTTTCAAGGAATAATTTTTTTGGGGAGCCATAGAAAATGAAAATCAAAGCGTATGTCAAGGTTGCCATGTTGTTGGACTAAGCATTAGACAGATCACAAGACAGCTTGATAGTGAATTGTAGCTTCAAGAAAAATTAAGTCATAAGATACGTGTTATTAAGGCATTGATGAATATATTTTTTCCTAGATAGAAACTAGGAAAATCTTACGCGTAAACTTCTCCCCGTATGAATAATAATACTTGCGAAAATGTTTGTTTAACTAAAAGAGTTTATTGTAAGATATATATATATATATATATATATATATATATATATATATATATATATATAAGAAAAAAAAATCAGATACGTGGAAATATTAAATAAAAATACGCTTAGATCCTAATGTGTACCAACCATGAACATGTCATTAACACATATTAGGTAGAACGTATGATTGGATTAGTTCATTCTAATTTTATATCCTACAAAATCAAATCCTTTAAAGTACTTGATGAGCATAGCTCAGGAAGTCAACAAATTCACAAATCATACTTAAAAAAAAATGGAAACAAATATCCATAATTTTGAAATTCCTATTTGAAACATGTTTTTGAGTTTTGAGAGATCAAAGGTACCGTAAGTATTTCCTTAAATCGAACGTTTTTATTTGAGTAAACCATAAATATCATTTCATTTGATGGGTCCAAGTTTGTTGTAAACATATGAGTAGAAATTAATAATCAAAATCCCATTATTGAGCACTGCACATGCAACTTTAGTTAAGATTTTATTTGACGTATAGCATTCAAATTACAACGGCAACATCAATAACAACACTTGAAAGTGTTAGGCAAAAGAAAGAAATGTATTATTGTTAACGTGACAAGAATAAAGGACATTTACATGTCAATGTAGTGGATTTTTGTTTTTTATTTTATGATTGCTCTTATATTCTTAATGGATAAGTAATTCGAATATAAAATACAATAAAGCTTAATGGGTTAGAGTTTTTGGCCGCACAACAATCTATTTTCTTGTTATCTAAGTAAATTATATATATATATATATATATATATATATTTTAGCTTTAAAAAAAAATCTAAACGTGTCAAGGTGGTTTGTTGCCAAATTTGTACAAAACAAGAAAAGAAAACTAAGGGTGAACATCTAAGTGACATGTCCTTCTCAAACCAACAAATTAAATTACAAAAAAAAAACTTAATTACCACATCTAAATTCTCCAAAGGAAAAAAAAAGACAAATTAAATTACAAGGAATGTTCATAGCTGTCAGTGAGAAATAAAAAATTCCCATATGCCTTATTGTGTTAGATAAACCACTTTCCAAATTCATTTACTCTTTTTTTTTCTCCGTGAAGAAAAGAAATTTAAAAATAAGAGAAGCCATAATTAGTAATAAAAACAATAGTAAAAGTAATATAAATTAAAAAAAAAAAAAAAAAAACCAACGTGCTGAAGTCTACACAACACATACATACCTATATTTTTTATATTCCCTTAAAATATATATATATATATATATATATATATATATTATAATTCATACATGCATATAAAATGTAACACTGAAATGAATTCTAAGCCACCGGAAAAGTGAAGTTTGGGCTCTTTATCGGCCTCACACCACAAATAAACAAAACGAGGGGTTTTTGGGGTTTTCAACGGTTTCGCTGTTCTCGACTTGAGAAAAAGAAGGGCATTTTGGTCAATAAAGTAAAAAAAGAAAAAAAAAAAAAAAAAAAAGAAGAAAGAAAGCTGACGAGAAGTAAAAACGTTGTTTGTCTGTGAGTAATCTGATTTTCGTCGCAGTTTTCTATATCGGAAGAAAAGAAGAGAAAGGAAAGAAAAAGAAACTCCATTTCCTATTACTAAAAATACCAGCTGAATCTGAAGTTCCTTCGAGCACTCGAAGAATATTTCTCTCCATTGTTGAATCTAGTTCCTATCTTTCGTCGGCGGACTTACAGCCCGATCCAGGGAAATAGTAATCGGAGAGGAAGTAAAGAGAACAAAGCGGTTCGATTAAATATTTCCTTCTGTTTGGTAGTGTTCTAGCAGAATTTCCTATCTTCGATTTTTTTTTCCGACCGAAGGATTTTCAGTCTCCGAGTTGCTTCAACTATGGCGAAGCGTGGATATAAGCTACGTATCCTTTTTTTTTTCTCTTGGAATTTTTCTTGAACTTTATCGGTGAAACTGAGTTCTGGTTCGAAATCTCTGTTTCATTCTAGCCTAGGGTTCTGATTGATGTCGGTGGGGATGGAGTTTTTGTCTATTGCTCTGCAAAACTCTCGAATTATATATATATTTATCTATTTATCGATTACTATTTTTGGAAGATAATGAATCCTACCGATTTTGTTTGGCCGCCGTGGACAAAAAGAAGTGTTAGAAGAAAAAGAAGAAAGTGGAAGACTTTAATGTTATGAGTAATGGAGTTTTAGTTGAAGTAAATTTCCCGCTAAAATCGAAGATTAGGTTAAATTAAGAACTGATTTTCGCTTTGGGTTTGGATTTGTTCCGTTCGCGTTAGCCTGCGAGATTTATGTCGTTTAATTCTGTCATTTATTTTAATATTATTTCATTTAGTTTCTCTTGACCATGGGTTTCGTAAAATAGAGGAGTTCTTGGCTCATTCAGGCAATATCAATTGCTTAAAAATCGGAAAGAAGGCGTGTCGGCTTTATGTCACCGGCGGTGATGACCACAAAGTCAATGTTTGGACAATCGGGAAACCGGAGTCCTTAATGGTAATTATATAAATTTTTGATATCTTCTTATTCTATTTTTAGGAATTTTTTTTCCTCGGGTTAACTTGGTTGTTTAGAATGTACATGCTAGTTATATCTCTCGGTTGTGTATGGTTTTTGAGCTGCATTATTTTGGGTATCAACAACATCTCCTCTTTCCATATCAACTTTTGTTGTGAAGAATTAATTTGTGCGATTTTATTATCACGGTGTTAATATTTACCTGGTAATGGACCTGCATTGGTCATTTTATGTAAATATGCAGAGCCTAAGTGGACACACAAGTCCTGTTGAATCTGTTGCTTTTGACTCAGCAGAAGTATTAGTCCTCGCCGGAACTTCCACCGGCGCTATTAAGCAATGGGATTTAGAAGAAGCAAAAAGTAAGTGTCCGATACATCAATTTCCTTGTCGTAGTTTAAGTTAAAAAGTACCGAGTTGTGAACTAGTTTAAACATAGAATTTTAGACTATGCAGTCTGAAAAGTTGAGTCCAAAACCACGAGAGAGGATACTAAAAAGTTATTGCATTTTTAGTTTCAAATGATGGTTAATGTGTTGGTGGAGTTTTAACATAAATGTTATTGATTGAAGTGTAGTGGTTCGCACGCTTTCTGGACACAGAGCCAACTGCACTGCCGTGGAATTTCATCCGTTTGGCGAGTTTTTTGCATCGGGGTCCTCGGATACTAATCTTAGGGTTTGGGACATTAGAAAGAAAGGATGTATTCACACGTACAAGGGTCACACTCAAGGCATCGGTACTATAAAGTTCAGTCCCGATGGCCGATGGGTGGTTTCCGGTGGATTGGATAACGTTGTAAAGGTAAAATTTATTTGTCAAGCGATCAATATCATTCGTACTGTTATTATTCTACCATGGTGGTTATAGATAATTTGACACTGGTTACTATCTTCTTAGGTGTGGGATTTGACTGCTGGCAAGTTGTTGCATGACTTTACGTTTCACGAAGGACATATTCGGTCTTTAGATTTCCATCCTCTTGAATTCCTCTTGGCGACCGGTGAGCGAATTCGGAATCTATTAGAAAATTGAAAAGACTGATGTTTGTGGGAAAAGATAAAGTACTCAAAGTAACGGGCGATAATGATGCCCATCAGTTTGTTTCACTTCCAAATTCATTATGTTCATGCTCTGGATGTTTTGAACTAATAATCTGTGTCCTTACAAAACCTTCAGGTTCAGCAGATAGAACTGTGAAATTCTGGGACTTGGAAACGTTTGAGTTAATTGGATCTACTAGACCTGAGGTATATCAAAGTTGTTTCATAAGTGCCAGTCTTATGAATGACGATAAATAAAAGTTTCTCTAATTGCAGTGGCTAAAGTAGTGCTAACGATATTTCTAATTGTCAAACACAACTCAAAGTTTAAACTTTATCCCGATCCTTCCCTTGAGCATAGTTTTTAACTTATATATCTTAGTTTTATCGATCTCTTGAAACAAATATATATATTCTTTTTCTTCCCTAGGCATCTGGAGTCCGTGCAGTTACTTTTCACCCCGATGGAAGGACCCTTTTCGCTGGACTAGAAGACAGTTTGAAGGTTTGCTTTGTTTCCCATCTTAATATATCAGGTTTATTTGGAAAACAAAAAATAAGAGAAGAAAATAAAGACACGGAATGTAAATTTACTATCAAGTTTTTCCCCCCATAGGTTTATTCGTGGGAGCCTGTGATTCGTCATGATGCTGTTGATATAGGATGGTCAACCCTTGGTGATTTATGCATTCACGACGGGAAACTATTGGGATGCTCATACTATCAAAATTCTGTTGGAGTTTGGGTGGCAGATATATCAGTATTTACCTCAATCTTCTATTCTTTCTTGTTCAATTTTTATCGCATTTTAACAGGAGAAAAGAGGACCTTTTATAATTCTTATATATGTGCTCTGTGCATCAGCTTATTGAACCGTATGGAGATGCTTCCCAAAATGACCGTACAGACCAGAAGCTCAATCTTAAACAACAAGGGAGCTCGGAAAGAATAGGGACTATGTTAATGAATTCAAATATGCGATCTAGATCTCCTGATTATGGTACAAAGGATATATATGTGGATTGTAAGTTCTTTGTTTCGCCTTTTCCATGGGATTGTTAGCCAAGTATGTAAATGCTAGCTTCTTATGTATGTGCTTTTTTGTCTCACTTAATTTATATTTTTTTTCCTTTTCTATTTAGCATCTGGAGGAAAGCCTGTTTCACAAAAGGTTGAATCTTGGAGTCCTCCAAAAGTTCCTTCTCATTTAGAAACAAAGGAAATCAAGGATCAGGTGACGAAGAAGCAGAATCATGTTTTTGGGACTCCTCCGAAACATAGTGATCCTGCAGTTAATAAATCGTTTACCGCACAAAGCATTGTACCTCGCGACAGTCCCGATGAAAAAAATTCGTCCAATGCCACAATTGAACCTATAACTTTTTCACGGACAAAACGCGGAATGTTGCTCAGGCCAGCTAACGCAAGAAGGCCATCAAGTACCAAAAGTGATATAGAAAGGCTTCCAATGGCTGTTGAATCTGGTAAGATAGACGGTCCTGCGGATTCCAACTCTGAAATAAAAACTGTGTCGGAGGACACAAGCCCCAGTATTAATTCTGTTACAGAAAGACTTGAAAAAGTTCTATCTCCTCAGACACCCAATAGTCAGGAAACCAGTAAGTTATTTTTTTTCCAATGATGTATATCTGTAATCTTTTTCTTATTTCGTATTTTCTTTTGAGCCTTTTCTTTTGTGTTTCTCAGGCGATAAAATTCCTGAAGCTAGCGAGGACAGCAACCCTATTAAAGTTGTCAATGGAGGTAAATGAATCCCTATACCTGATAGCTTTGTAAATTTCAGCATGACCCGAATGAAAGCTGATTCTGAAGATATCCCATTTACAGTTACAGTTGTGCGAGGAAGAACTCGGTCTTTGGTTGAAAGGTTCGAGAAACGAGAACCATTGGATGCAAGTGAAGACCAAGCCGCGGTAACAACCAGCAACTTGAGTCCTGAAGTTGATGAAACACCGACCATCCTATCTAATGTCGTCGTTCCCGAAGTAGATAGAACACCCACCTTGATTTCGAGTCAGGCGGATCCCCAAATGAATAAAACAAGTAGTGTTACATCTAGCTGCGTTATTCAAGCAGTGGATGAAACACCGGCTATTGTATTTACAAACGTTCATCATGAAGTTGAAAAAACACCCACCATGACATCCGGTCATTTGGATCCCAAAATAAATAAAACAAGCAGTGTCACATCTAATCGTGTGATTCAAGCAGCGGATGAAACACCAACAATCATATCTAGACAATGTGTTGCTCACGAAGTCGAAAAGCCACCAACCATTGTGCCAAGTCGTGTTGTGTCTCCCGGACCTAGGATCATGTCTAGCCGTGTTGCTCCTGAAGTAGACAAAACATCTGACGTCATACCAAGTCGTGTGAATCCCGAAATAACCACACCAAGAACCATCAGTTCTGGCCGTGCGAGTCCTGAAGTAGATAGAACATCGGACAGGTTGAGTCGTGTGAGTCCCGAAATATCTAAAAGAAGAACAGTTGGTTCTGGGCATGGGATTCCAGAAGTATATAATAGAGCACGTACTGTCAAATCTCCCGAACTAAATAGAAGTCGTATTATCAAATCTCCCGAACCAAATAGAACGCCGAGCCGTAGGATTCCTGTAGACAGAACGCGTAATGTCATGTCTAGCCGTGTGATTCAAGAAGTTGTTAAAAAACCTACCTTTGTATCTAGTCGCTTATTTCCCGAAGTAGATACAAAACCGACCTTTGTATCTAATCGCTTATTTCCCGAAGAAGATGTTACACCGATAGTACAGGTATATTTTCCTTCCTTTCTGTGTTCCTTTTAATGATCTAGTATTCGTTTGTGTATCTCTTTAGACATAAATGAATGTGAATGCATCGGTAAAAGAAATTTCTGAGATGATTATCCACTTCATAGATGTATAAGAATTTTCCCTTAACGATTTGGCGGGCCGATATAATCTTTCTATTGAACCAGTGCTTTATCATGAATGATTGTGTTAAAACATCATATTGTTGGTTACTGCCAGATTGAAGAACCTCAGGTTTCTACAAGTGATTTGAATTCTTCAAATGATTGCGATGTTACTGAAGACCTGATGCAAACTCATGAAGTATTCTTAAATAACCTCCGTTCTCGTTTGACAAAGTTACAGGTAAATCTCTCTTCGTACATGGTTCTCTGCTTTTCAATTCTTTTGGATATGCCTCCGTAATAATACCTTCCAATTCCATGCTACAAATCAAGGAAACTTGGCATCTAGGTGAAGATCGATCCTAAAAGCGGATAATTTAGTTTGTGTACTAGAAGATTATGCATCGGTTCAGTAGGAATCTTCTGGTGGTGAAAGTAGGCAGAAGAATTCTGTAGAGTATAAGTTGCTTGGTTTTCAGTTTGTAGTATATTGATTTTTCCCGGTATAGGAAATGATCATTCCGGGAGCAAAGTCACATCTGATTCTGTAAATACAGGTGGTGCGACATTTTTGGGAACGAGGTGATTTCAAAGGTGCGATCGGTGCCATGAAGAAGCTACCAGATCATTCCGTGAGTACCTTTTTAAGATTATAGACCGTGCATATTTTTGTGTTCCGTTTGTAACCCTAATGTCATTCGAATGTTATTCAGGTACAAGCAGACGTAATAAGTGTTCTCACGGAGAAAATGGACATTCTCAACCTTGAACTGTTTTCTACTTTGCTTCCCGTGCTTCTTGGCTTACTTAATAGTAAGACTGACAGGTAGTTTCTTCTAAAGTGATATGCTCAGTAAAACACAATCACATGATTCTAGGGTTCTAAGAATAACCGATACAAGTTATAGGTAATTAGATTTTAATCCTTGGGGTGGGTTTGTTTGACAGGCATGCGACATTGTCGATGGAGATGCTATTAAAGCTCGTAGCGGTCTTTGGTCCGATGATCCAGTCAACTATCGCAGCACGTCGAGGTCTCGGAGTTGATTTGAATGCAGAGCAAAGGTGCAATGTTTTACACATACATTTTTTCGGGGTTTTGTTGAATTTTTTTTTTTTTTTTTTGCTCACTAACAAGCCTCATGTTTCACTCACAGGAGAGAATGGTGTAACCAGTGCTCTCTTCATCTGCAACAGATCAAGAAAATTCTTCCTTTGCTTGCGAGGTTAGTGCACCTTCTAAGGAAATATTACATTTGGCATAGCCCCCCTAAAATAAAATAATAAAACTGAGGATTTTCTCTACTTATTTCAGACGAGGCGGTTTGGTGGCGAAAAGTGCACTTGAATTGAATCTTGTTCTTCAAGAATCATAATAAAAAATATTCCCACCAGGGAAAAAAGACGACGGGTCGGATGAGGAATGACGACGGGACATCATGAACTACGGGCATGTCAAGCCATAGTTCTCGTGTTTCGCAATTTTGGTCTCCGTTTTCATCAGATTGCCGTTATCTTCGGCTATGTGAGTGATGCATTTCTGTCAGAGAATCACTGCGGTTGGGTCGAAGAAGAAGAAGAAGTAAATAGCTATCTGATGCCGGCACGAAAAAATCTCCTGATATTCATATTTTTGGTTATGAAGATGTGGTGATTATAACGTTACCATGTCTCAGTACATGATGTATAACTCTTCATTGTTTGTTTCTTTAGTATATATAAATATGGAAAGGAAAAAAAAAGAAAAGAAAAAGCATTTATGTACTTCAAATTCAAAGTGGAAACAAAACTGTTTATTTACTTTTTCTTGCTGAAACTATTTTCCAAACCTCCAAAATTTTTTAAATTTAACACAAACGAACTTCCCGGAGAAGATAAGAAATAAAATAATGGTGGCTGCTACCAAAATCATCAATGTCAACTTATTTTTATTATATTTTTTGGATGAACTCTCTGTTTCTCTTTTTTTTTTTCTTTTTTTTTTTAATTGTGCTTCTTCTGTTGTTTGTCTTTCGGTCTTTTGTTGACATTGAATTTGATTATAAAGGTTCTAGTTCCAATGTTGGTGTTGACAGGGAAAGAATATCCAGCATATGATATGCTAGACAGCAGTGGCTTAAGATGGGCCCATGGAACACGTAGGATTCACGCTGCGTGACTATCCCGACTAAGCATATGGAAATTCCATCTCCAAGTGGCTTCTAGAATCTCCCGCTTTATGAATTATTTTTTTCTAGGATTGATTGCATTTAGCCTCCAGAAAATACCACTTTAAAAACTTTTTTTTTTAATTTTTTTAATTTTGGTAAGTCGACCGCATTACTCATTTAGGGGACTAAAACGCTAACAATTTTCTCCTTTAAAACAATTTTTTATCACTAAAAGAAGATAAATCTTTCACTTGTAAGGGGAACATGCATTTCTGCAGTCCAGAGAACTCGAACCCAAGACTTCTTGGTCGATATATGTGTGATACTACCACTAGACCAAGCTAGATACCAGTAAGATGGAATTTCAGTCCTTAATATAAGAAGAGTCCATTAGATATATAGTCTTATTTACATTTTTAGTTTGCCATTTAGTCAATTTTTCGTAAACTTTTAGTAATTTTTTGGTAAATAGCAATGACAAATATTTACACGCGTAAATTGAGTGAAAACTTACCAAAAACTCCATACCAAAAACTTACTCAATAATGGCTATTTAGCAAACGTCCAAGTTTATGTTGGCTAATTAACTAATTTTTTTTATATGAGAAAGACTTTCGTTTATTAAGTATTGGAATTCCGGTCAAACCAGAATAAAAGCTCTTTCCAATAACTTTTTAAATAATATGACTTAAAAATTAGCTATTCAACTTGTTTGAATTGATTTTATTTTGTTTCAGGTTGACTGTTTGTTATAACACCGTAACTAATCTCAAGTTAATTTGATTGGTAGTCTAATCTCAAAGAGGAAGAGAGAGTGTATTTTTCAAGGGCATTTTGTCATTTTTGATAAATTAATATAAAAAAGTTAAGCAAAATATCAATGAAGGGATAAAATTTAAACACTTACTAAATCATAGGGTTTATTTTAGATGTGATATGTTAAAAAAATGATTTAAATTGTTCGATAAGTTATACTATGTCTATACCACTCCCAACTATATATATATATATATATATATATATATATATATATATATATATATATATATATATATATATAAACTCAACAGAAAAGAGGCATTATATATAGTTTTTGTAACTCGCGGATAATCGTTGTGATCCCGAGATTAGTGTTTATTAGAGAACGGCAACTTCTCTAAAATCTTTATATAGAAGAACACCTAACATATGATATAATTACGGCCTAAATCCTAATTTATGCTAAAATCCTTAGCTCCCTCATTCTTTCTTTATATATGGTCATTTATCTCTTACCGTGTGAGAGAGGTGCATTTACCAAATCAAGGGTTTTTAACCCTTTAGAGTTTGTGCAAGTTTGATTACTTTGACATATGCTTAAGGTGGGCCCATGAAACACGTAGGATTCACGCTGCGTGACTATTCCGATTAAGCATGTGGAAATTCCATCTCCACGTGGCTTCTAGAATCTCCCGCTTTATGAATTATTTTTTCTAGGATTAATTGCATTATTTAGCCTCAAGAAAATACCACTTTAAAAACTTTTTTTTTTAAAATTATTTTGGTAAGTTGTCGAACGCATTACTCATTTAGGGGGACTAAAACGCTAATTTTCTCCTTTAAAACAATTTTTATCATGGTACTTTCAAAGTCGGAAATGGACATAATGTTGTAATTTTTTTTTCCTTAAGAATTGATACTATTGATTAAGATTACATGATATATTATAGCACGTCAAGCGCAAGCGGCTCTATTGGTCAAAATTACATAATTTAGTACATGGATATTAAGCTTAAAGAAGATAAATCTTTTACCTGTAAGGGGGGACATGCATTTCTGCAGTTCAGAGAGCTCGAACTCAAGATTTCTCAATCGATATATGTGTGATATTATCACTAGATCAATCTAGATATCAGTAAGACATAATTTCGGTCCTTAATATAAGAAGAGTCCATTAGATATATAGCCTTATTTACATTTTTAGTTTGTCATTTAATCAACTTTTCGTAAAATTTTAGTAACTTCTTGATAAATAGCAATGACCAAGTATTTACACGCGTAAATTGACTGAAGTATCCTATCAAAACTCTCTACCAAAAACTCACTAAATGTTGACTACTTAGCAAACTTCCAAGTTTATATTGGCTAATTAACTAATTTTTTTTATATAAGAAAGACTTTCGTCTATTAAGTGTTGGAATTCTGGTCAAATCAGAATAAAATCTCTTTCCGATAACTTTTTAAATAATATGACTTAAAAATTAGCTGTTCAACTTGTTTGAATTGATTTTATTTTGTTTCACGTTGACTGTTTGGAATAACACCGTAACTAATCTCAATGTTAATTTGATTGGTAGTGTAATCTCAAAGAGGAAGAGATAGTGTATTTTTTTAAGGGCATTTTTATCATTTTTTATAAGTTAATATAAAAAAATTAAGCAAAATATCAATGAAGGGATAAAATTTAAACACTTACTAAATCATAGGGTTTATTTTACAATTAATGAAAAAACTGAGGGGATATAAATAATAAACTTGATAATACAGGGTATAGACGCATCATCTCAAAAACAAAGCATATGATGGATGTGATATGTTCCAAAAAAATGATTTAAATTGTTCGATAAGTTATACTATACCACTCCCAACTTTTTTTATTTTTTTATTTTTTTTTTATAAAAACTCAACAGAAAGGAGGCATTATATATAGTTTTTGTAACTCAGAGATAATCGTTGTGATCCCGAGATTGGTGTTTATTAGAGAACGGAAACTTCTCAAAAATCTTAATATAAAAGAACACCTAACATATGATATAATTACGGCCTAAATCCTAATTTATGCTAAAATCCTTAGCTCCCTCATTCTTTCTTTATATATGGTCATTTATCTCTTACCGTGTGAGAGATGTGCATTTACAAAGCAAGGATTTTTAACCCTTTAGGGTTTGTGCAAGTTGTTAGTAACAAAAGGTCCATTAACATTCTTGATGTTTTATGTTGACCAATTTACCATTATAAACCAAAAATTATATATGTTTTTTTTAATTGTTTGTATCGACATAACCTCGGTAATCATATAAAAAGGTCATAATCGATCGTAATATATCGTTTTAAGGTGATTATAACATCTAAAGAATCATAATCCCAATAATTTATTTTAAAATTAATGCAAAGCAACTACGTCAATTCGTATAGGCTCGCGAGAGTTTTATTAACATTCTCGCAACTAAGGCAATTCGAATAGGTTCACGAGAGTGTGACTAACATATTCTCGCATATCAAGCATGCTCTAATTAAGAGTTGAAATTAATTACACTACTAATTTTTGATTTTCTCAAATAATAACGTTGTTTACAATAGTTTAATTAATAAAAATACACACTCCATGAGGTAATTTTATCAACAATAAGATATTAAAAGCTAGTAGTTAATATTAAACCGAAGATATCTATATTAATGAAAATTTACTTACCAAATCATAAAAATTATGATTAACACAATAAAATTCAAATAAATTAGGATGAAATCATTATTAAAAATAACTAATTGGCATATCAATCATATTAATCAAATTTGATTACAACTAAGAGTTTGGCCTCAGGTCTGTGCGGTTTGGTTTAATGACGCTAGTTAGGGTTTCGATGTATTGTGCGGTTTGGTTTAATGACACTAGTTAGGGTTTCGATGTATTGTGGACATCAATGCAACTTCAATTATTGAATAATTTGAGGTGAATCGATTTGGTTTGATCTTGAGGCAACATCAAGAATGCCACTTCGAGACTCTTGACTATGAACAGAGAGTTCAAGACTTTTGATTACGAAAGAGAGAAAAAGTTAAGTTTAACATGTTTTTCAATCTAAACTACATCATCAAATATATTAGACATTTAAACACAAATTACAAGAAAAAACTTTTAAGCTTCAACATGTGAGATGTTTACATGAATTAAGGTTGAACCATTGCCTTCTAGAATGAGTTGAACACCTTATTGTCAAGAAGTGTTGCCACACAAATTAAGCCATTCTAAACTAATTAAAATTTAAGTGAATCGTTTATACTCTAATTTATTAATGATTTAACAAGCATGTCACCTCACAATTAAGAGACCTTATACAAAATTTAATTGAATCGAAGTTGAGTTTCCGACCATCAAACAAATGAGAAATAAATATAGCTACGGCAGTTATATTCTATTTCTAGTTATGAGAGTAATGATCATTGTCTTCTAAGCACTCCGATTCTCCTGAATGAAAATATGGTTCGTGTCACCGCAAACGCATAAAAATAATTTAAAAAAAAATACTTAAATGCTACTGGTTTAGAATCCCGTCGCCAAAAAATATAAAATCGAATCAAATCTAGGAATTAATGTTATTATACATGTATAAAAAATGTAATAATTATTGTATTATTTCCTTGAACAAATAAATAAGAATGGATAAATAATAACATAAATATTCGATAAAAAAAAAAACATAAATACAAGGAGGCCATCAATGGTAGAGAATTAAAGTGGCACTCTATATTAGGCAGATTAGATCCCACCCATTCATTTTTCTCCAATTTTACAAATTTCCATTTCTCTCACAATAGTCTCAAATTTTCCAATTCTTGTTCCTCTTCTTTATCACACAAAACACACATGATGTACATATAAAATTGTTTTCTGTCTGTTTCTCTCTCTCTTTTGTTGTTCGCCTCAGACCTGAGAGAGAGAGAGAGAGAGAGAGAGAGAGAGAGAGAGAGAGTCCATCAACCTCTTGTCCAATCCAACGCATGCTATTATTAGATATTAGAATTAAGAAGGAAAAAAAAACAAGAAACAAAGAGAGAAAAACAAAAAAGCCACCAAAATTCGCCAAAAAGAAAACCAGTCTTTATCGTCTATTACCAGACAGAGAGAGAGAGAGAGAGAGAAAAGAGCACCCCATTGTGGGGTGATCAGGGCCGTACACGTGGGCGGAAAAGAAATGGGGAGTAAGGAGGTCACGTGGGGCACGTGGGAAGAGCTTCTCCTCGGAGGAGCGGTGCTCCGCCACGGCGCTCGAGATTGGGACACCGTGGCCGCCGAGCTCCGCTCCAGAGCTCTCAGTCCTTACACTTTCACACCACAGGTTTACAATTTTAAATATATATTTTTATTCCAAATTATCTATTTTGAATATTTTTTTCATTCATACATCATAATTTGATTACTTTGACATATGTTTCAATTTATCTTTTGCATTTTTTTGCATTTTTTTTTTTCATCAGAAGAAGGCACGTTTATTTTTATTTCATTGTTCTTATTCTCATTTATCATTGTTTCTTTCCTTATTGATTTATTTATTTATTGGTTAAAGAACATATAAACAGTTTAAAGACAGGGAATTTTCTTCTGAAGCAGTAATTATTAATCATGAGCTTAAAGATTAATTACAGAGGGACAGAGACGACAGAGTCTTTCTTTAAGTAACTTAGAAAAAAAAAAATTGGTTATCGAATAAATAAATAATTTACCCACGCTATTAACTATACGTTTTAAATATTTTCCAGTTTTTTCTCAGGAAAAAAATAACTATACGTTTTAAACGAGGAATATCCTTATCTTATCTTATCTTTATGCCTTCTTCAGAGTTTAGGCCAAAAAGTGAAATAGTATAGTAGTGAGTTGTTTTATTTTAATTTTTCTATCTCGAGTCTTTTACAGACTAGTCCGACTAGAGTATGTACGGTATGTGAATATATAAATGGGGAATAAAGTCGGTAAATCTCATTTCTTTGGTCAAAGAATATATAATAATGTTGTCAGGATTAAATTTCCTTATTAGATTCAGTACTCTTAAATACACGGCAATTGGTCGTCCTTAACCAAACCATATGTTCAAAGGAATAAATTTTTTTTTTTTGAAAGATCAAAGGAAATTGGTCATACCATAAGTGTACTTTGTGACAATTCGCATATACAACTTTTTTTAAATGTGGGCGGTGTCATGGAGATTTCATAAAAGCCCTCACGTACGGCGGATGAAAACCGTGGTTACAAGAGATAGAACAATTCGTATATAAAACTTTTATTATTTATTTGTCATCTATATCATTTTTTATGATTGAAGTTTGAAACTTGCATTGTGAGTTTGTGACAATCGGTGTGCTTTGTTTGAACTTTGAAGGTTTGCAGAGCCAAATATGACGACTTGCAACAGCGTTATAGTAAATGCACGTGAGTGTATATATATATATGTATATACATAACATACATATAGTTAATGGCTTGTATTGACTTCTGCAAATTTATGTGACTTGGGATTATGGTTTGGACCTCATTTCCTTGCTTCAAACTTGAGCTTTTCATGTTTAAAACATGTGGTTTTACATTTTTAGCAGAATTTTTATATTTTAGACATCAATATATTTATAATAATAATAATAATAATATTAATGATCATAAAAAAAAAAAAACACCTTAGGACTTGGTTTGAAGAGGTACGGAAGAAAAGAATGGCAGAGTTGAGGCAAGCTTTAGAGGTCTCTGAAGACTCAATAGGGTTAGTTTTCTCTCTGAACATCCTATTATCAATATATACTAAGTTTTTATTCCCGAATCGTTCGATATTATATAATTAAAAAAAAAAAATTTAAACTTTTTTTTTTCTTCCAAGAATTTGGGGGAACAAGCACATTCGCTTCAATAACTTGTATCTCAAGACACACATCACACTAAGCTCATGAGTTATATTTGTTAAAAAATAACATTGATGAGTAACTAGTTTTTAGTTTTTCTTTTTCTTCTTTTCTCTCCTTATATAGATCTCTCGAAACGAAACTCGAAACCTTGAAAGCCGAGAAAGCCGGCGAATCTCGCGTCAACTACGCGTCAAGCCAAACCGAGTCTCCGGTGGCCTCCCACAAGTCGGAAGGATTCGAATCGCTCAGTAAAGACGGCCTATCCGCCGGAAGCTTCACCGTCGACCATCCAATCCCATCTTCCGTCCCGGCCGAAGAGACGAAGAAAACGCCCGAAGTTTCGCCGATCGCCGAGAAGATCAAACCGGCCGTCGGGACGCTGAAGAAGAGGAGGGGCGCGAGGAAGAGAAAGGATTGCAGCGTCGGAGAGAGCGGCGGAGGCGTTGACTTGGTCAACAACAATGTCGGTGACTGTGCTGAGGTGTCTGGGTCGTCGGTCTTGGAAGACGGGGTCGATGATCTATTGAAGGTTCTCGATTCCATCGAGGAGAACGAATGTGCCTCCAGATTTCGCCAGCGCCTCGATAGCCAGGTACGGAAATTAATGCTTCTTTTCTCCGAGAAAGTCGAACTAATACTCCTAATTATGAGTTTCATGCTATTTCCACTCGTCTTGTTGCCAATTTGTGAAGTAAACTTGATTCCAAAGTCAACCTAATGGTTCCAAGGATCGTAGATTGCGAAGAAAAAAAAAATTCAAGGAACTTGTTGCATTAAAGGTGATATTTAAATTAATTTTTTTAGACGGTTTGACCGATTAAAAGGGCAATGCGAACCAAAATGAATCGATTTTTTTAATATTGTTTATAAGCTATTGACCGATTAAAAGGGCAATGCGAACCAAAATGAATCGATTTTTTTAATATTGTTTATAAGCTAAAAAAATACTCTTAATTATGAGTCTCGTTTTAAGTTAATTTTAACTACTCGTCTCGTTGCCAATAGGTGTGAAGTAAACTTAATTCCTTGCTAATTAGGTTGACGTTTTCTGAGAAAGTCAACCTTAATAGTTTTAAGGATCTTAGATTGAAAAAATAAGGAGAAAGGTGAATTTTGAGTTAATTTTGGTTAGCCTTTGGGCGAGTTTATGAATTGTTTATGAGGCAAAACTAACTAAAATGATTGAGTATTTTATAATTTAATTGAAATTTTTGGTGAAAAAATACTCCTAATTCTGAGTTTCATGCTACTGACTTCAACCCGATTAATATTTATTAACTACTCATCTCATTGCTAATTAGTATGAAATAAACTTGATTCCTTGCGGTGTAAGAAAAAAAAATTGTAATACTTTTGCCCCGCAGAAGAGAGGGAGATACAAGAAAATGATCAGAAAGCATGTGGACTTCGAGACGCTGCGATCGAGGATCGCCAGCCGTACGATCGTGTCGGTGAAGGAGCTATTTCGGGATATCATGCTTCTCGCGAACAACGCTCTCGTGTTCTACTCGAAGAACACACGCGAGTACAAGTCCGCTCGCATCCTCAGAGACCACGCCACCAAGTCTTTGCACCGATACTTTCAACGCTGTAAAATCTCCGGCGGTGCTACTTCTCCGGCGACGGCTGTCCGAGCTGGTCATGTCAAAACTACCGGCGAGAAAACCTCTCCGCCTAAGACTATTGTTCCGGCGATCAGTGACGTTTCGAAGGCTCCGAAGAGGGACATTGCTCGGGCGAAGAGACCTGGACCGAAGAGCGAGAGCCCAATCAAGGGGAAGAAAAGAGTTCGGACAAGGTAGTGATTAGTGGAACTAATTGTTATTTGTTGTATATATCCATGTTTAGCTTCAGGACTCCTAGATTCTGCAGAGATCAGTATTGTATATTGAAGAGGGTTTTTTTTTTATTTGATTTTATTTTTATATTTTGTCCGGATTAGAGAGGGTAACGCAATACAATAGTTGATTCAGAGAGCTCTTTTTTTTTTCTTTCTCTGACGTTAGTAAATTATAAAGGCCAGAGAGGTCATGGCATTTTTTTTGCTCTCGTAACATCAAATACTTGGGTTGGCTATACGGTGTGTAAAAATCCTGATGTATGATGGGATATATTATTATTTTTTTCTTTGAATATTTAGTGAATACTCTGTTGCTCATAAGAATCTTGGAGTGGACCTAGGAACGTTGGGCTTCTATTATACTCAGAGGCCCAGTGTTTCTTCTACAAGTTGTAGGGCCGTCCAGAGCACTTAAATACATGGGAAAATGGTTAGGAAACTCAAAAGTAACATTATCAAACTTGATAAAGATATTGCTGATGTTATTAATTACTGCCGATTTTTATTAATTGAATTGTGCATGATGAATCACGATGTAACAAACATTTACTTCTACTTTTGCATTATAAATTGAACTCCTTAACAATAAGCATTAAGTTTTTTCGGCGCATATATAACGCAGCCAGTACATATACAACAAACAACTAACTCTTCAATATGGACTCTACGAGGTAGTTTTATTATTTTGTCTCCTGGTAATATTACATGTTACAAATAGTTTTACACAACGCACATGAATTTCCATTAGGAATTGGGTAAAATACCAACAAATACAGGAGAATCACATCTTAGTACAAGGAACACAACAGACCTAAGTCGAAGTGAATCTAACACTAAGTTCAGATAATTGCGCAATTTTGTGAATGTTTCCGACAAGAGGAAGAACAACGGGCACAAGAAAAATCGAGCACATGTATGATTCTTTCATAGTATTCATAACGGATGATGGAGAAATCCAATCAACCTCGGTCCGGTGACCAAGAAGAAGATGATTCTTCAGCCTGCACAGAGAAAACTCTATCAGGAAATCCATAACGAAAAAAGGGACGACGGCTAATCCGCCTCCATAATAAACCAAATCAAGCAAATCACAACAATAAAGTAATAGTTTCACACACAAACTCAAACTGAATCTAAAAAGAAAATCTAAAATCGAAACCAGAGTCCGACACACGAGAGCCAACACCGATACGATGGGAGGATGATGACCACGAAGAGCCACGTCACAATGTTGTTGCCGAGGAACCACGTTGCAACACTGTCGCCGAGGAGCCGAGCCTCTCCCCTGTCGTCGAGGCACAGCGTCGCGCTGCCGTCGTCGTACGACGAGCCGCATTGTTGATGGGGAGCGGAGCCACTTCGCCACCGAGGCTTCGAGGTGCATCGCCGACGCAGAGGAGACGAGCCGCATCGCCGTCGCCGAGAGGACAAGCCTCCGTCGTTGAGGAACCGAGCCGCCATGCCTCTGCCTCCGAGGAACCGTGCTGCAACAGCACCCGTGACTCAAAGCATCACACAAAATCTCATTCAACATTCTCTGCTATTGACTCATTTTTTCGGTCTCGATCCGCCGTACCTCTTCTCCCGGAGCCGAAAGACACCCAATTGATGATCGAAGTCTCCGCCGGATTTGGCCCCAGGGGAGAGATTTAGATCTAGATCTGGAAAAAAAAACCCTAGAGGCTGAGAGAGTAAAAGCTTTCAAGGAGAGAGAGAAAATGATGTACTATGTATTAATTTTTTGAATTTATAAAATATTTTTAAGTTTGTATGTTTATTTATCTTATATTATTATTTAATTTTATGGTAATTCTAGGATTGTTTAAACGGTCAATTCTAGCTTAACGGACTCATTTACAATGAAAGTTAAATACACCATTTCAAAGAAGATTAAACTCTGTAATTAAAGATAATTGGTTGTTCGATACTTGATACGATTTTGTTTTTGTTTTTACAACCGTGTCTTGACAATTTCACTTCCGTGAACAATCGGAACAAATTTTTTTTGTTTCGAGAACAATGTTGGAGCGGAAGGAACTTCCAATTTGTTCCAATTCAATTGCCGATATTTATTTTTGTTAGAGAGAGAGAGAGAGAGAGAGAGAGAGAGAGAGAGAGAGTACATACTACATACGTATTAATGAATAAAAATATATAATAAGCTTTCCACGAATCCATTGGCATTGGCTTGAGCTTTTAAGGTTATGTTCAAATCAATTTATGCATTTTAAAGATTAAACAAATATGTTTATATATGTATATATATTAATTAATTTTTTTAGTTAATTTTAATTAATTAATTTACTGCGGATTTTGTGGATTATTTTTTTAATAAAATGAAGTTTTGACTATTTTTAAAAAAGGGAGGGTGTGCTATTGAATTACTAATTTAATTGCTCGTGTAAAAGTCCACTACTGGGTTCTGCATTTTCCTTGGTGATTCACTCATTTCTTGGAAGAGTAAGAAGCAAGATGTTATTTCTCGCTCTTCTACAGAACCTGAGTATCGTGCCATGGCCTCGACTACTTGTGAGATTGTTTGGTTGCGGTGGTTGCTTGCTGATTTGGGAATTATTCTTCGCCATCCTACGCCATTGTATTGCGATAATCAGAGTGCTATCCAGATTGCCCGCAATTCTGTATTTCATGAGCGCACCAAGCACATTGAGATTGATTGTTATATACACACCATCACTTACAGCTTGGTACGATCACATTGCCTTACGTTCCCTCATCTCTTCAGATTGCCGACCTGTTCACGAAGACTCACTCCACTTCGCGTTTCCGCTTCTTATCTGATAAAATCTCGATGCTTATTGCTGTAGGATCGTGAGTTTGCGGGGGGATATTAGCGTATTAGTATTACTATTATTAGTAGTATTATTATTATTATTATTATTATTATTATTATTATTATTATTATTATTATTATTATTATGTAAGGATATTTTAGTCATCTTTGTATTTAGGGTTTTTGGTTGTATGACTATATAAGCCCTATTAGACTATTGTATTATCATTCACTTGTTTATATTCAACACTCCACTATCTCTAAATTATCATATATATATATATATATATATGTATATATACATATATATTTTCGATACAATTTTTTACAGAATTTTCATGGTTTTTATTTTCTTCATATTTTTATCATTGACTATTATAATCTGGCATCCTGGCTCGCTGTTAGTGACGGAGCCAGTATAGGCCTAGCAGGGGTTTAAGCCCCCCTCAATTTTTTTTTATTTTTTTTTTTGCATTTTTTGCCCTTTTTTAGAAAAGAAGACTTGTTTTTTGCGCTGTATTTATAACACTTGTTTTATTTAGAAAAGAAGACGCATTAAAACTACTCTCAAACCTTCCCCGGCTAACATATATACACTAGTCTAGAGATTATCTTAGCTTTATTAGTGAACTTTATTATAAAATATTCGTTCCGTTGGTTCGTAATCGTAATATAATATTGAAAGTCCTTACTACCTAAAGTCCTCACACTGAACGTACGTAGAAAGAATATTTCTTATATTGCACTAAAAATTTAGAGAGAAAGAATAATGATAGTGGGATGCGTTTTGTTTTCACGTTATTCTTCCGTAATCTATTTTCTAATACTTTGAAATACATTTGTACGACACGAAACTGCCAAACCGAGGATTTTTTTAATTGTAGTTTATCTCTTTCTCGAACGTGCTTTAATAGATAAATAATTTGAGAAGTTTTGTCCGTAATTTGCACTGGTTTTTAAGTGTTTGTCTATGACGTGTTGATGAATATATAGTAGGTGTTTCAACTTTCAACATATTTTTTAATGTTTCATTTTCGGAGATTTACGCTTTATTTGGTGACGGGTGACCTGTTCTTAACAAACGATTTATAAATTCAGTAGAGGTTATTATGGGCCAAAAAAAAAAAGATATGAATTTTGATTAATTAATCACATTCCTATCAACTTCTCCAACGGTCTAGATCACTTAAAAAAAAAAAAAAAAAAAAAAAAAAAAAAAAACTGGACCCGCACGAGAGAATATCTCATAAATTTAACACTACCAGTAGAATATTTTTATTATTGACATTTCTTCACAATTTTATTATAATTGATCATAGTGTTAACCACAGTTTATTTTATTTATCAATAAAGAGGATATTTTCCTTAAAGAAATAGAGAGGAATAATCAGCAATACAATAATGTTATAATATATTGAAACCTAGGAAGGTGATGTAATATATGATTCAAATTAAATTGCGACAAATATTCTATTATTTCTTATTTTCTTATACCACCTTAATTGTAACATTCATAGACTACTGTCTTGGTCAGAGTCAGATACACTTATAACGCAGTAATTAAAAAAAAAGTATGTTATTGATCTATAAATTATACACAACTTATCCTCTGACAGTTACAGTGGTGGGTACTTAAACTACTTCTGTACATGGGAACCAGAGTATGAAAGACAATTTCAGAAAGAGAACCTAAAATAGCTTTAATTTTTTTTTTCTTTACAAAATGACATTAGTTTCACAATAATTAAAAGTGGCCAAATAGAAGTCCAAAAATTGCCTAAGAATGAAGAAAGAAGAAAGTAAAAGAGAGCACATTGATCACAACAACTTTGTTAAAATTTGAGCATATAGCGATTTCAAAATAATGATATATTAAGGATTAGAAATGCTTAATAATTCAACTTTTAAAAATTTATGTGAAAGCCTTTCAAGTTTCAATTGACCATATACACACACACACCATTTTTATTCACGTGAGCATGATTAAAACACCACGCAATGTAATGGATATGGACAACGATCACGTTAAAACCTACCCTTTCTTTCTGTTTGATGAAATCATGCTACTAAAAATCTTGATTCAAGTTTTATAGTTCACTTTCAGAAATTAATAATTTTTCACGTTTATCATATGATGTCAAGATTTTTGCTAGTTCCTTTTGATTGGCACTAATGTAAGTGTTATTATACTCGGGCGTGTGACATTTTAAGATCATAGTCACGAGTCACGATGCTCGAGCGCGCTTATGACCATGCTTTCTTGTGCACCATTTAATTGTCGCATCTGATATTTAGATACTCTTCCTTTCATATAATTTTAGTTTAATTTATTATCATTCATATCTAAGTAAGATGTTATTTTAATAATTACACTCTAAATCCCAATCATATCTTCAATTATCTATTTATTTATTGGTTGGCTTAAAAAAACTACATGTTTCTCAAATAATAAATGTTTTAATTGATTATTTACATCCTAATAATTTAAGGACAATTAGATCAGTAACTCAATAGTACACTCTCATTTTAAAAAATAGTCAAAATTTCATTTTATTAAAAAAAAAATAGCAGGCCGAAGCAAATTAAATTAACTAAATATAATTAATTTAAATTATTTCGGTCAAACAAAAGTAAATTAGATTACTTATTTATAATTAATTTAATTTAATTTGATGGGGATGAATTTTTTTAATAAAATAAAATTTTGACTAAAATTTTAAAAGAAGCTAAAAAATTAACTAGTTACAATAATTTTATTTTTTCAAAATTGACATAGTAACATAAATATTTACCTATTATTAGCAGATATTTATTTTATTGAAATTTGCTTGTGCACTTATGATTGCTTGGGTTAATACGATTTGAAGAATAATTCATAACAAAAATTATAATGAGTTACACAATTCTAATGCTGTTCCACGAGTCGACATGTGGCGTTGTCAATGGGCGACATGTAGCATTCCATGATTTTGTTTTTTTAATTATTACTTATTAATTGATTGATCGCGTTCCTTTTATTGGACTACTAATTTTCTACACCGGCTCTTGCTGTAATTATCCATTTGAATATATTTTGGAAAAAAAGCAGTGCATGGAGTTGCAGGGATGTTACTTTTTTTTTTTTTTTTTTTTTTTTCAACTTGTTGACATACAAAAATGGTACAACAATTGTCCTGCGAGGAACACTAGGGTCCGAGTAGGGAGCCCCGACCACACATAGGTTCCAGGTAGGATTTTCTCTATATACAGACGAATCTAGTACAAGAGAGCAGGGGTGACCGTGCTCTTGATGAGCTGCCTACGTACCCGTGTTTGCGGGATCAGGTCATGACGTAGTTCAAGAATGTGGATGAGGATGCTTTTGGATAGGTGAGATTTCCAGCGTATATTCCTCCTTTCTTTGTTGATTTGCTTCCCTTTTATAGAGTTGAGTTTGGAGATAATGGGGAGTTCAAACCCATGATCTAGAAGTTACTTTGTAACTTCCCCATTATCCTTGTGAGTGGGTGGTTATCATGCATAACCGCTTGGTAGTTATTTTTATTAGAGTAACCATCGAGTACGTGTTCTCAGGTGGTTTTAAATAATGATATGACCACATTTTCTTAGTCTTCCGACGAGGGTCCGACCACATGCTCGGAGGGTCCGACCACATGGGTCCGAGCACAAGGGTCCGAGTACATTCTTGACCTTGCTAATTTTATGTGTAACAGCAGCCTTCCAGTTTCTTATTATTTTGGTCAAAATGATAAGTAACTATATTGCACAATCTTTGATTTAATTATTCATGCAATGCTCTTCTTGGATTATTCCTCGTGATGTTCCGAGGTTGATTATTTGTCGGCTTAAAAGCCGAGATTCGACTGAGGTGTCTTTATGAAATTTCTTCTATGTTGTTCTCATGCCTCCGAGAACAAACTTGAAATTTCATTTATGTGTGCTCATACCCTTTGAGCTAACACTTATTAATTTTATGAAATTTCATTTATGTCTTTTTGCTCTTGACTTATGAGCAAAGACTACATTTTATGAAATTGCTTCGATGTTGTTCTCATACTCCCGAGAACAACTTGAAATTTCACTTATGTGTGCTCATACCCTTTGAGCTAACACTTATTATTTTTATGAAATTTCATTTAAGTCTTTTTGCTCTTGACTTATGAGCAAAGACTACATTTTATGAAATTTCTTCTATGTTGTTCTCATACCTCCGAGAACAAACTTGAAATTTCATTCGTGTGTGCTCATACCCTTTGAGCTAACACTTATTATTTTTATGAAATATCATTTAAGTCTTTTTGCTCTTGACTTATGAGCAAAGACTACATTTTATGAAATTTCTTCTATGTTGTTCTCATACCTCCGAGAACAAACTTGAAATTTCATTCGTGTGTGCTCATACCCTTTGAGCTAACACTTATTATTTTTATGAAATTTCATTTAAGTCTTTTTGCTCTTGACTTATGAGCAAAGACTACATTTTATGAAATTTCTTCTATGTTGTTCTCATGCCTCCGAGAACAAACTTGAAATTTCATTTGTGTGTGCTCATACCCTTTGAGCTAACACTTATTATTTTTATGAAATTTCATTTAAGTCTTTTTGCTCTTGACTTATGAGCAAAGACTACATTTTATGAAATTTCTTCTATGTTGTTCTCATGCCTCCGAGAACAAACTTGAAATTTCATTCGTGTGTGCTCATACCCTTTGAGCTAACACTTATTAATTTTATGAAATTTCATTTAAGTCTTTTTGCTCTTGACTTATGAGCAAAGACTACATTTTATGAAATTTCTTCTATGTTGTTCTCATGCCTCCGAGAACAAACTTGCAATTTCATTCGTGTGTGCTCATACCCTTTGGGCTAACACTTATTATTTTTATGAAATTTCATTTAAGTCTTTTTGCTCTTGACTTATGAGCAAAGACTACATTTTATGAAATTTCTTCTATGTTGTTCTCATACCTCCGAGAACAAACTTGAAATTTCATTCGTGTGTGCTCATACCCTTTGAGCTAACACTTATTAATTTTATGAAATTTCATTTAAGTCTTTTTGCTCTTGACTTATGAGCAAAGACTACATTTTATGAAATTTCTTCTATGTTGTTCTCATGCCTCCGAGAACAAACTTGAAATTTCATTTATGTGTAATGGTCAGTTACGTAGGGTGATCAGTCCTACATCCTTGATAGATATTAAGTAACCGTTCCCTGAATTGTGCGTAATGGGTGGTTATTTCATCGAGTGTTTTGTTTTGGAATTTACACGTGTTTGATTTGTTTTGACTAGTCTTTGACCTATTATCTTCTCTTCTCTTCGAAGTTCTGATTGATAGGGTTCGTTCTTAACTTATGAACGGGTCGTTCCTTCTCAATAGTGAGCTCTCAGGCCTATTTTTCCTGAGCTCGGTGCTGGATTCCTTGCGTCTTCTCGGGATTCCGACCAGCCTACTCGGCTTAGACAAAATAATCCCGTAACAGTAGCCTTCCAGTTTCTTAGTATTTTAGTAAAAATGGTAAGGAACTATTTCAGTTTGATTTCGCTGCAACTCAACTGTGTTCATTTTTACCTTATTCATTCCTCGGATTCGGCCCGAGAAGTACTTTTGTTCATTATAGAACGTTTTATTTTCTTCCTCAACTTTAGGCCGAGAAGAGATTCGCTTGAATCTTTTAAAACAAATATTTGTGTTAACGTTGTCATTTTGCTTTTATCGAGAGTGAATCGTATCGAGAGTGAATCGTTGCGGTTCTTACCTGAAATTTCATTCGTGTATGCTCATACTTTTTGAGTTAACACTTATTATTCTTATGAAATTTCATTTAGGTCCGTGCTCTTGACTTATGAGCAAAGACTAAGATTTTAGGAAATTTTTTTTTTATGTTGTTCTCATACCGAGCCGAGTAGAAGGTACCGAGGCCGAGAACAAACTTGAAATTTTATTAATGTCTTTTTGCTCTTAACTTATGAGCAAAGACTATGATTTTAAAAATTTTATTTTATTTTGTTCTCATACCGAGCCGAGTAGAAGGTACCGAGGCCGAGAACAAACTTGAAAATTTATTAATGTCTTTTTGCTCTTAACTTATGAGCAAAGACTATGATTTTAAAAAAAATTATTTTTATTTTGTTCTCATACCGAGCCGAGTAGAAGGTACCGAGGCCCAGAACAAACTTGAAATTTTATTAATGTCTTTTTGCTCTTAACTTATGAGCAAAGACTATGACTTTTAAAAAATTTATTTTTTGTTTGTTCTCATACCGAGCCGAGTTAAAGGTACCGAGGCCGAGAACAAACTTGAAATGTCTTTTTGATCTTAACTTATGAGCAAAGACTATGATTTTAAAAATTTTATTTTATTTTGTTCTCATACCGAGCCGAGTAGAAGGTACCGAGGCCGAGAACAAACTTGAAAATTTATTAATGTCTTTTTGCTCTTAACTTATGAGCAAAGACTATGACTTTTGAAAATTTCTTTTATTTTGTTCTCATACCGAGCCGAGTAGAAGGTACCGAGGCCGAGAACAAACTTGAAATTTTATTAATGTCTTTTTGCTCTTAACTTATGAGCAACGACTATTATTTAGAAAATTTCTTTTATTTTGTTCTCATACCGAGCCGAGTAGAAGGTACCGAGGCCGAGAACAAACTTGAAATGTCTTTTTGCTCTTAACTTATGAGCAAAGACTATGATTTTAGAAAATTTCTTTTTATTTTGTTCTCATACCGAGCCGAGTAGAAGGTACCGAGGCCGAGTAGAAGGTACCGAGGCCGAGAACAAACTTGAAATTTTATTAATGTCTTTTTGCTCTTAACTTATGAGCAAAGACTATGATTTTAAAAATTTTATTTTATTTTGTTCTCATACCGAGCCGAGTAGAAGGTACCGAGGCCGAGAACAAACTTGAAAATTTATTAATGTCTTTTTGCTCTTAACTTATGAGCAAAGACTATGATTTTAAAAAAAATTATTTTTATTTTGTTCTCATACCGAGCCGAGTAGAAGGTACCGAGGCCCAGAACAAACTTGAAATTTTATTAATGTCTTTTTGCTCTTAACTTATGAGCAAAGACTATGACTTTTAAAAAATTTATTTTTTGTTTGTTCTCATACCGAGCCGAGTTAAAGGTACCGAGGCCGAGAACAAACTTGAAATGTCTTTTTGCTCTTAACTTATGAGCAAAGACTATGATTTTAGAAAATTTCTTTTTATTTTGTTCTCATACCGAGCCGAGTAGAAGGTACCGAGGCCGAGTAGAAGGTACCGAGGCCGAGAACAAACTTGAAATTTTATTAATGTCTTTTTGCTCTTAACTTATGAGCAACGACTATTATTTAGAAAATTTCTTTTATTTTGTTCTCATACCGAGCCGAGTAGAAGGTACCGAGGCCGAGAACAAACTTGAAATTTCATTTAACGAGATCTATCCCGTCCATACCTACAAGTTATAGAAACATATATCTAGACTATTGTAAATTAATGAAAATATATTTAAAATAGTACATTTTTATGCGTTTTTCGTGGGTTAGAGCATGTGCTCGGACCCTCTTCTCGACATCCATATCCATGCTCCTTATTTTTATAAGTTGCATTTGTTTTGATGTTATGGCCATCTAGCCATTTTAATGTGCTAGATGCCCTTAAATTATGCTATATTAAAGCCTTCCAGCCTTTCGGTGCGTGTTAGGCATTTTTTGTTTTTTCTAGTCATCCAAGCATCTAGACGTGCTAGAAACCATTTTTTGTCGTTTTCGACGGAGAGACAATGTTTCGACGGACCTTAATGTTCTCGATGATTTTTCACAAAGAGATGTTGATCTAAACACGGTCTACGATGTTCAAAAAGTACTTGCCTTTAATCTCAACGCTATCCCCTTCCTCTAGCGCCAAAATGTTGACATACAAAAATGGTACAACAATTGTCCTGCGAGGAACACTAGGGTCCGAGTAGGGAGCCCCGACCACACATAGGTTCCAGGTAGGATTTTCTCTATATACAGACGAATCTAGTACAAGAGAGCAGGGGTGACCGTGCTCTTGATGAGCTGCCTACGTACCCGTGTTTGCGGGATCAGGTCATGACGTAGTTCAAGAATGTGGATGAGGGTGCTTTTGGATAGGTGAGATTTCCAGCGTATATTCCTCCTTTCTTTGTTGATTTGCTTCCCTTTTATAGAGTTGAGTTTGGAGATAATGGGGAGTTCAAACCCATGATCTAGAAGTTACTTTGTAACTTCCCCATTATCCTTGTGAGTGGGTGGTTATCATGCATAACCGCTTGGTAGTTATTTTTATTAGAGTAACCATCGAGTACGTGTTCTCAGGTGGTTTTAAATAATGATATGACCACATTTTCTTAGTCTTCCGACGAGGGTCCGACCACATGCTCGGAGGGTCCGACCACATGGGTCCGAGCACAAGGGTCCGAGTACATTCTTGACCTTGCTAATTTTATGTGTAACACAACTGATTTTATATTTCTAAAATATTAGCCTGCTTTCTATATTACTATGGGAAATTTGGAATTCTCGAATTAAGATCATTCATGAGCACTGCAAGCCTGAAATGGCTAAGATCTCCACTCACCCCTTGTGATGATATCTGATGACTCTTCGACAACATCCTCTTAAATTTGACTTAAAAGAAGCTGATTATATTACTACACCTTTGGAGCCAATAAAATTCGTTCTATTCTTCAAAACAAAACAAAAAAACAAAAAAAAGTTGGCACAACAAGTAATTTTTTTTTCTTCTAATTTTTACTATTATCATCCTTATTACATTCATATATATATAGTATATAGTATACAAACTAATTACATTTAATATATAAGTGCAAATTACAAAATAATCCTTTAAACTTTAATAATAAAGATATTCATTTATTTTTAGAGATATAAAAGGAAATACGGGTCAAAAAGTATATTATTATAAAAAAAAAGTATAAAGAGTAAGTATATTATTACACAATTGCATATTTGCCGATTCAACGATTCCGTTCATCGGTCAAAGTCTATTATTTACTTACAAAAGAGAAATAGAGATACTTGCCTAAATAATATATCAAGTGACGTGAACTTTAAAACAGATGAACAAAAAAGACAATTTAGTTTGTGTGACGTGAAGATGTGCTAACGTTCAATCCGCTCGTAAATTTGGTCAACCATGCATAAGGATATCATTTTTTTCTGTCCACAAATAAAGCGAAAATTTATACTATATGATGCCAAACAAATTCATCATATGGGAGTTATTAATATAAACTTCTTTAAGTATATAATTTGACTTTTTTTTTTCTTCTTCCATAATTTGACTTCTTATGCTAACATGTAATGTTAATATAAATATTACATTCAATTTTGATATTAAAAAAAAAACATTATTGTCAAAAGCTTTATATTAACTTATTAGATACTGCACTGACTCTTCGCCAAGTTATAATACAGTGCTAATAATTTAAAATATTAAAATAACATATAGTATGATATAATTTATTATAGAATTTTAGATTAAAAAAAATGGTGTAAGATATTTGATTCTTCACTCTAATAACATACTTTTGGCATTGAATATCTGTATTTTATGACATAATATTATTGTGTAATGTCAATATCAAATAACTATACGCGTTAAGTGTAACCTTTATTATATGCTAATGATAAATTCATATTTTGTTTTTTTATTATACTATTTTGCTAATAATGGTTGAACTTTGATGCAATTTCATAAAAATTCTAATGGTGCCGTTTTTACTAGAGAGCCCCTTAGTTCTACAATTATTCATGTCGGTTGTACTTTTTCTTGAATATTTACGTTAGTATATAGTTTATAATTATATTATTAAAGCAGTACAAGTAACAAATATATAAGGATAATATACTTGACCCTGTCAAAATTTCACACCTCAACACATAGTTAGTTGTGGTTTGTTCTCAATTTTGTGGTTAAGCGATTAATTAAGACTTTATGTTATCAACGTCGACTAATTTATTTCATTGTACTTTGGTAGATAAGACTTCAAGATCAGCCAATATTTTTCATTAACAAATTGATACTGGATGTCACATTACAAAGAAAACTTAAAAAACTTGATAGTAATTAACTTGAAGATACAGACAAAATAGCCAGATATTTCAAATATATGCATAATATCTATAGTAATCAAAGATTGGATTGGCGACCAAAGGGATATTATTAAGGCACAATATAAATGCGGACTTTCATATACAATTGATACATATTATTCGGGTAATCAAATATATACAAAGATTATATGTAGAGTATATATGACGTAACTTTGGGGGTATAATATTCTCATTTTCTTATGGGACCACGTGCCATTGCCAAGCTTTTCATCAAAATTAGGTCAACATATTTTTTTGGATTCTATCTAATCATTTAAATGAAGTTAGAAATAAGAAAATAGACGTTTTCAACAATATACCTTAGTTATGCTATATTTTATTATAATTGACATCTTTGATCGATTATTATTTTATTGTACTTGTGTGTTTCGACTTTCATCTATTAAATTTTTCCATTTAGATATTGCGTACATGGTGTATATGATACATCGTTCAAAGTTTTTCATCAAAACATTGATAAAATAACGACATCATGTTTTGTTTTGTTTTTTTTTTTTTTGTTTTTTTTGTTTTTTTTGTTTTGTAGAATTGAGGTAGGTTTTGGTTGCGACGTGCGCTGATGTGAGTTATCAAACTAGTCGATCAATCCAACCCAAAAGAACGCACAGAGTCTTTAATTTGCCTTTTTTTGAAAATTCAATACGTAACATATTTTACTACTAATTTCATAAATTGGAAATATTAAACATCACTGCATCAGCGAAAATCAACATTGATGTGACAAAATTGTAAGCAAATTTTTTTACGGTAAGATTCTCAAACTCACATGTGTTTATTTCACACGCTGATGTATCAGCGCGCTGCTGAATATCAATTTTCTTCATATATAGTTAGAGAAGTCAAATAGCGAACCGTGTAAAATCAAGTAACGAATCTTCAATGAATAACGTCAATTCATCAGCTCTTTGGTGATTTGAATGCAGAGAAGTTCGGTAACGGCAACATCGGTGATCGAAGCTAAAATGAGGATTGTCTATTTAGCGTTTCTATTAGCGAATTTCAAGAATACTAAAAACATTGCTATAGAGGAAGACAACAAAAAAATGATGGAGAGTTTTGTATTGAATGGTCAGTGTCCATCTTGATTTTTGTTGCCTCTTTCTTTATTCGATTTTAGTTTTTGCATATTAATTTAATGTTTTTAGTTTAGGAAGGTCTAAGAGAGACAACGAGCAAAAAAGAAATTTTTTTTTGGATTTTTGTTTGATATCAGATGTTCCGCTTTTTGTGCGAAAATTATTTTTAGTCTTTTCTAAGTTAAAATGAAATGACTGATTTTGAAAAAAAATATGATTATCGATGATCTTCGATACTCTATAATGACTCATGACAGTTCTTTAACTTTGCAGAAAATATTCTGAATTGACCATCCAATCTTGTTTCTTATTTATTAGGATTTCGATTACTAAAATAAAAGGTAATAAATTATCATTAGATTAACATTTTTATAAATTCAGATACCTTTTAAACAACACCACCACTTATTTTTATTTTATTTTATTTTTTTAATAACAATACCACCAAATACATAAAAGAAAGAGTGCTAGAACTCTAGAGCATTTTTTCTGTCTCCTTGGACTTTTTTTTTTTTTTTTTTTTTTTTTTCTTCATGTTTTTATTCTACGATTCACAACGGTTCGACAATCCCATCTTGATAAGAGATTATGGTTAACTTTTTATCTACATATGTTTGAAATTTTGAAGAACAACTCTTTATTTGATGGATGAAATGTGGTTATTTTATCCATCAAATGTTTGGAAGCTAATTTCAAAATTTTAAATAAGAGCTGGATTTCGAGTGAAATTTACATTTAAGGTCTTTCTTATCTAAGTGATAGATCTGATATTTATTTTAGTGCATTGTCAAAATATGTTCCATATATCTTACATTTATATTCGCCATATTCATAATGGAAGCACCAAAAAAAAAAACAGCGATAATTATTAAATAATAGCTAAAATACCTCATTTTAAGTTCCTTTTATTTGTACAAAGAATAATAGCTAAACATATATTAAAAAGAAACACATATGAAATTAAAAAAAAAAAAAAAAAAAAAAAGACTGAACATGAAATGAAACAAAAGAGTGTTTTGGATTCTCTCTCCTCTGTCCCTTATAAAGTGGCGCTTCTCGTTCCTACGTCCGTGTCGACTCTCTCTCTAGACTCTCTCTGTCTCTGTCTCTCTCTCTACCGCCATCGCTTTGGAAGCTTGTCTTCTCTTCGCTGATCTACACCGACCCAATCGATTGGCCTCTTGCCTCTGACCATCTTATCTTCACCGTCGTTTTCTCTAGCTCGATCGGACAATTCCAAGCCTTCGCTTTCTTTCAAGGTTCGTTCTTTATTCACTTTCAAGATTTTCAATTGTGATACTTTCTTTAGAAGCTCGGTTCGGAAACGGCGTGGCTCTGTGATCGAACCTTAAAAAAATGTTTTCTTTTTTACTTTTTGGTTTTTTTTTTTTTTTTTTTTTTTTTTGTAACCTGGGTATAAAGAAAACGATATTTTTTTTTAATGTGGAAATTGAATAGCTTTAAAGTGAAAATGAACTGTAATGCATGACAGGCTTGTTCATTCTTTGGATTGTGTAAGATCTAGTTCATTTTTTTGGTGCAAAAGAAAATATTTTCAGTCGCTTTCTCTGAAAGAGAATCTTACTTTGAACCTACTCTCTGATTTATTTTCTTTCTTTTTGAAATCCGCGTTTTCATTACCAGTTTTAATTTAGGGCATTTCGGTTCATCTTGTTCAACTTTCTTTTCTTCTCTTCTGTAATCTTGAAGCGTGTGTGTGTTATTTATTTGTTGTTTAATAATTAAGCGACCGTGATTCTTAATCTCTTATTATAATCATTATTATAAGAACGCATATGGGTTTAGTCTCTTCAATTTCAAACGAAAGCAAGATCGGATATTCAATTCTCCCGGGTCACATGTGACATGTGGAACCAAACTATCTTTGTTTATATTTGATGTCTCTGTGATGAGTTTGAAGCGTTTGAACTATAAACGTATGAACTGATCAAATCTAGATTAATTGAGAAAAAACGGAATCTTTCTACTATGGGAAAGCCACTTGTGGCACGGGAAAAGGGTTTGTGAGAAGTAGTGAAAAATTCTGTTGATTTGTTATTTGAAGTAAAGAAAAGTACTAATTGGGGTTTTTGTTATTAAAACTATAATTTTCTCTTCTTTAAGCTATTTGCTAATACCTGCTCTTTTGTATGTGAATCTCCTTAGGTTGTTATGAGAACAAAGTAGAGACCTTCCTTGCTTTTGTCCATGAAGCTTATGAAATCATGGAAATCGATCTTGAAGAGAAAAAATGTGCTGTTTGATGGTGTAAGATTTGATTGTCTTAATTTTTTTTTCTCATCCTTGCAATCGAATTAAAGCTGTATTAAAGATGGATCCTTGTTGCAGGGAAAATGCGGGTTAAAGATGAAGCAATTACCGTTTATGGGAGTTGTGTGTACAGTTATGCTGTTCATCGTGTATAGAACAACTAATTATCAGTATAAACAGGCTGAGGTAATTGAACACGTGATAGCTAATTTGAGTTAATTGAGATCAATTTTTTTATTTTAAAATTAGTTAATTTGTTATTTAAATGAGCAACTTGTACTGAGAGTTTAAATAAACTAATTTTATTTTTTAATCTTTTGAATTATTTTTCTCTTTTCATTCTCCAGATAGATAGAGAAACGCACCCTTTTAGTTCGGTAAGTAAAAACTTGTACTTTGCATTGATTTCTCTTCTCTTATTAGTTTAAGAAGAAATAGCTCACTTTTTTTTTGGGGTAATTTCTATAGGAAATTGTTGTGCCTTCGAGAGAGTTAAATAATTTACCTCGTGGTATGCTACGCACTAAAACGGATCTAGAGTTTAGGCCTCTGTGGTCAACTAGCAGTTCAAGGTTACAGGTCAGATTCGATTATTTATTTTTTTATTTTTTATGGTGTCTTATATATTACCACTTTACAATAATGTGTTCTAATTACTTATTTTTTTTGTGGGTTTATGAATGGCAGGTCAATGATTATAGTCATCGTAACTTGCTGGCCATTCCAGTTGGCATCGAACAGAAAGACAACGTAGATACGATTGTGCAAAAGGTAACGAATATTCTGGGGTTTGTTTAAAAAATAAGGCTGTGGTGATTTGGCCTAATTTCAGTGACTTCAGTTTCTTCCAGAGAATTTTACGATAATCCTGTTTCATTATGATGGAAATGTGGACGAGTGGCGGGATCTTGAGTGGAGTAACGAGGCCATTCACATAGTCGCAGAGAATCAAACAAAGTGGTGAGTTTATTGTTCATTTCAATTCCAATATAAATAAATTTCGTAAGATATTAGACTTGAGGTCACGAATCTTATGACAATTAATTTCAATACGCAACTTCTATTTCTCTTCTCAGGTGGTTTGCAAAACGTTTTTTACATCCAGATGTAGTGTCTATTTATGATTATATATTTCTGTGGGACGAGGATTTGGGGGTTGAACACTTTCATCCCGGAAGGTACGCCTAAATGAATAAAATTCAGAACTATAGGCCTAATAAAAATGTATTTCCTGGGCCACGTTTTGTTCATGAGGTGTCTTATGCTGTTTTTTTTTTTTTTTTTTTTTTTTTTTTTTTTTTTTTTGGCGTGTGTTCTAGATATCTCAAGATCGTAAGGGAAGCGGGTCTGGAGATCTCTCAGCCAGCTTTAGATCCGAACTCGACCGATATACATCATAGAATCACTATCCGGGCCAGAACAAAAAAGTTTCACAGGTGAAGTGAGAGACACTGTTGTTAATCAAACTAAATGTCAGAGCAAAAAATAAAAATAAAAAATCTATATGAATATGAGAGCATTAGCCTTATGAAAACCCTTTTAATATTCAACAGAAGGGTTTATGATCGACGAGGCAGTACTAAGTGTTACGAGTCGAGCGAGGGACCACCTTGCACCGGGTACGTACTATAATTACTCTCCCAGTTAATTTTTCCACTTTGATTATATTTGGTAGGCTAAGTAATTTTCTTAATGCGCGCAGATATGTGGAGGGTATGGCTCCAGTGTTTTCGAGATCCGCTTGGCGTTGTACGTGGAACCTCATCCAGGTAAATTGTTTGAATGTTCTTTGTTCTTCAATAAAAAAAAAAAACTGCAAATTGATCGGCTCCGTTGTTGGATGTTCCGTTTCATCTTCTTTCATATTCACACTAAATTTATTCTATTTTATTTCGTTTTTTCTGTTTTTTTTTATTCCCTTCTTTTTCTTTCCAGAACGATCTGGTGCATGGATGGGGAATGGACATGAAGCTCGGTTATTGTGCGCAGGTATGATCTTGTGATATATTTTTATTTATTTTTGTTTTAAAAATCAATTCTTTTGTTGATCTTTGTTCTGAAAGTGGTTTTATTCGATTTTTCAGGGTGACAGGACAGAGAAAGTGGGCGTTGTGGATAGCCAATACGTTCTTCACATGGCCATTCAAACTCTGGGCTCGTCCCCGAGAAAGGTGTGTGTGTGTGTGTGTATTTGATCATCAATCATTACATTATGGTTGTGCTATGTAGGGATCGATCTAATCGCTTTCACTGGCTCGTGTTTTTTGCAGGCTTCGCATTCCGACGATTCGACAAAGGTACAAACGAAACCCCTTCTCAAGCTCAATAAAGAGCACATACATACAGATTGATTTAGTATGGTTTTACTAATTATTGTCATTAATAATTATTGGTCTTTTAATCGGACACAGCACGGAGCTGCGGCGGATAAGCGAGCTCAGGTGAGGAAGCAATCGACGTGGGAGCAAGAAGCCTTTGAGAAGCGTTGGGAAAAAGCGGCAAAAGAGGACAAGAACTGGGTCGACCCGTTTAGAACAACTAGTCGTAGTAGAGCCCGGACACAGACACAGAGACGAAACCACCATTAAATTAATTGATTAATTATCAAATCAACCAATGTAACTAGTACTTTATATATAATTTTTTTTAGGTGTATCCTTACATATCCGGATTTTTGTCGCCTACATTTTTATTTCTTGAGCTCTTCTTTCTTAATCATTTTATTCATTCCATTCCATAGGTGAGAAAAAAAAAAATTCAAGTAATTTCTTGGCGTAATTAAAGGGGAGAGATTATCTGAAGTTTGATTAGGTTTTCTTATGGTCAAAGATGAATGATAGAGTTTGTGTTGTTTGTTTTGTCGTCTTCTTATTTGCATTATTTTTTTAGGACGTTGAAAGAATTTGGCGTTTTTGTTTTGTTTGGAATTTTGGGTAAAAATAAATGATTTAGACACCTTGTGACTTTTATGGCCCAAAATTATACTCGCTTTGGCTTCCACCAGAAGGAAGAAGAAAATGAAATATTGACTATTTTTCGTGGGATTATTATTTAAAAAAAAGGGGGTGTTAATGACCGAAAAAAATAAATAAAAGACACCCAATACCTCTTTGGCGAATTATCTTTGGGATGAACGATACAAGCTAGCTGTTTTTAATAAGTTTATTAATACGCTTTGTTTAATTTTCATTTTCTTAAGAAACCCATGAGCTAATCTTTGTTTTCTTGTTTGTTGTATGTTTGTCCCCCGAGGAACTTGACGATACCTAATAAATCATTATTTTGGCTATGATAAGAAAGCATTTTATTCATGATAAACCATATATTAGAGTAAACGTTAGTTAAAAACTTAAAACTCATGCAACTATTACTTTATTTGATAAATTTAGTATATAACTAAAAAAAAACCAAAAAAAAAAAAAAAAAAAAAAATCTTCCAACTCACTTCAGAACGTCGTCTTCAATTTACCTGAAGAAAGCTCTTTAAAAGTAAATAATCTCCGGACCAACCGCCGAAAGCAATTTTACAACTATTTTGGGAACTTTCAATACGAAATCACAAAAAAATTATACAAAAATAATCTGAGGATAACAGTTGTAGAATTATAGGCTATAGAAAAAAATAGCTTACCTCAACATACTGATTTTTTTTTACCTAAATATTATTTTGAGTACGGTCAATTAAAATTTACTTTTATGGCCTATGGTCAAATTAAAATTACTTTATAGCTATGGTCAAACAAAATTTTAGGCATAAAAGTAAAATATAGAAATGCTAGAAAATGAATCGTGGATTAGATGATGACTTTCTCCTGCTATTCCCATTAAGTAATATTTTTTAATTAAAAAAAATTCAATAGCATATTAAATTACATCGAGAGCCGACCGAGTCGAGAGACTCGAAGTTCCGACTTATCTCCGTGTGTTGAAAAGTATAAGATATCAATACAAGAGAAATTGCTGCCACCGATTTCATAACATTTTCCCACTTTCTATAAAAATGGTAATTTTTCCCAAAATAACACATCTATGTCAACAATGTTGACATCTATGTTTGCCCTTCACTATTAGATGTCAACATTGTTGATATAGAGGTGGTATTTTGAGAAAAAATAGTCTTTTGATGAAAAGTAAAAAAATGTTATGAAATCAGTGACAAATTAAACAATTCCTCGTCAATATAATAGAATGAAAAAAATTAAATAAATAAACAATTATCTTCTTGTTAGTTTTAGAAGTCGTTGGTCTATGTTCGTACGAATGTGACAAAGCCCTCTGTAGAATTTCCTCCTTTCCTTTTTGGAAATTTCTCATTCAATTAATTTCCTTATTCCATAAGCTTTCCTTTCTTCTTCTTCTTCCGTAGCTGTTGAGAGTTGAGTCTCGACCTTTTAACTCTCTCTCTCTGTCTCTGTCTCTCTCTCTCTCTTCTCTCTCTCTCTCTCTCTCTCTCTCTCTCTCTCTCTCTCTCTCTCTCTCTCTCTCTCTCTCTCTCTCTCTCTCTCTCTCTCTCTTCCATGGCTCGTCAATACGATCAGAACCCCTTCGCCGAAGAAGAAGAAGTCAATCCTTTCTCTGTAAGTTACACTCTCAACTCTCTTCTAGACTTATACGATGTTTTTTTTTTATTGAGAAAAAGTTTGATAATTTTTTTGTGAAATTTGGCCGACTATTTATAGCCGTTGACTTTCTTCCTCAGTTACGGTTGATTTTACGAGCTTGGGTTCACTGTTCTGTGCGTGATTTCTGTGAATTGAATCGTTGATAGATTTTCTTGTGTTGATGGAATTCCCAAAAATGAAACTCTCAGCACAATTGTATAGGGCTTTGACTTGTATATATAGTAATTGTTCATAGATCATCTCTTAGGTATAAATAGTAGAAGAACGCCGATTCTCCTGGGATTTTACTATAAATCTAATATAATTCATGGGCTACACTTTTGCCAATGACTAAACTATTTAGGGGTATGCTATGATTGTGTTTTTTAAAATTTAATTTCCCATTGTAAATGAAATTATACAGAACCCTAGAGGAGTTTCCCAGCCGAAAGGTACAAGGCTGTCTCCTCTTCCTCCCGAGCCTGTCGATTTCAACTATGGCGTGGGACCCACAGTTGACATACCCATTGACTCTGCTAAGGTGAATTGGCCCGATATCTTTGGCATGTTTTCTTTTTTTCTCCGATGATCGATCTTCAATCTGATAATATGGTGTTTTTTGAAATTTAGGATTTGAGAAGTAAAGAGAAAGAGCTCCAAGCGAAGGAAGCTGAGTTATCGAGGCGCGAAAAGGTATTTTGTTTTCCAAAATTCCGATTTCTGAAACGTTTCTGTTCTGGCTCATAGCGTTCGTACTTGGGACGGTACAAAAGAGAGCCTGTTTATACGGAACGCTTGTCTCATATGTTAACCGCTTGGTAATAATAATACGATTTAGCTGTGTGATTTAGGCATACACGAGGCATGGCTAATTGATCTAGAAATTCGGCACGTTTTATACGTAATTTTGTGTAGTTTTCTTGACACTTGAACATGATAATTCGTGTGTTTTCTTATTTGAAAGAAAAGCTCTGTACCTTCACTTCAGTTTAACTAAATAAATAGGAATAAGGTTTTCGGCCCTGATTGCCTGATTATTTTGACGCAGTTATGACTTGCTAGATCTTTCTTAGCATAGCAGACACATTAGTAACCCAATTGCCTGATATATATTTACAACGAAATTAATCACAGTAATTATCTTAAGACCTGTTCGATTTTACATAGCTTCTAAGTTTCGGGGTTGTAATTTTGTTGGCTGTTGAATTCTCCTTTTTGTGTACTGGTGTATACCATTCCCTTGTATTGCCGCCTATAAAACAAGAAAAATGGGAATTTTTTTATTTTATTTTCACAAGACTTCAATTATAATTATTTTTTTTGTGTATTTTGATTATATATATTAATAGAAACTCTATAATTCTCTCGGATCGAAACCTAAACTCCGCTTGATTGTTTTGCAGGATCTAAGACGAAGAGAAGAAGCTGCAGCTCGAGGTAACCTTTCTACTTCTCTTTTGCTTCTATTCTCTGTCGCTAATGCTCTCACAAAACGTTCACTATTTTTGAACAGTCGTTTCATAGTTTCTCACACCTCTTCTTGTTTTTTTTTTTTGCAGCTGGAATTGTTATCGAGGAGAAAAATTGGCCACCTTTCTTCCCAATAATCCACCATGATATTGCAAAAGAGATACCGATACACTTACAAAGAACCCAGTACGTTGCGTTCTCTACTTGGTTAGGTAAGTCAGTATATAAATGAACTATATATTTTTTGTGTCATTTACTTCTAACACTGATATGGCTTCTCTGAACATCTCAAGTAGGACCGGCTTGTTAACTAATATGGCTTTGTCGTTGTTATGCAGGACTGATCGTTTGCCTTCTCTGGAACATTGTAGCTGTTACTACAGCATGGATCAAAGGGGAACGTAAGTATTATTTTGCTCTATCTCGATTTTTTTATTTCATTATCGATCCGGGTTCTTGTATCTGATATGATGATGGGTATTAATGGTGTCTGTTCTTTGTTGCAGAGGTGAGGATCTGGTTCCTCGCTGTTATCTACTTTATAGCAGGCGTCCCTGGTTCCTATGTGTTCTGGTATCGTCCATTGTATAACGCCTTCAGGTATATTAAGCCATACATGCGTATAATTCCATATGTATGTATAAATATTGTGTTTGTGTATACATACATAGTATTGTATTGAACATTCTCGCCGTTCCAGGAGTGACAGTGCTTTTCGGTATGGATTGTTCTTCATGCTATATCTGGTGAGAAGCCCCGTCGTCGCTTAATTCTTATTTTTGTATCGAAAATAAAATTGAAAAAGAAAAATCTCACCTTCCAAAGTGGTCTGTCTGCTTTTACAGCTCCACATTGCTTTCTGCATCTTTGCCTCGGTCGCGCCTCCGATCGTATTTCGAGGAAAGTCTCTCACGTACGTACTCAACTCGCTCTCCTCCTTGTTGCTTATGACTCACTTTCAGATTCTAGAGTCGATATCGCTACGACCTTTTACATAAGAAACAAATATGATTTGCATTTCTCTATGAAATATTCTCACTTGGAATTCCACTGTAATACTGTTTGTAAAATAACAAGTTTTTTTTTTTTTTTTTTTTTTTTTTTTTTTTAACAGGGGAATTCTGCCTGCTATAGATATTATAAGCCCGCATCCTTTGGTTGGGGTAAGTAATTATTAAGAGTGTTTAAGCCTTAATCATCATATCTTACTCGACTAGTATATTTTTGGAAGCTCAGTTCTCTCAACCGCATTTTCCTTTGCTTGATGTAGATCTTTTACTTCGTCGGGTTCGGTTTATTCGTCGTGGAGTCGGTAGTCAGCGTCTGGGTTATTCAGGTAAGTAAAAATGACCTTTCCCTGTGGCCGAATTTAAGGAACAGCAATGAGATTATTGATACTTGAACAATAATCTCATTTTTTTTTTTTTTTTTTTTTTTTTTTTTTTTTGCAGCAAGTATACATGTACTTTCGAGGCAGTGGAAAAGCTGCTCAAATGAAGCGCGAGGCTGCTAGAGGAGCCGTGAGGGCCGCGATATGAAACCACCGGAGACACACTAGACTATGTACATACAGCGAGTTACGATAGATATGTATTTGTTGTGTCCATTTCTTTTTCTAAACAACACCCGGTTTTAAGAATCAATCTTACTTTGGTAGTTTTGATTGTTTATTTCTATGGTCTTCGTACGTATGTAAAGCCACTTGAGTGGATTTTTTTTCCTTCACATCTATGTACTATGTATTTGTTTGTTTTATTTTACTTATTTGTAGATTTAAATTTAACAGATGGGCGGTGATGACGGTTTTGAAGATGGTGTACAAAATCTATATAAAATGAACTTGTGATCGGTTAGGTAATTACAAAGTCAAACTTTTTATTTATTATAGTTGACTTTCTTTGGTGTGGAGTAGGTAAGTTGGGTTGAATTACTTGAGAGTTTTTGTCGTACAGATTTGCGGGTGTGGGGTCGGTAAGTAAGGATTAAAAGGGCTTGATTTTTTTATTTTATTTTAAGGACAAATTTGCTTTCAACGGGGATTGAACTCACATACACAGTGAAGATGGTGTGAAATTACCAATTAGGCTATGTTATGTACTACGATTAAAAAAACTTAACGAGCCTGCTAAAAAGATGGTCGAGACTTGAGACACAATAGTGTACCAATATTTTTGCTTAATTCATTTACATTAATTTTTCTAGTTGGTATTGCGTGGATTGATCTATGATAAGAATATTGTGGAGAATCGCTTTATAATCGAATGGGAGATAGGTTTATAACTGATCACTTGATCGTGTAAGCTGAGAAAGAAATATTTGATAGCGAAGTTATTATCAACCATTTTCAAACCATGAAATCTTGCCCTTGTTATTTAATTTTGTGTTATTTTTATCATCATATCCTAGATTTTAATTTTATGAATTAAAATTGTTGAATCTTTTATTTATTTGTGCACACTAGTTGGTAAATACATGTTGTGCAAGACAACTTGTATGCTCGGCGACAATGTCGAATTTGGCCACTATAGCCCGAAAGAAATCCTTATGAGAATGACATAGACGATCGGGTTGAGAAGCTGGGTTCAATGGTGCGAGAGACACAGAGTAGCAAATGAGTTGCGCTTGGTAAACACGAAATTGATAATATATTGGGAACCCGAGTATATGAAAATGAGTTTCGAAAGATAAATGGAAAACCGACGAAGGAGACCTAAATACGGCTTAAGTTTCCTAAAGGCGTCACTTGGAGAGTCTATTCCCCTATTCGTACGAAAGGGTTTTTTTTTTTTTTTTTTGCATCAAACGGCTTAATGAATCCCTTGCTGAATTCAAACACAAAAACAAAAGACCTTGATCATATATAGTAGATCAACCTGTTGACTTTGGATTGACCAATTCTTTTCAAACTCAATCAACATTTTTTTTTTCGGAAATGATTTTTGTCTCGATTCACGAGTGGGAACGATCCACTCACGTGTTGACACGTGGCAACGAACTGCCACGTGTCAACACGTGAGTGGATCGTTCCCACTTGTGAATCGAGACAGATAGCATTGCTCTTTTTTTTTTACTTAAATCCGTGTCATGACCGTGCTTTATATTACCGATCCAAGTAACACGTAAAAGTGATTTGCTGGAAGTATTGGAGGGACTGAATCACGCATCAAATAATTTATAATAAAAGTAGCACTTGCACACGTTAAATGTCTTGAAGGTCTCACACAAGTATACCCAGTGACGGAGCCAGCTAAGGTCCAGGGGGGGCTTAAGCCCCCCCTCAAATTTTTTTTTTTTTGCACTTTTTGCCCATTTAAAATTGAAAATTTATACTTTTGGCCCAATTTTTATAAATTTTTTACAATCAAGCCCCCCCCTGAATTTTTTTTTTCAAATTAGCCCCACCTGATGGGCTTTTCTGGCTCCGTCACTGAGTATACCGTATGATACGATGAACCTATTGTTCAAACTATACTAACGAAGTGAAATTCTAACTAAAGGAAATCACATATTTCTTGAAGAAGGTGTTTGAGAGAGAGAGAGAGAGAGAGAGAGAGAGAGAGAGAGAGAGAGAGAGAGAGAGAGAGAGAGAGAGTTTTAAGTGAAGTGAATGATTCTCAAAAAACAACTTTGTTATAGAAATGTATGCATTTCTGAAGAGAAACAACTAACAGTTGTAGCCCTTCACATAAGGTAAATCACCCAATAATTGTAACCCTTCACAAAAGTGTTGATCACTCAAGAGTTAAAACCCTTTCCAATGATAGTAAAGCATCCAATTGTCAATACCATACACAAAAGGTAGTCATATCACAACATACATTTTTGTTCGTTAGTGAACTAATATTCTTTTGAGTTGTGGGGCCTAATTCATCAGATCGACTAATTTATAATTTGAGGATATTAGTCGAGGGTATTTTGAGAATTTTTGGTTTGTATTTGTTTATCCTAGTTTTATCATATTTATTATCTGAGTACCGATATTCTTTTATTACTACAAAATAGATTTTTAGTTGTTGGTAACTTTTAGAAATGGATTTTGAGCTTTTTGAAGCGATTTTTTCGCTTCTAAATGGATCGTCTCGTTTTTCATATTTAGAGGGATTTTCACCCATGAGGGTTCGAATTTATATGTACGCACATGTGTCCTACATTTTCACTTTGATGTCCAAAAATGTGTATACCTTTCGTTCTTCAAAAGTATCATTCGGCAAACAAATTGTAGTCTTAAACATCAGTATCTTTTGTTCTATATCAATTTCTAAGAGAGCTTAAAGTAATTTTAACAACAACTCAAGTTGGTGAGTATTTTGGAGACACAATTGGAACATGTTAAAAAGGGAAAAGAGAATATTTGATTTTTTGGTTTAACTATTATTAGTGTTTATTAACAAAACTGAGACCTTAATACCAACTATTACTGGATCGTGGTTATCATCAAAATAAGGGAAAATAACACATTTATACCCTGTGTTTTAGTGAAATATCGAGTTTAACCCTCGATTTTCAAAAATGTCGAGTTCATACCCTCTGTTTAACTAAAATGACGAAAGTATACCATCTGTTTAACTAAAATGACGAAATTATACCCTGTAATAAACAACAGTGTCACGAATATTCTTTTTATTGACTTTTCATTGACGTTGACTATAATATTTATATATAAACACCAATTATCTTTATTCATTCGCGTCATATATGTAATTTATTTAAAAACTAAAAAATAAACAACAGTCTCTTAATCGTGAAGAACACAGAAAGAGGCAAAAGAGTAAACATCGATAGTTGATAGTCATCAAAATCACATATTCGAACAGAGAATCCAGGATTTAGAGTTACAATTCGAACACGGAGTGAAGTCATTTCTTAGGAGGTATGAGTTTTATTATTTAAATTCAATTTAAGGCTATTTTTATTTCAAAATTGAGAATTTGGAAGTTAGGGTACTGATTTAGATTTGATTCGGTTTTTCTTATATAAGAGTTAATATCAATGAAATGGAGATTTGTGACGCTGTTATTCATTTCAGGGTATAATTTCGTCATTTTAGTTAAACATAGGGTATAATTTCGTCATTTTAGTTGAACAGAGGGTATGAACTCGACATTTTTGAAAACCGAGGTTAAACTCGACATTTCACTAAAACACAAGGTATAAATGTGTTATTTTCCCTAAAAAATAACAAAAAGAAAAATGTTGGGCTAGTGGGCACCGAAAGGGGATAGTGAAATGAGAAATCGCAATTAAATTTAGAAAAGAAATAAGAGTAGTGCGTAACTAACTGGTAGTACTAATGCTTCTACAGCGCCATTTTAACGTTGTAGTTACTTAGGAATTTGTTTAAAAATTATAGTAATAAAACAAGAGAAACTCATATGTACAATTCTTGTAATGAATTTTACTGTTGTCGATCAACAATATAATAATCAGCCACAAGCATCCATTTTCTTAAGCTTCGGTTTGAATAGTCAACGACTGACTTAAATGATGAAAACGAAATACACGATATGACGGAGATTGGTATCCAAATAACATGCTCTAAAGGAATAGACCGACATGAAATCAAATGAATTTCCTGAAATTAAATGTAGTTTACATCTGAGTCTCTGACTATGCTTATATATATATATATATATATATATATATATATATATATATATATATATCACTTCATGAGTCCAAAAAAAAAAGTCTCGTAAATAAGAAACAGCATGATCAACTAGTGTGCTTTCCTAATTAAATGACTAATATACTTCAGCGAAGTTCTAGCAAGTTTTTTCACTGATATATTTATAAAATTAAAATAGTCATCAAAATTACCACAGTATCACTTATAAGGCAAATCATCCACGCCAAGTTTAAAACCATATTAAAAACATACTGATATATTTTAAGCATATACCGTAGCACAAACAATCATATGACCAAACGAACCCAACCCTCAACAACACTCAATGAATACCGTCTAATAAGTACTCTTATTACCACTCTCTCTCTTTTTCTTTATATAATAGTTTTGCTTTATATATAAAATCCATATCCTCAACAAGAGCCCTAATAACTCCAATCAATGATATAGAATCATGACAGCAAAATAATGAAAATAGTTGAGAGAAAGATTAATTACTAATAAAACTATACCATTCATCTCACCATGATGATCTATGATCTATACTACTAGTAGAAGTACTCAAGTGAGATCACATAGGCATACTCACATGTTCCACATACATATAAACCATCTCTATATATAATATAATATATTATATATAAAACACATCTATATTGATACCGGTGTGTCTAGCAATAGGCGTTACACTTCTTCTTGCAGTCCATGGTGCAACCACCGCCGCCGCCTCCGCCGCCGTAGCCCTTGCCGGAGCGGCTGTAAGAGGTGAAGCACTTGGCCGGACACGTCAGCTTCTTGTTGTAGCAAGGGCCTTTGTCCTTGCACACTATGGTGGGCCTAATAATCCCTCCCTTGGAAGAGCCTCCGCTCGGAGACCCGTACCCGGATCCGTACCCGCCTCCGATGTTACCGCTCCCGAACCCCGGTATGTCGAACCCCGGCCCGAAGAACCCGCCTCCGCCGGCGTTCCCATTGTTGTTATTACCGTCGTTGCCCTTGTTGTTGGACTTGGAGCGCTTGAGCTCGGCGGCGAGGGCTTTGTCGGATCCGGGTCGGGTCGAGAGAGAGGGCGGCGAGAGGGTGGATATGGTGATGATGAGAAGGGCTATGATGAGAATGCTTGTTTGGAGTTTCATTTTTCTTGTTTGTTTGTTTTTGGAGAGAGATAGAGGGTTTGATGTAGAGGGAGTGAAGATACTTATATATGTAGATAGATAGAGGAAAGGTTAATAGGTAAAGGGCATTTATGATTTGATGGGCAAAGTTTGGGGGACAGTTGAGAGAGAGAGAGAGAGAGAGAGAGAGAGAGAGAGAGAGAGAGAGAGAGAGAGAGAGAGAGAGAGAGTTTTTCATGAATGGATGGAGAGGGTTAGGTTAAGTGCAATAATTATGCTGTTTTTCTCTGATCTACTTATTATTGTTTGACAATTCGTGTTATGGATAAGTGAGAGAATCTCATACATATAATATCTCATTCTTTGCTTATAAATTTGGTCTTTGCGTTAGAAGTAATTTAAGTTGGACTCTGGTTTTTTTTGGGGTCCCATGCATTGTACGTTAATATTTATTAGAAATTTGATTTCGTGATCAGCATGTGTAACGAGTATTGGTAATGAAGTTTTGTATTATTTGAAAGAGGCGTTGACGATGCCACTCAGGAGAACAAATCTTATGCCACGTGTTCGGTCACAAGCAATTCCACTTGACATCACCACTAGTGTGAGGTGTTTTAAGCTATTATTCTCCGATCTTCGCGGGGCTTATTTTGTCTCTACGACCTACAGTTAATTTTATTTTTTTGTAAAATTATTGGATATAGTCATGATAACATCTTTCCTTGCTTCACAGTTTCAGTCTTTTTCTCGTTGACGGTGGAGGAATCGGTTACTTTTTACGCTCTCTATATTTTATCAAAAAAATTAGATAATTAGTCGATTAAAACGTTTGAAATTGCTATATAGCCAATATTTCGTAATTCTTAAATAAATAGTTATAAAGATGACGTGTTATTTCTGCTTTGCCCCTCTATTCAAATAAAAAAGTGAAGTATTTACGTCAATTTACACGTGTAAATATATGGGCGTGATAATTTATCTAAGATTTATAAAACGTTGGTTATATAGTAATGTGAAACTGTATCTAATGAACTTATTTTTATAAACCATCATAAAGTGTATCATGCATAAGTCTTATCGGAATAAGCATATTACTAAACTTCTTCGCTTTCCTTTTGTTTAAAAAAGTTAAATTTCGTAGAAAAATGGAAATTGAAATGGTAGTGGCTGCTAATTTTGAAAATACGAAATTCGCTGGAATAATTAGGATAGCGGTATTCGACTAATAATTTATAAAACCAAAAAAATAAAATATTTATTAAAGAGGCAAAATTTGATTTCAAACATAGACGTTGTATAAAGATTGTACGTTTGACTATTATTTAATCAAACGGCTGGAACGTTATTATACATGACGAGATAATGCATATCTCGTTTACTTTATTATCCATCGTATTCATTTTTTTTTCATAAAAATAGGAATAGTAGAAGAACCAATAATTTTGTTTTTCGAGTCACTCTTGAAGTTGAATACCAATCAAGAATTGTTTTCGACCTCACGAGTAAAATCAATAGAAAAGCCAAATCCCTTGTATTATATACCAGATCCAGCTCAAATAGATCTCCTTTTCTTGAAATTCATCTTCTTATTTAGAACTGATTAGCTCAAATAAATCAAAGAAATGATTTTGTTCAAGAATGAAAGTTTGTTGATGATCGGCTTAAATGGTCCGAAGAACGGATGCATGCATAATATTGTGTATAAGAAGTGTATATATATATATATATATATATATATATTATATATATATATATATATACATATATATTGGTTAGATTAATTAACTATTCAAACTACAAAGTACGTAGCGTAAAGCGAGATTTTAATTAAGCAGAAGTCTCAGCTGGCACTCAAATATCAGTGTCGTTTAACACTAATGTTATACTCTTATATGGTATTCATAATTGCTGTTCGGTTCACAAGCAGGTATATATATATATATGTTCACGGGATCTCAACCAATTATATGTGACTTTTAGTACATGCATGACAGACAAAGTTTGACGATTTGAACTATAAATTTTTGACGAAAATCTCAGCAACAAGGGAGAGGAAATTAACGCCTTTCATTACATACATATATATATATATATATATATATATATATATATATATAGAGCTTTAATGTGGGCTAACTTCCCATCTGCAATTCCATTTATGTAAGTGCCAGTCACGCGGTTTTGAGATTTGCATGATTTCTTACAGAAAGCGCGTGGCTCCACTTTTTGTGTTTCTAGCTAATGGCTATTATATCTTTAACATTATTAGTCAATATTACCTAAATCCACTATACTATACTAAACAGGTTACAGGGATCAAAACTATACTACAGCTGATAATAAAAGTTACTTAGCTAAACTCCTTTTCCTTCCATTAAGGTTTATTTTTCCTTGCTTATTCTAATGATAAACTCACACCACTTACGTAGTGAGATCGTGAACTCAAAATCCTCTAGGATACATATGTGCACGCTATTTAATCGACCTTTTGTTTTTGTGGAGGTGGAAGTTTATCATCTCTTAGCATTAAGCTCTTGTATATATATATATATATATATATATATATATATATATATATATATATATATATATATATATAATGTAACCTTGATTAATAATATCATGTAAATAATAATTTTTTTTTTGTTATTTAATTGGAAGACTTCGATTAGATGTTGGGAATTACTAATGAAGCATTCTGGTGGAATATAGTTTGGCAGTGATAATGAGTTACTGAAATTAAAAAATATTTAAAAGGTTTAGGGTTTTACACGATATTTTCAAAATTTTGTCGAAATGTTAGCAAAAATTCATAAGATCCAGCAAAACTTCACTTGAAAATTGAAACTTTAGTAATTATAAATTAATAACAAAATATTTCTCAAATAAGTGATTCTCTTGTATTTTTTTTTCCTGTCTCCTTCTATTTTCCTTCTAAATCATGACATGAAATTATTTTCATTATAATTTTCTAGAAATAAGTTTAATTATATTGACATAGAAAATGACACAAAAAAACGGAAAGGAGTTTGAATTATCCTTACATTGCTCGTGCCTAGCTAATAACCTAAAAAAGAAGTGAGGGTATAAATTATAAATTTCTTGAGAATTTTATTCGTATTTAAGTGTTTTAGATTTCAATATAATCCACAAACTGTATACAAAACATGTATTGTATTGTATTTTGTTTAAAACTATCTACTTTAAAAAATTATATAAAAAGATTTTAAAAGATAAAATAAAAAACTATTCCGAAGAAATGCTAACATAACTCTACTAACGCTTTTACGTTTCTCATAAAAGAACTACTAAAATGGACGTTCATAAAATGGATGACGATTGCCGATAATCAAGGAGCGTGTTGAAAGTTGAAACTAAAGCTTGTGCGTACCGTTCGTCAAATGCCATATGTTATGTGTCTCCAAAATAATGATCATGAAATGCATATATCTCTCCCACGTTATATTCTATAATTAACTACACTCCCATGTCAGCATATAACACAAAGAGCAGTGATTCATGTCTCACCAATTTGCTCCTTTCAAAAAAAAAAAAAAAAAAAAAAAAAAATCTGTCACCAATTTGCCGAAGAAAAATTAATCAGTAAAATAATGTTTCATACAGTTTATCATTACCATAAGAGACATTACAAATAGTGTGTGTATATATATATATATATATATATATATATATATATATATATATATATATCTACTGTTTTATGATATAAATTAAGTACTTATTGGAAATTCATTACGAAAATCATTAGAAGAAACGAAATGCATGTGAAATCTTATTCTAATATATACTCTGGCAAAAATTTGTTCTTAGTATATAATAATAGTGGCTGACATAACTTATACGGCTAAGTTAACCTGCAAGAAAAATCCATCGTAATAGGTTGAAATTGAGCGTAAAATGAGATTTTGGGCTCAGGGGAAGTGAAAGAAACCGATGGGTGAAATAAATAAAGGGGTCAGCGAGATTGAGAGCAAAATAAGAGGTAAAATATAAGAAATGCAAAGTACAATTTTTTTTAATATATTTAATTGAAAATAGAAAGACATGCATAATTTCTCAACAATTCAATTTAATATGTGTAGAAAATCAAATTTCTCCTAGTAAACCGAAAATGATTATCTAATACTAAACAATCTTATTGGGCTAACAAAATTGTTGGAATATTTTATTGTGAATGAGTTTTAGGATGGATTAATTATTACAAAATCGTGTCTATACATATAGCTCTTTTTTTTTTTTTTGAAAATACGAGCAAAACAATACCGAATATATATGTATAATAATCATCCCATTAAATGATCGTGTGTATATCTATATTATATATTATAAGGGTAAACTAGTAACGTAGTCATTTTGAAACATGGTTTTTGGAATCTAGCCAACGTTTGGTAAATTTTGCAATCTAACCATTTATTGAAATTTACGGATATAAAATACCTAATTTACCATTTTTCTTATACTTACTTGATCAAAACACTAGTCCACGTTTGACCGGTTTGAATTGTATACAGCCAATTAATTTCATATTTTTTCGCAATTTAATTGGATATTTGACTAATTTAATAGGAGATTCGGTGATGTAATTAAAAGAGAAAATTTAATGCAATAAATGCACAAAAAATTTACCATAATTAACATAAATTAACAAATCAGCGGAGATTAACAAAAATATACAAACATTTACACTGTATTTGCTTACACGGCTATAATTTCAGCAATTTAATTTCAGCTTTTTGAATTCATAATAGGAGATTCGGTGATGTAATTAAAAGGGAAATGAAATATTTATTTGATTGAATAAAGTCAAACAAGATAATGAATACACGTAATTATGATAAAATCCCGTTCAAAATTAGAAAATAAATTTGGAAAACAAAAATACCGTATTAAATGCGTATTAAAGGAAATGAAAGAAATCGGCTCTACCTGCACATATGTAAATTTACGATAATTAACAGAAATTAACAAAGCAACGGATATTAACAAAAATTTACGAACATTTACACTGTATTTCCTTACACGGCTATAATGTTCATTAAAGAAAAAAACGCTCAATAACCAACTTTGCCAAATATAGATTTTTTTTAAAATTCGAAATATAAACCGAATATAACAAATTCGGCTACAAAGCCAAGTTTCAAAACGTGGGCTATTATTTTTTAAACCAAATCAAGGCTAATATAGTAAATACCATCTTACATAAATATGAAACGTCATCAAATTTGGTTAGATTCGAAAATTAAACGAAACGTTGGCTAGATTACAATATTGCAACGTTTGATGTGGCTTAGATCGACTAATTTTTGATATTATAATATCTCTCTTTATTGAAGTGCTGCCTCAATATTGTCCAAAATTGGTGATGAACACAAAAGCAATGGTCTGCTTTGAATCCGGCCACACAACACTGCACATGATGCATATATAGTTCCAATCCAGGCTATATACCCTCCTCAATTATAGGCACTTCGTTTTCTTACAAACGCACTTTCTCACGTAGTTATTATCTCATAACAAATGGTCCACACCCACCACATGTGACATCTATATATAATTATGTATAATATATACATATTGCTACATAGTTGAGTTTGTATCGAACTATAACTTGTAGATATAATAATAGTCTACACTACAGAACCTGAATTTACAATTGTCTACCTAGCTTCCACCAAATTCAGAGCAACATAGCGTGTTGAACCCTAGACTATATTTATTCCATTATATCGATATCACACTCTTTGTTTTTTTCCTCGTGAGTTATTGATGTAATATGTGTAGGTTTACACGTACGTCGTAGATAGTGTGGCTACCACTAGCTACGCTACAAATATAATATTGAATAGTGGTCCATATAATATAGCTTATCTAAAGTCCCCTTATTTATATCCAAACATTCTCTTCAAAAAGTTTTCAACTTCACTCACTCTCCTATTCAATCCATGCGCTTTCTTTATCATATTATGCGATTTCCTAGTGGTGAAATCGGCTCTCTATAAGCTAAAGATAATAACTTTGTTACATAGTAGTTTTTTTTTTTTTTGAGATTTTTTTTAATAATTTAATTTTACATCATATATCATGTCATCGATTACTTTAAACATAAAATAAAAAAATTGAAAGATCTAATCTTCAAACATCAATGTTGTGTTTCTTATGGATTGAATAATCGCCCTCTCGCAAATGTCACCTGACGGACGGAAGGTCTTGCCAACCAAATAATACCCATACATTGCAATAAGAAAACAAGCTCAAAGTGTGCACCTTGACTGCCTTAAAAGCCTGATTTGGTATTGTGTTTCTAAAGAGAGAAGAATGTTTAATGCAAGATTTGAGTTACCTCTTATTGTTATTGGGTCAAGTCTTACATTTTATGAGTATACTCTTCACTATAATGATTTATCAGAAATTTTACGAAGAAAAAATTTAGGTAAACCGCTGAATTTTCCATGATAAATAAATATAAAATAAATTTTATAATGCATATATATTATTTATATACAAAATTTGAAATTTAATAATATTTCATACATAACATTATACAAAAAATTAATTGATTTTCTCTTAATGATATAAAATAATAAGCTACTTTCAAAAAACTAATATCTTCATTTATAAGTCTTAAAAATATTTTAGTTGGAGTAATTTTGATCTTGATTTATAATTTAAATTACGCCTTAAAAGCAAAATTAAATTCATCTTTTATATTTTATTTTATTTGTACTTTATTTATATTGTGCCGGTTGCGATTCGCTATCTGTAACGCGTGGCAACTCCCGATTTTTTGTTATTTCATGGATTAAAAAAAACAGAGCCACACTTCTACCATTTCTCTCCTTTGGAAGTAATGTTGGTACTGGCATCAGCCGCTTGCTGTCCTACCTTCGCCTCCCTATAAGAATTAGTATGAGCTTATAGAAGTACCATGTATTTATGGAGGATGAAAAATCATTTTGTTCAAGGTCAACAGATCTCAATTGTTTGGGTCTCTCCATCAACTATTGTAGGTCATTTAAACGAGTCAATATGGGTATATGTGTTTTGATGTGTCATTTGCTCTTTATTTGTTTTAAACACACAAAATTTGCGAATATTTGTAATAGTATTAGATTTGGTCCGACTTTAACCTATTGTATATCTTGTATATGTATATGTGAGTGTCTATACATAATCTAGTAGAATACTCAGTATGAGAGAGAGAGAGAGAGATACTACAACAATTACCGAAGCAATCGCGACAAATGTCGCGGCTATTCGTCGCTGTTTTAAAAGTCACGATTAGTCGCGGCTACGTTACAAAGGTAAAAAGATTACCATATATATGTGTATATATATATATATATATATATATATATATATATATATATAAAGAGAGAGAGAGAGAGAGAGAGAGAGAGAGAGAGAGGGAAAATCAAATTAGTAAAAAGATTATCCAAATTAAAATTTCAAGTACAAACGTAATTAATCATAATGTTAATGCATTTACAAAGAGTTTGCTTTAAAATTTAATGAAAACGTATATGAAAGAGGACCTTGGACGATATAAACTAACTTAGTGAATAAAATTCTATAGGAAAATGCTGAATTTGTTTTTTAAATTAAGCTATTAAACATGTTTGTCGACAAGAGAAGAGCTCAATATCGAAAATGGAGGCGTATCTAGTTGACAATTTGACATAAGTATTCATTCATATAACATAGACGAAAATGACGTACTGTATGTGACGACAGTTCAAATGAAAATTAGAAATATAGATATAATTATATACAAAATCGGCCCTGATTATAGGCGAACAAGACTGGTGCCTAGGGTCTCCGATTGAAATGAACCCCAAAATTTTAAATAGATATTATATATATATATCCAAAATATTTAAATTTTAATATTTTTTTGTATTTAATTTTTTACTATCCTCGAGGAGCATCAAAATATTAATTCGCCTATGATCCTTAATGAAAACGGATGAGTTTGGGCCGGTCTGATTATATATATTCTTGTGCATTTGATCATTCATTTACTTAATTTTTTTTCCCGTAAAGTTAGTAATGTGTGTCACTGACAAAGCATACATGTAATGCACAGATCGATGTATATCTATTTACTTCTCAACTACTTGATTTCGATGTATAGAGCTATAAGTCGTCGCATATATTTTGCAACTCTATATGCAACTCTTTTCTCAACTAAGATCATAACACAAAGTCGAAGCATACCTTTCATTGATGAACTTTGGTTGCAACTCCAATTAATTGTCCACCACCATCTGATATTAATACCCACAACTTTTAAACAAATAATGAAAACAACAAGACAACTTGCCTCTCTAATAAAACTGAAAAGAAAATAACTCTTATCTAATGTTAACATAGAAGTGCAAAACACAATATGAAATATTTATCTCGTCAACTCGCCAGCAGCACACCGCAAATCACCATAATCAATCGCAAATCGTCATAGTAATGAACTCATTTATGAAAATAAAATTAGTTTTCTAAAAAGTAAACAACAACCTTAAACGGAATCCGTGTTAATTGTTATCCATTTTTAAAATCATAATGCGTGTGTGTAACTAGCTGCGGTGTGGTGTGATTATGCTCCAAACTGTGATAATAAGTTGCGCTGATTTACTGCGAACTGATGAAATATAAATATTTGGTCTGATTTCACATATAAAAACTAAAATTACCTTAATAACACAATAAGACAGCTAGCCTATCTAATAAAATTGAAAAGAAAATGACTCTTATCTTGTATTAACATATGATTTTGTACTTGTGATAAATAAGGTAACGAATAGCAATATGAAAAAATATTTAATAAACAGATAAGTTATGTATATTAAAGTAGTTTTTACAATTATAACATGTCTATTTTTCTATTGACTGTAATTTTTTAAACTAACTTGATTATGAGACCAAAAAAGTGTATTAAAATTCCATGAGAAATAAACAAAAAAGGAATGATACACAAGTCACACTTGCAACCAAAAAAAAAAAAGTTAAGTACGTTTCGTTTACATTTTTCAAATATTTCGATTAATTGATACACATTTAATTTTTTTTTCAGTGCGATCTCGTATTAATTTATATAACAGTCACCGCAGTACTATTTTTCGTGTTAAAATATGATATTATGAATGAATAACATGTGAGTATGTTTAAAATTCTATAAAATTATTTTTTATCTTATATATGTCAGGATTGGTGGTTGTAGAGTGAAGGCAGCACCGTAGAAATGGTGGACAATGCTCCAAAATATGAAAGAAACTAACACTCATATGAGTGTGTGTGTGTGTGTGTGTGTGTGTATAAAGTCTGTAAACTTGTCGCGGATATTCAATGTCCAATAAGTTTGTTCAAGTTTCAACCACAATCAAAGTCATTGGACATTGAGTATCAAAATACAAAACTCCTTGATATATGAAGCGATTGCTGATATTCGAACACGCACCATCACACAAGACTGAGCTAAATATGCAGAGCAAGGCTGGCACAGAGAATACCAATCTCAAAGTCTCCGGGCTCGAAAGATCCAAATCCGAAGATTTTGCCGCCTCCAAATTTTCCCGCTCAATTCAGCCCCGATAATCCCGGCCATGTTCGAAACCCCCATCACAACCCCTGTATGTGATCCGGCTGCGAACTCAGATCCTGCCCGAGAGCCAGGAACCATGGAGCCACCAAAGAACACATTTGTGACAACTTTGTCACAAAATCACTCACAATGAGTAAAAAAAAGTGCTAAAAAACACTACAAATTTGAAAGAAAGAAAAAAAATTGGATATCGACGCTAGTATAACAACATTGCGTGGAGAGTGTGAGAGACAACAGCATAAGCCACCACGAGGATGTTGTCGCACCACTGACCATTACTTGAATCGCCATTCCCAGTGACCTTACTTTCCTCCGAGGAAAGAAAAAAAGAAAACCTTACTTTCCAATAATGATGCTCAACGTATTTGTTGGGATGTATTTAGTTATTTCTTGGCAATTTCAAGTCGCATGATCTTAAATCCGGCGACAACGAACTTGTCTATTAGGTAGAAAAACTGTCAGATTGTGAAAAACAAATAAGTTACGAAACAGTGTTTAATATCAATATCAAAACTAACTACGTCAAATTAAAATAATTTATCGAGAGTGTATACACGAAGCGTGGTCTGCATTTTGAATCATTGATGGTCTGTGTCGCCGGAGCAGGGCTTGTTCCACATAACTTGGCCGGCTTTGCGCTCGCCTCGCTTTCTCTTATTTCGGGGAAAGTTGACTTCGGAGCCGAGACACGACTTGAGAGCCGAGTGCTCTGACGAAGACGAGGGAACGAGACAAGGCTTGACGTCCTCTTGGCCCCACAAATCTTGCTCTTGCTTCGGAGGACGAGGATGATCGCTCATCAACAGCCTCTCCCCGTCACCGGTCTCTTCGCTCATCAACACATTCTCCACAATCTGCCATCACTCACACACTTTTAATCTCCTAAAAAAAGGATAATAAAGAATTATGATTTATAGGACAGTGGTGTAGCGTAGGCCAATCAGTTCGGTGCGATTCTTGTAGATTTCTGGGCTGTCCTGCGAATTAAGTTCTTAAGAATGTGTGGGATCGAAAACCAAGTGGGGGCGGACAACTGAACCAAATTACGTGGTTCGATTCAATTCCTGTTTGTTCTTCTTTTTTTTAATAACAAGTACAACACAACAAAGTTAAAATATGTTCAAATCACAGACACCGTGCAAACACAACAAACTAAACCTTTTAATGCATAAAATCAAAAAGTAAATTATCTAACAGCAGCAATAAGCCAATGGTAACAAAAATGTAGTTTCCGCTCTATTAGTTAATTGTGTTGATGTTCGAGGTAAAATTCTAGCACGCTCTGTTTTATTTTAAGTGTCAAGTTCAAGTCAACCGCACCAACAACAAAAAAAAAAACTAAAACTCTCTCTAGTAAGTCTATTCAGGATCTTCTAGTTTTCGAGTTTTCAAATTGTAACAACTATATATGATTTGGTCCAGCTAAAGCTGAAATCAAAATAACTAAATCTAGATTTTGTTTTCTCAATTTTCAACAGTTTGATTTAATCGATTTTACTCGAGCCTTCTTTGCTTCTCGCGGTTCTTTTTACAGGCCTAAGATTGTTGGGTATTATTACGAGTATAATGAGTTGAGAGAAAGCTAACCCACATTTTCCTTCGAGTCAACAAAATGTGGCTTTTGAAGGGTTACATCAGTGGCAGATAGCAGCCCCACGGTGCTCTCAATAATGTCAGGAACGACTATGGCTTCTCCGTAGCTCGAAACCATGCTTCCGGGTAGAACCAGATCGCCAATATCATAGTCCGTTAAGTGTTGACTTGAACCGTACATAGCTCCGGGAGATATGTCGTCTGCGTTGCAACCAGCGGAGAATGCTGGGCTGTGAGCCGAGCTGGTTTGGACTTCCAAAGGAGCGAGAACACTCAAATTCTCCGAGGAAGAAAATTTAGCCGGGTTTTTAGACATGACCGAATCAATCTGGCCCTTCAGTTTCTTGACCCGAGAATGGAGTGTCTCGATCTTGTTGAGAACCTGCTCCACGGAAAGATCTCCGGCTGTGGACTCAAACGACGTCCAATCATCGGCTCCGGCTTTGTCGCTAATATCACCGTTCGGATCTGAGGTCACTGTCATGGGATCACGAATAAGAGAGATCAATCAGACGTCTAGGAAGTAAAATATATGTTTGACTCCCATAATTCATCTGACAGGTTAAAATAAATGTTACCAGGGTTACCAAATTCGTCGGCCCAACTGGTGTTATCCAGCTCCGACTTCTTATTCTCTGCAATGGATAACAAACCAAAGTCACAAAAATTGGCAGGCAACAAAATAGGAGAATCAGAATGAAGTCTTGTCTCTTACCAAGATAAGAGAAAAGGTTATGTTGCGTCATGTACGATGCAACGTCGTTTGTATCTTCAACTCTCTTCCTCTTCCTCCTTTTCATTGCCTTTCTCCGGGGAAAACGACTCGAGAACGAAAACGACTTGGAAAAAAACTGTCCGGAAGCGAACTGATCATATTCGAGGGGCTTTCCTTGGTCACATGATTCAAGCTCTCTAGAGTACTTCGACACCTGAGAATCGAGTTCCTTCATTCTCAGTTCCATCCACTTGCAGCGCCACATGATTGGACGTATGTAGTTCCTCCAGTGGTTCGTCAATTTTTTCTTTCTAAACAAAATCAGAGCATAAATGAATAATTTTGACATAGAATTAACAGTGGCAGGTTAGAAGAAAGAGCAAGTACTTGGTTGGGAATACTCTATCGAACGCATCAAAGGCCGACCCAAAACCATTGTCATCCCCGAAAAGTTGCGATTCAACCTCACCGTCGCTAAGCCCAGCAAAATTTTCGCCATCATCGGTAGTTCCATCGAACGAGCTCGAATACTCCGTGGCATTCGGGTCTTCTGTTTCGGCAAATTTGACGTCAGAACTGTTCCCGCAATCTATCACATTCACACCACTGTCTGCCTCACTGGGAGACTTATTTCCGGTATCAACGGGTTCCTTAGTAGTCCCACTTGCTATGTCCTCGCAATTATTCTTGACATTGTTACTGCAACTCAAGCTCTTCGTAGCCGGATTTTCCAAGGAGTTCTTGATATCACTGTTGCTCGTCCTGTTTTGTGATATCTGGTCTGCTTCGAACTCCATCAACAATTGAGAAGGACCCATATTGAGGAAGACTACGATAATGACAAATTGACCGTCTTCAAATGATATCAAAAGCTCAGATTTTCGAAGCTATGCCCATTTTGTTGCGCCTAAAATTATAATTTAATTGAAAATAGGTCAGCATAAGCTCAGATGGTGGCTAGGCCCATTTTGATGCCCTAAAATTATAATTTAATTGAAATTAGGTCAGCATAAGCTCAGATTTTGATGGCTAGGCCCATAAAATTATAATTTAATTTAAAATAGGTCAGCGTAAGCTCAAATTTTCGAGACTAGGCCTATTTTGGTGCCCTACATCAATTCTAATATGTATTGTGATGAAATACGACACAGAGATAACAGCATTTGAGAAACTCTTGACCGCATAACAGGAAAGTGAAAGAGACTCAACACCATAATTGACAAAATTCTACTATACGAAGTCCACGCCAATATAAAGATACATTCTAGAACTCGGAATAATAAGCTTCCCTACTATTTCAATGAAGAAACGGGATAGCCAGTTCCGAAAAACAGATATGCAAGAGCGTTTTTATAGCTTGTTGTTAAAAATAAATTAATAAAATGATCGAAAATTAAGGTTATGAAGAGAGCTTTAGGGAATAGCCAAGCGAGCTTACCAGCTAACGAGCTAGGGTCAGTTGAATTGTGCCATTGAATTCTGGCTGTCGAGTTCAAAATTGAAATGCATTAGATAATCAACAGAGCAAGCAGTTTCTATTTTATTAAATTACAAAAAAAACATAGCAAGTGTTTGTGTGTATGTATGTATACATGTATCTCCAAGAGTGTAAATGAACGATAGATCTGACTGTGGAGTTGAGAGAGTGAAAGAAGAAGAAGAAGAAGAAAATAGAGAGCTGAGTTTACGGCGGCGCTGGAAATACGAGGGTGTTATATTGCGCTGTGTGAGAAAATGGGAGCGAATAAAAATAGAGTATATTACTAACGTTATATATATATATAAATATTTAATTATTTATTTTTTCTGTAGAAATCAAAAAACCTAACACAGTACAACTGCATTCTCTTATGTTATTTCCCCTACGATCGGCTCGCCCCAATTTCTTCCCGCTTTTCCTCACACGTGTGAATCTTCTAATTCTATCTCACACTCACACACGCGTGGCTTTTCCCGAAAACGACAGAAAGAAAACGACAACAAAATGTATGACTAAAAACGGTAATTATTCCGCAGAGAAATGAACCGCTTCAGTTTGATTGATTGATGGTGGTCGTTTCCTCGGTGTACCTTAGTCTCTTTAGGAAGACCACAGTCCAATCCGACGAAGCCTAGTCTCTGTGGCTATGCATTTATTTTATCTTTAGACGTTCTTATGTATCAAGTGCTTGCAGTTCGTTAATTCAGTCAACACGATAGGAGATTCAAGCGGACCAGCCTATCCATTGAACAATAACGTGACAATTTTTTGGAGTTCAATAGCATGGATTACCTAAACATCATGCTATCTCACGATTGTAATTGAACAAATATACAATATACAAAAACAAAAAAAAAACAAAAAAAATACAAGGTAATCAGCTAAAAGATGTTATTTACTTTTGCTCAACCAGTTAAATAGCTCCAACTAATGGTGGCATCTCAAATAAAATACAAAATTAGAAAAATAACCAACTTAAACTTTTGACATTTCTGAATAGTCAATGTTTGGTAAATCTTAAGTAAATAACCGTAATTGATGACGTGACCTAATATATTGAATGGGCTATTTACTTTCTTTTTTTCATCAAACTTTGGCTATTTAGCAATGTCAAACGTTTAATTTGGCTTATTTTTCTAATGGACCAATAATATAGTGCTTCATAGATTTAGAAGGATTTACTTGTAAGAGCAGAGCAAACAATAATTATACACATCCCTGACTTTGTAGCATCAAAAGCTGATTCAATAGATTTACAGGTATAGGTCAGAGGGAGGAGGAGTCCCAGCTGGCGTCGACGGCGGTGATGATCTTGCGGTGGAGGGCGGGTCCCGCGCTGGCGATGATTCCGCGGTCGAGGCCTTCGAGGAATATTCCTTTGGAGAATTCCAAGGGGCGGCCGCCGGCGTCGGTGACGACGCCGCCGGCCTCGTGGACGATGACGACGCCGGCCGCGTGGTCCCATATCTTCTCCTTGTAACCGCCTCTCCCAAACTTCATGAATATCTCCGCGTCCCCGCGAGCTATCGCCGCGTATTTCACCATGCTATATACTCTCAGCGGCACATTCCTGTACTCCAAATATACACCCGAAAACAAATCTCCGCCTGAGATCCCAAATCGGTTGAATAAAAAAAAATAAAAAAAAAGGGACCAAATTGGCAAAGGGAAGTAAAATTCGGACTCTACCAAATCAACCGCTTTTGGCCGCCCCGATCTTGTTGGTCTGTTTTCATAATTCTTTGGAATTTTAGAAATGAAACAATCAACTTAATGAAAAATTTGGCCTCCGGTTTATAAACTGGAAGTCCGGGTCCAATTTACGGGTTTTTTCTTTCGCACCCATATCACTATCACTGACTGCTTTCCAGTAGTAAAAAAAAAAAAACACTACACATCGGATTCAACAAGCGAGAATAAAAGTCACTTAATCCCCAATGGCACTATCTCCTTTGTTGAAAGTCTCCCTCTTTCGTGAGAGGAAGAGCTCAATCCCAAAAAAAATTAAAGCCTTCCATACGGAAGCTTAATCGCTATTTCTTTAGTGAATTGAGCTTAAATATTCTATACAACTAATTCCTTGATACACATTTTATTTCATTTGTGATTTGTGCTTAATATCACGTTGTACGAAGAGCTCCACCAAGGAAGAGAGAAACCAACCTAAGTCCGACGCTGTGAGCGAGGCCGGCGGTGAAGGAGTGACTCGAGTTCGCTTTCTCAACAGGCTCGCAAAGCGTGGCCATGGCCGGGTCATCAACGTCCGAGACCCGAACCCTCTTCGCCGAATTCGGCCACACAAACACCTCGTCTTCCCGAGCCAACGGCTGCATCCACGCCTCCCCGTCTCCCCTCTGAGCATAGATCACGCACCCCTTATCCCACGATTCCGATCCCGCCAGCCTGGCGACCAGCCTGCGGTTAAACGTGGCCATTTTGCCCCCCTTAGATTTATTTACATTTTATCCGTTATTTCATGGTTAACCGCAGTTAACCAATCACCAAAAATAAAAAATAAAAATACATAGAAACTAACGATTAATTGGTTAACTGTTCTTAAAATCACGATTAATTGGTCAAATCTTTAACCGTTTTAACCGTTAGGGACAATTAGATCAGTGGCCAAATTTTATTTTAATTTAATTTACTTCGGTCTGACGAGCTATTTTCTTAATAAAATGGAACTTTGGCTAGAGTTTAAAAAGAAGCTAGATGATTGATTAGTTGCAACATTTACCTGTGGTAGCGGTGCTGGTAGGCGAGCCATTCTTTCCTCATCGGGTAATTAGGGCACCCGAGGACCCCACAAACCACTTCTCCGTCCTCCACGAGGGCTAGTGCCACCGCGTACTGGTCCCCTCTCACGAACCCCAGAGTCCCGTCGACCGGATCGAGGGCCCAGAATCGCCCCCGCGGGCCCCCCGTCGAGCTGCACCGTCCGATCGAATCCAGGACTTCCCTGGGCCCCAGGGGCTCCCGCGGAGCCCTCAGCCCGTACCGTGGGGCCTCCGAGAGGGACTCGTTCACCGTTCTAACTACGGCTTCTAGAAGCTCTGCGTTCTCGGGCTCGGAAAGGGTTTGGGTGTCTTCTTCGGCCACGATCGAGATGTTTTTGCTTCCGAGGGCCTCCGAGAGTACCCAGCTCACCGTTGCTTGGACACTCCAGTCTGTTTTTTTTTTTTTTTTTTTTCAAAATTATGCTATTGGTGATCACAGATGGCAAGTTTCGGTTCATACATATAACAAACTTGAGATAACTAGAATAAATTCCTGCGCTTGAAAACCTTTTCAGTCCAATCAACAAACAGTAAAATTGGGCTTAAAAGTTTTGTTTAACAGTAAAATACGCTACCGACACTCATTCATTTCATGGTTTTGATTTTGTACTTGCACATTAATCAGCAAATGAGTAAAATACCCGATTCAGAGCTCGGGTTAACTAACCAGCCACAGTGACAGGAGAGTTATCGTCTTTGGATTGGAACCCATTTCCAGTCTTGGAAATCAAACCTTCTTGGACTCTCTTGCAAAGAGAACATGCCATTTGGACTGCCATAACACCGACCTCCAATTCTCTCCCGGCGAAACCACTCTCTTCTCCGGAAGAGCAAGCCTCGTCGCTCTCGCTCTTCTCCTCCATCGCCGTCGGCGAAGAAGAGCTCTGCACCGAATCGATCGACGACGCGCAACAAGCTCGCTCGAACGACCATTTGGGGTTTTTCATTGAGACGCGGAAATGGGTTTGGAGAAGATAGTATTCGGTCTTGTAATCCCTTCTCAGTGAACCCAAGCCATGTGGAAGCTTTACAGCCACGCTTGAGCAATTGAGGGGCATATTATCAGTATCTGTGTGTGTATTCGTGTATATATGTATAAGATTATTTTTTTCTTTTCTTGTAGTGATTTGGACCTAAGTAAACTCTGTGACGTTATAGGGTGAAAGACAATGAGAAAAAAAAAGTCGTGTAAAATGACAGAGAGAGAGAGAGAGGTTGTGTTTGTGATCGGGACAAATATTCGTCATTCCTCTTTTTTCCTTTTTTCTTTTTAGAGAAAATCCAAATTGTCGGTATAAGAATAAGAGTTACACGGTTCCCGTACGGCTAACGTTGCTTCTCTATTTGACAGGTTCATACCCCATAGCCACTGCTTTTATCTCCCCCTTCTTCTATCTTTGTTTGTTTTTTTTTTTTACCATGTCATTAAATTTAAATGTACAAGGAATGAGATTTTTTTTTTTTTTTTTTTTTTATGAAAATTAGGAATGAGATTTGGACGGTAATAGTTATAGTAGTGGTTTAGAAAAGGAATTTTTGAACGAGGTACTCAATTTAACTTTACTCTTTTAGCAAAATTGTTGAATTTCATAAATTATTATATAATAGTCGATAATAATATATAAATAATAATATACCCCTTAATGGGTATATATTATTTTTATTTTTTTTAAAAGAAATTGTACGTGATTTCGATCAATTTTTGTTAGCTCGCAAACGCAATTTTTGTCCATCAATCATTTTCGAAATTGACTATTTTGATTTTCATCATAATTTTTTTATTTTTATGTTAATGTCAACGTTCGTGAACCAATTTTTTATTTTTATCTCCCCATTTTTCTATCTTTGTTTTTTTTTTACCATGTCATTAAATTTAAATGTATTAGGAATGAGATTTTTTTTTTTATGGAAATTAGGGATGAGATTTGGACGGTAATATAGTAGTGGTTTAGAAAAGGAATTTTTGAACGAGGTACTCAATTTAACTTTATTCTTTTAGCAAAATTGCTGAAATTTCATAAATTATTATATAATAGTCGATTATAATATATAAATAATAATATACCCCTTACATGTTATGGGTATATATTATTTTTATTTTTTTAAAAAGAAATTGTACGTGATTTCAATCAATTTTTGTTAGCTCGCAAACGCAATTTCGGTCCATCAATCATTTTCGAAATTGACTATTTTGATTTTCATTATAATTTTTTTATTTTTATGTTAATGTCAACGTTCGTGAACCAATTTTCCCAAAATCTCAAAAATAATCAATCCAAATGTCCAATATTTTAATCCAATGTTTTTTTTGTGTAGTTGAGTTGTTTGAATTATTTCATTTTGAAATAGGAATCGTACGTGATTTTGATCAATTTCATAAGCTACCAAACCCAATTTCGGTCCATCAGTCGATTTTGAAATTGTCTTTTTTTATTTTCTTCATAATTTCTTAGTTTTTTTATTTTTGGTCTTTATGTTCGGGTTCATGTTAGTGAACCAATTTCCCAGGATCTCAAAATAATTAATTCATATGTCCAAAATTTAATCGCCGTGTTTTTGTGTTGTTGAGTTATTTGAAGCTTTTTATTTTACGAATAAGTGTTAATATGTATTTATTAACACGAATGTATATTTGGATTTAGAACCAAAAGAACTTGTAGATGAAATTGAATTCATTAATTTCCCTCAAAACAAGCCATGATCGTCTATAATTACTAGTAAACATCAAACAAGCTATTCATTTGATATATTCAGGATCTAAAATATTAATCTAGCTTTCCAAAATATTGATCTACTGGTCCATAATACGCAAACAAGCGACAATCATTTATTTATTTATTATTAATACTCGTCAAACAAGTCAATGTGAAAACTCTCACGAGTGAAACAAGTTTCCCATTTCGAGTTATACTTTGCTCGCATATTGGATTTTTTCACCATGGGTCTTCCGAGAAGTGTTTTGATAGCAAGAGGTTGAATAAAATTCTAACAAGCGGAAAGAACCGAATTCCTTAAACAAGTCAGTTACTCATATTAACACTGGATTAAAATTTTGGATACATGGATTAATTATTTTGAATATGTAGTGGCGATCACGACGGAGGATGGACAGAGAGAGACAGCGGCGGAATACTTGTGCTTGCCGCAGAAGTGAAAGAGAATGAGGGAGACGGCGACACAACACTAGGTCGCAAACAAGGGACGGAGAGAAACAGAGGGAGAGGGAGTCGGCGAAGTGAGAGAGAGACAGAGAGAAATATCGAAAAGAGAAAGGAAGAATAAGGTAGAAAGAGAATGGACGATAGAGAGTGAGTAGGGTTTATTTTTTTTTCTAAAAAAATAATTAGAAAAGCAATAAGGTTAGAATGGTAATTGCATAATTCATTTTAAATGGTGAGGTTCTAAGCTGACCTTTTATGTCCAAAAAAATCCATGGCCCTTTTTTTTTTTACTCCTACCAAAGTCGAAATCTCAAATCCAAAAAAAAAAAAAAAAAAAAAAAAAAAAAAAAAAAAAGAAAGAGGCCAAGTTGTCTTTATCGATGGGCCAGCCATTTTTTATTCCAGGCCCAAAAAAAGAATTGCCGTCAAATCAATAACCATTCGTATAAGAGACTAAACTTTAATTCCTATCCCACATCGCTAAGGTGCAACGTTATTTTAATATTAATATAGGATTGATTGTTATTAAGTATTGTCTAATGATAGACATTGGAGCTGGTCTTACATAGACCAGTAGCGAATAAATCAGGCCCGGTTTAATGGCGGGCCTGAAAAACCTTTTTTGTATCCAAGCCCAGCTAGCAATTTTTTTTCCAGCTTTTCACACCTCATTTCTTTTTTCTTTCAAACACACCCCTTCTTCAATTTTTTACAGCTTTGTTTTTATTGTAGTTTCCAGTTGGGTTATGAATTTTTTTTTTGTTTGTTATGTCAACTACTCAAAGGAAAGCTAAATGCTGACCAACAAAGACATGCATAACTCGAAAAAATTGTCGCAAAAAATTTGTACTTTAATTCTATACACCTTATTTTTTTTTCTTTCCTTCTTCAGTTTTTTCCAGCTTTGTTTTATTGGTTCCCAGATTGGTTTTTTTTCGGCTTTGTTTTTCCTGTATTTCCCAGTTGCGTTTTTTTTTTTAATTTTTTTTTTTATGTCAACTAGTCAAATGAAAGCTAAATGATGACTTGCATAAATCGAGAAATGATCCAAATTATTTATATATTTTTATTTCTATACCTCTTGTTGTTTTTGTTCTTTCAAATTCAACCAAATCATTTTCTCTGCGATTTTTCTGGGTTTGTTTTTGTTGTAACTCCTAGTTGGGTTTCCATTTTTTTTCTTCTTCTCTTATTTCTCTAAATTACTCGAGTGAAATCTAAATGCTGATCAACCATTAATATAAACCTTGATATAAGATATATAATAGTGCATAGCTTAAAGCAGTGGTTCAAATTCGATCAGGTACTCCAAAATTAATTTCAATCCTGAGATAATGCGTTCTAGAGAAGAAAGTGATGTTTATGATCCAAGTGAAAGTCGATAGCAAAATGAGCTCCATGTATCAAATCACATGTGATAAAAAAAAAATTAAAATTCATGTTAACACTATACTTGTCAATAACATGAGCTACCAAAGAATAACAAACTCTCCATTCAGTGCCTTTCCTATAATTATCATTCCATGTAATGAGATAATAGTTTCCAAATATTCAAAAATAAAAGTGATTGAGGTCAGTATGCTCTTAATCTGGATTTAACAACCTTTGAGGAGAAATTAAATAAAAGGAAAGCTATTATTCTTTGGCCACGTGCAGTACAAATTATAGATTATTTTGTAATGAAAGAAAGCAAATTGAAGATGATTAATGTATGGTCTGAAGTAATTTTCGTAGATAGACCTCTAGTCATGAGATACTACTTGAAAATTATGAATTTAATTGTTTTTACAGTTAGTCACGAATTTTCATAAATGTTGGAATATTAGACGGTTGTTGTGGATAATAAAGAGTATTTATTATCTAATGAGTTTCTGACTTTAGGCAAAGATTTGAGTGGGTTCCACTCAACGAAATTTGATAATTCATTCATATTATTCTTCCTTGCGGAATGGGGTATATCGATTATAAGTTTTCCAAAATCGGAACTATAATAAATGAGAAATTGATGATCAAAGTATGCTTAAAGAACACATTTGTTATGTGTAAATGAAGTGAAGTTCAAGAGTCTCACATGGATTGGGTAAGTGTGTTGTGTAGTGTAGATATACTATCATCTTTCTTTAGTGGATAAGCAAGCACGAGAAATGAGAGTGTGGGTGGGTTAACTCTTAACCCTTCGCGCACACACACAAGCGCGCTGCCAAGCCGGGCCGGGCTCGGGTTTCGGGAATATCTCGGTCTCGGGCTTGGGCCAATTCTATTAATTCCACAAATAACTTTTGTTGTTATCGTGGGAATTAACTTTGTACCGTGCATGAATGCATGCATTGATGCTGAGCGGTTTTGAGCTGGACGGTTTGTGTGAGGCTAGAGGTTGTAACCTCTGAGACCTTGACCTATAAATAGAGACCTCTACCTCTCATTCGAAACACACCAATACACACAAATTCTCTCTTCTCCTTCTCTCCTACGAAATTGCTTTGTTTTATTTTGTAGTCGGTGATTAGTTCTGTTGTAGTATTTAGTTCGCCGGAGAAGTTCGTTTGGTGTACCGTTCTTCTTATCTTCCGCCGTTGTATCCTGGGAGGTAAATTGCTCGTCGATTCCGACACCCGTGAGAGGACAATATTACTTTAAGGAGACCGTCGAACGGTCATCGTTCATAATATTATTTTGTTGTATTTCATTTATTCTAATATCAAAGTTGTCGTTTATTTCCCGAAAATAAATATTATTTATATAATATTTCTAACAATAAATAATGTATTTTTTCTTAATTATTCTTGTACTAAAGGGGTTCAACTTTCATGAAAAAAATTAGACCCACTAGTTAATGACAATTGAAATATCTACTAAACACATATTTTGACACATCAGATTATTTTTAAGCCTAAAGTGCTATTAAACTGGTCTTCTTCCTAGAAGGCTGCTTGGTAAGTCCAATAATAAGACAAAAAATAATATAATAATCCTTGCATTTTTAAAATTTCAGGAAGATCTTACAGTTCTTTTGTGTTTGATTTTGGTCGCTTGAATTAGGAAACATACAAATTGATTTCGTACTACTAATATGTACTTTTATGGTCCATTAAATCGTCACTTTTAGATATTGACAAACGTAAATTTTAGATAGATAGTCACTTTTATTTGTTAGATCACGTCATTTTTATGACTATTTATTTAAAATATACGAAACGTTGACTATATAACAATTTCAAACGTTTTAGTTGGTTATTTACCTAATTTTTTTATTTACGAATACGGTTAATATATTCAAGTTATATTACAATAATTATCTCTATTATCTTTTAATTTAGATCTTTTGTAAAAACTAGGATCTGAACATTTTTCTTAGGAGAACAAAATTGACAGGATCTTAAGAAATATATTAAAGATAGAATATCAAAATCTAGGGAGCACTGAGACAAGCCACTGGCTTTTTGAGGTTCATTGAACGAGCACTATATGAGTACAGCACAACAAATAAAATATAACAAAAATCACGTGAATCATATGCAAAGTGACATTACCATTGAAAAAAATATATATATGCCTTCAAATTCAGGTGGACCCCTTAAAGCACAAATTAGCAGCCTCATAATTGTCATTATTTTATTGGCAAAAATTGCTGACAAAATCACCGATTTGTGCTTACCTAACGTCACTACACCATTGTGACTGACTACACATTTGGGAAATGACAAAATTGTCAATAAATTGAATTCCCTTACAGGTCAAGCCTTTATAAAGAGATCCTTTGGCCAATGTATTTTTCACAAACAAACTAATAGCGCAAAAGACTTCTACAACTCTCTCTCTCTCTCTCTCTAGAAATTTTGAGGTCACAGGAAATTCAAGTGAAAACAAAAGAAGACATGGAAGGATCAAGGAGGAACATGATCATCAACGGTGGGAATTTGTCGCCGAGATCTTCTACTGGCCGTCCGATCCCGAGGAGAGGCCAAGTGAAGGTTGGGATCGTGGTCGGATTAGCCCACTCTGTTGCTTCCATCTTCTCTCCTAGCCGTCGATGAGGATGCACTATCGGATCTATTAGCTCCAATATGTTATCAATCTCATCAATCAAAAGACTCAATTTTATATGGTTTTTTTGATTTGTATAGAGAATTTTGATGTTTGTAAAGTGTACTTTGCCTTTAGTCTTGAATGAAAATTATTTACTTTTTATGCCATCTAGTTAATGTCCCTTTTCTCAGTAGTTCTCTAAGAACATATGTTGTGCTGGAATGGTAGTCTAGTTTATTTATGGTAAAGAAAAAGCAAATCTGGAAATTACTTTAATAATTTTGGTTCACTTGAGCTCAAACAGCATGATTGTCATGTCCGAATCATTTCTTAGTTGTAATGAATAAAACTCATTAAATTTACTTAAACGAATTGGTGATAGAAGAGATTATGAGGCAGTTTTATTAAGAGAGAGAGTGGAGTCGTTCACACGCACATTTTTTTTTTCTTCCTCTCTTCTTTCTAAATTGAATAAATGCAATCGGACAAAAGTCATGTTGATACATGTTAATGATAAAATCTCGTTTTTTTTTTTTTTTTTTGAGGACAAAACAACTTTATTGATTAATGAGAAGACGCGGCGGACTCCGCCAAAATAATATCCGCAATACAACTCGGGGGGACCGAAGTCCAAGTAGCAGGAAAATTAAAATTAAAAGAAGCTTGCGCTAGAGTATGAGCTGCTTTATTGCCTTCCCTCTTAATAAAGCTAAGTTTCGACCCTGACTCCCGAAGTAATCTTGAAATGTCGGCTATGAGAAAGCCACTCTCGTCCTGAACCTCGGTCTTACTGAGAACCAGCACAGTCGCAGTTTTGGCATCTGTCTCCAACTCACACGGCCACATCCCCCACTTCGAAGCGAAGACAAGCCCCGCTCTGATCGCCTCTAATTCCGCCTGGAGGACAGACCTCGCCTTTGGTTTGACTCTCGTAAAACCAGCAACAAACCTGCCCGTCGCGTCGCGGCCACAACCTCCCAACCCCATTGCCGCTCCCGATTGGGGAAAAGCAGCATCCACATTGATCTTCCACTGGAGCCGTCGAGGCGGGGTCCAGGCGTCGCCGACCGCCTCCTTCTCTCTCACTGTCGCTGTAGAACTGAGGCGCCGGAAATCCTCCAATAAATTCACCGCCCGCGTGAACACAGAGGTAAAGTCACCCCGACCCTCGTGGAGAAGCCTGTTGTGCTGGTTCCACACCTCCCAGATAAACATCCCTAGGAGAGCTAGGGATGGTTTCCCGATGGCTTCCAGAAAAAAATCTCTCAGCCCTTGTTGTGGGTTCCTGTCTCGGAGGTGATCAAAAGGTGTGTTTGACCACGCCTCGTCTACCGAGGGGCAGAAGATGAGGGCATGGCTGGAGGACTCCTTCTTACAGTTGCAGAGGGGACAATCGGGTTGGATCGGGACATGACGGCGTTCAAGATTCGCTCTCGTCGGAATAATGTCCTCACTAGCCCTCCACAGGAACACTTTGACTTTGGGGGGAACCTCTAGTCTCCAAATCTTACTCCAGAGCTCATCGGGTGAGGTATTAGACGGGCCAGCCTCCTCCTTATTATCGCCGTTTGTTCTTGCAAAATGGTATCCGCTGCGGACTGAATAAACTCCATGAGGCCCCGCGTGCCACACCAGACCGTCTTTCTGCTGCAAATTGGGTCGTGCCATGGCTAGAATGGCCTCTGCTTCGAAAGGTAAGAACACCTCTCTGATCAGTTGGACATTCCACTCTCCTGACTCGAGCAGTAACTCACTGACCTTGGCTTCCGGCCTAAGTCGCCGTGGTGACTGGACAGCGAAAGAAGATGGTGTCGGTAACCATTTATCTTCATAGATACGCAGGGATTTACCATCTCCGACTCGCCATCTGCATCCCGCTTTGAGCAGCTCCGCCCCCCACACGAGGCTTCTCCACACATAGGAGCACCCCGATTTAACTTTCCCATCTAGAATCGAGGAATTGTAGAAATACTTTCCTGCCATGACCCTCGCCGCTAAGGTTTGTGGCTCACACGCCATTCTCCACGCTTGTTTGGCTAAGAGAGCTTGATTGAAGTCGGTGAGTTTTCGGAAGCCCATCCCTCCTTGATTCTTTGGTCGACATAGCTGATCCCACCGTTTCCAGTGGATTTTATTCTTCGACCCCTCCATTCCCCACCAATAATTGGCGCACTCCTTCTCAATTTCTTCACAAACTCCTGTAGGAATTTTGAACGAGCTCATGGCATACGTCGGAATGGATTGGATTACAGACTTGATTAAAGTCTCTCGCCCCCCCATCGAAATCAACTTCTGGCTCCACCCCCCAATTTTCCGAAGGGCTCTCGTCCTCAGATAGCCGAATTGGAGATTCTTTGATCGGAGAGTAAAGGTGGGTAGTCCCAGGTAGAGCTCGAGTCCCTCGGCCACACGCACCCCAAGCAACTCTTTGATCAGGCCAATGTGGTAAGGGGAAGTGTTGGGCGAGAACGAGATCGTCGATTTGTCGAAGTTGACCACCTGCCCCGACGCCTTCTCGTACTTGGAAATGCATTGGCGGAGGGCTCGGCACTCATTAGCTTCCGCTTGGAAGAAGACCAGGCTGTCATCGGCGAAGAACAGGTGCGACACCTCCGGTCTCCTACTCGATACGCGGATGCCATGGATAGCCTCGGAGTTGACCTGTTGGTGAATCAAGGAGGAAAAACCTTGGGCGCATAGCAGAAAAAGATATGGGGATAAAGGATCACATTGGCGAAGGCCTCGGGTAGCGTAGAAGGACTCGGAGGGCTGTCCATTAACTAGAACCGAGAACTTAGTAGTGGTAACACAGTCAAGTATTCTGCCGACCAGCTTTGGCCCAAACCCCATGGCCTCCATCATTCTTCTTACATAAATCCATTCTATTCTGTCATATGCCTTGCTCATATCTAGCTTGAGGGCGGCGTAACCCACTCGACCACGCTTGCGAGCCCGGAGCCAATGGTTGCATTCGAAACCAACCATTATATTATCCCCAATGTTCCTCCCTGCGATGAACGCACTCTGATTGTCGTCTACGACGAAGCCTACAGCCTCCCGAAGGCGGTTAGCAAGAGCCTTCGCCACTATTTTATAAAGAATGTTACATAGGGAGATAGGACGGTAGTCTTTGACGTTCGTGGCCTTCTCTTTCTTTGGGATTAGAGATATGAAAGTATCGTTCCAAGCCGCGACACTCACCCCATCATTAAGAATCCGAAGGCAACTTTGGATAACTCTTTTCCCCACCAAATCCCAGCAGGTCTGGAAAAAACCCGCTGTCCAGCCATCCGGGCCCGGAGATTTCGTTGGGTGCATGTCGAACAAGGCCTTTTCAATCTCCTCCGGAGTGAAGGGATTCTCCAGCTTCTCTTTTGTCTCCTCTGGCAGCTTCGGGACTGAGCTCGGTATCCCCTCAACAAGATCAGCCTCCCCCGGCTCGGTCGATGTGAAAAGCTCGCTGTAGTGACTCGAAAACACTCGCATGATTTCCGAGTTCCTTGAGCGATTGACTCCCTCCGCGTCCATAATCGATGTAATGGTGTTCGTTTTGCGTCTCTGGTTGGCCTGGGTATGGAAGAACTTGGTGTTACGATCTCCGTGAGCAAGCCAGTTGACCCGGGCCCGTTGCTTCCAATGTATCTCCTCCGCTGAGAGAAGCTTTTCGAGTTTTGCATTGAGAGAATTGATGAGGGGAATGTTCGAGGCGTGCCTCCGGTCCGTCTTCAAACTCGCGACCCGTCTCCGTAGCTGAACTATTCTGCGGGGTAGGTTCTTGAACCTCTCTCGGTCCCACTCAGTAAGGGCGTGACTCGTGCGAAGAAGATCAGCCGATACTTCCCCTGGCATTCCGCCTCCCTCTGCGACCCTCGTTTGTCGAATCTTTTCTTTGAAATCGTCCTCTAGCCTCCATTTTTCCTCAAAATGGAATCGGCGTCTGGGTCGTCTCTTGGTTCTCTCCTCTCCCCTTCCCAGCCGTAGACGGATCGGGCGGTGGTCCGATCCATTGAAGTCCAGGTTGAAGGCTTCGAAGTCCGGGAAAGTCTGCACCCATTCCACGTTGGCGCAGAATCGGTCGAGTCGTTCTTGGATAAAACCCGGGGGAGCCCACCCATTGGCCCACGTGAATTTCTCTCCTCTGTAGCCCAAGTCCTCCAGCCCCGCCTCGTTAAGGGCCTCGTGGAACTCACTCATGAGACTCCAGCTCCTCCGCGCTCCCCCCTCCTTCTCTCCGTCGTATAAGATTTCGTTCCAGTCTCCTCCTACAAGCCACGGAATTTTTTTATTCCCGTGAGCCCCAGCCAGTCTCTTCAGAAGTTCCCACGAAAACCGTCGTTCGTCAGATTTTGGGTTCCCGTAGAATCCCGTAAATCTCCATTCTTTTTCCTTTTTCCTGATGGTGGTGTCGATGTGCCCTGTGGAAGAGGAATGGACCGTAACCGATACCCCCTCCGCCCAAAGAAGCATCAAGCCTCCGCTTCTTCCCCGACTATCAACAACAAATAATCCAGACATACCAAGAGCTGCCCTCCACTGCTTACATTGCGTGGACCTCAGTCTTGTCTCGGACAGGAATAGTACTTCAGGAAACTCGTCCCGGACGAGCCTCCGAAGGTCGCGGAATGCACCGGGGTTGCCCAGTCCCCGGGCATTCCAGCAGAGGAGATTCATAATGACCGGCGGGTCTGGCTCACCTTGCCAGTCCCCGCCGATCCCGAAGAGGCACCGCTCTCCGATTCATTTCTCTCCGATTTGTCCTCTTCCTTCCCCGTCTGGATTTCCTCCGATCTGGATGCCCCCTCCTCCGTAATACCCAGGCCGTGGAGGAGGCCTGTGCTTGGTTTATTCTCCACCAAGCTAGTTGCCTGAGTTGATTTCTTCGTGAAGCTACGCCGTGCTGCCTTTTTTATCGACATTTTCTTCCGGTTCTGAGGTTGTTCCCGACTCCCTTCTCCTTCAGCGTCCTCAGACTGAGCCACCAGGCGTCTCTTCTTAACTCCAGCGCGGTCCAGGCTTCCCGACGAACAGATCGCATTTTCCCCCTCCGATGGTTGCAGAGTCGTGGGAAAAACAAGCTCATCGCTGATTCTTTTTTCAGGAACAGCCTTATTTGGGTCTGGGTGGAAAATCGGCCCATTTTTATTTTTAAAACCCAACTCTTTGGGCTTGGCGGTGCTGGGAGCCCGAGGCCCATATACTGGAGGTTTCTCAATATTAGGCTCCGATAAAATGGAACCCGCCCCGTTGACACGTGTCTCCTTTGATCCTGGGATATTAATTCTTTTTTCGGGAATTTTAAAATCGTCCTTCTCTCTCTCCAACTTCCCAGGAGACTCATTAATGATATTCTTGGGTGCCTCGGGACCTTCCACCTCTTCTGTGATTCCCGATCCACTATCGTTCCCGAGCCCGCCGGCTTGTCTGGGGTTCTGTGTTGAAACCTCCCCTTCGAAACATGAGCGCCGCCCCACCTCTGCTCGCATCCACGATCCCAGCGGGGCATGGATATTTCCCGACGAGTCCTTGACCCTCACCACCGGCAAATTGCAGGATTCTGTCCCATGATTTAGCCTTCCACATCTAAGACACACCATCGGGAGTTTCTCATATTTGAACGCTATCCAAACCGGTTTTCCTCCCACAGGAATGAAGCGTCCTGGGCTAATAGGTTGATCGAACTTCACCTCCACTCGACAGCGAAAGAAATCGCTGAGGACCGACCGGTAAGCGTTGTCCCATTTGAAGTCGACCACCATCCCTGCAGACGCCGCCAACCTTCGGAGATTTGCCTCACTCCTGGCCTGAACCGGGACCCCGAACACTCTAAGCCACAGTTTTGCCGATGAGAACTGACACTCCTCCCATCGTTGAGAATCCGGCCATTTCTCCAGCAGTAAGACACCCCCGTTGAACACCCATGGGCCCTTATCTATCATCTTCTTGCAGACTTCCTCAGACTTGAATTCCAGGCCTACCGTCATATTTCCTTCTGTCTTTTCTAGTAGTTTAATTCGCCACTCCGTCTCGTTCCACCAAAGTCGTTTAAGGATTGAGGAGAGGAGTTTGGTGGATCCAATCTTAGTCGCCACGACCTTCCCTACCGCCGCATTCCCACAGAAAGAGGAGAGCTCCTTCCTATCCATCATTTCTAACTCCGTTCCCCAGTCTTCTTCATCCATGTTGAGCCCCTCAGCAAGGTCCACCAAAAGGTCTACCTCCTCATTGCTCATCTTGCCCTCTTAACGCTGGCTACTCTCTTCCACGTCCGTTGTTGCCGCCGTCAGACTCTACCTGCCCAGTACTCTTCCACGAAAAGCGACAAAGGACAGGAAAGGGATGACAGAGACAACACGTCCAGAATAATAGCTCGAGAAAGTGTCTGAAAAGACAGGTCCACAGAGGAAGGGCTCTTCTAGAAGCTAGAGAGCATTCATAAGCGTTAATGATAAAATCTCGTTACCATAACGATTACCAGTTAACATAACAACCGAGGAAAACTAGAATCCAGGTCGAATTACCTTTACATTATATGTATCTAACTATAAAGAGAAGAAGTAAACAAATTGTGAGTTGATGATAGATGAATAAATAAATGGTCAAATTGCATATGTGTGTGTGAATGAGAGCGTCATATATTTATCTTGTTATTTTGCCTTTATAGTGCTCGATTTTGTCGGGATTGATCATACTCATGACTCGTCCAATGTTGGATAAGCAGCTATCTCATGCGGTTTAAAGAGGACTCAGCTCGAAGATTAGTCTCTATCGGACCTATGAGCTCCAATTTGTTATCAGTCTCATTAAACAAAAGACTCGATTTTTATATGGTTTTTTGAATTATGTACATGATTTTAATGTTTGTAAATTAAGTGTACTTTGTATTTTGTCTTGAATGAAAATTTATCTACTCTCAAGGCCATCTGGTTAATGGGCCTTTTTCTCAATACTCCTCTAAGAACTTATGTGGTCTTGGAATTCTAGTCTATATGGTATATAAAGAGCAATGCTGTAAATAATTTTAAATTTGAATTCACTTTAGCTCAAACGGCGTGATCCCCATGTCTATTATTTCTAAATAGTAATGAAAAAAAAAACTCATTAAAAGTACTTAAAAGCTGTATCGGAGTCTCACTTAAAAGAATCCTAGCCATTCTCTCTTCCCATTAAAAAAAAAATACTTGAGTTATAAAATTTATAGTGCCGCCACCTCCCTTGGAGCTTGAGACTCGGGTGGTCTTAATTATCAAAGGGCTCTTGTTTTGAAGGGAAGTGTCTATCTTTTTTCTTTTCTGTGTCTTCATCGATTTTCGTCAAATTCGTTGTCATATGGAGCTTCTTGACTCATCACGCTCGCCGTCCATAGCTCAGATTCGTAGCCATTCTCACCACTGGTCTCTGCCATGCACACCAATCAATAGAGGATTTTTATTGATTTAGTTTTCTCTAATTTTTATGTTTTAATAATTCAGAATTGAATATGAATTTTGTACCACCGGAAATTTGATAAGAATTGTTTTTTATGGGTCCGTTAGATATATATATATATATATATATATATATATATATATATATATATATATATAGCATTATTTACATATCTGGTTTGCTATTTAGCCAAAATTTAGTAATTTTTTTTTATAAATAGTCATTGCCATTATTTATACGTTCAAAAAGCTTAACTGCAAGTCTGCAACAACAAAAATAGAAATAAAAATGTGTAAATATGTCAAAGTCTGTGGTTATTTATCTAATATTTACTGAAAATTTGCTAAATATCAATTTCGAAAGTCTAAGTGGCTTAGTTCATTTATTTATTAATTATTTAAATCTGAACCTTAGATCTGAGATATAATTGTTTTTTTTTTTTTGCGTAGATCTCAATCGGGCAAGATCCCCTAGAACGCAATATGCAATATGTGGTGATCCGTGTTACTAGAAAAGACTAGTAATCCACTATTCTTAGTGTATTATTGCGATTATATTTGTATTTGTGATCCACTTTCCATTTTCTTTTTGAATAAATTTTGAATTTTTCGTTGAGCTTAATTTTTGTAATCTAAATCTTTTATGCTTTTATAAAAATAAAAATAAAAAGCTTTACCGGAGTTTATCCCAACATATTGGCTTGTTCCTTTTAACATATAAAACATAAAATTTATCCTCTAGTACTGGTTTATAAAAACACATTTATTTTGTTACGAATTATTATATATACAAACCAATCTCAAAATGAGGCAAAGTCTTAGTCTAAATTATTTTAATTGCTTTTTGTTTCTGTGTGTGTGTGTGTGTGTTTTTTTTTTTTAATTAAACCTTGTAGGTTGTTGACTATTGAGTTTACATCTGTGTATTTTGTAACTCTACCTTATTTAATTGGTCAATCAGATACTCAGTTTTGATTCCATAAATTTCTCATTCCATGGAATAAATAAAATTATTTTGTTTAATCTTAATTGTGTTCAATTTTAAAGGATATAATTTTATTTTTTTAATTATTCTTTATTCAAAATTAGAAAAGGTATATTAGTTGAATTATGAACGCTATTTATTAAGTCCACTATTGATTATTCATTTAAAAGTAAAATATTATGACTATTTCGCAATAACCAAAAGCTAATATTGCTATTCTATTAATCAATTTCATTTTGATTTTGATTAGCGAAGAGAAGACTCAAATAGTCTATGATCAGCTTTGAATGTCGATTGCAAGAGACGGAGCAATAAGATATCTTGGTGCGTATGACAAAGTAGTTTCTCAGTTTGTGCACTTTTTTTTTTTGGTTGAGAAAATGGCAAGAAGCTTTCTATTAGATATAGGTTAAATCACTCATGAATACAAGGGAATAACATCTTAGTACAAAATACACCACATAACTAAGTCGAAGTGAATATAACACTAAATTCAGATGATTGTTCATCTTGTGCATACATCCATCAAAAGGAGTGGCATAAAACACATTAAAATTTGAGCACACATAAGACTCTTTCAAAATATCTGTGATGGTTGATTGAGAGATACAAACAACCGTGGTCCGATAATCATGAAGAAGATGATACTTCAACTTATATAGACAAAAACCTAACAAGAAATCCACAATGAGATGGTGGAAGACAGTTAATCCATCTCCAATCCGAAACAAAACAATCAACATATAACAACAAAACATGATGTTAACAAGCACCATAAAACCATAAAAAAAAAACAAAATTAAAATAGGATCTCGTCACCAATTGGACCGCCGCCAATAAAAGGGGTGTCAAAACACGCAGCACCACGAGCGCAGACATCCTCCCACTGATTTCTACGATGTCCACTGGTGTCGATCCATTTCTGCGCCATCGTGGAACCCCATTGAACCTCTGTCGACGACCCTCGTCGGACCTTCATCGCCGGTGATTGCCCCCTCGCCTCCACCAACATAGAACCTTGACTTTCCATCGTAATATCTCGCTGCACCACCTGTCTCGCGGTAGCCGACACACTTCACCACCGTCACCACACCTGAAACAAAAAAAAATGGCAAAACCTATACCGAGAATTCGTTTTTATAGGTCGATCTGTTAATAGTTTAATACCTGACAACTGTCTATATCTTCAATAAATCAATCCGAACACTGCCTCTCAGGCCCCCGACTGATTCTACGTTCAAGATTTAAGAGGACGTTGGACAAAGTGTACCTTCGGCCATTGAGAACCGTCATCGTCTCCGCCAAAAAACACCCAGAGAGACAAGGGCCCAATGAAGCGTGACGGATGGGTATTTTTTATGCCGTGAACTACACTTTCTTTGTTTAAATCAACGCCGGAGAAGGAAATGATTCCGATAAAAGTAACACAAGAGTAGAAATAAATAAAAAAAAATATAAAGATACAATAAAAAAAATTAAGAAAATCATAATAGAAAATATAAATTTCTTATTCCGCTCTCCGTGAGGTGAGAGAGGACGGCTTGAAGATTTTACATATCACTCATTCTTTTTAAATTTACTAAACTGGTTTTGTTGTGCTAAAACAAATTGCAGTCACACTATATAGTGTTTTGATCCTGCAAATTTGTTATAAGTAATCTATGTGGAACTTTATTTTTACATATTGTATATTATTTTTATTTATCTAAAAAAAGGGTTTATTTCTAATTATATGTGGTAATTTATTCCAAAGGCTTTTACATACCTTCTTTGTTACACATAAAATTAGCAAGGTCAAGAATGTACTCGGACCCTTGTGCTCGGACCCATGTGGTCGGACCCTCCGAGTATGTGGTCGGACCCTCGTCGGAAGACTAAGAAAATGTGGTCATATCATTATTTAAAACCACCTGAGAACACGTACTCGATGGTTACTCTAATAAAAATAACTACAAAGCGGTTATGCATGATAACCACCCACTCACAAGGATAATGGGGAAGTTACAAAGTAACTTCTAGATCATGGGTTTGAACTCCCCATTATCTCCAAACTCAACTCTATAAAAGGGAAGCAAATCAACAAAGAAAGGGAGAGGAGTATACGCCGGAAATCTCACCTATCCAAAAGCACCCTCATCCACATTATTGAACTACGTCATGACCTGATCCCGCAAACGCGGGTACGTAGGCAGCTCATCAAGAGCACGGTCACCCCTGCTCTCTTGTACTAGATTCGTCTGTATATAGAGAAAATCCTACCTGGAACCTATGTGTGGTCGGGGCTCCCTACTCGGACCCTAGTGTTCCTCGCAGGACAATTGTTGTACCATTTTCGTATGTCAACATTTTGGCGCTAGAAGGAGGGGATAGCGTTGAGATTAAAGGCAAGTACTTTTTGAACATCGTAGACCGTGTTTAGATCAACATCTCTTCGTGAAAAATCATCGAAAACATTAGGGTCCGTCGAAACGTTGTCTCTCCGTCGAAAAAAATGGTTTCTAGCACGTCTAGATGCTTGGATGACTAGAAAAAACAAAAAATGCCTAACACGCACCGAAAGGCTGGAAGGCTTTAATATAGCATAATTTAAGGGCATCTGGCACATTAAAATGGCTAGATGGCCATAACATCAAAACAAATGCAACTTATAAAAATAAGGAGCATGGATATGGATGTCGAGAAGAGGGTCCGAGCACATGCTCTAACCCACGAAAAACGCATAAAAAGGTACTATTTTAAATATATTTTCATTAATTTACAATAGTCTAGATATATGTTTCTATAACTTGTAGGTATGGACGGATAGATCTCGCTAAATGAAATTTCAAGTTTGTTCTCGGCCTCGGTACCTTCTACTCGGCTCGGTACGAGAACAACATAAAAGAAATTTTCAAAAGTCATAGTCTTTGCTCATAAGTTAAGAGCAAAAAGACATTAATAAAATTTCAAGTTTGTTCTCGGCCTCGGTACCTTCTACTCGGCTCGGTACGAGAACAACATAAAAGAAATTTTCAAAAGTCATAGTCTTTGCTCATAAGTTAAGAGCAAAAAGACATTAATAGAATATTTCAAGTTTGTTCTCGGCCTCGGTACCTTCTACTCGGCTCGGTATGAGAACAAAATAAAAGAAAATTTCTAAAATAATAGTCGTTGCTCATAAGTTAAGAGCAAAAAGACATTAATAAAATTTCAAGTTTGTTCTCGGCCTCGGTACCTTCTACTCGGCTCGGTATGAGAACAAAATAAAAAGAAATTTTCTAAAATCATAGTCTTTGCTCATAAGTTAAGAGCAAAAAGACATTTCAAGTTTGTTCTCGGCCTCGGTACCTTCTACTCGGCTCGGTATGAGAACAAACAAAAAATAAATTTTTTAAAGTCATAGTCTTTGCTCATAAGTTAAGAGCAAAAAGACATTAATAAAATTTCAAGTTTGTTCTCGGCCTCGGTACCTTCTACTCGGCTCGGTATGAGAACAAAATAAAAATAATTTTTTTTAAAATCATAGTCTTTGCTCATAAGTTAAGAGCAAAAAGACATTAATAAATTTTCAAGTTTGTTCTCGGCCTCGGTACCTTCTACTCGGCTCGGTATGAGAACAAAATAAAAGAAATTTTCTAAAATAATAGTCGTTGCTCATAAGTTAAGAGCAAAAAGACATTAATAAAATTTCAAGTTTGTTCTCGGCCTCGGTACCTTCTACTCGGCCTCGGTACCTTCTACTCGGCTCGGTATGAGAACAAAATAAAAAGAAATTTTCTAAAATCATAGTCTTTGCTCATAAGTCAAGAGCACGGACCTAAATGAAATTTCATAAGAATAATAAGTGTTAACTCAAAAAGTATGAGCATACACGAATGAAATTACGGGTAAGAACCGCAACGATTCACTCTCGATAAAAGCAAAATGACACCGTTAACAAAAATATTTGTTTTAAAAGATTCAAGCGAATCTCTTCTCGGCCTAAAGTTGAGGAAGAAAATAAAACGTTCTATAATGAACAAAATTACTTCTCGTGCCGAATCCGAGGAATGAATAAGGTAAAAATGAACACAGTTGAGTTGCAGCGAAATCAAACTGAAATAGTTCCTTACCATTTTTACTAAAATACTAAGAAACTGGAAGGCTACTGTTACGGGATTAATTTGTCTAAGCCGAGTAGGCTGGTCGGAATCCCGAGAAGACGCAAGGAATCCAGCACCGAGCTCAGGAAAAATAGGCATGAGAGCTCACTATTGAGAAGGAACGACCCGTTCATAAGTTAAGAACGAACCCTATCAATCAGAACTTCGAAGAGAAGATAAGATAATAGGTCAAAGACTAGTCAAAACAAATCAAACACGTGTAAATTCCAAAACAAAACACTCGATGAAATAACCACCCATTACGCACAATTCAGGGAACGGTTACTTAATATCTATCAAGGATGTAGGACTGATCACCCTACATAACTGACCATTACACATAAGTAAAATTTCAAGTTTGTTCTCGGAGGCATGAGAACAACATAGAAGAAATTTCATAAAATGAAGTCTTTGCTCATAAGTCAAGAGCAAAAAGACCTAAATGAAATTTCATAAGAATAATAAGTGTTAGCTCAAAGGGTATGAGCACACACGAATGAAATTTCAAGTTTGTTCTCGGAGGTATGAGAACAACATAGAAGAAATTTCATAAAATGTAGTCTTTGCTCGTAAGTCAAGAGCAAAAAGACTTAAATGAAATTTCATAAAAATAATAAGTGTTAGCTCAAAGGGTATGAGCACACATAAGTGAAATCTCAAGTTGTTCTCGGGAGTATGAGAACAACATCGAAGCAATTTCATAAAATGTAGTCTTTGCTCATAAGTCAAGAGCAAAAAGACATAAATGAAATTTCATAAAAATAATAAGTGTTAGCTCAAAGGGTATGAGCACACACGAATGAAATTTCAAGTTTGTTCTCGGAGGTATGAGAACAACATAGAAGAAATTTCATAAAATGTAGTCTTTGCTCATAAGTCAAGAGCAAAAAGACTTAAATGAAATTTCATAAAAATAATAAGTGTTAGCTCAAAGGGTATGAGCACACATAAGTGAAATTTCAAGTTGTTCTCGGGAGTATGAGAACAACATCGAAGCAATTTCATAAAATGTAGTCTTTGCTCATAAGTCAAGAGCAAAAAGACATAAATGAAATTTCATAAAAATAATAAGTGTTAGCTCAAAGGGTATGAGCACACACGAATGAAATTTCAAGTTTGTTCTCGGAGGTATGAGAACAACATAGAAGAAATTTCATAAAATGTAGTCTTTGCTCATAAGTCAAGAGCAAAAAGACATAAATGAAATTTCATAAAAATAATAAGTGTTAGCTCAAAGGGTATGAGCACACATAAGTGAAATTTCAAGTTGTTCTCGGGAGTATGAGAACAACATCGAAGCAATTTCATAAAATGTAGTCTTTGCTCATAAGTCAAGAGCAAAAAGACATAAATGAAATTTTATAAAAATAATAAGTGTTAGCTCAAAGGGTATGAGCACACACGAATGAAATTTCAAGTTTGTTCTCGGAGGCATGAGAACAACATAGAAGAAATTTCATAAAATGTAGTCTTTGCTCATAAGTCAAGAGCAAAAAGACTTAAATGAAATTTCATAAAAATAATAAGTGTTAGCTCAAAGGGTATGAGCACACACGAATGAAATTTCAAGTTTGTTCTCGGAGGTATGAGAACAAAATAGAAGAAATTTCATAAAATGCAGTCTTTGCTCATAAGTCAAGAGCAAAAAGACTTAAATGAAATTTCATAAAAATAATAAGTGTTAGCTCAAAGGGTATGAGCACACACGAGTGAAATTTCAAGCTTGTTCTCGGAGGTATGAGAACAACATAGAAGAAATTTCATAAAATGTAGTCTTTGCTCATAAGTCAAGAGCAAAAAGACTTAAATGAAATTTCATAAAAATAATAAGTGTTAGCTCAAAGGGTATGAGCACACATAAGTGAAATTTCAAGTTGTTCTCGGGAGTATGAGAACAACATCGAAGCAATTTCATAAAATGTAGTCTTTGCTCATAAGTCAAGAGCAAAAAGACATAAATGAAATTTCATATAAATAATAAGTGTTAGCTCAAAGGGTATGAGCACACACGAATGAAATTTCAAGTTTGTTCTCGGAGGTATGAGAACAACATAGAAGAAATTTCATAAAATGTAGTCTTTGCTCATAAGTCAAGAGCAAAAAGACTTAAATGAAATTTCATAAAAATAATAAGTGTTAGCTCAAAGGGTATGAGCACACATAAGTGAAATTTCAAGTTGTTCTCGGGAGTATGAGAACAACATCGAAGAAATTTCATAAAATGTAGTCTTTGCTCATAAGTCAAGAGCAAAAAGACATAAATGAAATTTTATAAAATTAATAAGTGTTAGCTCAAAGGGTATGAGCACACATAAATGAAATTTCAAGTTTGTTCTCGGATGCATGAGAACAACATAGAAGAAATTTCATAAAGACACCTCAGTCGAATCTCGGCTTTTAAGCCGACAAATAATCAACCTCGGAACATCACGAGGAATAATCCAAGAAGAGCATTCCATGAATAATTAAATCAAAGATTGTGCAATATAGTTACTTATCATTTTTACCAAAATAATAAGAAACTGGAAGGCTGCTGTTACACATAAAATTAGCAAGGTCAAGAATGTACTCGGACCCTTGTGCTCGGACCCATGTGGTCGGACCCTCCGAGTATGTGGTCGGACCCTCGTCGGAAGACTAAGAAAATGTGGTCATATCATTATTTAAAACCACCTGAGAACACGTACTCGATGGTTACTCTAATAAAAATAACTACCAAGCGGTTATGCATGATAACCACCCACTCACAAGGATAATGGGGAAGTTACAAAGTAACTTCTAGATCATGGGTTTGAACTCCCCATTATCTCCAAACTCAACTCTATAAAAGGGAAGCAAATCAACAAAGAAAGGGAGAGGAGTATACGCCGGAAATCTCACCTATCCAAAAGCACCCTCATCCACATTATTGAACTACGTCATAACCTGATCCCGCAAACGCGGGTACGTAGGCAGCTCATCAAGAGCACGGTCACCCCTGCTCTCTTGTACTAGATTCGTCTGTATATAGAGAAAATCCTACCTGGAACCTATGTGTGGCCGGGGCTCCCTACTCGGACCCTAGTGTTCCTCGCAGGACAATTGTTGTACCATTTTTGTATGTCAACATTCTTGAAAAAAATTCCCTTTAATATTATTATGTGAAATATCTCTTGCGCTTATTAGTGTCGAGTTTCCTATTTTCATGTAAATTCGTATTTTGTTGACAAGTTTAGGCATAAGCAAGTAGATACATAGAGTAACTACATTAATGTATCTTGATTTTTGAATAAATTAATATATCTTTATTAAGTGTAAGGAATTTTTAAAAAGAAATTTGTTGATTCTACTCACTTCCGATATTTATTCTAAGAATGAAAAAAAAAAAGAGTAAAGACTAGAGAGATGAGTGCTTGAGAATTGTAGTGTTGAGTAAATCTTGCACTTCACTAAGGGAAAATTATCACTACTCAATTATATAATCATATACAAGACGGTTGTCTAAATTTTACTAACAATAGTTAAGAGTATCTTAAGTTGATTTAGAAAAAAAAGTATTTTAAGCATACCGTACGTCTACTGTACTCTAATACGGTTATTAATACATCTCTGATACCCGACATTTTCAAATTCAATCAAATCAAATTATTTAATATTATCATATGTATATATTACATGGTCTTATAAAATAAGAAGGGAAGTAAAGAGAATATCTTTCAATTCGGGGACACTTTAAATAGACCACATTGGCACTTAGTGCTGCCATGCCAGAGAGATTCATGTAACCAGATCTATATGCGACTCCAATTAAATTTTGAACAATTAAACACGTGAATTATTTGCAAAATGACAAATGACAAATGGCAATATTATAATCGTTTATTTCTTTTTTCATAAGGTAGACCCCATAACGCACCTTCATTATTATTGCATTGACAAGAAATAAATATAAAGCATTTCCATTATCCAATTCTCTATCTCTTCTTTTGCGCTGGCTAACTGATATGTGTTGGTGGTTGATTAGTACTTTTAATATATTATTGCACATTCCCAAAAGGGCAAAATGGACAAGAAATTATGGCCCCATCTCTATGGCATACCTACTTGTGTCATTTTGCAATATGAAAGAGTATATAAGTGAGTCATTAGCTAAATGCATTTTTGCACCAACAGAAGCACCATAGTCTAAGCTCAAAAAAGTCTTCTACTAAAATTCTATGTTCTAATATTTTTCTTAGCTCACAAGATATTTAAAGGCGAACTAGGGAGAAGATATGGAAGGATCAAGGAGGAACAAGATCATCAACGGCCAAAATTTGGCGATTCAATCTCTTGGCCGTCCGATCCCAAGGAGAGGCCAAGCAAAGGTCGGGATAGCGGTTGAATTAGCTCATTCTATTGCGTCTATATTCTCTCCTAGACATCGATGAAATTTTGTCCAAGGATATTACTACCTCGAAAATCATCACTAGTACTCTATTATCAAAAGACAAAATTTGTAATGTCTATGGTCTCTCCAGTTGTATATGATGTCCTTTTGTTCATTAGACTTTTGGCATTGTTAAGGAAAATTAATCTATTTTCATTGTTAATATTGTTCTTAATGGCGTCTACTCTACATATCTTCTTTTTTCCCATACGTAAAATATAAGGAAAATAATAACGAGTCTTACTTCAGAGTTAATGACATGTTTTTTAGAGTATATATACTAATATTAAAAGCCGCAATTTAATATAATGGTTCGTACGAATTTAACAAAAAAAAAAAAACCAACAAATTATTTAAATTGTCATTGTTCATATCCTACAATAATAAGAGTCTCATTCGTTCAAAATCCGTGCTAACAAATTATGTGTCACTTGAATGTATAGTTAAATATTTCACTTATTAAAAGGTTAAAATTTCATTTCAAAGTATAAATCATATTATGTATTATCATTATTTACATCTCGCATTTAGATTTTGCGCAAGTCCAACATATTTATGACCTAGTTTGTAGAAGACACTAGTTGAATATGTTAAACATAAAAATTCATTCGAATGTAATTTTCTTGTAAAAATAATATAAAATATAAATCAAGTATTAATAAAAAAATTCCATATACAAGCAGACATTACGGAAATAATGATAATTAGCATAAATTAATTTTTTTTTTTTACAGAAAGACACCATAACCTAAACATGGCTTGTTGGAGACGGAAATGTGGAAACCGTCCTTCCTTCCGCGCGTGGCCCGGTTTAGCTGCATTGCGGCTTTCGCCTATACGGAAATTCGGCTTCTGCGGAGCCGTTTACACGGAAAGTCGGCTTCCACGGCTTCCGTCAAATCCGTTGGTGATATGTGACCGTTGGTTGCGTTTTAATCTCGGCCATTGATTTTATTACCGTTTTTTAATCAATGGTCACAAAAAAATGGCCGTTATTTTACTGTTTATACACGGATTTATTAAATTTTTTACACTTTCATCATTTTCTCTAGAAATATAACTCATTTCAATCCAATTTTTCACAACATATCCATCAAGTTCTCTCTACAATTCTCTCTACAATCTCTATGTAATTTATATAATATAGTTTCTAAATTAAATTTTCTATATAGTAATTCAACTTAGAAAACATGAGGATATAATCATGTTTCTTGAATTTTTGTAATCCTTTCGTTTTATTTTCCTCCGCCACAAGTGAGGGTTCATTAATAAAATTTTCGTGGTTCCGTCCACGTTTCTTACTTAAAACAAAAACGTCTCGAAAATATTTTTATTATATAGTTTGTATGTAAAGATAAAATTTAGTTTGCATATTAACTCTTTTTATTAAAAACGTAACATATTAGTCCTTTTGATTTTACATTTTAATTGAAATCAAAACGGCTTATTAGCTTAACGGAATAATGGCTTCCAATAAGAAACGGAAACGGCTTAATGACTTAACGGAAGAAAATTTCCGTTAAGCCATTAAGCCGTCCTTATTGGTTTATTGGAAGGCCGATATTTCCGTTAAGCTAGGTTGACCATAACCACACGAGAGCCGTAAGCAAAGATGGCTCTAAATGTAAGAAAATTCTGTCAAATATTCTATATTGGGCAACATATATTAATTCAATTATATTTTGCTATTTGAATTAATGGGTTGACATTCTGTGGTCTAATTTTGGATGCCCATTGATTTCTAATTAAATATGGAATTAATTGAGTAGATACTAATATTGCCTAATAAAGGGATTATGGGAACCCTATTAAGCACTATATAAAGGCCTATTGGTTATGGTCCCCAATACACCAAATCATAACACAGTTTCTCTTCTCCCCATCTGGAAGAGTGACGACGGTCCCATAGAGGAGTTAAGGCGATTTGGTTGAGGAAGACCACCTACCACCCGGTTCGTGTTCGTCCTACCACCGATCATCAAAAATTTTCCGCATCAAGTGGCGATCGACCAAGATGGATCCAGGTATTCTTTTAATCCTTAATAATCTGATAACATGTTGATTATGGGAATACTATTAGTATATAAGTTTTCCTTCACTAAAAAGTAAAAAAGGTATGTATCTTCTTGATATGCACAGACAAACATGATATCTACGTGGCAATATTCCCACTTGCAGCCGTGTGTGATCCGAAACTACCCAACATTATTGCACATGCTAAAAAGGGCAAAATGGTCAATATACGATTGTAGAGTGCATTTTTCTAGAGCTCGAGCCTATTTAAGAGAACCATTACCACTAAAGCATCATTATATTTCACTCCAAAGCCAAAAAAACACATTCGCAAAACACTCGCCTAACTATAATTTAGCTCCTCAACAAGAAATTTTAGAAGAACAGAAACCAAAGAAAAAGAAGAATAGAAGATATGGAAGGCTCGATGAGGAGGAACATGATCATCAACGGTCAGAGTGTATCGCCGAGATCTTCTACTGGCCGTCCGATCCCGAGGAGAGGCCAAGTGAAGGTTGGGATTGTGGTCGGATTAGCTCACTCTGTTGTTTCAATCTTCTCTCCTAGCCGTCGATGAGGGTTTTGATTTGGTGGCGGATATTATTAGCCCAAAAATTCTTCAATTTTGCTTTATCAGTGTTTTTTTTTTTCTTACCTCTTTTGAAGTGTATGGAAAGAAGTGTGATATCTTGTACAGTGGATCTTTGTAGTCACAGAAATGAAAATCAGTTTGGTTAAATTGTTCCATTTACCTTCTTTTTTTTTTGTTCGACTTCGTTAATTAAAACTCCTTCCAATGAAAATTGTTGGTAATTATATGACAAATTAAAAGTAAGAAGAAGGCGATTTGTATTAGACATAACTGAGATAAGAATGACGAGTCGTTTACATATGAAACTAAAAAAAAAAAAAAAAAAAAAAAAAAAAAAAAAAAAAAAAACTGCGGAAATCTTATGAAGAAACTTTGCCATAAAATTTTAGATGTGCGCATCAAAGTTCATCAATTTTTTTTTTTTTTTTAATTTAACGATAAGAACTTTACCAGCTGGATTTTTATTTTCAACATTCTTTTATTTAATAATGGAAATCCATATGCATATTAAAACAAAGCCATGGAAAATTAATCAAGAAAAGCGCTTTTTCAAATATCTGAATAAGTTTTGGTTCATTGTAATATGCGAGGTCATTTTTAGTTTAAAAAAAAAAATGACAAAAGCATATGCCACAGTTTGTACCATTGCCAAAAACAATAGATATCTCTAACTTTGATGCTAAAAACAAAAGTGATTAGGATAAATTTTCCCTAGGATAAATCATATCTTCATCAAATATGAGAAACAAAGATATACTATTATTACGACTGTTTTTCATCTGTCGTTCTTTATACTTAGTCGTTTGTGACTGTTTATTGTCGTTACTTACTTTCAGTCGTTTCTTTTATTTTCGTCGTTTTGAAATATAGCCACGTTGGCTTTCTTCTTCGTTGGACTCGAAAAATTGACCGTATAAATACCCTCAAATCCGTTTTTGTTGCTTCTTAATCAGAAAATGAGAATGGCCTCATCTTCTCACAAACAATCTCTCGTTCTCATTTCTTGATTCATAGATTTCGTTGGTATTAACTATCAAATGATAAAAGTATTTTTTTTAACGTATTTCATGTCTTTTGAAATGATACGAATATTTTTTTTCTTAAATTATTGTAAATAAGATTATTTTCAAAATTATTCTTAAAAGTTTAAAATAATATACTATAATATACAAGGAATTTATTTAATTTCAAAAGGTGAAAAAGTAAATTAATTAAAGTTAAAAGTGTAATAATTAAAAATTTGAGAACACATGTGCATATAATATCATTCATAGTTGAAAACCAAAAGTATATTGGTGTCTTTTCCATAAAACTAAATAAAGATTTGGTTATCAAGTTTAGGAGATTGTTTTAGAACTATTAAAACCTAAAAATATATCAATGTCATTCCGGTATAACTTAATGAAGATTTTTGTTTATGAATTTGCAAGCATTACATTGGATAATTTTATCATCATTGAAAATTGAAATATATTAATGTAATTTCAGTAATCCACCCATTCATATTTCTGATCGCGAAACAACATAAGCAACGATAGTTGTCAAAAATTGCGGAAATGGATGTCTCGTATCCGTAAAAGCAACCTCTAATGTGATATCTTAGGCCTAGCCTCGACACTTAATCACGTCATTAAAAATTTAAAATAAAATAAAGCGAAAACAACTAACAACCAACCTATGACAAAAGTAATTCTTTTATAAAATCCCTCTGCATCAACCTGTCCATAATTTTTTTTTTTTTACAATTAAATCAGTAGCTCAATAGTCCAGGTCTCTTCTTTTAAAAAATAATCAATTTTAATAAAAAAAAATAGTTCATCGGGCCGAAATATTGAATTCAGTGTTTTAATTAATTTATTTTACTTCTGTCTAGTGAGCTTTTTTCTTAATAAAATGAAACTTTTGTTAGAATTTTAAGAAAAATTAGGAGATTGACTAGTTGAAACAAATTTTTCATTTTTCCTTCTTCTTTAGTTTGTTAAAAATAAAAAATTGATTATTTAATTGTAATAGCTTAAATATTTAATCCAACATGATGTTGAATATCTTGGCTATATACTGTTTTTTTATTGAGAGTATCTATCTTCTTTCTAAACAAAATCTGACACTATAATTGAACTAATGTCCAGAAGTATTATAATAAGTTCATGAACCAAGGTCACGATATTCGTTGTATTGGATAGGTTTTGCTCATCGCGACAGGTATGAAATGGACAGCATAATTGTACGTTTTTAGATAAATTAATCATTCAAAACTTCAAATATAACGATTGATAGTTTTGAAATATATACAAATTGTCACTAGATACAATAATTCGGTAAAATATTATAAATTATTGCTACTTTGGAATGTGAGTGCTCACCTTCTCCACTTTATCTCACTAAAGTTTTCTTCTAAATTTGAATGAAAAGGATTGACATTTGAAAGTAGAGTCTTTATTTTATCATTTCATAAAGGAAAAGTGTTACGTTTTCGACCCTGTTAAACACACAAGCCTTCGAGACTGAAGTGCCTTGTGATGCAAGAAACAGATCAATACAAACACAATGTACAAGAACGTAAAAGATAAAGTAGGAGCACACCGGATTTTATCCTGGTTCGGTCTTAAATGACCTACGTCCAGCCTTGGGGTAGTTCCACTATCAACGATGATGAACAATACAAACCGAAATACAAACTGAAACCTCCAAAACTGATCTCAACCCAGTTCTCTCTCACTCGATGTTTTCTCTCAGTCTTTTCTCTCAGATGTATATTCAGATAGTTTGTGAATGTGTTCTATATACAAAGATCACAACAAGCCCGTATTTAAAGACCTCTGCTACGCTGACGTGTTCTTCAAACAAACTCTCGCTCTAACGGTCTTCAGAATCCGAGCTACTTGAGTCACGCAAGCACCAACCCAGCTCGAGTTACATATTATTACATATTACAATACAGCTAAAGTTAAATTTTTGTCAAATATAAAGTTATTCCCACATGTTTAGGCAATATTTGTATTACAGTTTACTTTTTGGTTTTTTTTTTTCTCTCTAATTTAAAGACGAAAATTTGCATCCCGAAAAGTAATCCTGATCAATAAACATGCTATTGTTATTGGTTTGTTAATTTATAGTTTGATATATATATATATATATGTTTTTTTTTTTTTTTTAAAACATAAAATGTAGATTTCTAAAGCGTATTGTTTGTTTGTTTCTTCGTATATGAAGCTTTGATTAATGGCTTGATTAGGCTTTATTTCGTTGGTTTCTAAATAACCTTGATTATGATTGTTTGCAAATCAACATATTGTTTTTTTTTAATTTATTTGTTGCTACTCAAACTTGTTTGTTTGCTTATAACTAAACAAACTTTTTATCTCATATTTTTATAAACTAACGAAACGTGAGATTTGATGTAATAGTTGCCAGACAAAATATATGAGATTCATAAAGGAAAATTCATAAATTAATTATGTCCAAATTTATTTCTTATACATATCTTTTAATACTGATTTAAAGGGTATATTAGACATCTCAGACTCATTATCAATACATGCGGGTAAGTACTTACTTTTTTTTTTTTTACAAATTATGATTACTTTGCAAACTGCCAAACTAAAATTGAAATTTTGTTTCGTTGGCCTCATTTTAGTGAAACTATGCATTAGTTTTTTTTTTTAATATTTATTTATTCTGCTGCTCATATTGTTAACAGCCTAACAAAGTTGAGACTTTAGTTCGCAGCCTAACAAATCTGAAAACGACAAACTACTTTCCATAGTATTTTGATCTAATAACGAATTCCAATACACGGCACAAATAAAGAAAACGAAAGAAAGCGAAATAAAGATATATGAAATCTATTAATATATTGAAAGTGAAACGTGGGAAACAGTTGAACATGTCAATTCAAAGTCGCTTTCGTTAAAGATAGAGGACGACTATGAAGTCTTTTGAAAAGGTCGAATACCTTGAATTTTTCTCCTGTTTTTATTCTAGTAGTGAAAACGGACATTTAATTTTTTATTTAGGCATATATAGAAAGCAAACAAACTACTACAAGTTTGTAATAATAGTTTTCAAGGTCAACTTTATGCACGTTCAAGTCTACGATCTTCCGGTGCAATAAAAATAATATTAAAAAATAAAGTGAAAAGAGACTAAATAGAGTGCCGTCTACAAAGTACAAATGAGTGATATGTGGTTCAAATTCCATTGACGTAGCTTTGCGAATCAAGTTGTTCGCTATAGAGACTATAATATATCGTATTTGTAAGTTGTACGTATATAATTATTGTTTAGCTAAGCTATTAAAGAATTTTAACTATAATAAATAGACAAGCGCGCACAAATGCTCATTAAAATATCATGGAAATTAGTCATTTTAAATTTACTTTTGCATGATGCCTTTTCTTTTGAGTTCAAGTAATTGGTGTGTATCTTCTTGGTATTGTACTTTAAATCTCGGGTTACTGTTTAAAAACGAAAAACGTATTAGCATAAGCCAAAAATGATAATTTCTTGTTTTAACATAATTTAATAAGTTGCAAGAATACGTACATACATGAGACCGAATATTCCGCTTCTGCCTAAACATAATCTGACTCGCATGCATGATTAAAAAATATAGTGTTCACATTGCATGAACAAAAGGTTATTTTCACTAATTTATTTTATTCATTGAATATAATTTTTTTTAGAGATATTCATTGAATATTTGAATGGTCTCTATCTACAGCATTATAAAAAAGAAAAGTAAAGTTACAATTATGTCACTATAATCATTACTTCTCTGTTATTAACAAAACATGTGATTCTTATGCAACATGGTTTTAATCAATTCCGTTAAATTTTGGGTGGTTTTACTTTAAGATGGTCCCCAGTTCATATGGAAAAACCTATTTGACAAATTGTTTTTTATTATTAAAAAAAACACATATCCATCCGAACTTATACTATTGAGTCTTGACTTTGATTTTATTAGAGAAATTTTATAAATTGTTGATGTCTTGCATGAATCTGTTTCATAATTTGATAGTGTCTGTTTTTTTTGTTTCTATGTGTATTTTTAATATTTATAACAAAGTAGTATTACCTTAAAATTACTATATCTCACTCTAATTTTCAAACTCATTTTCTTCTAAAATTTATCTTCACCCGATAGAATTATACTATAAGGAAATCAATTAAATTCTTTGTTTCTCAGTCACGAAGAGCATATCTTACACAAGTTGTGCGAAGTTTAAATTATTTTTGGGTCGTTTGGTAAATTTTGCGAAGTTATTTCTCAATAGTAAGTTCATTTTTATGTTATTGTACTTTATTGCATGTTTTGAAATATTTTGTATTATAAAATTAAAGATTTATAATACTTTTCAGATTTGTCGTTGAAAAAATACAGTTTTTCCGTTCCTCGTTGCATTGCCAATGCATGTTGCTAATAAAATTTAAAAATCGCTGCCAGCTCCTATAATGTGCTGCGACCATGGAACGTATTAAGGATACTTTTATCCCTAATATTGAAGATACAAAAGGGCAAATACACGAAATTTCATGCTATCTTAAACACAATTTATGAAATTTATCTTTTATCATAAGAGAAACAATGTCATAATTTTTTGACAAAAATTATTTAACTTTATTTTTAATTTGAAATGGTTTTTATTTAACTAAAATAATTCAAGGTTTTTTTTATTGCTTGATATTGCTCACAACATTATAATAAGAATTGCTTTATTTATCTTTTTTTTAACAATAATTTATCAATATAGTTGTTATTTAAGGTAATTTTTTTGGGCAGTGCAACTTATTTACAAAAAAAAAAAAAAATCACAAAATGACTAATGTTTTATTTATATTACAAAATAGCAAGAAATCATTATAAACAATGTAAAATGAATATTCGTTTCAAGTGTACACTTCTTCTCCTCTCTGTCTTTCTATCTCTATCATATGTGTTCCTGCCCTAGTTTGAATTCCACTCATTTCAAACATTAAGCTAATCGAACCTTGCGACATATTTAAAAAAAAAATCGAAGAGATTCGAGAGGTGCAAATGATACTATAAAGAAAACACATTTGATGTGTAATTCAACTCCCTCAATAACAATAGACGTCATCGATCTCAACTAAATATGTAAATCGTATAATTTGGTTTGGATTGAATCTATTAGTCGAACTAAATTTCAGTTGATAGTGTGACAACAAAAGTTTGATCCAATTCAATTCCCTTTCGCTATTCAGTTTAACTTGTAATAATAAATAATAATAAAATTACAACCGTGGCTTACGTCATTAATTATTAAATATTTAAATGTTTGCGGCGAAAGCGACTCGGCGGCGATGAATACAAGAGAATAATACGTTTGAAGCCTGTCTTGGAAAGACCTAAAAGACAAAAGTGTGTGTGAACACACACGTAACAGATAATCTTCAATTGTCAAGATCGTCAATATGAAGTCAAAATTCGAAAGAGAGCATCAGTAGTACACATGTTTTCTTGGTAATAAATAAAAAAGAAAAAAAAAAGAAAAAAGAAAATACAACGAAAGAGAAGTCTGGTTGTCCAACAACTCTTTTCTTCTAGAGACTCTATATAAACACTGTAAAGACACCAACACTAAACATCAAAACAACAGCAACACATAAACATAAACGTTCGAACAAGTCACTCGCTTCCGATTTCCATTTCAACTCATCCTTTCCCAAAGAAGAAGAAAAGGAAATGGCGGTTGATCGGGGGGCTGTGAGTGTGAGCGTGTCAGGGAAGATTTCTGGCCGTCTGATCCCAAAGAGAGGCCAGGTCAAGATGACTGTGGTGTGTCTTCTCATTCACTCTTTTTCTTCAATCTTTTCACCTCAGAATCGCTGCTCTTGAGCTCTTCAACACACACTTTTCTCTCGGGAAAGGAACCAAAAAAACATGCCGTCCTTTTTTTTTTTGTTTGGGCCACTTTCAGGCTATGAAAAAAAAAAATTGTACTTCGTAGGCAAAATGAAAGTTCTGAGGGTTTCATGTGTTTTTTTTCTCCTTGTTACGTGATGAAAATTCCAGTGTGTGTTTTAGTTGTAGGAACCAGGTTCATATCGGTTTAATAGATTTTTCCTTTTATTTCTTTACTTATTATTATCTTAAATTTTGTAACTTTTGTCTTAGTTATGTTCTTTCTTCTTGGATGTGTGGTTTGAATGGAATCTCAAAAACAGAAGTCGAGAATTTAAGCGTCAGTACTAATATTGTATGAGATCAAAAGATTTAACCGGCAACATATTATTTCAACTCATCAAATCCAACAATAAAAATGAGCTAATGTACATGTCATGTCAATGATATCATTTATTTTGAACTGTGTATAAAACTATAAATCAAATAGACCAAAAATCCAAGAACTCCATATCTCGGAAATTAATAACAGAGCAGCTCTGCATTTACTAACTCTTAACCGATTCTGGTGTTGTCTCTGCCGAACACAAGAGTGGTCGCCCAATTCACCGCCACGTAGAATCGGTTCCTCCAGCTGACGACACGTGTCAGGTAAGCAGAGCGCCAGATCAGCCAGCTGACGAACCCGGCGTGGGTTATCCCCTTCGAGTCCTGCGATACGGTCGGATTAGTTTTGAGAAATTTCATTTTTGTAACTATTTTGCGAATCTATTACTTTGAAATCGGCAAGTTAGCAAGAATATCCTTATATTATATACACCTTAGACTTGCGCAAATCGACCAAAGCCTTGTATCGGCCAACGGAAGCCATGCTTCCGAGGTGGTTGTAGACGAAAGGGTCTCCGAGAGCGACGTCTTTTGCGCTCAACGCTTTGCCTCCCTTTTGCTTTCCGATCTTGTTGAACAGCTCTGCCAAAAACTTTCCCTGCCGCTCTGCGACCTGCAAACGAAAAAAAAAAAAGATTTAAATTAGTGAACCAAATGGTGGGTTTGAGATACACAAGAGAAGGGAATGGAATATGTGGTTCGTCAAACCTGAGCGAGAGCTGGAAGAACGGAACGTCCGGTCTGTTCGAGAAAACCGGCACAGTCTCCGAGAGCAAACACGTCGTCCACCGAAGGGACTCTAAGCCACTCGTCCACGCCAATCCTTTTCAATTGACAAATAAATAAATAAATAAAACTTGTCAGTTAAGTTTTCCATTCATACTAGTTTCAGTAGTGATTAAAATGTTTCCGATGAATGACCAATGAAAATACTGGCATATATATTTAAATAAATTGCAAATTTCGTTACTAAAAAAAAAAAAAAAGATACATAGCCGTAACTTTGGAGTTATTGCCAAAGTTACTGAAATTGTAACGAATAGAAATAATCAACTTTTTAAGTGGTCAGGTTTTCTCTGTAATTTAATCTTTCGTACTAGTGAGTGTACCTTCCTCCTGCAGATTTGGGTAGATCAAGCGATTTCACAAAGCCCGACGGTCCAACTCCGGTGGACCACACCAAGAGGCCGTACGGCACGTCGGTCCCATCGTTAAGAATTATCTTCTCGGCATGAACCTCTCTCACGACCCCGCGCATAAGTCGAACTCCGGACTAAAGCAATAGAGATATTATCTCGGTTCTAATTAAAAGTCTTACAGCCAGAAGAATATCGACTTTGATTCGATGGACTTACTTTGGTCAAGTGGTCCGTCGCATATTGCCTCAACCCAACATCAAAGGAGGACAGGATTTCATTTGCCTGAAAAGAAGATCTTATATACATTGTGATTTTTGCGTCCTTTGAAAAGACCGATTATTACCTCAATGAGCGTTACTCGGACGTAGTCTTTGACATGGGCGTAGCTCTCTTTGACATCTCTCATGATAAAATCGCTCAACTCGCCACTGAACTCGACCCCCGTGGGACCGCCGCCGATGACTACACAGTGAAGGAGACGCTTTTTTTCTTCCGCCGGAATTCCTGCGCCACCGAAAAATGCATTAGAGCCAAAAAGGCATTGGCTGACCAAGAGTTTTCAAGTCAAACTCACCCTAACAAAATCGGCTTGTTAGGATGTTCATGTTCTACCACGCCTTCTCACGCAAACTGTGGAACATACCATACAGCTGCGGATAATAAAACTGAGTGGTAAAATTATATCGGGGATGATTCGAGGAGCATGAACGTGAGCGAATCGGAACCAACCTGGATTCTCGGAGAGCATTAGGTTCAAGAGAAGCTTCTTCCTGATCTCCTGGGCGTGAGTGACCTCGCGCAGAAAAAAAGCGTGTTCCTTCACGCCCTTGATGCCAAAAGTCAACGGCTCGGCCCCGGATGCGATGACGAGCTTGTCATATGCCACCTTGAACTTGTATGGCTCGCCAGATGTCAACCCCCCGGTCTCCACCGTCTCGCAGCATAGCTGAAAAGGGCCCGAACAAATACATAAACAATACTTGACATGAAAAGGTATATTAGTGCACAGAAACATTATCGAAACCTCGTGAAAGTTTAAGGTCATTAGTTATTCATTGCAGTACCAATAGATTTTATGATACTTCACAATGTAGCAGAGCACAGAGCAAAAACAAAAGCAATTGATGTAGGCACACAAACACATAATCAAAACATCGTGAAGCTTAAGACCACGGGTTTCATTATCACAAGTTAATTTAACCAAACAATAGCTAACTAGCACAAAGACATAATCAAAACCACGTGACACCTAAATCACGAGTAAACCACCTAATTACCAATTTTTTTTTCAGATTTTTTTTTCTTCATAACCATGGTATCCGGGTTAAACCCGACTAAATCCACAACGCCCTGACATTATCGACCTGGGAGATTAATCGTTGCGTCAATGACGGAATCGAACCGGGGGCTGATAATGTCCCAAAAATCACCCTTACCACTAGGCCATCTTATTTTTCAAACGAAACCCCCTACTAAACTTTTGAAAATTAAAATTTCACCCCAATTTTTTTACATTTTTAGCCTAACATTATATGATTTTTTTTCACCCTATACAAAATGTAGAATAATTTTTTTAACAAATTTTTGCCAAATCCTAGCTCCGCCCAGTGCATATAACTCATCGAACTAACAAAGCACAAACACATAGTCAAAAGACCCAACCATCAATTACTCTCCTCCCATTACTAATCGAAACAAGTTACCCCCATTATTCAGACGAAACCCTTAACTAAAAACTTTTGAAAATTAAAATTCCACCCACTAATTTTTATTTTCTAACACACCGCATACAAAATTCAGAACAATTTTTTTTTTCTTTTAATAAAATTTGCCCCCCACTACAAAGCACAAACACATAGTCAGTGCAAGGCCCAAAACTCCCAAAAATCGCCTTTACCACTAGACCAACCCCTTAAGAATTAAAATTTCACCCCTAATTTTAATTTTCTTACACACCGCGAACAAAATTCAGAATAATTTTTTTTCTCTATATCAGATTCGCCCCCCTGACTAGGAATCCTAGCTCCGCCGAGTGCATATAACTCATCAAAATAACAAAAGCACAAACACATAGTCAGTGCAAGGCCCAAAAATCGCCTTCACCACTATACCAACCCCTTAAGATTTAAAATTTCACCCCTAATTTTTATTTTCTAACACACCGCGAACAAAATTCAGAATAAATTTTTTCTTCTTCTTCTGTTTATCAAATTCGCCTCCGACTATTAACTCATCAAAATAACACGTTCACAGACCTCGTGGGCATGGGTGTCGAGTGAGGTGCAGGTGGCGAGGTAGAAGTGGGAGGCGGGGGCGGAGGAGAGCGCGGCCTGGATCCTGCCGACGGGCTCGGCCACGGAGCGAAACTCGAGGGTGCCGACGCAGGTGGACGCCAGCAGCGGCGTGAACACCATGTGGTTCCGCGGCGAGACGCACACCACGTCGTACTCCTCCGTGTCCACCCCCTTCAGGAACCGGCATGCCGCCCACCCCGTCCCCAACACCACCACCCGAGGCTTCTCGCTCGACCGCGTCGCCCCCAACCCCGGCACCGCCTTATTCCTCACCGCCGCCGCTCTTTCCTCTTCCCACTCCGACCCGTAGTCCTCCTCTTCCATCGCCGCCGCGGCTGATGAGCTCGAGAACATTGATAATCCCCTCGGCGGCGGTGGCTCGTAACGGTGCTTGGAGATTGTGTTGTTCGTCTTCTTCGTTGCTCTCGCGCCGGTGGTTCTGGCGATTCTCGCCAGTGCCGTGGTTCTTGATAGGAGAGCTTTTGTCGCCATTGTTCCTTTTTTTTTTCTAGAAAAGGAAAAAGAATCAGAGAAAATGACTTGGTGTGCGCTATTATTATATGTAGTGTTGAGAATTGTGTGTGTACGGATGGTTGTGTATTTTTGCGGCGGTGATAACGAAGACTGAATCGTGAAACTGAACTGTGAATTTTTTTAATCGATAAATACCAAAAAAAATAAAAAAATCAGAACGAATCAACAGATCTCAATAAACAGAAGTGAACCAGCTGGACTCAACCTAGCGCAAATTTTAATATACATTCTCGTAGAATTAATGGTTTATGAAACGGAAAAGGAAAAATGGTGGAGAGTTCTGAGATTATGTGAGACGAAGGGTTAGAGAAACGTTACTTTTGAAGAAGAGCAGAGTTTGAATATTGTCTTTGTTCTTCACGCCTCCGATGTTTTAGGTTGAAGTGTTCGACAGAACTTTTGATCTCTCTCTCTCTCTCTTCTGCTCTTGCGGCACTATAAATATCTTCTGTGGTAAGTGTGTAGTTTTCGAAGTTGGTTGAATGTTCACACGCTTCAGCGAATCAGCGACTTGAAGCGCAAGAATAGTTTTGGACAAAATCTGAGCGACAGAAATAAAATATTATTAAATAAATCTGTACGTTTCTAAAGTTCGAGGAAAGAAGCGTACAACTCCGTATATTCTCTTTCATGGTTGGGAAATTCCAAATTGAATTAGAATCCGAAAAACGTGCTAACGCCTAAAAGACAATAATACCCCTGGAAGAGTTGGTCGATGATGTTGAGTATTCTGAAGGGTAGTTTCGAGTTTTCGTTTCAAATATGTTGACTAGCCGCTTGAAGTCAGTGATTCGGTCCCCTGGGCCCAGCTGTATTCATGGCTGCGGAAGATACCCAAATTTGAACCGTAATAAATGTTTAAAAAATGAAGTCCAAATGGTTCTAATTTATTTTGTTTTCCCAATAATATGGGTTCATAATTCAACGTTTCTGTTAGAAGCTTCTGAACAGACTGAATAACTCCTGGTTATTCGGAAATTTTTATTTTCTAAATTCTAGAATCTATGTCTTTATTAGACACAAGGAATATGTATTTATCTTTGAGAAAAAAAAAATGTATTAATAGATGATACTGCTTCCATTATTATCACTTTTCAGTCAATAAATCCTTGTGAATTAATTGTTATAAATTTTGGAAGCATATCAAAAGATTCACGTTAATCAAGATTCGCTAGAGTGTCCATCTTTTATTTTCAGAATTATTGTGTTTATTTCGAAAAGGCAAGGAATATGAATTTATGGTTCATAGTTCCTTTACTTTTCAGTGAATTCTTCCCATGTATTGTTGTGTAATTATTCCTATAATTTTTTGCAAGTTGTAAAGACACACTACTCTCCAGTTTGTATGGTAATTTTTTTATTTTTCTAAAATTTCGTGTTTATTTCTTGGAAGATATAAGGAGTACGAGTCGGAAGGTTGATTTATTTCACTTTTTAGTAAACTAATGTATAGTCTTTTCTTCTCCTTTGAAACGGAAATTTAGGTGCAGTTTTTTTTTTGGAAAAAAACAAAAACAAAATTCAAGTGTAGTTGTATAGGCAAATTTGGTTTAAAAAAATCAAGCTGTTATTCTAACACCAATGATTTCGTATGTTTTTCCTTCGTCTTTTAATTGTTCCGAAAGTTTTGTTTTTATTTTTTAGGGATTTCAAGTTTTTTCATCTTTCTAATCGTTTCGAAGTTTTTTAACAATAGTATTTTGGACGTTTTACCTACCAAAAAATTTAGTTTTCCTAACATATTCAACATGGAGTTTCAAATGTGAAGCAGCATTAAATTTTGTTTATCAAGTTTTATTATTATTATTAAAATTGGGAAAATTTAACTACCACAAATAGGACTCTTTTTTTTTTTTTTTAGATTTACCTTTTCTATAAAAATGAAAAATTTACCAAGACCTTAATAACTCTCTTTTTTCCTTTATTTAAAATGATTTTTAGCTCATTTGGTCTCTAAACTTGTATGTTTGAGCATTATTAATGTATAATAAAAAAAACGGAGTTAAACCACCCTCAATGTTTATTCTTTTGGGGCATAACATCCCCCACATTAATTAATTAACAGAAATATCATGTGCGTAGCACATGAAGATGTCATCTTCGCTTTCAGACCCAAGATTATCAAAAGACAAAGGATTGAAGACAAAGGTTTGAAGACAAGGTTTAAGACTTAGTGTTAAGCACGAGGGTTATCGGAGGCAGAGTGTTGAAGACAACAAGTTTTCGAAGACAAAAGGCGAACGGTCGACCACAATTTCCCCTCAAATGTATGTTGTTTATTTTTCTTCTCGAAGTCTTTAATACACCAGACTTTTTTTTGTTTCATTCCTTGTTTTGACATCAGAATATTTAAAGTAGTTACGTATTCTTCATGTTTATGTAGCTAATGTTCTCTTAACAATTTATTGTTATTTTTAGCTTTATTGCAAGAGCACGATGGAAATATGGAGTGATCCATTTGCAATTGCTAATGAGAGTGATGATGATGATGATGATATTAATGATAACGACAAAGACCAATTTACTTATTCGGAAGAAGAAAAATCTGATCGACTTGCCGAGTACTAAGACCAACTCTACATAAAATTGAGTTGGTTTTCATGACGCAATTGGTGGTCAAGTCTTACTTGAAAGTTGTAGTGGAGATTTAGTAGAGTTAAGCAGTTGTCTCTCCGAAGATGAAACAATTGAAATGGTTGGTGGATTGAAGAAGAAATCGAGATGTGTGTACAACGTTAAGATTGATATGTCAAAACGAGTTATAAAGGATTATGCCATAAAAACTCATAGAAGCGTCTTTGGAAAGTGGAAGCAACTCGTTTTTCATTGTAAACATTGAATCAAGAGCATGGTTGTAGTTTGATTTTTCAAGAAGAAAAGTTGGATATAAGTGGTCATGCAAGAAATACTTGAATCAATTTCGAGCACAATCGAATTGGTTATTTAAAGGATCTAAACAAGAAGTGAAAGAAGATACTCTAATAGACATATCGAAACGACAATTTTATAGAGCAATGAAGCTAGCTCAAGACATAACTCATGGCTCTGTGGTGATGCAATACGAGAGGCTTTGGGATTATGTCAAAGAACTGAAAAAGTCCAATCCTAAGTCTACAATCAAGATTAAGTGTTATCCTCTTGGTCCAAACGAAAACAAAAACCCAAATTCTTGAGGATGTATATATGCATGGCTGGAACAAAAAGTGATTGGTTGGCTGGGTGTCGTCGCATTATAGGGCTTGACGGTTATTTTGTGAAGAGTTCATTCAAGGGACAATTACTTTGTGCAGTTTTCATGGACTAGAATAATGCAATTTATCTCATTGCATATGCATTACTTTGTACATTGTGCAATTGGCATGGACACGAATAATACAATTATTTTGGTTGTGCCCACAAATAGGCTTTTATTTCCTGAATATTACATTTTTCAATTTTCATTACTCCAACGAATTACATTCTCAGTTACATTAACACCATCATTGTTTATAATATATCACAAACACATCGAATTGACTTCTTGCGATAACATAGTACATCAACAAAAAGACAAAAATATTGCCAATATGTTAATGACCAAAATGAAAGATGTCCCATTTCTATAATTCTTTATCTGAGCATGTGTTAGTGTAGATTAAAATAACCATATGCTTAAGTATTGAAAAAAAAAACTCATCACATGTCCAATAAAAGCAAATCGTGTTTATAGTATACATACCAAAATAACAAAGAGAGCAAAGCATTACCATCTTAATTACTGAGCAAAACAAAATACATATGTGAATGTGTATCTTGCCTGGAACTTTAGGTTGGGTATTAGGTCGACCACTCGCCCTTTGTCTTCGAAGACTCGTCGTCTTCAACACTTCGCCTCCAACCTATTTGAAATCGTCATCGATAACCCTCGTCTTCAACACTCATCTACCTCATCTTCAATCTTTTCCTAGTTTTGAGAGTTTTTGGTCTGAATGTTATTTACGCTTAGGAAACAAAGACCCAAATATAGAGGGCATATTTATATTATTTAAAAATAGAGAAAATGACGACAAAAATATCTAAAAATAGAGAAAATGACGGCAAAAATATCTAAAATTTTACGTTGGATACACTTAACTACTCATTTTTTTTTACGGCCAAAATATCTAATGTTAGGTTTTGGTATCACCGTTAAGTATATTCAACATAAAACTTTAAGTATTTTTATCGTCATTTTCTTTTAAAATATGAGTCGGAAATATGAAAAAGATGAGATTTTTTGTTCTATCTTTCAAATAAGTCCTCACGTGTCACTCACGCGATGTTTCCGTTAAATACTAAAAAAAATATATATATATTGAGGCCGATTTAACTCTAAAAAAAAGTTTTAAGGACTAATAACGCTAAAACACAAAAATTCGGGACCAAATGAGCTAAAACGTTTTTTTTTTTTTTTTTTTTTTTTAATTCGCTCTCCTTTTTCTCTCTCACTCTTTTCCTCGTCCTCTCTCAATTTTTTCCTCTCTTTGCGTCTTGTATCTTCCCAAACGAGACTGCTCTGATCGGCATCGTCGTCGTTTCGAATAGAGCGCCGAGAGATATCACCAAAGAAGACGACGATAAGAAGTAGAATGCGTACTCGAGGGAGGCTCTGAGGTTCGCTGACGTGGCGGGGCAAGCGGAGGATTTGAAACGATGTCCACGTAGGACTGAGCCCCACCGTGAGAAAGGAGTAAGAATTACCAATATCCTTCTCTCTTAGCTCAGTTCTTTGAGTCTTTACCGATTTATATGTCTCGTTCCTCTTCCATTTCTGAAAAATAAAAATCGTTTCTTTAATTTAGGTCATTTTTATTTTTAAAGCGTCTTTTGAATTTCAGGATGATATTTGTGTGTCTGAAATCAATGCAACAGGTGAGTCTTTCTTCGTTTTATTTTTCTTTCTGAATTTAGTATGTGTTTTTAAGTGTATTTGATTTTTTATACTTTCTGGGAGAACTTTTTTTTTTAGTTTGGGAATCTGATTAAAGTTTTGTTTGTTTTATCTTCTTCTCAGGTGGTTCGGGACGATTAAGCGAAGTCAGAGTCTGGGCCAATTGAAAGAACGCCATATGGGAAAAGAAGAATTCTCTTCTCTGGCTCTATACATGACCAAAGAAGTCAGGTGTGTTTTTCATCTCGCAAATGTGTGAAGATTTGATAGAGAAGGCTAAAGATGGAGGTTTAGATGTGATTGAGACCTGTGTGTTTGAAATGTTCATGAGCCCACTTAAGGTAGCGTATATTTCTCATACGCGTCTCTGTGTAAGCCTTCCTCGAAGCGTATTGGATCATCTTTTCGAACTTCCGGTGCAAATCGCAGAGCTGCGTTGCCGGAGGCGAGATCGTCGTTGTCGTACAATACACACCAAATCACAAACACCTAAAACACAAATCTCTCTGTAAACATAAAAACCTAAAGTCGCACCAAACCAGAAATTCTGAGAAGCCCAAGCATACATCCGGTAAAATAAAGCTATGAACTTTTTATTCTCTCATCCTCTTGCGATGAACATAATCTCAGCCACGAAACGCGGTCTGTCCTCGAAGTATTGCAAAGGTGAATTTCAGATCACAAGCTCGAATTTTAAAACTTTGCTAATGAGGTGTTTTTTTTTTTTTTTTTTTTAATTCCTTCCTGGTTCGATTTAATCGCAGTGTCATCGTGTCTCTCCTCTTTCCATTCCTCGGTGGAAGCCCAGTCTCCCGACCAAGAAGTGGTGATTGCTTTGGGAAGCAACGTGGGCGATAGGCTCGGCAATTTCGACGAAGCCTTGCGGTTGATGAAAGGGTCGGGAATCCGCGTGGCGAGGCACGGGTGTCTGTACGAGACCGCACCGGCGTACGTGACCGATCAGCCTCGGTTCCTCAACTCCGCCGTGAGAGCCCACACCAAGCTCGGGCCTCACGAGCTCTTGCGAGCGCTGAAGAAGATCGAAAAAGACATGGGCCGGCTTTCAGACGGCGTAAGGTACGGCCCGAGGCCCATCGACTTGGACATCTTGTTCTACGGCAAGTTCAGGGTCTGCTCCGACGTCCTCACCGTACCCCACGAGAGAATTTGGGAGAGGCCTTTCGTGGTTGCGCCGCTGATAGATTTGCTGGGATCGGCTATTGACAACGACACCGTCGCTCGTTGGCACGCTTTCGCCGATAACCCCGACGGGCTTTTCGGGTCCTGGGAGAGATTGGGCGGGGATTCCCTCGTCGGGAAGGGAGGTATGAAGAGAGTTCTTCCGGTTAATAACGGGTTTTGGGATTGGTCGGAGAAAACCTCGGTCATGGGCGTGCTTAACCTGACACCCGATAGCTTTAGCGACGGAGGAAAGTTTATAAGTGTAAACGACGCGGTGTCTCGATTCCGGTCCATGATCTCCGAAGGGGCTGATATGATCGACATCGGCGCCCAATCCACGCGCCCCATGGCTTCCAGGTAAAGGTTGACATTTTGACCGGTTAAATTTAAGAGGTCGATTGATTAACGTTTTAACCGGTTAACCAGTCACCAAGAAAGTAAAATATCGAAACTAACGGTTAATTAGTTAGCCGTTAACTGTTCAGAATAAATAAAAGGTTTAACCGGTTGACCATTTGCCCACCTTTACTTCCAGGGTTTCTCCGGAGGAAGAAATGGAGAGGCTGATTCCGGTCCTCGAGGCCGTTCTGGCGACGCCGGAAGCCGAGGGAAAGCTCGTCTCCGTCGACACTTTCTACTCCGACGTCGCTTCGGAAGCGATCGCCAGCGGGGCCCACATCGTGAACGACGTCTCCGCCGGGAGCCTCGATCGCCGGATGTTCGAGGCCGTCGCGAATCTCGGTGTCCCTTACGCGGCGATGCACATGAGAGGAGACCCGTCAACGATGCAGAGCGCCGAGAATCTGAGATACGACGGTGATGATGTCTGCAAAGAAGTTGCTTCCGAGTTGCACTCGAGGCTCGAGGACGCTGAGCTGGCGGGAATCCCGGCTTGGAGGGTCATTATCGACCCTGGGATCGGGTTCTCGAAGAACACGGAGCAGAGTCTGGATGTTCTCAGGGGCTTGCCGGGTATCCGAGCAGAGATCGCGAAGAAAAGCCTGGCATTGTCTCGTGCGCCTCTGCTCATCGGACCTTCGAGGAAAAGGTTTTTGGGGGAAATATGTTCTCGCCCCGAACCGGCGGAGAGAGACCCGGCTACAGTCGCTTCGGTGACAGCCGGGGTTTTGGGCGGCGCGAACATCGTGAGAGTACATGATGTCAGAGGCAATGTTGATGCCGTGAAGCTCTGCGATGCGATTTTGAGAAGGAATAGGAAGTAAAAAAAACGGTTTTTTTTTTTTGGCCAAGTTCTGCCATGTAGTACTCTTGCAGGTTTAGAATTTTGTTTAATTTTTTATTTATTTTATTATTATTATTTTGTGTGCTTTGTTGGATTCTTTGATGATTATTAACAAGCGTTTTTTTTTTCTTCTTATTTTTCTGTGTGTTATTTATATGTATCTTTCTTTACATAAATTTTGAAGCAGAATCCGATGAAACGTTGCATTTGTCTGTCGATAATTTAATTTTTAGCTTAGTACTAAAAAAAAACTAATCCTGTATTCTTTTTTTGCACTTGGCTAAACTTGGACATCGGAACCAGAATTAACCGGAAGTTCTAGTTCCGTGTGAGGTGCGAAAATACTCGATAAAATTCGGAAGTAATTCATTCAAATACTATTCCTTCTAATTTATATTTTTTTATGTTAACCACCATCGATACAAAACTATTTCGTGACTAAATTATCACGAAATTACGAAACACAGGAATTTGTGACAAATTTGTCATGAAAGTACTGTGTTTTGTGATAAGTTTGTCACAAAATTCGGGGTTTTTTTTTTTTTTTTTTTTTTGGTGACGGATCACCCAATGGTATTTCTTTTTAATCAATGATTCTAACTTACAAAGTACAATATTCTTTGATAGTCTCAGACTCTCAGTTAAAGACATTGGAGACTTTTGTGAATGAGATAAAGTCGCAGTTTTGTAGACTTTCAAAAGGCGATTCAAGCTAGTGTGAGTGAGCTAGCAAAAGACGGCAAAGGTTTGAAAGACGACGGTGTACGGTAGCCAATGACAAACTTGTGGAAGAGTCTGACAAGCAGTTCAAGGCCAAAGAGGAAGACGAGGAGAAAAAGAGGAAAGATGAAGAAGAGACCAAGAAGAAAGAATAAGTCTTAACTAGAACAATCATATAAAGATGAGTCGTTTATTTGTAAGTGTGCACGTAAGTAAGTCATAAGTTAAAGAGTACATACTGTTTTAATAAATATTGTCTGAAACCTAATTTTTGAAAGCTATGTCATCTTGAGAAACAATGGTCTCATGCATGACTAATTTAATTTTGTGTGAAAGACATGGAAACAATTTATGTCCAAAAATCACAACATAGACTTAAGTCGGCGTTGCAAATCCTTGTACGGAGTCGCCAAATACCCGATTCAATAACATTGCTAATCTCACTCCACCTTGAGCTATGCGCTTCATTAAGATGGGCATCCTAGTCTTAAAGTAATCATCTGCAAACATAATTAAATTCCAGGAGAAAAGAAAAAAGGTCATTACTTTCCAATCTTTTCTTTCTTTATAATACCGAGAATGATAGACGGGGAAAAATTTGTGAGTTTTTCTTCATATAGTTGCATAATAATTATCTTGAAATAAAATATAAGTGTTTTGGAATTTTCAAAAGTAAAAAAGTTAATAAAAATTATCTACTACAAATAAATTGTAAACACAAATGTTAATTAAGTGATGAGCAATATACTTTTAAGAAGATTCTTAAAGAGTGAGAAAAAAGAGAGAAAAATAGCAACTATATATTCTCAAAATGTTCTCATAGGACCAAAATTGATGACTATATATTCTCAAAATGTTCTCTTAGGACAATATTAATGATTGCTAAAAGAAGTCATATCTCATATAGAGATGTAACGTGATTCCGTGACGAGAGACAATAGCAGAAATTACAAAAGTGTCACAAAGTAATGGTGAAATATATAAATATGTTTATAGTTTTTGGCTTTTCAAAGTACCTGAAAGCGTTGTGCCAGCCTTAACGCCTTTGTAACCCCATTTGCATGCTAAGCCAATACTCTCCACAGCATACCTGGATAAAAAGAAAAAAATAATTAGAAAGAAGAAAACAAAATGAAGCTAAATAAGTTAAGAATACTATTTTTTAAATGGTCTAATGAAGAGAATACTAACTTATTCACACATGAAGCAAGATCGTCACAATCTCTCCACGACTCTACATCATCTGTCCAGATTCCCTGGAACATTAAAGTTGAAAATGTTATAGTAGTAAATAATTGAATAATATTTAACGTGGAAAAATATTGGTGTATTTTATTTTATTAATCTTACATGGGTGAAATTTTGTTGGATATGTTCTAGAAGAAGGTCCATGTCCTTGTCGTAGTAATCGGCCATAGCTGTGAGTACAATCTCTCTATCCCATACCTAATTGTTTTCATTACGATCACGACATCGTGTCATGCCAATAATATCTTACGACCAACAATGAAATCGATTTAAAAAAGAATTAAGCTTTAATTACGTGATGCAAATTTGATTTGTGTCTGAACCAACGTAAATCAATGGTATTTCCTCCTTCGTCGCTCGTGAATCCCACGTGCATCGGCTGCCAAAGAAAAGATAATTAAATAAATAATAAAAGAATGTAGGAAAATTGATAGCAATAATATTATATGTTTGACAATTATCAAAAATCAATCAAAACTCAAATATTGACACATCTAATAACAAAACCCAAAGCTTTAATTATTCCTGTCAATTTCCCAATAAGGTATTAGATAAATAGCCACGGTAAAGAAAAAAAAATACAAAATAGCTAAGGCCTTGTTTGTTTCTTCATTTGAAAACTGTTTTTGACTTTTCTAACTTGAACAGTTTTTTGAAAAAACTGAATTGACTGTTTGTTTGATGATTCTCATAATACAACTCAAAAAGTTTTCAAACTGTTTTCTGTTTTAATGAAGAAAATCAGAAAACTGTTTTTAGATGTTTTCTAATTTTTTCACTCAACTTTTTTAACTTTTTTTTTTTAATAAATCCTCTTGACATTTCCTTCTCTCCTATCAACATCATTTCATTTTCCTCACTTTTGATTATCGAATTTGTTTTCGTTTCCTGAAAAACTTAAGTTTTACAATTATGTCAAACTTTAAACAATCGAAACTCCATTTTACAAACTATTAATTGGTCGTGATCCTCTCGTCGAACACATGAGTTTTCACTATTTTTAGTCAACATTAGGTATCCAAATTTGATATTTGTTGTATTGACTACAAAGACAAACGGTGTTTTCCGATAAACTTGTGAACAATCATTATTACTAAAGGTACGACCATTATATTCGCAGCAAAGACTTTCAATTAGTATATATCTCGACGCCTAATTCTTATGTGAATTATTATACTACAATTACAAAAAACTGAATAAAAAAAACTGAAATTCTTACCAAACAATTATTTGAAAACAACTGCAAAAATTTTTTAGACTACAACTATATGAAAACAAAAACAGTTTGAGTGAACTACCAAACAAGCCCAAGGTTCTAAGCTTGTAGCAAAATAGCCAATATTTAAAATAAAAAATAGCACATGTTAATACTTTGTATAGTGTCAAACGCGGTGTTTTAGCTAAAAAATTTAAAGCATGGACTATTTTGCTTAATAAAAATCCTGACTTTAGATATATTCCCAATTAATGTAGGACTATAATTTGTCCCATATTTTTTTAAGTAAAAACCACATAATTTGGATGAAATTAAATACGGTAAATACTAAATGAATATACCTGGTGGATATCTCCCATGAAGTGTGATACGAACAACAAAGCCTCAGTCATGTTATCTGATAATAATTAACACGAGTAAAATCACCATATAGAAAAAAATGTCATTTAATTAATTAATCAATTAACACACAATCAATTACGTCTACGATCAGAGGTGCCATGTCGAAAGTGGGAGAGCTGCGCGGTGTAGTTATGGATGGCACCGGCAACGCACATGTCCTTTAGCCCTTTCGGATCATGGCAATCCCCTAAAAAACAATTGTTTTAGGATAATAATAAAAAAGAAAAATCTATTTTTTTTTCAAGGAAATGAGTAATGCGTACGCGAGTAATCGAAGGTACAAGCTTTGTCAGGAGTGTCGATGAAGTGAAGCGAAGAGGTCCAACGGTATTTGTTCCAATGCCGGATTTGATCTGCCCACACACACAGACTCGACAAATCTCCGTTCACTTCTTGTGGCAATAGATTTTGTACTGCCTCACTAGCCTCTGGCTCCAACAACGCCTGCTCGAATTTCAAATAACCGCGTGAACGGCCCGGGGGGCTAGTTTGGTAATATTGTAGCTTTTGAAAACTTTACAAAAGAAACCCATAAGTTGTGTCTTGTAAATTGCTGATCGGTCAAATGTACTGAAATTCAAGTGGAAACAGAACTGGAAAACTATATACCTGGGCAATACGACATGTCATAATATGTCCCTCTTTGCTCCAGCCTCGAGTCCTCGGAACCATAACGGAGGCAAAGCCCAGCAACATAACAAACCCGTATAAATTAAATATCCCCATCGCAACACAAATTAACTCGAATTTGTTGATTATTTTTGTTATTCTGTCTTTGTAATCTTGACAACCTACTATATCTTGTTTTCCAATGTGATGGGACGTTACATATTTTATAAGCTAAACAAAACAAACTAAAAGCCGTTGAAGATTCAACTTCCCATTGAGTGCAAGTAACACATGTCCACTGCTTTAAGTTTAGTGTTACTTCCATTATTTTATTCATGTACTCAACATGTTACGTGCAAAACAAGCAAGATATAATATATATCTACATATTAAAAAAAGGGAATACCAAAATATTATTTTGGATGGAATCAAATAGGTTTATCTGTGAAGTGTCAATTCCCATTTTGTTTGTCCTTGTCGAAAAGAGTTGACAAGGATCAACATGGTACTCAGCGTATGAGAAACTTCAAGCAACATAATTAACCAAATAAACATGTTAGTGGATTCCACTTTTTTCTCTTTTACCAGCATCCTTTTGTGATCCTCCTATCTTTTAGAATCGGTAATTTTTTCTTCGGACGAGAAGATTCGGTTAAGTATAGCAGCTAAGCGGACCCCACCTTGGGCCAGCCTCTTCTCCACAACAGGAAGCCGGGAAAGGAAATACTCGTCTACAAACAGCACAAAAGAGCTAAAAGCTTTAGATATAAAAACAGAAATGACTTGTTCCAAATTTTGATCAACATGCTTGGCTGGGTTACCCCATGTGCACGAATCAGATGATGAGATTTTTCATATCGGTTTTCGTAGGGGAAAAACAAAAAACTATACCAGATTCTCATCATTTTATTGGAAACAGTGAAAATACCTCCCAGTGTGCTTCCTGGTGTGGCATTTCTGTAAGCAAACTTGCAAGCCAAATTAATACTTTCCGATGCATACCTGAAGAATCGATATGAACTCATTGAGACGAGATATACACAGTACACACACACAACACCAACAAACCAGTAAAGAACATGAACTCACGGATCTGGACAGGCAGTTTGATTATCGTTGCAAATTCCCCACGATGACGCACCATTTGACCAATTGTTCTAGATATACATAAGTGGAGAATTTATTATAGACGATATATAGATATAAATAAGCAACACAAAACAGATTCTAGTGTACATGATGAGTTGACTGATCACTAACAGCCATACTTTTGCACTTCAATTGTAAAGAGTATTAATTTTACTATCAAATAGATTGGACATACTTGAATTGCAAGGAGTTTAATCACGGAAGAAAAGAAATACATACCGTAATGTTTTCCTGAATTGATTGTATCATGAATGAAAGATCCGAGTTGTAGAATGTCTTCATAGCAGATTCAATCATCATGGTATCCCACACCTGAAACAAAACCATATATATTGAATATTTGAATGACAATGATACAAAAACTGAAATTTCACCAGATTGAAACTCTGTGAAATCAAGCCTTACGTGGTGGAGGTTTGACTTCCTTCGATACCAGTGTACAATTATCGTGTTCCCTCCCAAGTCTCCAGTGAATCCAACATGTAAAGGCTGACACCATTAAACAAAAATGTCCAGACTTTTAAGATAATGCCCTTTATAAACCGACAGCCCTTGTAATAACTATGCGATTTGCTTTGAAGAAATGAGCTACTGACTATCACCATTTTTACAAGAGTACACAATGCTCAAACCAACCAAATCAAACACAAAAAGATGGCCACAGAACTGTTATTGTCTGTTCATGTGTTACCAGTGCGATAATCATTTCTTACCAACATACAAACACAAACGATAAACCTATGGCCAAATCAATAATATAACTCAATTCCACTAGTCCACAGTTTTCAGCTTCATCTTAAAAAAAAAAACTAACCCGAAGATGGGAAAAGAAAAATCATGTTCTGCATTATCTATACACAATGAACTGTATCTTACATGATTAGGAATTTTGTATTGGAAAATAGGTTATAAATGATCACGAATAAGAATAAGGAACTCCGAACCTGATGGACATCCCCGAGAAAATGAGATAAGAACATAAGCGCCTCCGTTAAATTATCTGTCATCAGAGTAAAGCATACATAACGTAATCAAAACATTCAGTATTTCCGTTTTCGAATCCAAAATAGTTACTCCTTTGATCAGAGGACCTCACATTTCGATTCAAGTAACGAATTCTGATAACCCTCAGAGAGCTGCTTTGTATAGTTGTAAATCGCCCCGGTCACACACCTATCTTTGCGTCCAGCAGAATCATGGCAGTCTCCTATATCACAAAGCCGAATCAAATTAAATAAAATAAAAAACAACTTGCAATGATTCAGAAAGTAAAAAATCTCAAAGGAGTCGCACAACAGATAGCAGCGAAAATCTTTATTCAACTTACTGCAATATTCGTAGTTACACATGAAATCCGGTGTATCGATGAAGTGCAAATCGCCGCTCCACCGATAATGGAATCGAATCTGGTCGGGCCAAGAGCAAACCGACGCCAGATCGCCCTCTGCTGATTCCGGAAGCAATTTTTTCACGGCAGCCATTGCTTCTTCGGTCAAATATCCCTAAAGCGATTAAAAACCATAAGAACCTAGGTTACGCAGTTTAGTCGTGATTCTACAACAATGAAAAGGAGTTTTTGTGATCTCAACCTCGGCTATCTTACAAGTGGCGTAATGGCCTTCTTTTCCCCAACTGAGAACTCCCGGTACCAGTACGGCCAGGAGGAGAACGAGGCTAAGGCCGATCGGCCATAGCCTGAATCCGTACATCACTGACGTCCAGGAGTCCACGACGAATGGGGAGAACCTCTGTTTGGTGACGAAGTGAAAGGTTGACTAAGCAAGGCTTTGACCACAAAGTTTCCATTAATAGTTGAAGGAACTACCTCAACGTTTCCCTCAAAAAAAAAAAAAAAAAACTACCTCAACGTTATTTCACTTTTTAGCTATTGTTTCATGGAGGAAATTAGCTCTATAAAACTTGGTGGCCCAATGAAAATTTATTGGATGATGTTATATATATTATATAGGACCTATTTAGGTAAATAAGGGTTATGACTTACTAAGGGAGATTCTTATTTTAATGGAAATTGATGTAGCTTGAAAATTTACTAAGTCAAGTAAAGCCAAAGAGATATTGGTTTCACCATTAAAAATGCACTATGTCGCCAAAATTAAAAAGAAGGGAAAAGAGGAACAAATATTGTTTTTTTTTTTTTTTTTTTGAGAAAAGCTCAAGGCATTTAAAGGGTACACTAAAAAAATACAAACATCAAACTTCTTAAAAAGACCTCAAGATATTAAAAATTTTATCTTAATATCCGATGGATGAAAGTATAATTTTAATTTGTGTCAAATTTGGAGAAACAAAAGATAGTTTACACTGTATTTTGAGCAATTCAAAAGTTCATTCAATATAATCTCAGAGGTTAGTGGTTAAATTAAAACACTCGAAGACTATCGCATGTGGATAAAGACGCTCAAAAATCTGTACCACCAAAATATCAACAGAGAACTCGAACTCTTAATACGAAAGACGATGAACTCATCTTTGAGATACAAAAACCACCATAAAATAGTGAACAAAAAAACATCACTCAAACACAAAAAGACTCTTACGAACCCAAACACAAAATCATGAAACAAAAATAAAAAGGGCTAATCCATCAAACCAAATCCTTCTTTCCATGAACACTTCTTTCGGCTCCATCTTGACACCTTCTAGTATTCCGTCACCACGCTTTGCTTTGTTAAATCCGAGACAAAGATGTGTAGAGAAAACACTATGGTCCTCATCATCAAGCAAGAGGACCCTACCTGTTCGGAGGTCTCAAACAACCGGAATAAGAAGACTACCCTCATCAGCATTTAGCTCTTTTTTATTTGTCGCTTCAAGTCGCTGAAAGCTTATTGGCTCCGTCTAGAGTCTTACCGTGACTCATATTTCCGAAATGAGCCAACATCTTCACATTCTACAAATCGAAATAATTTGAACCATAAATTTTTCGATATCAATTTTCAGATGCCATCGCAAAACAACCAAAAATTTTAAGGAAATAATTTATCGAACATTTGATTGTGCACACAAAATCACGATACAAATCCTCAAATCAGAACAATTTCGAGTTGATACCACTTCGTGAAGACGATTCGGGAACGTGCAATGCGAAAATAACTCGAGTTTGGAAGGCTTGCTTACGTGTACTATACGATAGCCATCTCTAGTGCGTGTCACTGCTTTATGGTGTGATTTACTTGTTTTGAACAAAAAAAAAATCCTCAATATTCGAAAACTCCTCAAAAAAATCTGATTCATCTTTATCTACGCAGTTCGCACATCGATTGTAGTGAAAAGTTGAAAACTAGTCAACTCACGGAATTGAGAGGACCGATCGGCCACATATCAGAAATGAAGGCGATAGTGATAAGCTGTCTCGGCGGACCAGAAGTGCTGAAACTCGAGGAAGTGGAAGACCCGAAGCTAATCAACGACGACGAGATCGTGATCAAGATCGAAGCCACCGCTCTGAACCGCGCCGATACTCTCCAGAGGAAAGGCGCTCATCCTCCGCCGCCGGGAGCCAGCTCTCTCCCCGGCCTCGAATGCTCCGGCACCGTCCTCTCCGTCGGACGCAACGTCTCTCGCTGGAATGTCGGCGATCAGGTACATCGAGCCCGAGACTGTAGACTGATTTGAATAGGCATGGGATCGATCGAGTAGATTAGGGGAAAATGTATGATCTGTTTGTATCGAATCAAATTGAACGACTCAGTTACATTTTAGGACTAACTAGTAAACTGTACGGAGTCTGATATGTTTGGTTGTGTTTTTTTTTATAGGTTTGTGCTCTTCTGAGCGGAGGTGGATATGCGGAGAAGGTGGTGGTTCCGGCGGGGCAAGTGATGGCGGTGCCGCCAGGCGTTTCTCTCAGAGACGCCGCTGCTCTCCCGGAGGTGGCTTGCACTGTTTGGTCCACTGTTTTCATGACTAGTCGCCTCTCTTCCGGGGAATCTTTCTTGGTATATGATTTGAATGTTATTTCCGATGTTTTTGATCCTTTGGTAACTTGGTGGTCGTAGCGATTATCCTTATGGATTCACAGTTAGACGCGTTAATTCCGATATTGTAGTTATAGTATGGGGGATTGTTTATGATTGATTGATTTTGGTAATATTAGTTATAATTGTTTTAGTCAAGCTTAAACAGAAATATTTTAATGGTTGTATAAGTGATGGAGTCTTGATGCTAGCAGACTGATCTGAATATTTGTTGTGTACTGCTTTTTTTTTTTCTTCTTCTTTGACTGGATGTTAGGTTACAATTCACGTATTCTTTTGGGATATTTTTGGGAGCACTTCATAACTTGATAGCATTCCCTAACTTTGTTTTGATTTACGAGGAATAATTTCTCACTTTCTACCCGAATGAATGGGTCTTTGTCTCTTTGCCTTACCGGATTGCAGATCCACGGGGGGTCCAGTGGCATCGGAACATTTGCGATTCAGATAGCGAAATCCCGAGGAATAAGAGTATTTGTGACAGCAGGTCCATCTTAAAACATTTTTCACCTCATTATTTAACGTAATATTCATGTAGTAGAATTTTTGTCATCACCAGGTAGCGAAGAAAAGTTGGCTGCATGCAAGAGTCTCGGCGCTGATGTTTGTATCAATTACAAGACCGAGGACTTTGTTGCCCGAGTAAAGGAAGAAACAGACGGCAAAGGTGTGTCTTTTTTGTAGGTGTTGAGAAACAAGTTTATCTTCTCTTCACGTTATTGACTGTTCAGTATTTTATACGTTCGATTAGGGATCCCTAACATGGAAAAGATATGTCTTTTTGGCTATAATACCATTTTAAGTATCATGGGTTTCATCTCATAACTGATTACAATGAGAGGAGTAACCTATGACTTTTTTTTTGTCTTGCTTCTTTCTTCGTCTTTATTATGTAAGATCTTTTAACATTGAGAAATCAACATTCATTGTCAAATGGTAGGTGTCGATGTTATTTTGGATAGCCTCGGAGCTTCCTATTTCAAGAAAAATCTCGAGAGTTTGAACTACGATGGTAGGCTTTTTGTGATCGGCCTCATGGGTGGAGCGGTTACAGAACTTGACCTCCGCTCTCTGTTTGCAAAGCGCCTCACTGTGCAAGGTTTGTTTTTTTTTTTTTTTTTTTGGTATTTTTTTTTTTAAATGGAATAAATCCTGTTTCTTTGTGATCACATCTTGGGGTTTGTTGTTTCATACACAGCGGCGGGGCTGAGAAATCGGACCACAGAGAACAAGGCTCAAATTGTTAGAGAAGTGGAGGAGAATGTTTGGCCAGCTGTGGCGGTTGGAAAAGTGAAACCTGTTATCTATAAAACGTTCCCGTTATCTGAGGCCGTAGAGGCTCATCGGCTCATGGAAACCAGCAACCATGTAGGAAAAATACTTCTTCTTCCTTGAATTCTTGTTTTTTAAATACACTGTTTTTATATCTGCTTCATAATAAATTGAATAGATATTTAAAGGTCTATTCTTGTGCATAAGTTTGTAGCTTCGATTTTATTTTATTTTATTTTTTTATCATTATTATTATGTCGGACGCTTGAGAATAAAAGTGTGCTAAATGTTGGTGTACTTTCAACTTAGTTGCAAAGATTAAAACATTGAAAGATTGGAAACAATAGAGCTAAGGTGAATGAAAAATATTAATGTATTTTGTGCACTCAGTCAGAAACATAAATTCTGTTCTTTAATGGATTGGATCGATCCATTCCACATATGGCCGGAATTCCAGTAAAACCGGAACGGAATATACCTTTTTGGTTATTTCCGGTACTATTCACCTAATAAAAAATTTAAATATAATATTTTTCCGAAGAAAACAAAATTGTTGATGAATAGTGCCGGAGCGATATCGGTATTTTTTTAGTTCTGTGAACTGTACAGAACAATAATTTCGATACCAAACTAATTTATGGTTTGTTTCGTTCCAATAGCTTATAGCCTATGTTCCGGTGGCCCCTAAATGAATTAGTAGTATTTTAACTTGGTGTGTCATGAACTTTTGAATATTATATTTTCCTCATCTCTATTTTGTTTACAATAATTTCGATACCAAACTAATTTATGATTTGTTTCATTCCAATAGCTTATAGCCTATGTTCCGGTGGCCCCTAAATGAATTAGTAGGATTTTAACTTGGTGTGTCATGACCTTTTGAATATTATATATTCCTCATCTCTATTTTGTTTAGAGCGTGGACAAAACTGAGGTAATTTTATTCAGAATCCTCACATAGATGGAGGAGAACCGTGGTTACAATTTTATTAAAAAAAAAGGGAAAACGAGGAAAAATAAGAGAGCATGGGAGATAGATTACACAAGACTATTGTGATATCCATACTCATTGCTATCTCTTACAATTATACTTCGAATATATTTAAGGGAATGTCCAACAAATTAATTATCGATAAATAATCTAAAAAATGATCAAACTTGCTTAAAGCATCCTCCGCAACATTACTTTCACGATAAATTAGTTAAACCCAATATTCTTCATAGTTTCAGAAACAAAATCCCATTGACACTGAATCGACCACGGAGGATGTATGGTTCCTATAAGATGAAATTTGATGGGAATTGATTGATTGGTGATAGATATTAATCTCCAAATAATTAATGACTATTTCCTAAAGAATTAAATAATTAATAATTAAGTTAATCTCCTGGTGAATTGGAGTTGAACCTGTCATGGTTTCCTAAAGATTTTTTTTTTTTTTTTCACAACTGACTGTTGGTCTGTTTCCAAGGCATATATATAGGTAAAAAAATGCGAGATGCGATAAGTAAGAAGTAATGGGTTTTCAAGCTTTTAGTGGTATGGTGTTATATTTGTTTGGGTAGTTGGGGATTAATAAATGAGGAAAACGTGGTAGGATGAAATTATTTGGTGTCACATACGGATTGATATGGAGCCCCATTTTTGCATTATTTGTGGCTGGATAAGGTATAGCCGGAAGAAAAAGAAAAAAAATCTGTCACGGATTACGCTGACAAATAATTTATTTGCCTTGTTTTCAGAATATTATTTTTTATTCTGTGTACAAGGCGATGATGTTCTTGTGCGACGAGGTAGTGTTGCTCATAAATCATAATTAATGTACATGGATTTGAACTAACATATTAGTATCATATAAGCATATTATCTGATATCTCACTTCCATATAAGCATCACAAACATATTAGTATCCTTGTGTTACGGGATAAATTAGTCAGACTCCGACCTGGCTAGTCGGACCGCCGAGCAGAAATACGAATCCAGCACCGAGCTCAGGTTAAGTAAACCCAAGGGTCATCCATTAAAAAGGAACGAACCGTTCATAAGTTAAGAACGAAACCCACCGATCAGAACTTCGAAGAGAAGAGAAGAACGTGGGTCAAAGACTAGTCAAAACTAATAGAAAACATGTTTCAAGCTCTAAAACGCACACCTCGACGGTTCAGGAACCGCACGAGGAGCATTAACCGCCTACCTCAGAGAGAGGCGAAAAGCAGTTACCCATAACCGTCCAGAACGTGGGATTGATCACCCCACGTTCCTCAAAATAACCGTCAAAGACACGACCAGACGAGGATAAATAGAGGCAGCAGCACAGAACGAAGCACGGACTTTTTTAGACACTTTTCTGTCACTTAGAATCTCTAGAAAACATTGCTCTCTTGTATTAGATTCGTCTGTATAAAGAGAAAATCTTGCCTAAATCACCTCTGTACTCGGAGGCCTTGTACTCGGAGTCGGTATATTTTCGTGAGATATTGTTGTACTAATTTTACAGGTCAACAGTTGGCGCTAGAAGGAGGGGGACCAGCTGAAGAATATGGCTAGTTCGTCCGCACCCGTGAACGCTGTCTCTAACCAGGAGACGGAGATAGAGCACCATAACCGCACCCTGCCTCTCACCTCGGAAGAAATAGCTGAGCTCCTTCCGGAACCCAGCCTCGAAGAACAATTCAGACAGATGCAAGAGCGTCTCTCGGTCTTAGAGGCAAATAACAGGGACTTGAAGAGAAGGTTACAGGCAAAAAGGGTCACACTGCGAAGTGCAATAGTGATCCCAGATGAAGAGCCTTCGCACCGATCAGGGAAGGAACCCATCGGGCAAGATCCGCAGGTTAAGAAACCTCGGAAACATGCCAGAGATCGGTATGAGAGGATGGAAGATGTTTCTGAGTCCGAAAAGGAGCAGTACAGTCAGGAAAAGATTCCTGATCGGTACCAGCCCAGCATGGACAAAGGATATTCAAGCACTTTCAGGCATAGCTTAGACAGCTCGGAGACTGAAGACAGTGCAAGCACCAACAAAACAAACCTTAGAAGGTTGGAACGTCGGATTGAAGAGGTAGCTCTAGGTCAGAAGGAGTCTGTTCCGAAGGTTGGAGAAGCTATCTCCCCGTTCACGGCCCGCGTGTTAGAACACCCGTTGCCTGATCGGTTTAGGATGCCAAGCATCCCAGTATACGACGGAAAGACCGACCCGGGAGACCATATAGACACTTTTTCCTCTTGGATGCTGCTGCAAGGAGCCGGACCAGAAGTTATGTGCAGAGCTTTCTCTATCACTTTAACTGGCTCAGCCAAAAGATGGTACAGAAAGCTAAAGCCAAACTCCATAGGATCCTGGAAACAGCTGTCTAGAAAATTCATGGAACAGTTTGTCGGCTCCAGTTCAGGAAAAACTCCCAAAGAAAGGCTGCTGGCGGTAAGACAAGCCCATGATGAGTCCCTAAAAGATTTTATTAATCGATACTCGGAACAAGCACTTCAGGTTGACGATCTGAACGAAGACTTTAAGCTCTTCGGCATCTCTTCCGGCGTCCGAACAGAATCAGAATTCTGGTGGTCTCTTCAGAAGACTAGTCCAAAGGACTACAACGATTTCTTGAAGAGAGCTCAAAAATATATCAACGCGGAAGAAGCAAGGCTGGCGGCAAGAAAAGCAAAGCCGCCGAAGAGCTACCGAGAAGAGCATAGGGAACGACATTCTGAGGACCACCGCCCACCAAAGAAGAGCCGGTCAGGAGCAGGACCTCTGAAACCTTTTTCCAGTAAGTTCGACAAATATCATAAGCTCAATACCCCGATAGAGGAGATATTTAGTCTTACACAGGACAAGGAAGATTTCCCCAAGCCAAAGCCGATCAAGAAAGATATCTCGAAGAGGGATAAAACAAAATATTGCGCTTTCCACGCGGACATCGGTCACCGTACTGCCGATTGTTTCAACCTCAAAGAGGCCATAGAAGCCCTGATCCGAAGAGGAGCATTGAAGAAATTCAAGGCCGAGCAAGGGGAGCAAGAGGAGCAGAAAAGAGAGGCATATGCCGAAATCTCACTCATAGTCGGAGGACCACATGTGGGAGGAACATCAAGGAGCGCTCAAAAAAGCTATGTGAGGGAAGCCTACGCAGGACCCCGGCAGATCTTGTTTACAGCCGAGCAGAGGCCTAACAAGATAGCCAAGTCTAGCTCGGAACCTATCACCTTTACAGCAGAAGATGCTCGGTGGGTGATGTATCCTCACAACGACCCATTGGTCATTTCGGCCTTAATCGGCAACAGGAACGTACACCGGATTTTGGTGGACACTGGAAGCGCTGTTGACGTACTCTATGAAGACACATTCAACAAGATGGGTCTTAAGCAAGACGCGTTGGCTCCTTCCCCCGAGAATCTCTATGGCTTCACGGGAGATTCAATCCAGCCCAAGGGATTAATCTCACTCCCAATAACTGTGGGAGAAAACCCGAGGAGTAAAACCATCAACACAGCATGGATAGTGATCCCCGGGAAATCTTCATTCAATGCGATCATTGGCAGGCCCACCTTGCAGTCCCTCGGGGCCGTTGCGTCGGTGGAGTACTTGAAGATGAAGTTCCCTACCGAGCACGGAATAGGTGAAGTAGTCGGAACTCAGGCTATCGCAAGGAGCTGCTATGCGAATTATCTCAAGGAGAGTCAGGACAAAGATGTTCACAAGGTTATGATGATCGATCCAGATTTTGACCCACGCCTCCCGAGCCGAGAAGAAATTGGCCCAGGAGACGAGGTCGAGGAAGTCGCCCCAGACCCAAATCAACCTGAGAAGAAGCTCAAGATTGGAAAGTATCTTGAATCAGGTACCAAAAGTGACTTAATTACTCTCCTATCTAATAGTTTAGATATATTTGCTTTGTCGCAGTCCGACATGACAGGGATAGATCCTCAAATAGCATGTTATAGGTTAAATATAGATCCTAAAGAAAAACCTATCAGACAGAAAAGAAGAGCTTTAAACTCCGAAAGGTATACTGCTCTGAAGGAAGAAGTAGATAAACTAATTTCTAACGGATCAATAAAAGAAACTAAATATCCTAAGTGGGTGGCCAACCCCGTCTTGGTTAAGAAACCCAACGGGAAGTGGAGAACTTGTGTGGATTTTACAGATCTGAACAAGGCTTGCCCAAAGGATAGTTTTCCTATGCCGAGAATTGATCAGTTAGTAGACGCCACAGCAGGTCATGAAATCCTAAGTTTCATGGACGCCTACTCTGGCTACAATCAAATTCCTATGTACGGTCCCGACCAGGACCACACGGCATTCATAACTGATCGGGGGCTATACTGTTATACGGTAATGCCTTTCGGGTTAAAAAATGCTGGAGCAACATATCAAAGATTAGTAAATCGAATGTTCGCCGAATTACTCGGGATCACAATGGAAGCATACATTGATGACTTGTTAGTTAAGAGCCGAAAAATAGTTGAACATACGAATGATCTTAGAAGATCATTCGAACTATTAAGGCAATATCGCATGAAATTGAATCCTCTAAAATGTACATTTGGTGTGTCCGCAGGAAAATTCTTAGGTTTCATCGTTCATGAACGAGGCATTGAAGTGAATCCAGAGAAGATCACAGCCCTATGGAACATGAGACCACCACGAAATATCAAAGAGGTGCAAAAATTGACGGGATGCATAGCTGCACTAAGTCGCTTTATCTCTCGGTCTACCGACCGAAGTATTCATTTCTTCAAAATACTCAGAGGCTCCAAAGAATTTGAATGGACCAAGCAGTGCGACGAGAGCTTCGAATCTCTAAAGGAACACTTGGCATGGCCTCCGACTTTGAGAAAAGTACAGGAGGGAGAGCCATTGGAGATCTACCTAGCCGTCTCGGAGCATGCAGTAAGCTCAGCACTAATCAAGAATGAGGGAAAACACCAAGTCCCGGTTTATTATACTTCGCGGCGTCTTAACGAGGCAGAAGGAAGATACCCGGAACTCGAAAAGCTAGCTTTCGCCCTCATCACTGCCTCTCGGAAGCTAAAACACTACTTCCTTGCACATCCGATTACGGTCCTCACCAATTTCCCACTGCGTCAGGTGTTGCAAAAGCCTGACGTATCCGGAAGGCTAATGAAATGGTCAATTGAGTTGACACAATATGATATACACTTCAGCCCCCGACCAGCAATAAAAGGACAAGCAGTCGCCGACTTCATTGCAGAGTTCACATACAGGCCAGTCGAATTCCCGATTTGGGACATGTATGTAGACGGAGCAGTCAACGAAAAGGGGTCCGGGGTCGGAATTGCGCTATCCAGTCCAGAAGGAGACAAGGTAAAATTCGCTTTAAAATTCAACTTTAATACTTCAAACAATGAAGCTGAGTACGAAGCTATGATACATGGGCTGCAAATAGCAAAAGATTTAGAAATCAAAAAGCTCAAAGTATATTCGGATTCTCAGTTAATTGTTAATCAAATGAAATGTGAATTTCAGGCAAAAGGCGAAAAGATGTCGCTATATGCCGAGAATGCCAAAAACTTAGCAAACGAATTCGAACTTTGCGAGATCACTCAAGTCCCAAGAGCCATGAACGTAGAGGCCGACGCGTTAGCAAAGCACGCCACTCAAGGATCAGACTCAGAGTCAATCCCAGTGATCAAAATTGGGCAGCCCAGCATCGAGCAGGCCACCCACGTGCTTCATGTCGAGCAACGAAAGTCTTGGCAAACTCCGATCAGAAAATACTTGCAGCAGGGAACCCTACCCAACGACAAGAACGAGGCTAGAAATTTGAAGTTCAGAGCTGCCCGATATTTCCTCGAAGGTCAGAATCTCTACAAAAGGGGATTTTCCCAAGCTCTACTCAAGTGCCTAGATGAAGACGAAGCCGAGTACGCTCTCAAAGAAATCCATGAAGGGATATGCGGAAGTCACATCGGAGGCGGAGCATTGGCGCAAAAGATCATCCGACAAGGACTCTACTGGCCGACATTAAAGGCCGATGCACGGCACATAACGCAAAGATGCGTCAAGTGTCAGAAGTTCTCAAACATCCCGAGGCTTCCACCTAATCCGCTCATCACCCTCTCATGCCCGATCCCATTCGCAGAATGGGGAATAGACCTAATCGGAGCTTTGCCAACAGGCCGAGGAGGATGCAGGTATGCGATTGTAGCCATCGACTATTTTTCAAAATGGGTTGAAGCCGAACCCTTAAATAAAATAACGGCCCATGCAATTGAGAAATTCGTATGGAAAAATATCATTACTCGTTTTGGAATACCAGTCAAAATTGTATCCGACCACGGAACCCAATTCGACTGCGATTCTTTCAAAAGCTTTTGTGACAAATATGGCATTAACAAAGTTTTTTCTACACCAGTCAGACCACAATCCAATGGATTGGTGGAGGCCGTCAACAAAACGATAAAACACGGCCTGAAAACAAAGTTAGACGAGCAAAAGTCAGAGTGGGTGGATATGCTTCAAGAAGTCCTCTGGTCATACAGGACCACCGAGCACTCCACCACAGGCGAAACACCTTTCTCCCTCGCATACGGTTCCGACGCGGCCATACCGACCGACGTCTTGATACCAACAATGAGAAGGGAAAAATACTCAACAAAGGTAAACAACGAAATGCTTGAAATTAATCTAGACCTGTTAGAAGAAAAAAGAGAAAACGTCAGATTAAGAAATCTAGCTAACCAGCAAAAGGTTTCTCGGTATTTCAACAGGAGAGTCCGACCAAGGTCATTCAAAGTCGGCGACAAAGTCCTCAGAAGAGTTTTTCTCCACACCAAAATCCACCAGGAGGGAGCCTTCAACGCAAACTGGGAGGGACCTTACATCATCCGAGAAGACTTCGGAAACGGGGCCTACCGACTACAACAGTTGAGCGGCGATATGGAGAAAAACCCCTGGAACGCTGAGCATCTTCGCCGATTTTACGTTTGACTTGTTTATTTGTTAATCTTTTAAAAAGCGGCTTGGTCGCATGTATCGCGTTTACAATTTCAAAAAGCGGCTTGGTCGCATGAATTATGTTCACTTGTTAATTTTTCGAAAAGCGGCTTGGTCGCCAAACTTATGATTTCAAGTAATTTTCTAACTTTCAAATTTTCTACTCGGAGTTTCGAGTAATCACGCGCTTATAATTTCAAGTATTTGTTCATCTTTCTTTCCTCTGTTCGCAATTACTTATGTATCGCATTATGTAGTACTTATCATAAATCATCTTTCAAAAATTTCGACAAAGTAAACTGGGCGGCTAGATAACTAACGAACAATTTTTAGAAAAATTACCTAGTAATAGTAGTACTTTACTTTACCAAATTTTTGAAACTAAATGTACACAAAATATAGATCCGACCAAGGATCACTTGTTCAAATCCCGAAAGGGAAAAACAAAAATTACAAAATGAAGATCCGACCTCGGACTGATTGTTCAAAACCCAAGCGGGTTAACAGAAATATAAAAAGAATATATAAAAACAACAACTATAAATCCTATTCCTGGTCGCCTTCTTCGCTAGCCCTTGACTCCGAGTCGAGATCAAGATCCGTCGCATCCAGATTAGGATTCTTCGGACCAAGAAGCCGAACAGCCTCGGTCATCCCAGCGGTATAGAGATCATCGCGCATATCACGATAATCGTCGGAAGCTTTGTACTCTTCCACCGCCGCTAGACGAGCAGCCTCGAGGTCTTCTCGGAACTTTCGAGTTAACTCAGACCTGACCTTGGCTGTCTCATCCTTGGCAGCATCTCTCTCCTTGAGAAATCGATCATTCCTTTGTCTCAAGGAGGTGAGCTCGGAGCCTAGCAGTCCGACTAGCCCGGTCATACTGACAAAATTCTGCAACGATCAAACGATCAGCCACAATGAGTTATCAAAAGAGAAGAGGTACCGACTAGACGAGTCAAAACTTACCGAAATCGCCAAGTCAGTGGCCTGGTTAAGCCTCTCCAAAGGCTCGAGCCTGAGAACCTCCTGAGCCTTCTCGGCAGGGAAACGCTCGCGGAAGAAAGAAACGACCGGAGCCAAAGGATCGGAGGTAGATGAAGGCTCGGCCAGACCCTTAGCGGGAGAAGAGCTCAGAGGCTCCGGAACCTTCGAAATCGACGAGGAAGCCCGTTTGCCGGCCGTCGAAGCCTTAGAAGCCTTGACGCGTTTCGGATTGGGAGGGATCAGCTCGGGAGCAGATTTCTTTTTTGCCATCTGGGCGATCTCTGTTAAGAAACGAAAATGAAAATGAGAAAAGAACATAAGTAAACTGAGAAAGGACAGGTAAAATACTTACTTGAATAAGGGTAATAATAATATTGGTCGAGCAGGTCCGGGTCCGATAACAGGAACGTCGACCGATCAGCCTCTGAAAGATAAAAAATTTCCGAGTGAAGTGGTCGCTCCTCCTCGGAATATTGCGGAAGGGGACCTGAAACCAAACATAAAACATATAAAAACCCAGAACAAAAGCCCGGCTCAGATTATCAAGCAAAAATTCTGGACCAAAATCACACCCAATTCCGAGAACGGAGCCCTTATGGGGCATCTTTCATAAGAGGCGTTCCCTTCGACCCAGAAGAAATGATCTTTCCAATTTTTCTGGCTGGTCGGCAGGCGAGTAACCACCTTAGACTGATCGTCATTAGCCCGAGCATAATAGTAACCATGCTGCCCTGGGGCCGACTTAAAAGAGTAGTATTGTGAGAAATCTTGCAAAGTGACAGGGCGATCATAAATCTTCGCCCACAACACGGCCATCCCGACAAAGATTTTATACACGTTGGGGACGAGCTGGGTAGGAGAACAACCCAGGTCGGACACGAACTGGGAAATGAGTGGATGCATTGGCAACCCTCCGATCACGTTCAAAATGGCCCTATTGAACGCAGTCTTTCCGACGGGAGGCTGATCGGCTCTCTCGTGTTCCAAAGGTGCCGAGAGAGTAATTCCCTCAGCTATCTCGAATTCCTCCCTCAACCCTTGTAGATATTTCTCGGTAACCCGAGAAGTCCAAACTTTGGCCGAAAACTGGCCCTCTTTCCGTTCAAAGACCAGGGCCTCTTCCTCTTCCTCTGGAAGATCAACCCCAAAAGTCCTCCCACTTGGACCCGGAGTGCCTTGAGAGCAACCCTCTCCTCGGTCTTGCGAAAGAGAAAGGCTCGTCGTATCACGAGATTCTGACCCGCTCTCCTTCGAAGAATCGGACGAGGACGATAACTCCACGACCATAGTGTCCCTACACGACAGGGAAGACGAGTCAATAACCTTTTTCTCGTTATCAACCCCCTCGGACTCAGGATTGGGAGGCACGCATGACTCATCATATGCCATTACAGGACGGTCCCATCCGATCTCTGGGATATGATACCACACGGGACTTCTGAGGAAAGGAAACTTGGACCCATCCAACAAGGTAACACTATCGGGATCAGGTACCGATCGCCGAACGACGCGAGGATCAAAGCTCAGATCAGGACGCGCAAGTCCACCCATAGCCCTAATGAAGTTGAGAAACTAAGATTCCTAAAGTCCGAAGGGTCCGAATACAATAAATAAAGAAGATACCGATCGCCAAACAACAATCTCAAAACAAAAGGAAGATATCAAAAACAATAAAACAAAAGAGAACAGACCTTACCCGCAAGATTGGAGGTCGGAAGATCCGAGCAAAAACGAAGAAGTCAAGAGAAAATCTGAATAAGCAGATCAAGCCGAGAACGCTCTGAGATCAGAATTCAGAAGAAAAAAGCGAAATGAATTCGAAAGTTGAGGATAGGCCTTATATAAAGACTTCATGAGCGGTGGAGATTAAGCTTGTCCAGGAAGCCAAACACATCTGACCGTCGAAGCAAAAGACGCTACGGTTCAGAAAGGCCCGATGACAAACGACGTCGTCCTGTAAAAAAGAAAGAATGAAGAATTCTACTCGGATCATCCCGAGACAAGTAAGCAAAGATGAACACGGTCACGAAGCAAACCGAAATAGTTCCTTACCATTTTTGCTAAAGAAAAAACCAAGAAACTGGGGGGTAGCTGTTACGGGATAAATTAGTCAGACTCCGACCTGGCTAGTCGGACCGCCGAGCAGAAATACGAATCCAGCACCGAGCTCAGGTTAAGTAAACCCAAGGGTCATCCATTAAAAAGGAACGAACCGTTCATAAGTTAAGAACGAAACCCACCGATCAGAACTTCGAAGAGAAGAGAAGAACGTGGGTCAAAGACTAGTCAAAACTAATAGAAAACATGTTTCAAGCTCTAAAACGCACACCTCGACGGTTCAGGAACCGCACGAGGAGCATTAACCGCCTACCTCAGAGAGAGGCGAAAATCAGTTACCCATAACCGTCCAGAACGTGAGATTGATCACCCCACGTTCCTCAAAATAACCGTCAAAGACACGACCAGACGAGGATAAATAGAGGCAGCAGCACAGAACGAAGCACGGACTTTTTTAGACACTTTTCTGTCACTTAGAATCTCTAGAAAACATTGCTCTCTTGTATTAGATTCGTCTGTATAAAGAGAAAATCTTGCCTAAATCACCTCTGTACTCGGAGGCCTTGTACTCGGAGTCGGTATATTTTCGTGAGATATTGTTGTACTAATTTTACAGGTCAACACCTTGGATTTTATCCGTTAAGTTTAAGTATTATGCTTATGCGCTGTATGCCATTTGAGAGAGAGATTCAAAGACACACTTGCAGTTTCATATATGAATTTTTGAAAGAAAGAAAATTATATCCATTAGTCAAATAGTTATTTTTCATTAAAATTATAGCCAAACAATTTAAATAATTACAAAAATAGTTCAACGTATGCATATGTCTTCATTATATAATGTCTCGTCATGTTTTAATTTTGACTAATTTCTTAATTTTAAAAAAAAAATGTAGCTAGAATATGAACGTGAGGGGTTTGAATGTATCATGTCGGACTTCCCTTTTTAAAATGGTATATTCATCTTCAAATTGAGGTGTATGATTCTTTAACCATTATAAACCCATTTTTTCAATTATAAATTTCTTAGATGCTAAAAGATTACTAATTGGTGGTTTTCGATTTTTCTTGAGAATTTTAAAAAATTTCTGAACTTTAAGTTTAATGATACGAAGAGCTCAAGTGTGTTTAAAATACTAGTAGCATTTATGTGAGTGTCTTGTGGAGGTTTGTAAATTTTTTTTGAGAGGTGATGTAGCTAAATAGGCAATTTAAAGTTATGAATTTGCAAAATAACCAAAATTTATTTTAATTTAGTAAAATAACCAAAATGTGCAGTAATCTAGTTTCAAAATTTTTTTTACCTCAATATTAATTATTTTGAAAGTGATAAATTGCTTATAATAATCGTTAAAAAAAAAAAAAAAAAAAAATCTTGGTTGGGAAAAATTATGAAAACGTAAATTTGTCTACTTTGCTAAAAATTGAAACTTTGGCTATTTTGCTAATCAATAAGCTTCAAATAGCTATTTTTACAATTATTATTACAAGCTAAGTCATTTAAAAAGTTACGATATGAATTACCTTTCGTGAAATTTGTTGTAACTAGCCAAGTTTGTCATTCTTATTGGGGGAATAACCCTAGTTTCATTTTATTAAGCAAATAGCCCATATTTTCGGCTCAGACCATAACGCCCTTGGTGAATTCGCGAATAGGTTCATTTAATTAACCTATTGGACTGAGTTAGGTTAATTAATTAACTTATTGGTTGAATATTAGTTTAGGTTCTTATTTTTTTGTGAGTAAAGTTAATTTACTAAATGATTGAATTCGGAATTAGGTTAATTAATTGAATGTTTAGAATATCAATTGACTTAAGTTATGATTTTTGTAAATTTTTTGTGAATTTCAAATCCTTTACGAATCAGTTAATTAATTAAACTAACTAACTCCAGTATGATTCGCGAATTTACAAAGTGTCTCTCCTCAATCCCCTCCATCGCCGCCGATTTCCTCTCCGCCGCCGATTCCTCTTCCCCCGCCGATTTTCGAGTCAATCTGAGCCGTCGATTCTCCGAGCATCGCCGCCGCCGGAGCTCGACGGAATCGACGCCGTCTATGGCGGATCTTGACGGCGTCTATGGCGGATCTCGCCGGCGACATTAGGGATCAGCAACGAGGATGGACGACGATTGGCGACGATGCGGCGGCGTGAAATGGATCGGCGGCGATCGGCGGCGTGAAGTGGATCAGTGGCGTGAAATGGACGAAGATGAGAACGAGTTTAGGTTTAGGTTTTGGAAAAATTGAGTTTTGCTCTTATATATGAGGGTAATTTAGGTAGTAAAATATTAATTGAGCTATTCACTTAATTTATTCAAACTTTGGCTATTCTCCTAATATTGGTGGGTTGATTGGACTAGTATGCTCACACTTCCTTTTTCATATATTATTATTTATTAATTTATGATTATTAATTTTAATTGACTTGTTATTCTCGTTGATAGGTGGATTGTGAAAATTAATTAATCAAACATCAATTAACTTGTAAAAGTAATGTTTGTTAATGACCACTTTGTTAAAATGCTCTTCTTATTAAATAAGGTTTACTTGTTGAGCATAAGCTTAGAGCATCTCCAATAAAGGTCCTCAAACTTTCATTTTGAGAGTTTTTTGATCTCCAATAGAGAACTCTAAACTTTTAATTTGAGGCTTTTAATACTACACTCTCATATTTCAGGGGCACTATTTAGATCATAAAAAAATATTGTTAAATGATTTATTAGTCATATTCTTTATAAAATTGTTAAAATTGACAATATTTTACAAAATTCAGTAAAATCTTTTTATTTTTTGGTACATAAAAATAAAAATATTTTAATTAGATCTTTTTTTTAATATAATCAATTGATATATTTACTAGTGGATGAATAAAAACACACATACTAGTAATATTATAAATTTAAATTAGCACAAACTATAATTGAAGAGTACAATATTTAATACACTATCACTCAGATTAAAAAAAAAATACATCAAGACTAATATGTAACTTCATTATTATTTGTGTGCAATTTTTTTTAGTATATGTTTTAATTAAAATGTAAATTTTTATTTTATTATTATTGCTGTGTAATTTATGTTGTAATCCATGTTTAATTAAAATCTGACTTTATGTAGAGTATGTTTTAATATTATGTATAGAAATATAATAATAATATTATCAAATATTGAAGACTAATATGCATTATCTAAAAATTTATAAGGATAAATTTGAAAGCCCCATTGGAGTAAATTTTTTTTATTAAACTCTTATTTTAAGGATAGGCCCTTCAAAATGAAAGTACACATTAGTCTTATGTTTTAAATAGGGAACTTAGCCATGCAACCCTAAAAAGAATATGGTATATTCAATGTATGTTGCTGATAAATTCGAAAGTAGTTGAAACATATTCATGACTAATTAGACAATTGTGTGGTTTATTGTAAAAATAAAATAAGAAATAAAAAAATATTCACCGATGCAATGAGTTTGTTTTTTTTTTTCTACACCTTTGTTAAATGATTGAAATCTCTAAATATATTTTCTTTTCATATGATAAAATATCTTTCCATCGTTCCTGGTCCCACTGAATAACTACTCGAAATCTGGCCCGTCCACTCAATCCAGAGGTCAAAAAGTCAAAGTAATTACGCTGTGAAAATTAATTCTATGATTGATGAGTTCTTGTCTGCAAATAAAATCACTTGACACTCGAACCAACTTCAAATTATTGGACTTGTTCGATCAATTCGCTCTATCCCGGTGAGTTTCGACTTTCTCATTTCCTCAATAACTTCATTGAATCTCTGCCCGGAGAAGATATCGATTGTAATTATAGACACCATTGCCGTTATGTACTTGTTTTGTTTGTCTATTACTTCGCTCTCTAAAAGTTGTGAACTTTGATTTCTTATCTAGATTCCGTATCCTCTTTGAATTTCTTGAACACCGATCTAACGCGTAAATCTTTCTCTCCGTGTAGTTTATTCATATACATTATACGCATGTTTGCTCTGTGCTGCTTGGTCTCAATTGATTGTCTGTTGGTGAACTCCTCATTAGTCTGCCAAATTTTATTGTTGTTTGGTATCATATAAGATTTGGTAGCTTCTGGTGTCAATTTTCAAATTAGGTTTTTGTTTATCTGAGATAGGAACGAATTAAATGATTCGACAAGTTTCTTTAATCTTGGTAGCAATTGGTTATTTGATTCTGACCTGGGTCTTTTTTTTTTTATTTTTTTTTTTTTATTTTTTTTTGCAGGCTCTGCGTTTTTGGTACGGATATTGGAAGCTAAATAAATAAATAAAAATGGACTTCAGTTCGTTGACTCGTCCGCAAGTGACCCTGATGGGGTCCGCGTTTTGCACGATGCTTTCGATGCATTTCACGGTCCAGTTGGTTTCGCAGCACCTGTTTTACTGGAAGAATCCCAAAGAGCAGAAGGCCATTCTGGTCATAATCCTCATGGCTCCATTATACGCGATAGTCTCGTTCGTGGGTTTACTGGACATTCAAGGAAGCAAAGAGTTCTTCACGTTCTTAGAGTCCATCAAGGAGTGCTACGAGGCTTTGGTGAGAGTTGTGACTCATCGTCTTGGCTTTGCAAACAATTTTTATTACTGACTTAGCTTCGTGTTTCTTTTCTGTCTTATGTCCAGGTGATTGCTAAGTTCATGGCGTTGATGTATAGTTATCTGGATATATCGATCAGCAAAAATATTGTTCCCGATGGGATCAAAGGGAGGGAAATCCATCATTCGTTTCCGATGACTCTGTTTCAGGTATAGAATTATCCCGTTTAGTGTTCTGGTTAAGAGAATTATTTTATTTTTTCTGGTTGTAGAATCAGCAATGAAAAGCCTAATTTGCTACAAGTAAAAAATGAACAATGTTGATGAATGAGTAGTGAATCGTTGTGCTCTTGTCTCTTGATTTATTTTGCTGTAGTCAGATTCCTTGTTCTCTCTCCACCTTTTATTCTCTATCTTGTGTTCTAAGTTCATCGGTTACATCTCGTTCTTAATCCAACATTTTAAGTCAGGCTAAGAACTTTTCTAGAGATTCAGGTAATCACTCGATAGTTAAAATCCCCGAAAATTTGCAAGATATGCTGTTCACTGAGCATTTACATGATGATGTGGAAATCATTTGTTTCTAACGATTCACTGTTTTCCATCGCTAATCGCAGCCTCACACAGTACGACTGGACCACCACAACCTGAAGCTTTTGAAATACTGGACATGGCAGTTTGTGGTGATCAGGCCAGTATGCTCGATATTGATGATAACTCTACAGCTAGTTGGATTCTACCCGGACTGGCTGAGCTGGACTTTCACAATCGTTCTCAATGTCTCGGTCTCTCTGGCTTTGTACTCTCTCGTCATCTTTTACCACGTCTTTGCCAAGGAATTGGCACCTCACAAGCCGCTTGGGAAATTCATGTGTATCAAGGGGATCGTCTTTTTCTGCTTTTGGCAGGTAAATCCTCTGTAATAAATAAATTAAAAACAAAGATAATAAGCTATTTTAAGGTAGGAATAATATGCAAATATGGCCTATTGAATCGAGTAACCAGGCTTTCCGTGTAGCCTGAGTGGTAGCTACAAATCAAATAGATCATAGAGACCACTTGGGTTTGTCAAAAACTCATCTAGTTTATTATTGTAGCTTTCCTCAGTGGTTATGTGGTGTAATCGGAGACTCCCAAATTCTGAGCCGAAACTGTTGTGTTCTTAATTTTCCTGGGTCCTGATGTGGTTCATTTTTTTTTGGGTAGATCTCATATTCACATGATATAATCCACACTTCACAATGTTGAATTTTGTGTTTGCAGGGAATTGTGCTGTCGGGACTAGTATCGATGGGCGTAATCCGATCCCACCATTTCTGGCTAGATGTGGAACACATCGAGGAGGCGATTCAGAACGTGTTGGTGATTTTAGAGATGGTCATCTTTTCGGTTTTGCAGCAATACGCTTACCATGTTGCACCTTACAGCGGAGAAGTGGACGCCAAGATGAAATCTAAGAAGCAAGAATGAGATACGAGTAAAAACCAATAAATAAGATTGAGATGGACAGAGATGATCTTATGAGCTCGTCTAGCGACAACTGATCGGTATTGCTCTTTGTTCATGTTGGTGAGAATTTTGGAGATGGTGTGGGCTGTGTAAGAAGATTTTGTAATCATGTGAACGCTCAAGAGTCGGTGATTTGTAGTTGCTTGTTGCTAGGCTGTGCTAAATAATGGGGAATTTTGCAACTTAATGGTTTTTTTTATGTTCATTCTAAAAATATCGACTAGCAAAAAGTTTTTCAAAATTGAAACTGCACGTATTCTAAAATAAACTGTAAATAGTAGAAAGGGATTGAAAAAATAAGTTAGCAAAGTTTGTACGTCAAAAGAAAGAAGAAGAAGACATTTAAGCTTTCCATTTACCATACTGATATCAAAACTATTACGAATTTTTTTGACCGATTTTTGTTTTTGTTTTTGAGTTGCTGATTAATCCTACGAATCATTTGAAGATTTTTATTTTTTTTTTTATTTTTTTTATTTTTTCATTTGAAGAAATTCGTTTGAAGATTTATTGATATTATGCTAATTTATTGACAAAGATGTCAATAAATCTTCAAAAATTATGGTTATCAATAAATTTTTTAGATGTTAATAAATCTTCAACAGACTCATAATCTTCAAACGAATTAAATTTTTTTGAAGATTTATTGACATCCATGTTAATAAATTGACAAATTGTTAATAAACTTTTAAACGAATCTCCAAATTCTTCAAATTAAAAAACAAAAAAATCTTCAAATCTATGGGGAACAAAAATGAACGTCCGGAAGATTCAGCAACTCAAAAAATGCAGCCACGCTAGAGAGAGAGAGAGAGAGAGAGAGAGAGAGAGAGAGAGAGAGAGAGAGAGAGAGAGAGAGACCACAATTGTACCTCATAAACACCACAATCCAAAGATCCGACTCTGATTTATGTCGTTATGCAGTGAATTCCAAATCCAACTCTAACTCAGATTTATGTGCGTGTTGAATTGTATTGTGAGCATATATATATATATATATATATATATATATATATAAGATGCTAATTAGTTGAGGCAATGATTTGGTGCAAATAGAGAGATGGCTGCTTCGACGATCGGAAGAAAATGGCTACCGAGACTCGAACAGATTTTGTTCCTAGACGACATTGAATCTTTCATGATTCGATATTCGTTTTTCAACGATTTCCTTGCGCCGATTTGGGAGAAACACCAATCTCGACTCATACCCTCCATAAGCGACTTCTTCTTCTTCAATCCTAAGCATTGCACCAATACTACTACTTTCTCTCGTCTATTCAATCAGTTCTATGCATTTACAAATAAATAAATAATTAACTAACTGATTAGCCCGCGTGCATATGTTTTCTCAGGTCTCGTGGCAGACCAACGCAACGACGAATCGAACGCCGTCGAAGCCATGTTGTTCAAGTCTTTGTGTTTGTGAGAAAGCTGTATTCAAAGTCATGATTATCTAGGTGAGCTCCGACTTTTATATTTGTTATGTCGGCCCATCCGTAATTTGATATACCTTATTTATGTATATCAACCTGGCCAACCATTCATTCATCAAAATTCTATACAAGTATAAGGCTTTAAATTCGAATCTAAGCCCATAATCTTCTAAACTAAAAGGCCAATAATGATTGATGACAATGACAGCATCTCCACCTCTTTTTATACTATATTTCTCTTATAAAGTTTGTACTCTTTATTTTATGTGGGACAAATTTTCTGTCTTTTCCTTCCTGTTCTTGTTGTTCTTTGTTGCTAACGTGGATACCACAATGCAAAATTATTTCATTCCATACGTGTACAGTATATCAAACATTATAAGTATATCGAATTCGTAACTTGTTTCCTTTTTTTCTTTGTTAGTATTTCATTTTTTTTTTCAATAATTTTTATTACTTTATTTCTATTTATTCTTTTATCTTTTTTATTCTTTATTCATTTTTCTTAGTGTTCTTAACCTTTCAACACTATTAAACATAAATGATAATTCTATATTATTGTAAATTCAACACTATTAATAATTCTTAAATTTTTCATCTAATTAATTAACAATTTGATAATTTATCATCAAACATAAATACAACCACATGTATTATCATTAAATTTTATAAGGTGATAATATTGATAATAACTATGTAAATATTTTGAATTTACATTAATATTGATAATAATTATATATATATATATATATATATATTTGTATTTATTTGTTTACTGGATACCGCCTCGGTAAATTCGGTATTTGCTGGTAAACTACGTCGATAACGATAAATTCACCGGTATAGTTTACCCTTACCCTCACTGGATACCCCGGTAAACCAATGGTATCTCTTAGTAACCCAACAAAATCTGAGCCTCGGTATGACATCGGTAACGATATTCGAATCCTTGGTTTAAACGGGCCGGACAATACCCATTATATATATACAAAACACTGTTCAATAAACAATGTTTTGTTTTTTTTAGAAATTTTTTTTTTCAGAAAAAATAAAAAATTGGACACTAAACATAAGTAGTGTTTATTCGTATGTATTTTTTTTTTTTAAAAGATAAAAATGTCTCTAAAAAACTTTAAATACATTTTTTTAAACTTAAATATTTTTAAATATGTCTCTACATATTTCTTCTCTCAAACTAAAATATTTTAATTATTCTGCGGAAACCCGCGGAACGTTCTTATAAGATAACCGGGTAGGACCCTTTGAGATTATAGCTATTTGTTATAGCCACGTGAGAGCCTCCGGAGTCGAGTTGAGAGCCTCATGAGTAAAGTTGAGAAGATTATAGTTATATATTAACTATGTTATAGATTATTATGGATATGGATTGATAGATTATGAAAGGAAGTGTACTTTTGGAGTGACGAGTGAGTGAGTATTATCAAGTATCAACCTTGATCATCATCATTCAACTTAGATACGTATCAATTTCCTTTTTGTTTTTCAGAACAATTTTACGCATAAAATCTTTATCAAAATAAAATTTACCCATCAAATCAAAGGCTTTATGGACTAGCCTCCAAACAGTCACTTCACACTCATGGCGAGAACTAAAGCGACAATGTAGCTTTTTTCAGTCTCATTCAAAAAGAGAGATATCGCTTTTATTTTACAGTAATACATAGAAAGCACAAAGATGATAATGGTTGACGAGAGAGTGAGATGGTTGACACATTACTCATCAAATCATCAGATACTTTTAGTTGGCGATGGAGATTTCTCATTTTCTCTCGGCTTGGCTAGATCTTTTGGCTCCGCTTTCAACATTGTCGCTTCTTCTCTTGATTCTTACGGTAACGTACGATTATTATTATTTTTAAATATCATTGTTCTACTTCCTTTACCGGTTTGTTTGATTTTTGCTTGTTTATTATGATAGAAGCGAATTTGTGGGGCATCTGAAGACTTGATCGCCTTTATTCCATCCATGCAAATAATTTTTTTATATTTTACTTGGGTTGAAGAACGCATGTTTTAAAATTTGGCCTTTAAAGTTTAAAGTTTGAACTAATTTGTAAAAACAAAAAAAAAAATAATACTTTCTTGTGGGGTTTAGTTAGTTTGATCAGAGGCAGAGGACATTTGCTTTGTCCTTCGGAAACAGTCGAAAATCCCTTCTATTATTGGTGTGACTTGGGTAGTAAGAATGGGAAGGAGTGATAATTTCTTATTTATTTATTATAAATGTGGTGGTTGTGGTGACAAAGTTCGCAATCTATGATTCTGCCTCAAGTAGTATCTATCTTTGTATGTACTAAATTATCCATGTTGTCTTGATGCTCATAGCTGTGTGTGTGTCGTGTTTTTTTTTTTTTTTTTTTTTTTTCATTTTTAAAGATGGATCTATAAAAAAAAAACCCAAGTATGTGCTTGTAATTCCACTCTTATCTTTCAGGTTTTTTTTTGTCATCGAGTAGTGTATATAAAAATGGATCCTAGGTTAGTGACACTTTGGAGCTTGTTGTATTAGGCTTCTTCATTGCTTTATTGGGAAGAAAGGAAATCGAAAAAAATGAAAAAAAACCCGCCAAGTCTCTAATAAAACTCTTTCATTTCCATTCATATATTCACTGATCAGACGATGTGATCAAGAAGTACAAGGAAGCGAAATCAAACTTGATGATACTACACGATCTTGGGGCCGATGTCTTACACAGCGTTGATGCGACGAAAATGAGACTCCACACCGATTTGAGGAACCGGAGATTCGACCGAATCATCTTCAACTTTCCTCATGCGGGTTTTCATGGACGTGAGAGAGAAACCCGCTTGATTGAGTGAGTAAAAAACTGATTCCATATTTTGATTCTCGACGAATATCTCTATATTTGCCAATATTCATTTCTGTCTTTTTTACTTGATTTGTGGTCGTTAAACCTGCTTTGACACAGAAAGCACAAGTCTTTGTTGCGTGGCTTCTTCTCGAATGCAAAGGGAATGCTCCGAGCAGACGGCGAAATCCACGTGAATCACAAGACCACAACTCCGTTCTCTCTCTGGAACTTGGAGATTCTCGCTTCGTCAAACTCGTTGGTGTTGATCAAGCTTGTGGATTTCAAGATCGAAGATTACATGTCTTACAGGCATAAAAGAGGGGACGGAAAGAGGTGCGACAAGCCTTTTCATTTAGGAGAAGCGAGCACATTCATGTTCAGGCTCTCTCCGAGGCTCTACAAGAAGCAAGGAACGGCTTCGCGGTCGGTTTCGATTCTAAGGACCTCCGATCAAGGTCAAGCACGGGATTCGATCAATATCTTTCATCCGGGGCGATCTCAGAACAGCCGTTGTAATGGTACAGCCAAGTTTGAACTAGAAAATGGCACTAGAGAGAGGCGCGGTTACCATAGAGACCGGAGAGCCAAGTATGTCTCGCGGCATAAACTCGATCGGAGAGCGTTTCGTTTCACAAGCTCGAGCCGAGACACTCTGATTGCACCCGTGTTCCATCAGAGATCCTCTTATTATATAGACTCTCGAGCGCCTGATTTTTATCGGGCTTGTTGCCGTGATTTGGCCTCTCCGGAGGAGACTTGTAACCGAAGAGACTCTCGCGCGTCTGATTTTGATCGTCCTTGGAACCGCGATGAGGATTTAGACTGTAAGATGAGTTATAGGCGGCTAAGGCTATGTCGACCGAGCTGATACTTTGGCGTTTCGTGAGGGAATATCAAGACCATGAAGAGCCATTTTCAAGTGATAATAGTCTTAGAATTTCTAGATTGCTATGACTTGAATTTGCTGTTGTTTTGTTGGCTTTTTTGGGCATATTTTGGGGGTTGAAAGTAGCTCTGGTTAGACTTAGAAAATGTGTTAATCTCTTCAGAAGGTTTTTTGTGCCATAAAACTTGTGGGCATTGGAAGGAAGATTAATATATAGGGAAATGGATATATCTATAAGTAAAATGATTACTTTTTTTTTTTTTTTTTTTTTTTTCAATTCAGAAAATCTTCTAATTCTATGATAACCTTTTAAATGAAATATTTTGGATGGTTATTAGCGGAATAAAATAGACTTACTCGTGTGTTTTCTAACGCTATTCATTTATAAAAGTTTTTTTTAGTTATATAGTCATTTGATTTATAACGTTTTATATAATAGTCAATTTTTTATTAATTTTCTGTAAATAATCATCTCAATTTATTTACGAGACTAAAAAAAAAAAAAAAAAAAATAGACGGAATGTTTTCAGATAATTTTTTTTTTTTAGTGTCGTTAATAAGTTGAAGTGATTATTTATAAAAAAAAAATTATAAAATGTTTTGGCTAATTTTTTCTTTATAAAAATAGTACGTCAGGAGTGAGTGACTTTAGTGAGTATCAACCGAATGTTCAAATTAGATACGTGTCAATTTCCCACTTTTTTTTTTTTTTTTTTTTTTTGATGATCAATCTCACACCAAAAATTGTCAAGGCTTTACGACGAACCAGTCCCCAATAGTCTCTTCACCGTCAGGAGGGAAAGTAAAGCTTCGATTTTTTTTCATAACGCAACGATGATAATGGGTGGCGAGAGAGAGAAATGGTTGACACACTATTCATCGAATCATCAGATACTCTTAGTTGGCGATGGAGATTTCTCCTTTTCTCTCTGTTTGGCTCGCTCCTTTGGCTTGGCTTACAACATTGTCGCTTCTTCTCTTGATTCTTACGGTACCGTACAGTAATTTTTAGTTCTAGTGCAATAAGTTTTTAAATAATCCTTGTTCTGTTTCTTCCATCAGTTTATTATTATCGATAAATTTTTTAAAGGTTTTTTTTTTTCTTGGAAATGAGGCGTCTTGAGACTTGATCACACCTTGATTCCATTCACGCAATTAATTTTCTCTATTTACTAGGGTTGAAAAACGCACGGTCGAGGAAAAAATAGCATGGTGAAAAAAGGGTTTTTAATTTTAAACTAAATTTTAATAAAATACATGTCGTGGGGTTTAGTTAGTTTGATCAAGAAGTGAGATTTCTCGATTTTGGACAAGAACCAGAACTAGTGGACATTTTTGTACCGCTTTACCCTTAAGAAACAGCCGAATATCCCTTCCATTTTTTTATGTGACTTGGGTAGTAAGATAAGGAAAGAAGTATAATGATTTTTTTGTTCATCATAGCCTTTTTGTTTCGTTTTATTTTGGTAGATTTTGGTTTAATAGTGGTGGCGGTGATTTATCTAGATCATCCTATTCATGACAAAGTTTGCTACTCAATGTTTCTTCTTTTTTATTTTTTTTTTATATATATTTATAAAACTCCATATTTCTTCTTTAAATGGTATATTTTTTTTGTATTTATCATTTTGTCCTTGTTTGCTTGATGTTTATGTAATTTCGGGGTTTTTTTTTTATCCATGTTTGCAACTCTGTATTTTCTGCTTTGGAAGCTCAAGTATGTGCTTGCATTGCCACTTTATCTTGATGCCACTTTGGAGTTGTTTATGTTAGGAAAAAATAATGTTAAATCTCTGATAAATGCTTTTATTCTCTTCTCATATTGTCTGATCAGACGATGTGATCAAGAAGTATAAGGAAGCAGAATCCAACTTGATGATACTACGCGCTCTCGGGGCCGATATTTTACATGGAGTTGATGCGACCAAAATGAGACTCCACACTGATTTGAAGAACCGGAAATTCGACCGAATCATCTTCAACTTTCCTCATGCGGGTTTACATGGAAGTGAGAAAAAAACCCGCTTGATTGGGTGAGTAAAAAACTGAATCCTTATTTTGATTCTCGATGGATCTCTGTTGGTTTCATCTAGAGAACCCAGAATTTATAAATTAAAAAAAAAAAAAAACAATTTGGTTCTTTGGGAACAATTAAAAAAACAATGTGCCCTTTTCTTTTCTGTAATTTTTCGCTGATTTGTTGTCGTTAAACCTGCTTTGACACAGAAAGCACAAGTCTTTGGTGCGTAGCTTCTTCTCGAATGCAAAAGGTATGCTCCGAATAGACGGTGAAATCCACGTGAATCATAAGACCACATCTCCGTTCTCTTTATGGAGCTTGGAGAAGCTCGCTTCGTCAAACTCGTTGGTGCTGATCGAGCGTGCGGATTTCAAGATCAAAGATTACCCGTCGTACTACCAAAAAAGAGGGTTCGGAAAGAAATGCGACGAGCCTTTCCCATTGGGAGCAGCGAGCACGTTCAAGTTCCGACTCTCTCCCAAGCTCTACAACTACAAGGAGCAAGGAACGGCTTCACAGTCACGTTCGATTCTCAGGACCCCCGATCGGGTTCAAGTATGGAACTCGATCAATCCCTTTGATCCGGGTCAATCTCAGACCACTGAGTTTGAACTAGAAAGCGGCACTAGAGCGAGCCGCTGGTTTGACAAAGAGCCGAGATCCGTGTCTCGAAAAAGAGAACCGAGCCCCGAGCTACTACGAGGATACAGCCGAGTGAAACGCCGTGGCTTGAACATTTGCATCGGGTTTGATTTGAGCAGAGACGGTGAAGAGAAGCGTCTCGGTAGAAGCATTAGCCACCGAGGAACGCACGTCTCACGACCTGAACTCGATGATCAGAGAGTGTTTCATTTGACGGGAAGTAATGAAATGTCCTCGAGCCAATACACACTAATTACATCTATATTCCATCAGCAATCCTCGTCTTATCATAGTGACTCGCGTGTCTGATTTTGATCCGGCGGAGGATTTGAACCGTGAGATGAGGCATAGGCTTGGCTATGTCGACCACGCTGATCCTCTGCGTTAAGTGAGGGAATATCGAAGCCACGAGGAACCTATTTCAAGTGATAATACTCTTACAATTTCAAGATTACTTTGACTTGAATTTACTGTTTTTATTTATATAGGCCTTTTATTTTTGGAATATTTGGGGGGTTGAAACTTGAAAGTAGCTGTGGTTACAAGGAATGTTAAGGTTTAGAGGGCTTTTTTGTGCCATAAAACTCGTGGCATTTTGAACTTGTGGCATTGGATGCCAGATTAATATTTACTCTGCTCTCTAAAAGATTTATCTTATTTTTGCAGTTATCTTCAATATAAATGTTTTCAGTTCTTTTTATTTATTTTTCTTTCTTGTCCTGAGAGTAAGTGAAAACGGACCAAAAAATTGAAAATCTTGAGAGTAAGTGAAAACGAACAAAAAAATTGGATCAACTGATGAATGTCATCGGAAACGATCAAAGTATTGGTTGCATTTTTTGCGATTTATAATTTTACATATATTTTTTTTTATAGTAAATTTGCGATATTTGAGATATTTACGAATTTTATGCTATATTTATACGATAAGTAAGATAATTTGTGAAATATATTTGAATGTTAATGTTACCGTTGTAGACATCTATTACACCCTTACACGGTGGCTTGGCTGGCGACACGATCAAAGTATTGGTTGTATTTTTTGTGATGAATTTATAATTTTACATATATTTTTTGCAGTAAATTTACAGTATTTAAGATATTTACTTTTATGCAATAAATACGATAAATAAAATAATTTGTGAAATACAGTCGAATATTAACATTGCATTGTAGACATTTGAATCAAATTGAGGACAATGCTCAAAGAAATCGGAAAACACAATGTCGTCCAAGTTGTGACCGACAACGGTTCGAACTACAGGAGTGCTGGGTTGAAATTACAACGAAAGTACCATGTGTACTGGACACCTTGCGCCGCACATTGTCTAGATCTGATGTTTGAAGATATTGGGAAGAGATATAGTGTTAAGCATACTATCAAAGCTGCGAGGGATGCGACTAAGTTCATCTACAACTACAGCACTGTGTTGTCCAAGTTACGGGAGACATCCCCAGGTGAAATCATCCGTCCCGGCGCAACAAGATTTGTCACGAACTATCTAGCTCTCAGAAGTCTCCGAGAGAAAAGAGCTGCGTTGAGGACGATGTTCAGTAGTCAATGGTGGGATGATTCCAAATTGAGTGCAACTCTTACAGGTAGATCCGTATCTGAGACTTGTTTAAATCCCAGATTCTGGCATTCGGTGGACGAAGTGTGTGCCATATTCGAGCCGATGTACACCACTCTTCGATTAGTGGACACTGAGGTGCATCCCACGATGGGATTACTATACTACGTCTTCCACGAGATGAAAAAGAAGTTGGAAGCGATGAGTGGGAAGAAATGAGTTGTCGACATCGTGAACCACAGATGGAGTACTCAAATGGAACATTCACTACACATTGCAGCTTTCTTCCTAAATCCAAAGTTGCTGTTTAACCCCGATATAACCATGAACAATACTCACATGGCCGTTGTCACAAAGGTTTTCGACTTCTTGCATCCGGATCTTGATGGGTCAACTCTTGGGAGAGAGGTATAAAACTATAAATTGTTACAAGCAAGGATTTAAATACCGTTACCGTTACCGTTCCGAGGTTCAGAATTTACTGGTAACCGCTGGTACCGTAAAGGAATACCGAGGGAAGCAGGAAAAAAAAGGAAACCGGTACCATTGAACTTACCGTTACCGTTGAGGAATACCGTCAAATACCGTATTTACCAAGAGGAATCCAGAAAAAATATACAAAAAAACATACATAGTACGTAGGATAAAATTCATAAAATTAAAAATAGTGTACAATATTTCAATACATTACCAAATTACAAATACAAAGTTCAATAGTACAAACCAAAATGATAAAATTCAATAGTACAAACCAAAATGATAAAGTTCAACACAATCCACTAAATACCATAGTTCAAATTCAACATAAAAGAAATAATTTGAACTAAATCATCAAAAACTAACGATAAATTTCGTGAAGAATACTAAATATCATCAGATTTTAAGAATTGTCGGTATTTGACCGGTATTTGACCACTTACCGGTAAGCTTCCGTCGGTATGCGTAAAAATTGCCTAAAGAGTGTCGGTAAGTGGACGGTTTCCCCGAAAATCGGAACGGTTTCCTCGGAATCCAAGAAAAAAATGGAAAGTGAACGGTTTTGTACATTCCGGTACCGGGACTTTGAAAAAAACGGTTTCCGGACCGGTTTCCGTCCGGTTTCCCCGGAATTTCAAACCTTGGTTACAAGCTATATCACATTATGAATATATGAGTCTTATTTGATTTTCTAATTACAGTTAATCGCATTTCGAGACGCTCGAGTGGACTTCTCACAAAGAAGTGTTGTTTCGGCACGAGGCACCCTTTGTGCAAGTAAGCTTGTGAGATGAATTGTATGCATTAACTATGTCATGGAATGGTAAGAAATTACATGATATGATTTATGTCACATGATTACAGGTGAGTGGTGGGAGCTTTACGGAAATTGGACCCCGACTTTACAGACGTTGGCCATTCGAATTTTGTCACAAACTTCATCCGCCGCCGCTTGTGAGAGGAATTAGAGTACATTTGCCCTCGTCCACACAAAACAAAGGAACCGTCTAGCGTACAGCAGACTCGAGAAGCTTGTTTTCTGCTCATACAACATGAAGTTGCAGCTCCGTGAAGCAACTCGGATTCACGACAACAACCTCAACCCGATGGATCCTTTGGATATCATCGAACGAGCTTTCGAACGCTCGGGGAATGACAATGAGGGAGACGACGAAATGCTCCGCTGGATTGACGAAGTTCACATGGACGACGTCAACCAGAACCCGAATCCGGCAGTAGTTGAAGCGGCTCGAGAGCATGGAGTTGATCCGGAGTGAGTGCTGAACGAGGACGTCCAACCTTAACACGGATCCGGAGACAGTTCGGATTCAGATGACGAAGGTTCAAGCAGTAGATCAAGCGGAGCAGGTGGAGGTGCAGGTGACGGTGGATCAGGGGGAGGTGATGGAGGTTCCTATCGGTCTAGGGGTTCTTTTACTGCTGGAGGCACCTCATTGATGTCGGCGGTGCTCAACTTGGATACGCACCATCGCAAGAAGATTTTGATCGTCTTCATCACCCTGCCTTTTTTGATTCAGGATACGGGCGCGGAGGTCAGGGCGAAGGTATGAATGGTGCCATGTCATTTACGTCTAGCAATGACGTTGATGACTTGTCCTACAACTTCGGATCGATATCAATTGGTCCTCAAAGCACAGAGTCATTTTATGATGACAGATCTTCCAGTTACAACCAGGACGCCTATGCATCAACTCACGCTCCCGAAACGGTGCGACCATATCCAGGTTATCCCATCTACTCCATGTCTGTTGGTTCATCTCAGTATGAGTACGACTATCACTTGGACAGGTACTTTCGTGCATGTGCTCATTATATGACGTAGTATGATTACTGTATGACCGGTGCATACGGTCGCTTTGAGTAGTCATTTGTATTCCTCCTTTGTTGAATTTGTTGAACTATAGTATTTGGTGGATTGTGTTGAACTTTATCATTTTGGTTTGTACTATTGAACTTACTTTTTGTTGTGTTTGTAATTTACTTTGTTGAAACAGTCTACACTATTTTTAATTTTATGAATTTTATCCTACGTACTTTGTATGTTTTTTTGTATATTTCTTTTCTGAATTCTCCTCGGTAAATACGGTATTTGACGGTATTTCTTTACGGTAACGGTAAGTTCAACAGTACCGATTCCCTTTTTTTCTCGTTTCCCCCGGTATTCCTTTACGGTACGGGGGGTTACCAGTAAATTCGAAAGGTCGAAACGGTAACGGTAACGGTATTTCGATCCTTGCATTTGATATGCGGAATTTCGCGCGGTACCATGATATTGGAAACCTTTGTCCAAATACATTTTCATACGTCATACCATCGGTCAATGAGTCAATGCAATTTCAAATATTTTGGTATTGACTTTAGACACGTGTCAATTTCCCTTTTCGGAACAATTTTTAAACAAGTCAAGGTATCAATATTACGATTTACGAGTTGTACGAAGTACGTTTCGATAAAATAAAAAAAAATTGTACGAAGTACGAACTAGTGCCAAACAGTCACTCGACTTCCGGAGAGTGGAGAATCAAGGTCATCTTATAGCCTTTTCAATTAGCGTTCTGAGAAAGCCTTTCTCATTCTCATTCAAATAGAAAGATTTGTGCTTTCGTACTCAAAGATGATCATTTTTTACGAGGGCGAGAAATGGGTGACACACTATTCATCGAATCATCAGATACTGTTGGTTGGCGATGGGGATTTCTCTTTCTCTCTCTGTTTGGCTCGCTCCTTCGGCTCGGGTCACAACATAGTCGCTTCGTCTCTTGATTCTCATGGTACCGTACAACAATCATTTTAAAAATATTCTTGTTCTAATTTTTTTCATTATTTTTTTTTTTCAATTTGTTTGTTTATTTGTTTATTATGATTGAAATGATCTGTGTGTCCTCTCGAGGCGTGATCGCCTTATTTACTTGGGTTGAAGAACACATGTTAGAGGAAGGAAAGAAAAATGGAAAAAAGGGGGTTTGAAATTCAAACAAAATTTTAGAAAATACATTTCTTGGGGTTTAGTCAGTTTGATTTAGAAAGTGAGACTTATCGATATCGGACCAGAGACAGTGGATAATTTGGCATCGTTTTCCCCTTAAGAAATAGCCTAATTTCAATTTCTACTTTCGTGTGACTTGGGTAGTAAGAAAGGGAATGTTTTTTTTATTCATCATAGCCTTTTTGTTTTTGTAGAATTTAGGTTTTGGTTTGATGGTGGTGGAGATTTAAATAAATTATCATATTCTGAACAAACTTCGTACTCATGTTTCGGCTTCAAATGGTATATATGTTTCTTGTGTCCATTCTAGTTCTATTTAATATTTTTCTCTAGTATGTGCTTCTTTCGCCACTTTATCTTTTAATTTATGCGTCATCAGTTAGTGAATATAAAATTGACTTCACTCTGGAGTTGGTTTTGTTAGGTTACGTCATAGCTTTGTTGGAAAAATGTAAAATATCTTATAAACTCTATCATTTCCGTTCTTATGTTGACTGATCAGATGGTGTGATCAACAAGTACAAGGAAGCAAAATCAAACTTGGTGAAACTACATGGTCTCGGGGCCAATGTTTTTCATGGTGTCGATGCGACAAAAATGAGACTCCACACTGATTTGAGGAACCGGAGATTCGACCGAATCATCTTCAACTTTCCTCACGCGGGTTTTCACGGGAGAGAAGACGACACACGCTTAATTGAGTGAGTTCTATTTCCCATTCACAGCGTTCTTTCGAGCCGCGTTAAATTTATAGAATATTCGATGTTCTTGTCCTTAAACCTGCTTTGACACAGAAAGCACAAGTCTTTGGTGCGTGGCTTCTTCTCGAATGCAAAGGGAATGCTCCGAGCGGACGGTGAAATCCACGTGAATCACAAGACCACGCCTCCGTTCTCTCTCTGGAACTTGGAGGCTCTCGCTTCTTCAAACTCGTTGGCGTTGATCGAGCGTGTCGATTTCAGGATCGAAGATTACCCGTCTTACAGGCAGAAAAGAGGGGACAGTAAAAGATGCGACGAGCCTTTCCCTTTAGGTGCAGCGAGTACCTTCATGTTCCGACTCTCTCCGAGGCTCTACAAGGAGCAAGGAACGGCTTTGCGGTCGGGTTCGTTTTTCAGGAACCCATTCGACCCCTTTGGCATAGTCGCATTTGAAAATGGAATCAGAGCAAGACCTGGTTTCTTCGGTGACCGTGTAAGAGAGCCGATCCCCGATTTACGAGGATACAGCGGAGCAGATCGCCATGGCATGAACGTTCGCACTGGGTTTGATCTGAGCAGAGGCTGCTATGATATGGCTGTCGAGAGAGGCTTGAGCCACCCGGGAACGCACGTCTCGGGATTTGAACTCGACTCGAGAGCGTTTCATTTGATGGCCGGTAATGAGGAACGTGGTTTCGGTTTCGGTTTCGGTAGAGACTCGAGGACGGCCGTGTATCGACCTGAAATGAACTCGAGCCGCGACGCTCTGATCGTTCCTGTGTCGCATCGGAGATCGTCGTATCACGTAGACTCTCGCGCGTCTGATTTTGATCGCCCTTGGTTCCGCGATGCGATCCCTCCGGCGGAGGATTTAAACATGAGGCATAGGCTAGGCTATGTCGATTGTCTTGATCCTTTGCGTTTAGTGAGGGAATATGGAAACTATGGAGAGCTCTTTTGAAGTGATAGCAGGTTTAGAATTTCCAGGTCGCTGTGACTTGAATCTGCTGTTGTATTTTAGGCCTTTTGGAATATTTCACGGTTTTAAAATAGCTCTGGTTAGAAGGAATGTGGAGCTTTCTGAGGACTTTTTGTGCCGTAGCTTATGGCATTTTGAACTTGTGGCATTGGAAGCTAGAATAATGTTTCCCTGCTCTCTAAAATGTTTGTTTCTTTTTCAAAGTCATCTTCCCATTTAAATGACCGCTTTTTTTTGGTTTTTTTTTTTCTTTAAAGAAAGAAAAGAAAAAAGAAAATTGTTAGCTGGATGGTTACCTCATTAAAATTAAAATTTTGGCTTAATTATTCAAATACTAAATATATAGCGTAATTTATGTTTCACTTTGAATTATTTTCTTAATTATTAGATAATTGGACAAAATTCTAACTTAAAAGGTTTTAAGTAGGCCATGTACCTAACTCTTTTTTTCTCTTGATTTTTTTAATTTCGGAGTTCAATTTGGTAATCACCTATAAGGAACTCTAATAAAAGGCGAAGCAGCTATCTAGTCATTTTTAAGTTTCAGTTTGGCAAAATAATCCAACTTTTCAAAGTCGAGTCAAAGTAGCCAAAATTTTAAAAACCTCAAAAAATACCCCTAAATTGTCCGTACTCTCTTCTTCTTATTATTACCCAAACACATAACAGGTTGACGACCAACTCTACACAGACTTAGCAAAAAAAGATATTTGCAAACCATATGTGGCGGCGCATCGATATTCGAACATGGACGGTGCTGACAATCGGCCGTCCGATTCTGGTGATGGCGACGAGGCTGAGCAGCGCGGAGGAGAGCCATATTGAAGACATCAACGTTGAAACCCTAGATCACCATTTTCTATGAATTTAAAATCCTAAACCTCAAAAGCTAATCATCGTGCCTAATCAGAGATTCTGTGTGTGAGAAGGCGGATCGACTCAGTATCAAAGCCATCACTGTCTTTCTTCTTCTTCTTCTTCTTCTTCTTCTTCTTCTTCTTCTTCTTCTTCTTCTTCTTCTTCTTCTTCTTCTTCTTCTTCTTCTTCTTCTGTTTTCGGTTTTGAGTGTTCTTGTTATCAAACAAGGGATTAAAAATTTTAAAAGCAAGATTAAATATTTGACACTTTGTTGCTTTCTCGTTGCAGATTACTAGAATTCAAACATTTTGTTGCTTGTTGGAGGATTAAATATTTTGAAGGCCCGATTAATTTTTTTGAAATAATGTAAGTGCATTAAAAATAGTGGATTAAATTTTGGACACCTAGATTAATTATTTTGAAATACTAGAAAAACGAGTTCATTCACATATTAAGGGTGTATTAGTCTTTTAACAGTATAAGTGACTATTTTGCTAAACATTAAGTTTGAAATGGTTATTTCATACAAAAAAATATATTAAAATTCATACAAAAAATATATTAAAAATAATTACTAAAATTTTGAAATGACATGTCGTTTGAGCGGGAGTATTAGTCACAATATGTATGTCGTTTATTATAGCTCACTAACGTGTAAAGTGTCGTTTCTGGTAGAGTGTCGTTTTAGTCATGGTATTGCCTCATCTGGTATTCTGGTGTGCATGATTTTTTTTTGCCAGTTTTGTGTTGAGTTCGTGGTGTTCTTTACATAATCAGTTTAGGTTTTGAGTTTTCTCGGTTGCAATACTTTTCTAGTGTGTTTTATAATTGCACTGCGTGCCTTTTTTTTTTTTTTTTTTTTTTTTTCATAGGCAATATCTTGTGTGCGTGTGTGGTTGAGTTATGATGTGCGTTTGTGATTGAAATGACCAAAGTTACGTCTTTTATGTCTCAAAACTTGTCCAACTTCTGTTTATATTTTATTTTTTAATATCTCGTAATCCTTTACTATTCATTGTGTGAATGGTGTTCATACAAACAAATTCTTCTTCCTAAGAGCCTAATTTAGATAACACAACTTATTTTTTGTGAAGTCCTTTCAAGTCTCACCTTATGCATAAATGTTTGTTTTTTTGTATTTGTTTCTGCTTTGTTTTGTACGTAATGTAAGAATAAGGATGGCATACGTGGTTTTGTTAAATTGTTTGTCGATTTCACATTTGTTAATATTTTCTTTCCCCTTTTTAATAGTGATACGCTAAGCTTAATATTATTATTTTTAAATACCATGCTCTATGATTCGGCTTCATATATTTGAATTTTGAACACATTTTTATTAATGCTAACGTAAAAAGAATAGATTATATTTTACCTTTCAGTAAGTAATTGAATAATACACCGGATAGGCAAATGCCATGTAAAAAATTAGGGCCCTCACATTAAAGAAAAAAAAAATTAAGGTTGGGTATCGCTATCCTGGCGATAATCGTATGTGACGAGGTTTCTGTGCACCCAAGCGTTGCGTTGGTCCCACCAGTTGTCTGTGGTCGTAGATACGCGTTTCGTGGAAGTAAAGAAAAAATAAATGAATGAAGAAGAAATTTTTTCTCTGAATCGAATGTTCAGAGAATTTGAATTAATGAAGAAAATGATTTGTTTACATCAGATATAGGTAAAAGCTGTCCAATTCAGCTTAGACGACAAAGTGGAATAAAAAGAAAGAAAAGAAAAGAAGACCGAAGTTTGATTATGTATCAACACACTAATTAGAAACAAACTAATTCAGAATAGGAAATAAATTAAACTATCCCAGAGACTAAACAACTGAACTAAACTGAACTTTGTTACATCTGATCTAACCAATGTGTTAGATATGTTTAAAATTTACTCATAGCTTCATTAAGTAATTAAATAGCAATTTACATGATTGTTCCTAACATTTTTATAATTTAATTTTGGTAAATGACTAATTCATCAAAATCAACGAAACGTTTTTTTTTTTGAATCGAGAGTGCCTTTTCATTAATCTTTAGCAACCAAATCGGAAGCTAGAACATGCCAACAAACAGCGTTGGAAAAAGAAAAAGACAAACGCGCTAGAGTGTGAGCCACTTCATTCCCCGTGCGAGGGATGAAAAAACTCGAGCAGTCTCCAGCGTCGGCGAGGAGAAGGCGAAGGTCAGTGATGAGGGGTTCGATGAGGAGCGGAGGATTCCGAGAATGGATAGCGTTAACCAGGGATTGGTTGTCGCTTTCCACCACATCCACAGAAATACCTTGAGTTTTGGCAAACAAAAGGCCTTCACGGAGAGCAAGACATTCGGCGACGAGAGGATCATGGGTCACAGGAACACGGCTGCAAAAAGCACCAATAAAGGACCCAGTAGCATCTCTGATTACACCCCCAAACCCGGATCCCCGGCCATCGTTAGGAATCGAAGCGTCCACATTCATCTTCAGTTTTCCAGCATTAGGCGGCGTCCAGCCCGGTTTTGCACGGGGCTTTCTGGGTGAAGCGGGCCTTGTTGCAGCTTGGAACTCATGAACCCAGGAGCTAGCCAATTCCGGAATGTCAGCGATGGTGGTGGAGATTGAGCTGTACACGAGGTCATTTCTGGACTTCCAAATGAGAAAGCATATGGTGGCGACTTGGGGACGTTCATCTCCAGCTAGCTCTGACCAAAGAGATTTCAAAAGATTCTCGAAGCCAACTAGGTGGTACCTCTGAAGACGATCACCGATAGTGGAAAGCCGCCACATTTTCCTGACAGGAGGGCAGAGGAAGAAGATGTGCTCAGAGGATTCGAAGGCACCACATCGAGGACAGGAGCGCGGAACAGGGACGTGCTTGCGGGCAAGGCCTTCAAAGGTCGGGAGAGCGTCGTTAACAAGCCGCCACATGAAGATTTTAATCTTCGGGAGAATGGGGAGATGCCAAAGGGATTTCCAGAAAGTCGTGGCCGGAGAGGAAGAAGAGGTCTCGGGCGTGGACGACGTGAGCAGCCGGTAACCTGATTTAACAGTGTATTCTCCCGAGCGATCGTAGTGCCAGAGGAGGGAGTCCGGGGCAGAATGGAGGCCTAAGGGGATGGAGAGGATCGACTCGACATCTGGTGGCCAAAAGATCTCCTTCACCAGGCCTTCATTCCAAGTGCGCAAGTTGGGGTGGATAAGCTCAGAGACTCGGAGATTGGCATAGTTCGGCGGAGGAGAGGTCAGAACTGAGAGGCTGGGTTCTCGCGGGAGCCATTTGTCGGAGAAGGCCCAAGTATTCGCGCCATCTTTAATCTGCCAACGGAGGCCTTTATCGAGAGCCTCTCGTCCCCACAAGATGGACCTCCAGAGATAAGAAGCCCCTGATTTAACTCGAGTAGACATAAAAGAGTCAGCTTGAAAGTATTTAGCCTTTAGTACCTTAGCGGCGAGCGAGGAGGGTCGAGATATGTTGCGCCAGCCCTGCTTAGCCAAGAGAGCCTGATTAAAACGACCAAGGTCACGAAACCCGAGCCCACCATCAAGTTTCGGGAGGCAGAGTTTATCCCAGGATGCCCAGTGGATTTTCCGGTTATCAGGGTCCCCACCCCACCAAAAACGGGCCATAAGTGCCTCCATCTCCGAGCAAAGGGAAACAGGGACACGAAAAACACTCATGGCATAAGTGGGGAGCGCAAGAGCCACTGCTTTAATCAGAGTTTCGCGACCGGCTTGAGAGAACATCCGACTCTTCCAAGAAGAAAGGCGGGATCGCACTTTGTCACAGACCCCTTGAAAGACAATCTTTTTTCGACGACCAACGAATTGAGGGAGACCAAGGTAGGAGTCAAGCAGAGCTGATTCAGGGATGCCCATGAAATCACTGAGGGATTTCCTGTCCTCACATGAGACATTGGGGCCGAACCGGATGCTGGATTTCTGGAAATTAATAATCTGCCCCGAAGCCTCTGCGTAGCTCTTCAACACCCTTTTCAAAGTCTGGAGGTCAGAAGCTCTGGCTCGGCAGAAAATAAGAGAGTCGTCCGCGAAAAAAAGGTGATCAATCCGAGGACCCCTAGGTCCACTAGCGAAACCTGTTAACTGTTTGGCCATAGTCGAGCCCCGGATAAGAGAAGAAAAACCCTCAGCACAGATGAGAAAGAGGTAGGGAGAGAGAGGGCAACCTTGTCTAATCCCTCGGGAAGGAGTAACATTGCCAACAACTTCGCCATTAATATTGAATGAGTACGTCGGGGTCGAAATACAATCCATAACCAAATGCCTCCACTTGTCACTGAAACCGAGCCTCCGAAGCATCGTATCGATGAAACACCATTCCACGCGGTCGAAAGCTTTGCTCATGTCTAACTTCATACAAGACCAGCCCCTATTACCTTTCTTCCGACGAGACATCGAGTGTAGAGTTTCGAAGGCCACGATAATGTTGTCCGTGATAAGGCGACCCGGGACGAAGGCACTCTGAGTCGGTGAGATGATGGGTTCGAGGAAATGCTTCAATCTGTTAGCGAGGGTCTTCGTGATGATCTTGTACGTCACATTGCAGAGACTGATTGGACGGTAGTCTTTTAAGTTCCTTGGCATCTTCACTTTAGGGACCAAAGTGATCGTAGTTTGGTTAAAGGGGCTGACCGAAGCACCATTATTGAGGACTGCCAGACACACCTCGGAGACCCTGGGACCAACGATACTCCACGCATTCTGAAAGAAAGCTGGGTGGAAGCCATCCGGGCCTGGGGATTTATCGGCACCCATATCAAAGAGAGCTTGCTTTACCTCTTCAGGAGAAAAAGGGATATCCAGGGCTGTTCTACTATCTAGATCAAGGCTGACCATAGGCGTATCCTCGAAGACAAGCAGGTTGTCGGTGGATGGGGAGGAAGAGCTGAAGATGTCGGAAAAGTAATTTTCAGCGAGACGGGCTATGTTATCACGATCCTCGAACCAAGACCCGCCATCATCCTCCAGCCCCTTGATGAGGTTTTTTTTCCGTCGACCCCGAGCCTTGGCGTGGAAGAATTTTGTGTTAGCGTCACCAAAGCGCAGCCAATCTACCCTCGAGCGTTGTTTCCAGTGGCGTTCTTCGAGAACAAGCAAGCGGGAGAGGGACTTCTCAGTATCCCTGATGAGAGAGACATTGGCAGCAGAACGACTCCCATTTTGGAGAGAGGAGAGCAACTTCTCCATGGCACGAACTTGCTTAGGGATAATTCCAAAATTCTCGCGACTCCAGCCCCGGAGAGAGTCGCCACAGTTTTTGAGACAAGCCACCAAAGAGTCTCCAGAGATCGACTGGTCGCCGGAGTTCCAAGCTTGCTCAATCGTCTCCAGACAACCATCCTCTTTAATCCACCAAGGCTCGAATCTGAAGGCAGTGGAAACGGGGGCCCTGGAGACTGTCTTGGGGTCCAGGAGGACCTGAATGACCCGATGGTCAGAACCGTGGAAGCCTAGGTGAGCCACCTGGGAGAACGAGAAGAGATCCAACCAAGCATCGCTTGCCACCACGTGGTCTAACCTCTCGCGGATATTAGAAGAACCACTCTGACCATTATCCCAAGTCAGCCGAGCCCCACTGAAGGGGAGGTCTCTGAGCCCACAATCGTCGAGGCAGATACCGAAGTCAAACATGCTCGGTCTTGGTCTTGAAGAACCCCCAACTTTATCCCTATAGTCAAGGATTTCGTTGAAGTCCCCAAAGCAGCACCAAGGAAGAGAGGAGAGAGAGAAGAGGCGGCGGAGGAGGTCCCAGGAGTGGGAACGCTGATCCCGACAAGGGTGGCCGTAGAATCCCGTAAGACGCCAAACGCGGTCAAGCGGGTCTGTAATGACACAATCGATGTGCCCATGAGAGTAGCTTTTAACATCCACAATCCAATCAGCTTGCCATAAGAGAAGAAGACCCCCACTCAGACCACGACTGTCCACGGCGAGGGAGTGAGGGAAACTAAGCCTGGGCCCGAGATCACGAGCACGTTTGCCATGAAGTCTAGTCTCACTAAGGAAAACCAGACCCGGGGAAAGACCTTGGATGAGGCCTTTGAGTCTCAGGAATGACTCGGGGTTCCCCAAACCCCGAGCATTCCACGCCAGGCAATTCATTGGACCCGGCGGGACTGCGAGGCAGTCGCCGCCGATCCTGGGGTGGAGATGGAAGCATCATCCACTGTTTTCCTGAGCTTTTCACCAGTAGAAAGAGAGACGCCCGATGGCTTGCGTTTCTGAGCTTTGGCCGTCAAGGAACGAGAAGCCTTTACCTTACCCACTTCCTTCGCCACTTTCTTCCATTTTTTCGCTGGGAGAGGAAAGTCTGTGGACGAGAGACCCACAGAGAAGGCTTGGGAGTCCTTATGGAGGGGAAGAGGGGTTGAGGAGGGATGGGGAAGGATGGGAATTTGAGGATGGAGAGAGGTTAGGTGGGGAGGGTCTGGCGAGTTAGAGGGGATGACACTGGGAGTTGGTGAGGGAGGGCTTTGGGACGGGGAGTGGGGAAAGTGAGATATGGGTATATCATTAAGGGTAGAAATGGAAGACTCAAGACCTGGGGGTATAAAGGGAAATTGGACAGAAGGGAACTCAGCGGAAGTTTGGGAAAGAATTTTAGCCGCATTAGAAGGGGGTTGACCCTTAGGGTTAGGGATAGGAGTAGATTTTTCGGAGAGAGAATGAGGGGCATTTAGAGAGCAGATTTGATTGGAATCGTTGAGGCGATAAGAGGGGAGGTCAGGAGGGAAATTATCACGAGGAAAAGGGGATGGAGGAGTGAGACCGAGATTTTTGGGGGCGGGTTTAATGGGGGAATTCAAACTGGTGTTTGTTGGGAGGGAAAGTTTGGGTGACGTGGCAGCGAGGGTTACGGGATCAGGAGATGAGGATCCCGGAATTTCTGGGGGCGAAGGATTCTGGACCAGCGGGATGTGGTGGCCAGTGGGGGATGGGGGCGTCAGAGTGACGGCGGGGTTGGGAGAGGGCGGAGTCATCCGACCCCGGCGAGGCTGGGTTGGGGAGCGACCAGAGGCAAGCCGGAGGGAGGAGCCATTAAGGAAGAGACCATATGGCAGAGCTTGCAGAGGGTCTGACTCCGGAGACAAGCAATCGCGGAGAGAGTGCGATAAGAGTCCACATCTGAAGCAGAAGAGCGGCAACTTCTCGTATTTAAAATCGACCCAGCGAATTTCACCGTCACCCCCGAGTTTGATTTTAGATCCGCGCCGAAGGGGGGTTCGAACATCAAAACGGATGCGGACTCGGATGTAACGACCAAAGCAGAGATTATTGCCGTCACTGTCAACGTGGAGAACCTGACCCACCTGGTTACCAAGGAACGAACTAATAGCCTTGGTCATAGCAAACACCGGGAGACCGTGGATCTGAAGCCAGAGGCTGGTGAACCATAAATCGTCGTCAGCTCCCGGGTCAGGGGAGGGCTCCTTGAGGATGAGCAACGCTTTATCAAAGTTCCAAGGTTCATTTGAGAGCACCCTCCGTTTGTCCGACGCATTGGAGAAATTAAAGAGGAACTTGTCTGGTGAGATTTGGGAGATGGATAGGGAACCAGAAGGATTCCAGAGGGTATGGAAGAGGTCTTTAAAGAAATTCAGCCGTACCGGCTTAACCGTGAGAATTTTCCCTAAGAGGCTGAATTTGACCTCAGCCATACCCGCCTGAACCAGATCATCCTCGATGCTCACCACCTCATCTTCACCGGCGAGGGAGAACCCCTGAAGCTTTCCAATCATCTCATCCATAGAGAGGGGAAAGAAAAAACCACAGTGAAGGGAAAGGAAACACTCTTAGACCGAGAGAGCCTAGAGAGAAAAAAGCCGCAACTTATTTTGTTTATTGAGCATAAAGGAAAGAAAACGTTTGATAATCTTAGGTCTTGTTTAAATCAACGAAACGTTGCTAGTTCCTTACAATCAAATTTGAAATTGGTTATATAACTACGGTGTCCATTAATAAATAAAATTAAAATTGATCGAATAATTAATGCAAACTACGACTTATTGGGAGGTCGTTGAAATTCATGTGAAATATTTTGGGCATGGACTGAAATAAATAAATAAAAATGAACAATAGTGATTGGATGGAGGCTGCCCGCCAAATGAGCATAATAATTAAAAAAATATATAAAAAAAAAAATTATATAGATTAATTGCAATATCGAAAAATTATGCATTTTTTTATATAAAAATATTAGTAAAATCATAGCAAGTCATCCTAAGCTATTGAAATCATCCCAACCTATCTCAACTGAAATTTTAAAGCTATCTTGATCATTTTTTTTATTAAACTACCTAACATCTAATAAGTGAAAGTTTATTTGAAAATCTTACAAATTACTTATTAATCTAAATTACCAAATGACCACCTCAATGGCGGTTCCAGCGGCCACCACCACAGAACTAGCCTTGTGGCCTGAGGGAGGCTTTCTTTTCCTAACACTTTTGATCTTGTGTTATATTTTCACGTCGAGAACTATGTTTGTCATAAGACAAAATTAATTGAAAATGTAAATATTTAAATGAAAAAGTGTGGTAAACAAAAAAAAATGAAAAACTGCAGAAGAAATATATTTATATATTTTCATAAGAATAAAAAAATTAGAAGATGAACATATAAAAGAATGTACGGTATGTACCTCAGGTACTTTCCAATTTTTTAGCACTTACTAAATATATTAGTTTTAAAACGAATGAAATGATATTTCTTACTAAATTATTTCTAACTAATTTGTGTTTGAGTTATTGCTAAATAACACTATTAGTTAAACGTTACCAAATTTTAAAATCTCACTTCCGAATTTTTGTAACAACCGTGATCTATCATATTAGAGACGTGCCCAATTTCCCATATTTTTCGAACACTTTCAAAACAAATCAAGGCTTGACGATTAAGAGCAAGCATAGCTGCACGAACTAGTCCCCAACGGTCACTCCGCTTCTGGAGATAATCAAAGCCTTCGATTTAGCTTTTTCCCAAAGCCATTTCTCATATTCTCATTCCAAAAGAGATTTTTTTTTTTCTTCATAACGCAACGATGATAATGGGTGGCGAGAGCGAGAAATGGTTGACACACTATTCATCGAATCATCAGATACTCTTAGTTGGCGATGGAGATTTCTCCTTCTCTCTCTGTTTGGCTCGCTCCTTTGGCTTGGCTTACAACATTGTAGCTTCTTCTCTTGATTCTTACGGTACCGTACAATAATTTTTTTAAAAATATTCTTGTTCTATTCTTCTTTTATCATTTTGTTTGTTTGTTTATCCATTATGGTACTGTAAAATAATCTGTGGGTCCTCTATTGACTTGATCACATTCATTCCATTCGTGCACTTAACTTTCTCTATTTAGTCGCGTTAAAGAACACATGCAAGATAATATAATACATTTGGAGTTTAGTTGGTTTGATAGAGAGAGTGAGATTTCTCGATTTTTTACCAGGGACAGTGAACATTTCGGTACCGTTTTCTCATAAAAATACACCCTAATTTCACTTCTATTTTTGTCTAACTGAAGGAAAGAAGTTCATTTATTTATATAATTCATCATAGCGTTTCTTTGGTATTTGTATTATATTATCCATGTTTTTCTTTCACTCTTTCTAAGATTAATTCTACCGAAAGCTCAACCATGTGCTTGCAATGCTACTAAATCTTTCAGGTTTTGTGTCATCAAGTAGTGTATATAGAAACTGATGCCAGTTTGGAGTTGGTTGTGTTACTTTCTTCATTGCTTTATTGAAAAAATAACGTCAAATCTCTCATATAAATTCTTTCATTTCCATTCTTATATTCACTGATCAGATGATGTGATCAAGAAGTACAAGGAAGCAAAGATAAACTTGATACTACTACACAGTTTCGGGGCAGATGTTTTACATGGCGTTGATGCGACCAAAATGAGACTCCACACTGATTTGAAGAACCGGAGATTCGACCGAATCATCTTCAACTTTCCTCACACGGGTTTTCAAGGAAAAGAGGATGAAACTCGCGTAATTGAGTGAGTTATATTTCCCATTCAAAGTGTGCTTTCAAGTTTCATCTAAATTCAAAGTTGATAAAGAAAAGAAAGTGAAATTACGTGATCTGTGCGTATGTTACAGAATATGTTATGACGGATTCTGTGACAAACACCAAAATTCGAGTGAACAAAACAGTGAAGGCTGTAAGTGCGAGAATATAAAGAACACAGAGATTGGTGACCCAGTTCGGCAATCCCTGCCTACGTCTAGGGGGCCTTAGCCCGGTGGAAAGCAATCTACTATGATAACGTGGTACAATAAGGTTTTACACTAAACGACTCCCTCGCTAGCTACCCAACCTACGTCTATCTTCTTCAACAGCAACTTAGGCTCCCCCTAAGCACGAGATCCCCTCGATTCCCACAGAAGCTCTCTCCCGAGACTTCTAAAGTGTTTCCCAATCAATAACAAAGGAAAAACCTAACCTCTTGTTTCTAATACAATCACCCGTATATAGGCAACAAAGCAGAGGTAATTGACACCTTAAGAGCTTGAACACAGGTCGTTCAATGCTCAGCTAAAACACTCGAAAATAAATCTCTCAAACAAAGTGTTTCCAAAAGGGTCGAAGAGGTGTGTGGAAGGAGGACGCCTTATGTAGTCTCCGAAGCGAATTAGGGCGTGTGATTCTGTTGCTGGCACCAGGGATATCATATCTTCAGATCCCTAAAAAATCTCGCAAATATTTGATGATTCCGAGAATGTCGCAGAATACGTCGTAACAAAATCTGCAACAAATCAAATATTCTCTACCGCGTGAAGACTCCACATCAGCAACAAATACCCTCCTTTTGTGCGCTATTTTGCCAAATAAACATCGCCAATAAATGCAAAGTAGTTGCATCAACAATCTCCCCCTTAGGCAAAATCAATGCGAGGTTCAAGTGTAACTCGCGAGCGTGCCAAAATGACCATCAAAACCAACGCGAGGTTCAAGTGTAACTCGCAAACGTGCACGCTAAAAAAAGCTAAGACAAGCATCAGTACAGATTACACAAAATATAAGCGCAACATAGTTTCAACATATTCATGAACCTCGTTTACTACTCCCCCTTTTTGCCTGAAGACATGCTTGATACGGGAGACAAGCAGAGCCAAAGTCTGAGACAAAAAGATACAACGCAGGGCAATCAACAAAAAGACATAAAGCTCATCACCTCCAAAAGTTGAGCCATAGTCAATACTCAGAACTCAGCAGAACCGACGAAAGACTCGTATGCAGAATCAACAGCGGCTGAGGTCGATGCAGAGGCGGTTCCAGCACGTGTAGGGGCAGCGGAAGTGGATGGTGGTGCTGGTGCCGATATTCCCCCTTATTTTCTTTTTTCTTTTTTTTTTCTCTTTTTTTGTTCTTTTTTGTTCTTTTTTTTTTCTTTTTTTTTCTCTTTTTTTTGTTTCTTTTTTTCTCTTTTTTTTTTTTTTTGGTAAGGGAAATAACTCACAAAGGTGATGACTCAAGATTCGATAACACATAGACCCAAGGCGGATCTAGGTGCTTCGAACACATGCGACCGGTTCTTACGCTCCACAATACCGTTTTGTTGGGGAGTGATTGGTGCCGATAACTCATGGGAGATGCAATGGTCTTCACAGAATTCAGCCGAGGCGTTGTTCTCGAACTCACGACCATAATCGTTGCGTATTTGTATCACCTTGCCTATGTCACAAGCTTTCTCCTTTTGAAGGCAGAAGCAGAGAGCCTTGAAGACTTGGAACGTCTCTCCCAGGCTTTCAACCTGCATAGGACCCATGAGGTCCATATGGAGCAGATCCAGAACACGTGTCGTAGAAAGATGTTGTGACATATTGTGTGACATCTTGGTCTGTTTGCCTATCTGACAATCTCCACAGATCTTTCCACCCTGGTACTTCAGTGCAGGAATACCACGAACAGCTTCCTTCGAAATAACGTCATTCAGGCTGCGGTAGTTGAGATGTCCAAGACGCTTGTGCCATAAGTCCGTCTCCTCGAGTTTGGTCTTCAAACAGGTTTCTGGCAACACATCTAGAGGCACCCATAAGTAGCAATTATCGGAGGAGCGTTTACCTATCATAACATGATTATTGGAGGCATTGGTCACATTGCACGTAGTCTTGTTGAAGTGGACATAGAGCTCGGCATCACACAATTGGCTGACGCTGATAAGATTGGCTTTAAGGTCTTGCACGTAGAGGACTTTGCCAAGAGGGGGCAGACCATCAACATTCAGTGTGCCTACACCGAGGATTTTCCCTTTGACCCCGTCACCAAAGGTAACATGGCGACTAGGACAAGTCTCGATATTCTTCAAAAGATCCTTTTGACCGATCATATGGCGGGAGCAGCCACTATCAAAGTACCAATCTTCGGTCGCCATAGCTCTGAGTGAAGTGTAAGCAACATTGCATCGGATGTCTGGTTCACGAACTCTCCAAATCTTCTCGGAAGGGGCAACGGTCTTTTTCTGACTCTGAGACTGCTTTTTCAAATCTTTCTGGAGTCGATAACACCAAGGTCTGATGTGGCCAGGTTTTAGGCAGTAGTGACAAACCCGACGTCGCCGATTGCGTCTTGTCACAGAAGGTGTTTCAGCATATTCTATGACATCAGCCTCCTCTGGTTTTTTGCTGCCTTTTACAAACGTGGTTATGGAACCAGGTTGTCGAGCATCATAGCCTATGCCGTGATGATTTCCTGCATCTTTCCCCAAGCAAAGAATATCATCAAGATTGGATGTTCCTGAATTAAGCATACGAATATTTCTTTTAAGAGCATTAAATTCAAAGAGTAGCTTATCTTGCTGTGTCTTTTCGGACTGAAGTGATCGTTGAAGAGAAGCAACGGTTGAGACAAGCAATTCTTTTTCCTTAGAGATTACATTAACCTTTGTGCGAAGGTTTTCATTCAGCCGTATGACTTCTGTCCATCGACTAAATAGTTCACGATAGGCTTGTGAGACGGACTCTAATGAGATTTCAACATCACTCTCACTGGAAGAAGCATTGTCATAGAATTTGTCAGAGACATTTTCTGTGACATCCTGATGAGACTGAAGATCGGTCGCTTCCTGAGTGGTGAATGCAAGGAGGTTGTTGGGACTATCTTCATCATCTGACTCTTCATCACTCCAAGTGGTATTGTAGCTCTTATTGTTCTTCTTGAGTGTATTTGCACATTCTGCCTGTATGTGACCGAACCCTTCGCATTCTCTGCACTGTATCCCCTTGGATTTGCCTCTCTGGTCAAAAGATGTCTCAGCAGCCTTTGGTTTTCTCTGAGGATTTAGAGCCCGGTTGTTGTTATGGAATTTGTCTGGGGCAGATTCTGTGACATCCCCGCTTGAATTGTGGCTGAGCTTCTTCATGTACTTCCCAAACTTCCCGAAGTTCTTTGCCAGCAAGTCAATGCTTTTAGCCATATCATCATCGTCGGAGGGTGCAAGGTCTCCATGGACATCCGCTTTCAAGGCGATTCCCTTCATTTTGGGCTCCGGATCAATCGTCATCTCAAAGGTTCGGAGAGAACCCATGAGTTCTTCAAGTTTCATGCTTCTTATGTCTTTGGCCTCCTCAATAGCAGTGACTTTGTAGATAAATTGTTTGGGCAGCGATCGCAACACCTTCCTGACAAGTTTCTCCTCGGGAATTTTCTCGCCAAGGGCAAACGATTCATTAGCCAGATCACAAAGACGAGAATTGAACTCATTTATAGTTTCACTTTCTTCCATTCTGAGATTTTCAAACTTTGTGGTCAATAGTTGAAGTCTCGACATACGTACCGTATCGGTTCCTTCATGGTGGACTTGAAGGATTGTCCATGCGTCTTTGGCAACCTCGCAGGTGTGGATGAGTTTGAAAATGTTGGCGTCCACAGCGAAAAAGATGGCGTTGAGAGCTTTAGAGTTGGAGTTTGCAAGCCTCTCTTCAACGACGGACCAACGTTCTTCAGGCTTGAGAGTCGAGCTACCATCGGCTTCCTCAGTGGTCGGATGAGTCCATCCAGTGAGAATTGCTTTCCAAGCCTTTTCATCCAAGGACTTCAGAAACGCCTTCATACGCGCCCTCCAATAGGAGTAGTTACCGCCGTCAAGTAATGGAGGTCGGCTAATCGACGCACCTTCCTTCATGAAATCCATCTCGAATACCAGATCAGTAAACACCACGGATCACACTCAAGGTGAGGAGTGAACCGCTCTGATACCAATTGAAATTACGTGATCTGTGCGTATGTTACAGAATATGTTATGACGGATTCTGTGACAAACACCAAAATTCGAGTGATCAAAACAGTGAAGGCTGTAAGTGCGAGAATATAAAGAACACAGAGATTGGTGACCCAGTTCGGCAATCCCTGCCTACGTCTGGGGGGCCTTAGCCCGGTGGAAAGCAATCTACTATGATAACGTGGTACAATAAGGTTTTACACTAAACGACTCCCTCGCTAGCTACCCAACCTACGTCTATCTTCTTCAACAGCAACTTAGGCTCCCCCTAAGCACGAGATCCCCTCGATTCCCACAGAAGCTCTCTCCCGAGACTTCTAAAGTGTTTCCCAATCAATAACAAAGGAAAAACCTAACCTCTTGTTTCTAATACAATCACCCGTATATAGGCAACAAAGCAGAGGTAATTGACACCTTAAGAGCTTGAACACAGGTCGTTCAATGCTCAGCTAAAACACTCGAAAATAAATCTCTCAAACAAAGTGTTTCCAAAAGGGTCGAAGAGGTGTGTGGAAGGAGGACGCCTTATGTAGTCTCCGAAGCGAATTAGGGCGTGTGATTCTGTTGCTGGCACCAGGGATATCATATCTTCAGATCCCTAAAAAATCTCGCGAATATTTGATGATTCCGAGAATGTCGCAGAATACGTCGTAACAAAATCTGCAACAAATCAAATATTCTCTACCGCGTGAAGACTCCACATCAGCAACAAATACCCTCCTTTTGTGCGCTATTTTGCCAAATAAACATCGCCAATAAATGCAAAGTAGTTGCATCAACAGAAAGAATGGCTGATTTGTTGTCATTGAACCTGCTTTGGCACAGAAAGCACAAGTCTTTAGTGAGTAGCTTCTTCTCGAATGCAAAGGGAATGCTCCGAGCGGACGGTGAAATCCACGTGAATCACAAGACCACGCCTCCGTTCTCTCTCTGGAACTTGGAGGCTCTCGCTTCGTCAAACTCGTTGGTGTTGATGGAGCGTGTGGATTTCAAGATCGAAGATTACCCGTCTTACAAGATGAAAAGAGGGGACAGAATAAGATGTGACGAGCCTTTCCCTTTAGGAGAAGCGAGCACATTCATGTTCCAACTCTCTCCCAGGCTCTACAAGGAGCAAGTAACGGCATTGCATCAGACGAATCCATTCGGTACAACAACAACAGCGTTTGAACGGGAAAACGACATTCCAAAGATAACTGGTTTCGACAAAGATCCCCAAGGAACAGACGACACTACGCTCGAGGAGACGAGCTCAGAGAGTGCAGTGAGTTCTCCGATCGCTCCTCGCGTACCCGATGGAGGAGAATCCACCGAGGCTCCTCCGAGGAAGAGTGTGACACGCAGAAAAAGGCGTTCGGGTCGCAATTTCGTCATTCAAAGATCGAGGTCACGCGTTCAAGATTTGCCTCTCCCTTTCAGGATAAAATTCAATTACTACGAGAACAAGCCCATCTTCAAGGATTCCCCGGCCTCCGCGGCCTTGTTAAGGCAGATTAGACACCCGACAGCTCATCTTTCTTCTGTTAAACGCTTGGCCGAAGCCGGCCAGTATCGGCAGCTCTCGGCTAGCTTTGCCAAGGTATATATATATATATATATATATATATATATATATATATATATATATATATATATATATATATTATGCACCACTTTTATCATGCTTTATCTTTTAAGTTGTTTATAAATTTTGTCTCCTTTTTTTTTTTTTTTTTTTGCAGGCCATCGCTGATGCTAACCGGCTTGTGTTTTCGTATGAGGAGAGGCTACGAGAAGCTCAGAAGGAAGGTCGAGATTCCGAGGATGAGGACTCCATTGAGAATATGAAGGCCGAGCGGGCCCGTCTGGGATCGCTGCTGATTGAGCGTGAGGGCGAACTTGAGAGCTCGCAGAAGCTTTGCCACATGTTGTTGAACTCGGAAGCGGAGCTCGAGAGAAAGCTCGAGGCTGCAAAGACCTCGATCGCCGAGCTCATTGAGCAGAAAGGAGAGAGTGTGATTGCTGTCGTCCGGGTCCAGTCTGAGAAGGAGAGGCTTGAGGCTGAGCTTCTTAAATCTTGGGCCGTGTGGGTCTCTGAGCTAGCCGAGATTCGGGGTAAGTACGAACGTCTTAGACGGTCCTTCGATGAGGAAGTCTCTAAGAGAGTTGGATTGTCCTTCGAAGTCAAGCCCGAGGTGATTGAGGTGGAACATACTTCAACGTAGGACATCATGGGCTAGCTCGCACGGTCAACTCACCTTAACATCTCGTGATGGACCTTTTTCGTCGCCGTGATCATTTTGGTCATCGAGCAGGGCTTTACTTTATTTGTTTTGCTGCAAGTTTTTTCAGGGATTTATATTTTATTTTACAAAGTCGAACTAATGGTCTTTGAGCTTCTTTCTTTTTTTGTTATCCAAGTTATGAATGAAATTTTCCTTTCACTATATTTTTGGTCCTGGGAATTCTATGTGCGAGCTCATGCTCGGCTTATTCGATGTGCGAGCTCGTGATTGACATAAAAGATGTGTGAGCTCATGCTCGGATTATATGATATGCAAGCTTTTGCTCAACTTAATTATTAGATGTACGAGCGCGTGCTCAACTTCATGTGTATATTTTTTTGGAATGTTACTTCAAAATAAACCTCGAGGAGGCTAATTCTGTCACTCGTCTAATGCAATAATCTCTTGTAATACTTTAGGAGATGTTTACTATTCCTAGCTAAATCTGATATAGAGTGTCAATGTACTCATGTTTGGGATCAAGCATTGACGTAGTTCGATTGTGTTCACATATTTTAGTACTAGTAGTAGTATTTCTGCGAATGTTGTGCGAATATCGTGATCGTAGAACTGGTACTTCGTCTAGAACTTCCACCATTAAAGGCGTTCCTAGGTTGTTGGATCGTTACTTCAGATCCCTCATAGACATTCACCATATTGATGATATCTATATTGTGTTGTTGATGAGTTTGAACCTTGGATAAGCTAATATATAGAAACTTGGTTTCAGATTAACATGACTTTGGGACATGGAAATTTTAATATTTTGTTTGCCCAGTGTTGTCAAATATTTGATGCATACCTTGTGATGTATTTTGCTCGGTTGAGAACTAAACCACGAGCCCTTGATTTTATATTCATGATTGTGTTTTGGTGTGAACTTAGATCTCACAACTCTGATAGTATAGATTTGTTTTCATGTTTCGATTCAAATATGTGACCGGACTTTGGATGCATAATTTTTAATGTGTGTTTTCCTAGTCTAGACTATGAATGTTAAGTTTTCATTTTTTTTATTTGTTTGATGTGTTGTTATTTGAAGCTTAGGTAAAAATTGTTTGCGATGTTGGTTTGGTCCCTTGAATCTATGTTCGGATTAAAGCATAAATTTGAGAACAAAAGCTGAACATAGTTCTAGAATAACTAAGAGTCAAAGACGTGATCATATAGGAAATGTTGGAACATATGTTTAAAATATATTCAAAGTTAAGAGGAACCAACGGTTTAAACTTTAAACTTAAATTTGTTAATTGATGCTCAAATCGAAACGGTAGAATATGTATATTATACAGTTTCATTATATATATTAACTTAAGAAAAAAAAATCGAACATAATTGGTTTGAGAAAATATTATATGGCTTACTTTCGAGAAGCCCTTGGCTAATTGCCTGTCCTCTGGCTATGATCGAATTCATATTAAAATTACTCAAGCCTTATTCATTTAAAAAAAAAAAAAAAATCAGAGAGCAATTCTCCTCTCATTTTTATTCTTAGAATACCTTATTTTATTATGAAAATATCTCATTTTTTTTTTATCTTATTTCTTCTTATTTACAGTTTTATTTAACTTATTTTATTATTATTTATCGTTTCATTCAGATTTTTAGTAGTTGTTACAGTTTCAAGGTATTTATGAAATGTTAAGAATTACAGATAATGTATTTGTAAAATTTTCTTAAGAAGAATGTGCTTGCCAATTTGAGTTTAGTCCCTGCCTCTCTTGTCTACAAATGGAATCGAAGATATGCAACTTCCAATATTAAGCAGGAATCTAACTGAATCTACTAATAAAGTCTTTTACCAAAAGTTCCACTATGTCCTAATTCCTAATCCTAAACAATTAATAATACAAACCTTCTCATGCAAGGAAGATTGAGAAAAGGACTATAAATAAGAAGAGAAGCCACTATTTCAAACATGATAATAAAAAGGAAAAAAAAAAAAAAAAAAAAACATAGTGAGATGTTACATGTGGTGGACAAAGGAGCCATGGACGGTGCTTCAATAACCAAATTGACCCCATTTATCCATTTCTACTTTTGACTTCATAAATCATACCAACCGTTACTCTTATCCATATTTTCTTCTCTATTCAAACAAACGTACGTCACTCTCTATTTAGTATTTACTCGTTCTTGATCATATAAACGTCGTCGTTATCCAAACTTCCTCCGTTACTTGAGCTTTATTTGGAAAGTCCATGGGAAAATAATTGACAATTGCTACACGGAATTGTTTGAATGGCTCTCAAAACTTTAATTTAAATGGTGAATTTAATTTCTTTCATCACTCGGGGCATTTATCTTATTTTGTACAGAAATTTCTCGAAATAGGTAACTACTATGATTTCTATTATAATCTGATTTAGGTAAAGATTACCCATAAACTGTTTGTTTTATAATAATTTGTGTCTTATTTACCAGTTACCACCATGTGTTGAGTTATATAATGGAATCTTCAATGTATCTTAACCACTCAAATCAGAAAATTTCGAACAGTAATCAGCTTAATTATAAAAATAAAGCTAAATATAATATCTAAAGTAATTCATATTTTTCAAAGTCTTAATTAGGTTATAGTTTTTATGTATGTCTTAAATTCTGTTAGAAAAATATCAAACTTTCATGATATTTTTATTTTATTAGCAGATGTACATCTCAGCTGTGCTGACGTGGCACTGGTTAGAGAATTCAGTTTTGTATGAAATCTGTTGTAACAACCTCACATGATAATATATATATACAAATCAAGCCACTGATCAGCGAATCAAGCTTGACAGTTTCCCAAACAGAATTTCTCTTCAATCTCTCTGAGTATTCACAACTGTTTTCATGGTATCAGAGCATTCAAGCTCATCCATGGCTTCTCCTCTCGATCAAACTCACTCTTCCGCACAAAACTCCATTAGATCTACATCCATAACCTTCAATCCATCTCATCATCCAATTTCGGTCAAGCTTGATAAAGAAAATTACCTAATCTGGCATCAGCAAATCAACGCTGCGGTTCGAGGAAACGGACTCGAAGGCTTTCTCACTGGAACAATCGAGTGTCCACCGGAGATGATTCGCGATGAAACAGACAATGCTCAGAATCTCAAGCGCTCTGTGAATCCAGAGTATATTGCATGGAGTCGCCAAGATCAATTGCTCGTGTGCTGGCTTCTCTCGTCCATGGCGGTTGAAGTTCTTCCTCAAATGATCGGTTGCAACACCGCATCGGAGATTTGGAACGCTGTTCAACAGCTGTATGCAACTCAGTCAAAGGCGAAAGTGATCCAGTACAAATTGAAGCTTCAAACTCAAAAGAAAGGTGATCTTTCAATGAGTGATTACCTTCTGAAAATGAAGTCGTATGCAGATTGTCTCAATGCGATTGGAGTCAAGATCTCTGAAGAAGATCTAATTCTGCACATTCTCACTGGATTGGGAAGCGACTATGATTCATTCGTAGTCTCGGTTACATCAAGGACGGATTCGTATAACATTCGAGACATGACAGCTTGGCTCACCGCTCACGAGTCAAGACTTGATCAGCACGTCAGCGATAGCTCTCCATCAGCAAATTTCGCTCAGAATCGATCCGGAAATCAGTCGCAAAACTCTGGCAACAACAGTCGTGGCAGAGGAAATCGAGGCCGTGGAAGAGGACGTTCTAACAACAACAATAATCGTGTTCAGTGTCAGGTGTGTGGAAAAATGGGACATATGGCACTAAAATGCTATTACAGGTTCGATCAGAGTATACAACAAGGAAATTATGGTTTCAACAATGGCAATGGAACGCCACAGAACAACAACAGCAACAACAATGGATCCTACTCTGCGAATCTGGCTTCCTCTTCTCAATTCTTCAACAACAATGCCACCAACAGTGCAAATGTGGCCTCTTCCTCTCAATACTGCAACAACAACAACTTCTCCAGTGCACCAGATGCGAACTGGTTTCCTGACTCCGGAGCCACAAATCACATCACCAGTGATCTGTCCAACCTGGCATTGAGCTCTCCTTACCATGGGAATGACACTCTTCACATCGGTAATGGAGCAGGTTTGAAAATTCTTCATGTTGGATCAAGCGTTTATTGTGTTAAGATTGAAAATAAACACAAGATGCTGGTTTTGAAGAAAATGCTACATGTTCCTAGGATAGCTAAAAATTTACGTAGTGTATCTCAGTTTGCAAGAGATAACCAAGTTTATTTTGAGTTTCATTCTGGATATTGTGTTGTCAAGGATCTGGATTCACACAAGGTTCTACTTCGAGGGAGTGTTAGGAATGGACTCTACGTGTTTGACAATTTTACAAGTCAGCTCTCAAGGAAGCATAAAGATTCTACAAGGCGTTTTTCAGCAGCTACACCAGGGAATAAAGCTGCACTTCTATCAAATAAGCACTCCACAGATAAGCCTTCCCCAACTATCCAGCTGTGGCACAGAAGATTGTGTCATCCTTCATTAGACATTGTAAAGTCTGTTTTAGCCACTTGCAATGTCAAATTTGAACCTCATGGTGATATGTTTTGTGAAGCCTGCTATCTTGGAAAAAGTCATAAAATGAAGTTTGCTCATTCTGAAACAAAGTACAATCATCCACTTGAGCTAATTACTTCAGATGTATGGGGTCCCTCACCTGTTTTGTCCAGAAATGGTTTCAGATATAATGTGCATTTCATTGATGCACACACCAGATTTGTATGGATTTATTTTCTCAAGGCAAAGTCTGAAGTGTTCAACGTTTTCACTCAGTTTAAAGCTCAAGTTGAGAATCAATTCAACAGTAAAATCAAGATGTTTCAGAGTGATTGGGGAGGGGAATATAGAGTGCTGACAAAGTTTTTGAAAGAGAATGGCATTCTACACAGGAATTCATGTCCAATGGTCCATGAGCAAAATGGCATGGCTGAGAGGAAGCATAGACATATTGTTGATACAGGATTGTCTCTTTTAGCACAGGCTGGTCTACCACAACGTTTTTGGTGTGATGCATTTGCTGCTGCAGTTCACACTATCAACAGACTACCTACTAGAGTTCTCAACAACATTTCGCCATGGGAGGCACTGTATCATGTCAAGCCTGACTACTCTCACATGAAGGTGTTTGGATGCCTCTTCTTTCCTTATCTACGGCCCTACAATCAGCACAAGTTTCAGTACAGATCACAAGCATGCACATTCATTGGCTATAGTAGCAAACATAAAGGGTACGTATGCTTATCCAAACCTGGGAGAATTTACATTTGTAGAGATGTGGCTTTTGATGAAAACAGCTTTCCCTATGCCTGTGATCATGAACACCTAACCAAAGCTACACCTACATTAGCTCATTTTCCCACATCAGCAATACCTCTTACACAACCAGTATTTCCACAACACATAATCCATACACAATCAGCCTCTCCACAACACATAAACCTTACACAAACAGCCTTTCCACAACACATAACCCTTACACAAACAGTCTCTCCACAACACATACCTATTGCACAACCAGCCTCTCTTACACAACCTTTGAGTGACCCACATATGACTAGCTCTACCTCTCAAACTCCACCACTAAACACAAATGACTCATCAAATACTAGTAGCACCAGATATATGCTTGCTAGTCACCACACTGAATCAAATATCCAACCTCAGACCTCACATCAACCCATCCAACCCTCAAACCTGAACTCACATATCATGATCACACGTGCAAAGGCTGGGATATCAAAAGCTAAAGCTCTCCTAGCTGAAGTTCCAGAATCTGAACCATTCACAGTCAAAGAAGCCTTGGTAAATCCTAAGTGGACTCAGGCTATGTCAGCGGAACTTGATGCTCTAGCCGTGAACAAGACGTGGTCTCTTGTTCCTATGCCTGCAAACGGGAAGCTGATTGGGTGCAAATGGGTGTATAAAATAAAGAGACAGGCTGATGGTTTAATTCACAGATACAAGGCGAGGCTTGTAGCTCAAGGAAATACACAAGTTGCAGGTTTTGACTATGCTGAGACGTTTAGTCCTGTAGCAAAACCAGTAACCATACGTGTCTTACTTTGTGTTGCTGTGTCTTTTGGTTGGTCAATTCACCAATTAGATGTCAACAACGCGTTTCTACATGGTGAACTCACAGAGACAGTGTACATGGCTCAGCCACCTGGTTTTGTTGACTCAACACGTCCAGACCATGTGTGCCATCTGCATAAGGCTTTGTATGGCCTCAAGCAAGCTCCAAGAGCCTGGTTTCAAAAGCTTTTTCACACACTAAGTGCCTTGGGCTTCACAGCGTGCAAGTCTGACACCTCTCTGTTTACAAAGTTCTCTGCTACATCAGTCGTCTACCTTCTCATCTACGTTGATGATATACTCCTGACCGGCAGTGATCCGAGTGAAATTCGCGAGCTAATTTCCAAACTTCACAGTTCATTTGCTCTCAAGGATCTGGGACCACTACACTACTTTCTTGGAGTCGAGGTACAAACCACTGAGTCTGGTCTTCACTTGTCACAAACCATGTACTTAAAAGAGCTACTTCACAAAGCAAATATGGGATCAGCAACTTCAGTGCCAAATCCAACCTTGAGTTCAGACACTTTGTCAAAGCACGTGGGAGATCCGGTTGACAACCCGTCTCTCTATAGAAGTATTGTTGGTGCGCTTCAGTATGCATGCATCACAAGACCAGAGATAGCCTACAGCGTAAATCGTGTCTGTCAGTTCATGCACCAACCATTGGTTCCTCACTGGAAGGCTGTGAAGCGTATACTCAGATACTTGCAAGGCACGTTACATCTTGGATTGACTATCCGTCCGTCAAAGGTGCGAGATTTGGTGGCCTTCTCCGATGCTGATTGGGCGTCCAATCCAGACGATCGACGCTCAACATCTAGGTGCTGTGTTTTCTTCGGTGGGAACTTAGTCTCTTGGTTTTCAAAGAAGCAAAGCACGGTCTCTCGTAGCAGCACTGAGGCTGAGTATTGAAGTCTAGCTCATTCTACCGCGGAAATAACATGGATCCAGTATCTACTTCGAGAACTTCGCGTCAAAATACCAGCTGCTCCCATATGCTGGGTTGACAACCTCAGTACAATAGCACTGGCGTCGAATGCAGTACTTCATGCTCGTACCAAGCATGTTGAACTCGACTTGTATTTTGTCCGCGAAAAGGTCCTCTCTGGGCAACTTCGGGTTCAGCACGTCCCTACGCTCGATCAAGCTGCAGATATCTTCACCAAGCCATTGACCACGCCTCGTTTCTCTGCCTTGCGGTCCAAGCTAACTTTGGCTCCGCCGCGTTAGGCTTGCGGGGGGATATTAGCAGATGTACACCTCAGCTGTGCTGACGTGGCACTGGTTAGAGAATTCAGTTATGTATGAAATCTGTTGTAACAACCTCACATGATAATATATATACAAATCAAGCCACTAATCAGCGAATCAAGCTTGACAGTTTCCCAAACAGAATTTCTCTTCAATCTCTTTGAGTATTCACAACTGTTTTCATATTTTATATTTAAGTTTCTCTAAATACTCTATTATTATTTAGATATATCGATAGTAACACTTAAATAGATCAGCCAGTCACTATAATTTTGGGCTACATATGATCGCAATCTTTATTTTTTAACATAACTATCGTGACCTTGATGAAAGTCTAGCGAGGGTTGTAAACTATCGAAGAAACTTCTCTATATATGCTCGATAGGTAATGCGTGTCTAGACTCTAGAGGACTGGTATATATATAATTAGTTCATTATAATAATACTATAATTAGTTCATGTTGGTTTTATAATAATTTGTGTCTTATTTACCAATTACCACCATGTGTTGAGTTATATAATGGAATCTTCAATGTATCTTAACCACTCAAATCAGAAAATTTCGAACAGTAATCAGCTTATTTATAAAAATAAAGCTAAATATAATATCTAAAGTAATTCATATTTTTCAAAGTCTTAATTAGGTTATAGTTTTTATGTATGTGTTAAATTCTGTTAGAAAAATAGCAAACTTAATCATGATATTTTTATTTTATATTTAAGTTTCTCTAAATACTCTATTATTATTTAGATATATCGATAGTAACACTTAAATAGATCAACCAGTCACTATAATTTTGGGCTACATATGATGGCAATCTTTATTTTTTAACATAATTATCGTGACCTTGATGAAAGTCTAACGAGGTTGTAAACTATCGAAGAAACTTCTCTATATATGCTCGATAGGTAATGCGTGTCTAGACTCTAGAGGACTGGTATATCTATAATTAGTTCATTATAATATTACTATCTATTTGCGGGGATCAAAGTGACGTTTTTCATGCGTTAAGGAATATAGATAGATATATCACTTTCAGGTCATTTTTTCCCTAAAAAATGAAAACTAAACAGATAATCCACTTGCAAAACATTTCCGAATTTCTGTTTATGTGGTCAAAGTTTTAATGCTGATCATCAATTTTTAATATTATAGTTATTTGCATCAAGGGTTTGGTAAAACAGATATATACCAGAATTTAGAAGAGATATATTGAAGGCTAATTGTGGGAGGTTTGATCACATTGCAAATTAGTTGATGGTCGACTGCGGATATAGAAGCAGCCAAAAAGACCCGTCTTTGTCACACATTAATTCATTTAATTTCTATTTTAAGACAAAAATCTGAGCCCATTTTCTGGACACAAAACCGAAACTCTATACCAGTCAATGTGGGTTAATCTGTTACGTGGCTTCTTTCTCACATATTATAAACACTAAAACTTCCAATATATTATTTTCTTCATTTTGTGGGGTCACTGTGCACCACGTATATATATACATATATGCATGCACATGCATATACCTTATCCACGATAAGAAAAAAATAATAATTAATTAATTAAATTTAGAACAACTTATTGCTTTCGCTTCTATTTTTCCATTCTGAGGATATAATAATGAGGTTTAGGTAAGAAAAAGGTCAGAGATTAAATAAGAATTTCGGAATTTGAACCACTCACTCTTGGTCTTTTGTTGGATATATATTGAGTTAATTTTTTCCGCTTTATATTGTTAATACTTTATTATAATCCATAGTTGTTGACTTGTATATGGTAGTGTTACTATTCCATTCACAGTATACTCAATTTCTAGTTTGATTTATTTAATAACTTAAACTTACGACTTAAGTTTGTTGTTAGCTTTACAGGCTTTACTTGATTGGATACTCAGCACCGACTCTCTCTCTCTCTCTCTCTCTCTCTCTCTCTCTCTCTCTCTCTCTCTCTCATGAGTCATGGCTATATAAATAATTTTTCTACATGAGCTTCCATGAACTTTCACCTCTACGTGAAAATGAGGTCATCATGGTGGTTTTTGTTCTTTACTTGGACCGTTGGACGGGCTATATTCTGCTTTCACTATAAATATGGCATGGACTAACCAAACTACCACAAAACGACGACGCTCAAATGTTAGTTATAACGTAAAATAATACTTCATACTACCCTAATACTAAATAATTGTAATGTATTTAATTTTGGTGAATAGAATTGGATGCGATTATAGTCGCATCCAATACTCCGTAGCTAAATTCGACATTTTAGATGCGAGTAATCACATTTATATCAATTCCGTCAAAATATATATGGCGGGAATTGATATGTTTAGATGCGATTAGTCACATTCAAAGGCTTTCCCGCCAAAATGCGGGAACCCTTTGTCGCATCCGAAAATCATTTCCGTGCTTTGACGGGTTGTTTTTAAAAGCGACTTTGTCGCATCTATTTTAATTTTTTTAATTAATTTATATATTAATATATAAGTGATTTCAAAAATATTAAAAAACAGAATACAAATTGTTTGTATAAAATAGTATAGAAATTGTTCTATATAAAAAAATTCATCAAAGAAAATAAAATAAAAAAGAGTCGCTAAATATAAAAACGTTCTAGTCGCTAAACATAAAGACTACTATTTCTGACGTGATGGCAAACAACTCTGATATTTGTCTTCTTGCGCTTCTCTTTTCTCTTGCGCTGCTGCTGCCGCGACCGCTTGGACGATCTCGCTGGTGTTTTACAGAAGTTGGCGTAGTCGATTCTGCTCTTGTCGCATCCAAAGGTTAAATCTCTCACTCAAACTAACTTAATTCTGATAAAGTTCGGTGGCTCTTTTGAATTCGACTTGTCACACCCAAAAGTTTATTAGATGCAACTTTTGAATGCGATTAGTTGCATCCATAAGTATTCAAAAGTGTCCCGAAACTAAAAAATAAATCAATTTATATATATATATATATATATATATATATATATATATATATATATATATATATATATGCGCGCGCGCGCGCCCTAAAAAGCTAAAAGCAATAAAGAAAAAAAAAAGTAACACGCTTCGATGAGAAATTGACGTATAGAATAATGAAATGATCATCCTATGTAACTATTGTTCTCGAAAAGTATAGCTTAGTTTGCACAATCCGAAAAGTGTGATTAATCTAGCCTTTTCTTTGTCTTAATTTGATTGTGGAAAATATATTTAAAAAAATAGATTGTGGAAAATTTATTGGAGCCAATCTTATATTTCTTCGAAAGTATCGAGGAAATCAAAATTCAAGCGAATTTACTAGTGTGTGAGATTTAATAACTGTGTACTATATAATATAAGAATGAAAACAAAACTAGCAAACAAGTAGAGCCCCCAAGGGTCAGATCAAACACACATAAAATTTAAGTGCTTATAATCGATCTTAAGTTTGCTCTTTTTTCAACGGGTTAAAGTTCACTTATTTAGTATATAAAAAAAATATTAAAGTAGTCGAAATTATAAAAATAAATAATTAAATCAATATCAAAACTCAGAATAATTCAAGTTTGGATTGTCATTTCCTCTCCATTGCTCGCCCAGATGTAAGGTAGCGTAGTGTCTTTAATTCTAGGATTAATGATATTTAACACTTGGAGAGGAAATTTGTGTCTTAATAGATTTCTTTTGAAGGAGATTATATATTAAATAAGCTTTTGAATTAAATATGTAGTGCCCATACTCTTTAGGTGTTGGCAAGTTAAGATTATTATTTGGGCGTATTTAAGACATATATACTTCAGGGTTTGCTATCTTTTTTTACTGGATTAATTTGAGTAGTATATATATACAAGTATACATACATATATATACGTACATATATAACATCATATAACAAAAAAAGTGCATATAGCTTTTTTCAGCTTCTGATTGATTAAGGTTTTACTTTTTTATTTTAATTTTTTTAAAGATGGTATCTTATCCACGAACGACGGCTGATTAAGACTGTTACCTGTCCACAATATTATACAAGAGATAGTACGGGTGAACATTCACATGCGATGTTTCCTTAACTTCAATATAAGTCAATTTATATTTTCTAATTATTATGACTCAATTAATTTTGTTAAGCAATAAATAAAAGAGTCTTTAGGAGTCCACAAAATCTCACGCGTAAGCTACTAAGTAAGGGCCACATATATCCTTTTGCTGGCAATTGGAGTCACTGTTTGTAATTAAAAAAGATCAAACCGATCAATTTGGATAAAAAAAAATAATTCAAAGCAATAAATAATCGAATTTAATTGATGATGTAAATTATTACGTTCGTGGTGCTTTATTTCAGCTGAATTGAATTCATCACCCCCCATTATGCTGGCGAATTTTGAAGCAATATATTAATTTGACATACTCTAAAAGACTAGAACAATAATGTCGTAATAATTAAACACAGTGAATATGTGTGCATCGGTACACGTGTGTTCCTGATAGTAAACATCATTTATTCATTAAATTAGAGCGGTACAAAACTGAACCGAAAATATGATAAAATCGATAACCGAATCGATCCAAAATCGAAAATCGGTGTTACGTAAGATAACCAAAATTCATATTCGAATAATCGATTTAGTATCAAAATCTGGACCGGATATCGATTTTAAATTTTGAAAAAATCGGATATCGGATATTTAACCGATTATTTTTGTTAAAAATTAAATATTAAATAAACAATCACGCTAGCATTGTTATGATTCATTTTTACTCGGATTTTGATCACTGTAATAATTTTATAAACATATATGGATTTAAAAATTAGTTTCAAAGTAATTATGAATTATAAGAACTTGATAACCGATTTTTTAAAAATTTGTTTTAAAATTGGATCCGAAATTTAAAATAATGGATAACCGATTTTTTTAAATCGGTTTTAAAATTAGATCCGAAATTTAAAGAAATGGATAACCAAATTTTGAAAATCGGATATTAAAATTGTATATTGGATTTAGAAAACTGGATAACCGAATTTTGATTTTGGACTAAACTGAACCGATCATTGAACTCAATTTTTTAAAGGAAAAATGATATGAAGTAGCCAATTCAAACTATGACTTTTGCAAAATAGCCATAGTTTCATTAGGTATAGCAAAATAGCCAATTGAAAGTACTACGGCTTTTAATCCTGACTCGATTAATTTTAATCCAGTCTTCATAAAGCTTAGATTCTGTCTTTATAGTTCGTTGGGATTAAATTTAATCCAACCTAGATTAATTTTACTTAGGCTAGTTTGCTTATAGTTGGCAAACTATGATTATTTTGCAAAAGCTTAAGTTCTATTTGGTTATATAGCCGCTAGACCCTTTTTTAAAACCGAAAATTCGAAATCGAGTAAGAAAAATGATCAAAATCGAACCTGGTTCAGTTTCAACCCTACATTAAACTATTAAAGTACCCAATATATCGTCTTGTTCTTGGCTATAATAAGCGGGGAAAAAAATGAGATTTCAAAGCGTATTAAATGGATCATATTTTATGATAATATTACTTTTCATCTTATCTGCATTCGCTTTATATTGCAATCCGTAGAAGTCTTATTCTTGATAAATTCACATTTATACTTTAGGTTATATGTAGTAGTCGGTCTTTTGTTTGTTTAAAATATTAAAAACGGTATTAACGATAATAGTTCTAGATATCGTTGGTGTATATTGTCGCATTAAAATATTAAAAAATCACACATAGGTAGTTATGCATATATTTACGTCAATTAGTACACGCATTGCACACGTCTAGTATTAGTTATATATTTTTAAGTATCTTTAACAGAATTTAATCACTTATACAGCGTCTGTTTGATTTGGTTTAAATCTTTGCTAACAATGAAACAACCACTAAACTCATAAATTATAGACTATTATTAATAAAAACTAAAAAAAACGTTAAATAACAATACATTTTAAGAAAATTTAAAATTTCATAAATAGGTCACAAACTCATTGTTATAATTTGTGGGTTACCCGTATTTTCATATAACACTTATTAATGTCGTTGGAGTTTTGACAACCGTTGGGCCTGAGCTGGATAAAATTCACCTAAAGCTTCGGGCGTCTATTTGCGAACACAATTAAAGGTGGTTAATGAGCTTTTACTAATTCAAAGCTCGTTTACTCGTTTATGGTTGTAAATGGAGAAAAAGGTTTTGAATCAAGGTGAGTACCTTTGTGGTGGTTTTTCTTACCTCTCATGTTTATTGTTCGGACCTTAAGTAGGAGTCGAAAATTTCCCATAAGCACCAAAATAGTCGATCGTTTTGATAACTATCACATTGCAAAGCCTTTAAAACGTTATTTTATTTATTTTCTTTTACGTTTGAGAAGTTGATGCTTTGCGAGTCTACGGTTCGATAGACCCTTTTGAGCATCAATCGAGATTGTATGTATTGTCATGTATACTAACTCATGCATAATCAATCATTATGAATCGCATTAGTACCAAAAAGTAGGGACAATTACCTACATATCCCCCATTTATTTAGTCTCACAGATTTTTATTCTTTTTTATTCAAGTCTCACAGATTTCCTTTTGACACACTACCACACATTTCTCCTTATACATCATTTTATTATTATTTTTTTTCACAAATCTGTATCTTTATATGGTAAAATTTATCCACTCAGCGAAATTTTAGTAACTTTATCATTGATTTTTATTTAAAAGATACACTTTAATATATGTATATTTTCCATTCATCAAATCATCAATGACAAAATCAATAAAACAAGTTAAATGGAAACTTTACCCAACATATAATTGTTTTAATAATAAAATGATTGCATGTTTGTAGTAGAGTGTAAAACTGACGAGTTGTTTACATTATACATAAAAATAATAATAATAATAATAATAAGGTATATATACATGTGCGCGCGGGTCATTTTTCATTTAATCTTTTTTCTTTAAACAAATAGATTTTTTTTTATTAAATCTCGGATAAAATTCTCATAAATATAAATATCAAATATCAATCTACAAGAAAATATAAGATCTTAAATTAAATAAAATTCAAAACTATAATCGATTGATTGATGACACATAATGTGTGTACGCATTATATTTATAGCAACTTTATTGCTCGTTAAATAATCCCTCTAAAGTTTATGGATAAATCCACACACTCAAGGGTCACAAAAAAAAAGAGTAAAATTACAATAATAATATTTTAAAGGTACAAAATTTCTAAATAGTGAGTATTTTAAATCATTTCAAGAACAATGTTTTGTCAAAAAAAAATTTAAATTATAAACAATTTTTTTTATTATAAATAAAACTATAAATGATAAAAATTAAATATAGTCTAAAACAGCAACCAATTTTTTAAAAAAGTATGTAAGCATAAATAAATGACAGTTTTATAATATGAAACATACTATTTTGCAATAAAAACTTTGGACTCACTATTTATGTGCTTAATTTAAAAAAAATAAACACACACACAACTTCATAAAATTAAATAGAAAATAAACTCCGCACAATTGTCAGTAGTTTTTGGTTTTCAAATTTTTTTATATATAAAAGTAGCTCAATATTTTTTAATATAGATGGTCTAGAGAAGATGACCAAACCCTCATCTCCCCCAATATCAGAGAACACTAAAGAGTAGTGTCTCATTTTCTACAGGGAGGGTAGTGGCTGAGAACCAAGAAATTTTCACTAGACCAAGCTGGATATTAAATGCCAAAATAATTAATATGCTTGTTTATTACGCTAGAAAATTTTAAAAAATTGCTAATTTATTACGTAACACATTTATCAAAGAGCTATTATTGCTTCAAATATAATTGATTTCTTCTTCTATTTGGATATTTACTAACAGTTTATCTAACACAGCATTTAAACAATTATTTCGCTCCTGCGAAAAGTGAATATGTGTGCAGTGTATAACCCAAGATGTATTAAAATCTTATGAAAGTGAGATGTTTATTAAGTTGATGTTAGACTTAGACCTAACTTGGATTAATTAAATCCATGAATGAGATATTTTTAAGTTGATGTAACTTGGCCTTATTAAATGCAGGCTAATCTTTTGTCAAAAAAAAAAAAATGCAGGCTAATCTAGAATATGCTACCAAGCCCTACGCCAGAAACCAAAACGAGTATATATGTTGTATCTTAGACTGTTTTTTTAAACAAGTAATTAGTAAGGATTTAGATAATTTTAAACTTTGGATGTCGTCACTGTTTAAAAATATGATAACGTGTCTATGAGAGTCACCACGGAGAAATTACATGACTTTGTTTCGAGAAAATTACATATTAATAACAAATAAAAATAAAGGTAATTAAAATGTAGCGTATGATAAAATTCAAATAATGTTCTTCTTTTCTTCGACACTTGCCACATATAACAACGGCTTATTTTTTTTTTCTTTTGAAGATTTATAACAAAAAGGCTTTAATAAAGCATATTTCACACCCACATTTCCTTCATTATGTCCATATATGTTAGTTACATGTAAATAAAGCTATCTATTTTTCAATACGCCAATTAAAAAAAAATCAATTTAAGGATATGTAGGCCACCCCATAGTGTGTGATAAAAAAAACAATGGTATATATGTATATGTTGGTAGCTAGACGCCAAAAAGGCCATCCCAGCCAGAAACTAAGCGTCCACGCCACACACATCTCAACCGTCCACTCACGCTCCTCGAAATCTGACGGCTTATATTTAATCGCAAAACCGCGTACACACTCTAAGCGATTAACGCTCAGTGCCTATAAATAAAACGGTCTTTTAACCGTAATTCACTTTCATCATATACAAATACAATACAACAACAAAAACACTTCAAAACTCAAAATCAAACAATCCCAATCACTTCGAAACAACAAAATCAAGAAAAATGTCGTGGATTTCGACCGCGAAATTCACGGCGGTTTCGATCGCCGCCGCTCTGACGGCCTTGGCGGCGGCTGAGCTCGTTCCGCGAGCGTGCAGCTCGGTCGGCGCGTTGAGCTCGCTTGGCGCGTGGCTGAAACCGCCGTACGTTTACGTGGTTATCAACGGAATCATTATCTCCATCGTTGCGTCGTCGAGATTCCATTTCAACAGCAACGAGAAATTATCTGCTGCGACGAGCGCAGTGGTAGTGGTGGTACCGCCGGAGGATAGTAATTACTATCATCAATACGGTCAAGAGATTGTTGTGGTCAAAGAGGTGATCGAACTGGCTGATCAAAAAGATCCAACGGTGGAGATGCTTCCTGAGGATGATCATAATCATGATCTCGATTATAATAGTGTAGAGCTGTCAGCAGAGAAGCCTCGCCGGAAACTGGCGAAACAAATTACCTCGACTCAAGGTAATTATTATATAATTTATAAATACAACACTTATTCGTTGTTTTTTTTTTTTAATATCTGAAAATTCTCATAACCGAACACTTTGTCATGGCTATATCGTACAATCACACAATCACGCTTTTCGGCGACAGTGAATTACTTTTCGAACTGGTCGGTAGATTAAAAGAGCCTTTATTATTTGGTATGAAAAAAAAAATTATAGGTTGCATATATTTGCATGTAAAACCTGGTCATTCTTATTGTCGAAACGTTAAAAAGAAATGTCTATAACGGAATAAACTGTACTTTAAAAAAGAATACTATCTTATTGGGATATATATCGATCCATTTTCTCCAAGCAGGATGATGAACCTCTAAAAGAAATTAATTTTTAGAGTACAGTTATGTGCAGCTCGGTATTATTTTTCATCGTCAATATATATTCAACCAGCTGGAAAAACTAATATAAATTTTTTTAAAAAAAAGCTTAATCACATGAATTTCATATTATTCGCTATCGCCCTATATATCTTTAGTTAGTACCCTGAGTTTTTACCTTAGTTATATTTTAATGATTAGAAAATTTTAAAGCAAATTCTCAAGAATTGAAATATGTAGTGGTTAAGGTAATGAATTTAAAATTACATATTACTTACATTACTTACGTAATAATTTAATAAGTTTCTGCATTTATATTAAAAAAAAAATTCAGTTAAAGTGAGTCTAAAAAATTCTGGAGTTCAAATGAAAATATAATATTGTGATCCTAGATTCCATTTGCCAAAAAAGCTCAAAAATATTATGAATATCATTTTATATAAACTTATTTTCATCTTATTATTCAAAATTAAGTAAATATAAACTTTTGCCACGTATATGTGCTAAGATTTTTTCGTCGTTTTGATTAATTAATTAATAGAAAGGAAATGCTAAAGATCACTCACACAGTCATTTGTTAATAATAACAATCGCTAAATCAGGAGATCCACGTATCAGCTGTTATTTAATTTCCGTTAAAAAAAATATAGCCAAACAAAATAGAGTTCAAACTTGCGTTTGTATATACATATATGCACATACACATAAGATGTATATCAATATATATATATATATAAAGGAAAAAGATATAGACCGAGAAATAAAATCTACAAAAGTCAACCTTAACACTTGGGTTTCATAGAGTTAGAGATACGTAAGTTTACGTGACTAATTTGCGAGTTCTTTTTTATAATGGGATATTTACTTCAATTCACTAACTATTTACCATTAACAATTAATTAATTAATCCCTTACTTTATTTGTTTCGCAGATGGACTAATGGCGTTGAAGGCGTCAAAGCCCAAACGGCACGAGAGCTTTGAGAACACGTGGAAGATGATAACGGAGGGGCGTCAAACGCCGTTAGCCAGGCAAATGAAGAAGTGTGACACGTGGGAAAGTAAGCACCGTCAGATCGTCGACCGCGAGGCGGTGGGACCGCATGCGGTGGAGAAATCTGAGACGTTCAAGGACAGAGCCAATGATCATGAGCCAGCTGTCACCCCCAATTTGCGGAAAGAGCCGTCACTGAGTCAGGACGAGTTGAACAAGCGAGTTGAAGCGTTCATAAAGAAGTTCAACGAGGAGATGAGGCTGCAGAGGCAAGAGTCTCTGAATCAGTATATGGAGATGATCAACCGTGGAGCCAGCTAGTCATCTCAAGATGGATAATATAAATATAATATTAATATACATGTACATACACTTATATACGATTATATATTGGGTTTTTTTTTACTTGGTATATTGGTTTAATTAACATTTGTTATTCCAAAAGGTGTGATTTGGGTTAGTTCGTTAACTATGACTCAGTTAGAGGTTGACCCGAGCTTTTTCTTTGGGTTAATCAGATTGAAGAGCTTCTTTTTTTATTCATTAGTTATATAACTTTATTTACAATTTTCGTCATTAGTCAATTTTTAGTAATTTTTTTTATAAATTATCATGATCAACGCGTAAATTGACTGAAATATTCTATTAAATCGTTGATTATTTACTTAAAACTAACAAAACGTTAGTTATTTAAACTTACAAAACGTTGATTAATTAAAAATTTAACTAGTTTAGTTGGTTAGTTTGCTAGTTATTTATAACTAACCAATGGATATTAATTTAATAAAGAAATTAGTTTTATATTAGCAAAAATTATTTAGCAAATAAATAAAATTTCCAATGTACTTTTACATGATTAAGAAAGTACAACTTAAATGTTTTACTGGTATAAAATGTTTATCAAGTATCAACCCTTTAGATTGTTTTTTAAATCAAGTATCAACCTTTTTTTTTTCTAACAAGTATCAACCCTTATAGATTGTTAGACATATAGTCATTCCACTGCTAATTATTTAAGTGAACATAAATTTACTAAAATATCCTCTTTTTTTGGGTATTTGGATCGTGAATGTTCTTTGTAGAACTTGTTACTCCTACTTTTCTTCTCTAACAAATTTCTTTCATATTAGAAAGACCAGCCAATCATAATAAACAATCAGAATCAAACTAAAAAGATACACGAATTGAACAAATCATACTATTTTCCTTTGTAAAGTTTTAGGCAAAGTTCCGATCGTCGTTTTCGATGCCGTTTCGAATCTCCTGATTTACGGAAAATCGACACTTCGATGAAAAATCGAACGGAAAAATTGTAAAAAAAAAGTAGTCGGTTTGCCATTTTCAAATACCGTTTTCGATGCAAAACCGACATGCCAATGAAAAATCGAACGAAAATAATGTTGTGAAATAAAATAATACATAGATATATGTAAATATAGTCCAAAAATAAAACACTAAAAATCATACATATCAAACATAGTCACACCACAAAATGTATCAAAGACGGAAATATGAAGTCTAAATATTGCAAACCACCATAAATATAGATGTTCCATACACATATAGATAAAATAGAAGTCTAAATATTGCAAACCACCATAAATATATATGTATAAATGATTCTTTATCTTGTCTAATATATCAACAGACTTCAAAAACACGCTCTTATCAACCGAATATACCATAACATTTATTATTCTCAATCGCGATGGGCCTGTCCAACTGTCCGACATTATTGTGCATCTGTACTGCTTCATGTTTCTCTTTCCTTATTGATGTACTTCTTCACAGACGCGACATCGTCTTTAAAGTACGTATTGTAAATCTCGTACGAAGTAGGAAGCGGAATACCTGCGACTTCACTTTATTTACTGGAATGCTTTCGTGAATGATGTAGCTGCTTACGGCTCTTCCTAATCTTTCGTCATCTTAGAAGTAGATCTATGTCGCGCACTTTCTTATCGAAAATGAGGCGGTGTTGGTACACTCCATGAACCCCCACCACAGCCAGATCTACATGCATATGACTATGACTCTCGTTGGCTTCTCTTCAGAGCTTGCAAAGTATCTTGTTCAAATTGAAGATCAGTGTCAAACTCTTCATGAGTAGGACCGAAGCATCTTCTCAAGTGCTCGTCAACTATTTCATCTAGAACTGACTTGTTTTTTTTTTTAATAGTCGCCGTCGCTAATGCTTTCATATCATCTCATACTTTTGTAGGATAACTCGGACATTTCTTGACATTTTTTCTTCGGATCGTTTCCAATTAAGTGAAACCTCATCCGCATATTCTTTCGCCCCTCGTTACATGTCTACAATGATTGCATGTGAAATGGTTCGGATTTGTTGCAGCCGATGTACAATGATTATGAACTCCTTCATCGCTCATATTTTCATATACCTACATATTGATTTCAAAATTTCTATCAATTTCATTTCATTTAAATTCATTTCCAACAATTTCATTTCGATCGACATCATTCCAAATAATTTCAATTTCAATCATATCAATTCCAACGACTATTATTCAAACATTAATATATGTATAATTGTATATGTAAAGACATAAATTTACTTAAAAAAAACATATACAAATGGTTGAAAAATTTGAAAAAATATATAGATCGTCACAATACAAACAACTTTAATGAACGAGATTATATTAAAAGAAATCGAATTACTCAAAAAAAAAAATTATGGGTTTAAAGTTTTAAAAAACGTACCTGAAATTGGGAAGGATTTCGCTGATTGTTGTCAAGTTTTTGCTGATATTGCACTTCGCCCTGTCAAAACAAAGGAGATACACTGATTTTTGAAGATTGTTGTCGTCGTCTGAGCGGCCTCCTTCACTGGACTTTGAACTCTGAAACTCGCGAGAGACTTTCGTTTCGCTCGACTTTCGTCGAAACTCCACAAAGTTTAATTAATTTTGTTCATTTGAATAAACGAAAAGTGGCGGTCGTTTTTTGTTTGAACGGCGTGTCGTTTCGTCGGCATTCGAACGACATAATGTGGAAAAACGACAAACATAGACTTCGCCGGCCACTTTTGATCCGGAAGCAGCACCGTCGCCGAATTTCGCCATTTTTCGGCGGCATTTAAAACACTGGTTCTAGGAATAGCGGATCTGGATACGAGTGGTCCACTTATTCAGCTACCCGAACTCAACTAATTAAATAATGGACTTGTTACTCGAACTCGTTTACCTAATTTTTAAAACGGGCCGAATAACGGATATATCCATTGGGTAAACGGGAAGAAAAGTGCCATACTCGTTACCCGTTTACTCGTTTAATTAATTTTTTTAAATTATAAAAAGTAATAAAAACAATGATATTAACAATTGTAGTGCATAAGAGAATGTGAGGAGACAATAGTTTGAGAGTGAGATTGCAAACATGAGTCATTGTACCTCTGATTATTAAGATGACTTACTTTCCACCATCGTGCTTACATCTCCCTCTAGATGAACTGATTTGTCACTTAACTGAGTTACAATTCTTTGTGTCATGTACTGTTTTTTTTTCTTTGTTGATTGTTTGCATTATTTTCTTCCATACGTAGCTAGTTGTTCAATATTTTATTTAAGCTATTAGTTGAGCAATCATCTTCTTATACGCTTAGTAATTTCATCGTGGATGTGGATGTTTGAGCTCTTGAATTTTTTTTTCAAGATTGAAGACGTTGTCGTTGTTGTTGTTGAGCTTGAACAGCGCATGAGAATCACTTTCTTATGGTATCACTTGCACATTTAGAAATTTTGAATGTTTTTCACAAACGTAGCACAAGTTACGACAAGCCTAAATTCAAATTGCACCAAGGCACAGTTACAAACAAAGGCAAAGATGTTTCTCGAGGAAAATTGAGAGAATGGGAGGGATAGATATTCGAATAAGAAGTGAGAAGAATGGGAGGCATAGTCTTTTAGCTACTTTTCCAAGAAGAGATTCCTCCTAGAATTCTCAGTTTGACAAGTGTTTGTTAAATGTTTGCAAAAATGTCGTTTCGTATCTTTTCATGTAGACTTTCAACCAATCTTGGGTGAAGCTTGACTCTCAAGACCTCCTCCGGATCGGCAACAAGGAGTTCACTTCCTCCTCCTCTTTCGGGTCATCTTTACCCCTCAAATTAGGGAAAGAAAGACATGTTTAACGATTTAAAACATTAACATCAAAGAGACTATAAACATGTAAAATTGAAAACTTTCTTCAACACATTTGTTCTTCAATTTCCGTTAATTGCTTGGTCAAAAAAAAAAAAAAAAAAAAGGTACAGAAGTTAGAAAAACTAAAAGGCTGATTTTTTTCTTCTTCTGTTCATACAAATAATTAATCAATTGTCGTTTTCTTCTTAAAAGATCAAAAATACATTGTACACGGTCAATCTAAAAAAGCTGGCACAAGATTTGCATATATTAGTTTCTCCTCGGAACTACGACTGTCCAAGCCTTTGCCGTTTAATCCTCTCCAACGCACCAAGACGGCTTTCGTCGGCCTTGTCATCTTCACTTTCCTTTCTCTTCGAAGCCAACCCTCCGAAAACGGCATCGGGTACGTCTTTCTGTTTGATCTCGACCTTGTCATCGGCATCCTTGTCTTCATCGGAGTCGCTCTCCTCAGGAAGCTCGATGTCGTCTCTGTTTGCGGAGGCTTTGGTCCCATCGCCGGACTGAGACTCGACTCCGGCGCTCACAAACCCGACTTTCCGGGTTCCGTTATCGGTGGCCGCCGGAACCAACTGCCTCTCGAGGGCGGCCATTTCGTCCTCAGTCACGCCCGCTTCTTTCAGCTTCTCCTTTGCCTCCTCCAGATTCACCGTCTGGTCTTTCTGCATCTTATATTCCGGCAGAATAAAGTGCGTCTGCGTAAACACAACACGATGATCAATACGCAATAATAATAACAATAAAGAGAATATCTTTAAAACCCTTAAGTTTTGACCAATTGAAGCAATAATATAACCCTCTTTACATTACATCATAAATAATAAAATAAACCCTCGCTCTTGATTACTGACACAAAACCCTCAGTTTTACTATTTATGATTTAAAAAATATATGTATTCAACTCTCTGTACACATATATTTTAAAAATAGCCTAAATTAGTCGAGGATTTTCTAGCGTCATTAAGTAAAGAACTAAAGATTTTTTTTTCTTTTCTTTTCCCCCTGATATGGTGTAAAACAAAGGATCATACTGCGTCATTCGATCAAAACTGAAGGTTTTTTTGGTGATATTTGATTTTGATTTAGTTTTTACCTGACTATAGCTCGCGGAGACACTTCTCTTGATGCGGAGCATCTCTCTGAACGTGTCTTCGTTCCCATGCTGGACTTCGAAGGCGTGCCACTTGGTCCAGAAATCCTCGTCGGAGCGCGGGTCGGAGAACTGGGAGGCGAATATGTACAGCCCGCGGGCCCGGTCAATCTCACCCAAGCTCTTCTCGAGCTCGGCGTACCTGATACACATGACCTTTGCGTCCTTGTCAGGGAGACCGGACTCTATGGCTTGCTCGTATATCTCCCTCGTCCTCGGGACTCCGAATCTCTCGGCCGCCTTGGCGATGTAGATCTCGTACATTCCCAGCTTCTCGTTGCCCGGGACCGCTTTCGTCGCTTGGTCGTAAACCGCCATGGCCCGCTTTGCCATCCCGAATTCCTCTTCCAGCTTCGCGTACTGAAGATACAGTGGCTTCACAGAATCTGCTGGGGCCTGATAAATATATCCAGTGGAAACGCTGGGGTTAGTGTCGGAATATTAAAAGTGGTTAAACCAAGATGTATATACACAGATTTCCTATGACATACCGTATCAACAGCGTGTTCGAACAGCTCTCGTGCCCGTTCGAGATTCTTATCTCCGAATCTCTTGACGAACTTTGTCAGGTAAGTCACCCATATGTCCTTGACGTGCGGGTACTTGAAAATCTTGACACCTCTTTCGTACACCTTGAATGAATCTTCAAAGTATTTATGTTCCTGAAACAGTATAATGATAAATTTATACTTACATCTATAACAAAGTAATATCTAAAAATAAAAATAAAAATAAAAAGAACAAAAAAGAGAGAACGAGGAGAGAGAAGGAACATACTTCCAGAAGCATTGCGTAATTTATTATGATCTGTGGCGTGGCGATTCTCAAGTCCAATATCCTCTCATAAACTGCTCGAGTAGACTCCAGATTTCCCAGGCTCTCCTCCAAATCGACGTAAAACGTCCAAAGTCTCAGCGATTTGTGCAGTTTCATCTGAACAGGCTCGTTTCCGTCAGCAGCCACTGTGAGACGATAGAGGTAAACATCGACTGTTAGTTATGATCAAAATCACGGGACTTCATGATACAAAATTGTTTCTTAGCACAAAATGGTTTTCACTACTCATATTAACCACCCTATTACTGACTACAAGCCAACCAACACTATCAACGCCCAAAACCCTTTTCTTCGTCTCTGCATGTAACTACAATTCTCTCAGTTTTCTTTCAGTCCTATACAATTCGAAGTCCACCACATATATCTAAAAGCTTATTTGATCAGGCTGCCTAGAAAAGCAACCACTTGCTTTCTATTTTGCATAAACTATCAACCAACGTGAGATTCAAGTTTCAGACATTGGAAGACAAGCAATTATATCAATAATAGAACGTCTCCGGGGAATAAATGGAGAACTAATGGTCCCTTAGAAAAGAAAGCAATTAAAAAGTGAACAAAAAACCATATCGGACACTCGAGAGGTCCGAGCATTCATTCTTACTTAACCCCCTATGCTCGTAACTTCAATGGATCATATATTTAACCCCCCAATTCTCTGTTATCATTCTTACACCCTCTAATATCTAGTTCCTAACAGAATTCAATGGCCCGGGTTTAGAAACTAATACGGACACTGAGTAAGTCATCAAAGATGTGGTTAGTCGGTACCTCTGCGTTTGACCTCGAGGGAGGGCTCGGCGGTGGCGCGCCTCATGAGGTCGAGCGCCCCTTTGAAGTTCTTGTGGCGGAGCTCCATCTCGGCCCACTCGCACCACAAGCTCGCGAGGTTGTCGACGGTCTTGTACGCCACCTGGACCGCCTTGTCGAAGATCACCCTCGCGTTCGCCACGTCACCGTGCGCCTCGTAGAGCTTCGCGAACGCGATCCACAGCGTGTGTGGCTTCCCAACAGCCTTCCCGGGGTCCACCGTTCTCACGGCTTCCGTGTAAGTCAGAATCTGCTTCGCCGGACTTCCCTCGAAGAGCTTCACACGACGGTGCCACTGCTCAACATTGTGCGGGTTCTGCCTCAGCAAAACGCTGTTCGCCAGCTCGGGCCTCCGTTCCATCAGCAAGTCCAGCCTCGCCAGCCTCAGGTCAACATCGTCCTCGTCGTGTAGCCAAAACCCCTCCAAAATCTTCCTCTTCACCTCTTTCCCCGACAAAGACCCGAGATCGAGCCGCCGGAGATCGATCTCCTCTTCTTCTCCTCCATCCTTATCAGGTTCTTCATCGTCTTCGTCGTCGAGTGAGTCCATTTTGAGGGCGAGCATGCTTTCCTCGAACTGGGCGTAGGAGTCGAAGACGACGCTGAAGTCTCGGACTGTGACGACGGTGGACATGCCTTCCTCGAAGACGTCCCGGGCCTTCTCGTGGAGGCGGCGGCGGATATAGAACTCGGCCAAGGAAGTCCAGAGCCGCCCGACCTCGTCGGTGAACTTCCTGATCCCGCCACGGATGATCGCGTCCACGTCAAGCCCCGAGATCTCTTCGGCGCGCTTCGTCAGCAAATCGCAGAGCTCGAGCCAGAGCCGGTGCCTCGTCTTCCCTTTCACGGACGAGAACCCGTCGTCGTTGAGGACTCCGGCGAGCCGCTCCGCCGCCTCCTGGAACAGCCCCGCCGAGAGGAGGAACTCGATGAAGTCCTCAACGTGGGTCGGGTCGAACATGAGGTATCGCCGGAAGACTCGCAGAGACGTGTCGGAAGGGACTCCGGGGAGGGAGACCAGGGCGAGATAGGGTCCCCAGACTCGGTCGTGCTGGGTCACGGGAAGGGCTCGGAGGGCTCGGTCGAAGGCTCGGCGGGCCCGGGTCAAGAGCCGCTGGGAAATCAGGTGGGTCAGGTACATGGTCCAGACACGTGGCATCTTGTGCATGGTGGCGAGGGCTCGCTCGAAGGTGTTGTTGAGGGAGTCGTGGCGGCGATCGGTCGGAGAGAGTCCGCGGACTTGGTCGAGGCGCTCGCGGAGGTAGGCGTGCCAGAGCTTGTAGCTTCCGGGGAGGGCTTTGAGGGCTCGCTCGTAGATCACGGCGCGCTTCGCGAACGGCGCGGCGGAGCGGGCGACCAGGTAGCGCCACCACAGGCGGAGGCTGAACGGGTTGCGGAGGAGCTCCTCCTCGTAGGGCAGGTCGTCCTGGGATGGGTATAGCTCCTTCGATATCGCCATCCGCGATCTGATCTAACTCTCGGCTTCACGATTATCACTAGCTACTATTGACTCGCTCACTTGCTACTACCACTGAATAATTACAAGATTTGGGGTGATTCTTCTGCTTACCGCGGCGTTGATGGTTCACGGGACGGAGTGAGTGAGATGGTCTCGCGTTTGAGAGAATGAGCGAATTTTGGGTGTATAAACCCTAGAACTGATTTGGGGGTTAATCTCGACGACGCATAAGGCTTTCAACATCGGCGATTTAGGGGTTTAGCTTTATGGATTTTTGTTTTGCTCAAAGGGTCCCTGAACCTTTTGGACTGGAGGCATTTTAACCAATAAATTTATTCTTAAAAGAATCACCCCCGATCTTTTATTATTTGGCAAAATAAGCCCGCCTTGAACTTAATTGCCAATGCCATGCATGCGTGATTAATTAGACCAATAGTTCAATGGTCACTTAAAAAAAAAAAAAAAAAAAAAAGGAGCTCAAATTTCACAGTTAATTTAATTGAATAATTAATTTCGGTGAAATATTCAATTAAATTAACTGTGAAATGACCAAATAAAATGAAACTTAGATTATATCTTTAAAAGAAAGTAAAAAATTGGCTATTTGTAACAAATATTGGATATATTTTCATTATTTTACCAAAGTCTTATTTTTATTTTAGGTTTAGGGAAATAAGAGGAATATATAACCCAACATTCACAATGTTATAAATTTTCTCCGATTTTTGGATGGAAATTTGTTTATAATTGACCACCACCAAAGATTGATATCTATACCAATGTTCACAATCTCATCGCTTTTCTCCAAAAAAAAAGAAAATTATGGAAACTTGTTTTCCGTTGACCATTGGCCAGACAAGGATATTTAAATCAACGTTTCCAATGTCATCGATTTTCTCTGATTTTTGGATAGAAATTCGTTTACCATTGACCACTAACCAAAGTGGGATATCTAAATCAATGTTCACAATGCCATCGCTTTTCTACGATTTTTTATGGAAATTCGTTTACCATTGACCACCGGCTTAAGAGGAATAGCGAAACCAATGTTCACAATGCCATTGTTTTTCTCCGATTGTTGGATGAAAATTCGTTTACCATTGATCATCAGCCAAAGAGGGATAGCTAAATTGAATTTTCACAATGCCATCGCTTTTCTTAGATTTTTGGATGGAAATTCTTTCCGTTATCTAAATCAATGTTTGCAATGCCATCAATTTTTTCTCTTTTTTTTTTAATGAAAGTTTGTTTTACATTGACCACCTGCAAGGAAGATACATTCTTCATTTCATCCTAATTTTTGGCAATTACAACGATTTTCAGCTACACAATAGACTATGTTGTAGAAGACCATTTTTTTTACTCGAATGAAGATATTCAATTTGAAAGGTATCTAAAAACATAGAAATAAAATTTTATGATTATATCATCACAAAATTTCAAATGGTAAAAAAGAAACAAATAATTTCTCTCTTCATAAAGCTTAACTACTAATAGAATTAGAAAGGGAAAAAAAAATTATTTCCACATTTTGGTAAAGATAATAACTTGAGTTTTGCTAATAATTGTCCGATTCCCAAGGAAAAAAAACTTTAACACAATTGACAATGCCGTGCTTCCTAAAACTCGCAACAAAATTTCCAATGAATTTCTCAAATATATATTGCTCACTGCAAAATAATAGTTAATAATCTCATCATCATCTTTTTTGCTTCTTTGAAAACTTCTTCTTTTGGCCGAAATAATTCTCCACATTTTCCGTTCCATAGTCGCCCTCGTCTTTGTTCCTCCTCCTCTTGCCGTCACCCTCTTTGACTTTCTATTAAAGATCATATGAATACAATTGAAAATTAGAAAAACGGAATCACAGCATTTTAATAATATTAACAAAAAGGAGTTCATTATTTTACCGAAATGGCTATTCTTTTCGCATCCGCTACACGCTCCAACAATAGCAACACTTCATCTTCCTCGGCATCATACTGGGGTAATTTTTTGCCTAACACATGCAATAATATTCGGTCTCACTCATTTTGCGATACATTGAATTTTTTTTTCTTTTCATTAAAAAAAAAAAAAACTATTCCCTACCAATGAGCTTCTCGATCTGTATATACCACTCGATTTCGTATTGATTCACGAGAGAGATTGCAACCCCAGATCGACCCGCGCGAGCGGTTCTTCCAACGCGATGAATATAATCCTGAGACCCACATTTCGGTTAGCTAGTCTATAAGAATAATATCAAAGTATTCCCATAAGACTGACCTTGGAGTTTGTAGGGATGTCGTAGTTAATGACCATGTCGACCGATGGAATATCAAGTCCCCTACTTGCCACGTCAGTGCACACAAGTATATTATACTGCCCCGACTTGAATAAATTTAAAGCTCCTAGTCTTTTTGCCTATCAGAAAGGGGATTAATGATGAGTAAATTTTTGTCCAAACAGAGCTTACATGAAATTTTATGAAGAGGTTGAAAAGGACGATTCACATACCTGACTCATATGCCCGCTGATGGGAACAGCCTTAAAGCCAAGATTTGTGAGAACTATAGACAAGAAGCGAGTCGCGTCGCAAGTACGAGTGAATACCATTGATGTAGATGTGGGTCGCGTGGTCAGAATATGAAGTAAAAAGCAATCCTGTGTGGCAGAACAGAAATAATATTTGAGATCATTTTATCGCGAGGAACTGAGAATTCCTATATTAGTGTAATTCCGGGATTAAGAAGAAACCTTGTGCTTAGCGGGCACGAATCGATATTCCTGTCTTAGCGTGTCAACGGTTGAATACTTGGACGCCGCTTCAATCTTTAAAATTAAATAGAATATACGATTAAAATATAACATTTGGGTCAATAAGTTAAATACAAATTTCACTGTGTGAGGAGGATTATAATTTTGGTACCTTTACAGGATTCCTTAGGCAAGCTCGTTGGAGTTTCTTAACCTGAATTAACACACATACGGTCAGTTTTCACCAACATATATGCACGGAAATTCATTAGGCATGCCTTATATCTAGAAGTTGTCACACTGTGATAAGATATATGTATGGAAAGTTTACTGCAGAAGGATCTAACTCTGCCCATCAGAAAAATAGCAGCAATGATAAACTGTCTGTAAATGTATCACCTTTTTGGTCATAGTAGCAGAAAATAAATATGTTCTCCGATCGCGAGGTACAACATTAAGAATTTCGTCGAGGGTTTTCTCAAACTCATCATTCAGCAACCTGTCAGCTTCATCTAAAACCTGCTCAGAATTGCATGTCAACCACATGAGAGAGAGAGAGGGAAAAAAAGAATAAAAAAAATCTATACATCGGCTATTCACTAATAACACGGCTCCAAGGAAAAAAAAATTATCCATCACTATTCACGAACACGAAAAACGTCCATCTAATTCTTAGTGAAAATAACTATACATTGTGTTTTTCGACCTTGTCACAAAAAAACAATAAATAAAAATTAATTCCAAAGCCTGCATTACCGGCTTGTTCTACGAGGAAGCATAAATTATGTATAAAGAATAAGAAACCGTACCAGATACTTCAAAGTGCGAAGAGAAAACCCTTTTGTGTTGGTTAAGTGATCCATTAACCGTCCAGGTGTCGCGACCTGCAATATAAAATTAGAACCTCACGCTATAAAAAAAAAAATTTAAAAAATAAAAAATTATAACTAACATCACATAGACAATACATTGCAATTTTCCAATACACTCCAATTTCTAATTTCTGGTTAGAGTAAAAGAAGCAAACTACCCTTGTGATCATAGACAAATTAGTCATGCATTTGAAAATTTGAATTACCGACGAAGGACTTGGCTTACTTCGAATAGAAGGAAGCAGGAAAATTTCTGTTATAACTGATATATTGTCTAGTCCCAAAACAATAAATATATACAAGACTCATGTTTGGTCATTTTCTAATGTTTGATTCATGCTTAGTATAAGTGAGATTTATTTTTTTATTTTTTTTTTGGTCTTTAGCTGATATTCCAGTTATACCCTGAACCTTATTTCCTATCATCCAAAGTCTGAATCGCACTTACGATTATGTGTGGCCGTTTTGCAAGGCTGATAGCTTGTGCTGTCATGTCCACTCCTCCAACAAGCTATAGATGATTAAGTAGCAAAGCATTAAACTAAAATTACATAATATCACAAAAGTAAACAAAAACCTTCCATTCAATGCCACTATTTATATTTGCATAGTAATACAGACTTGATATCAAAGAATCACAAAACCATTGGTCAACTCTCACCACTGCACACTTGACGTGAATCTCCGATCCTAAAGCTTCAAACTGTTCCGCAATCTGAATCGCAAGCTCCCTAAAGCAGGCGGAGATAAAATAAAAAATAAAAAAAGGAGAATTAAATAATAAATCAAATGAAGTGGAAACAAAACCATAATCACAAGCACAATCAAAAGTCATGAGCTTTACCTCGTCGGAGACATCACACAAGCGAAGAAGGCTTGTTTAGCATCTAAAAGGGCTTGAAGTATTGGAAGAGCAAAAGCTCCAGTTTTACCCGAACCCGTCTGTGCAAGCCCGATCAAGTCTTTGCCTATATTACAATTATCATATCAATCAACAATCTCTGACTTCAATCAATTGTTGTGATTTAAAACGGAAAGAAACAAACAAAATCAATAAAAGGAAGCACAAGAATCCGAAGTGACCTTGGAGAGCATGAGGAATTGCTTCGGTCTGGATTCTCGAGGGATTTTTCCAACCCAATTTGTCGCAAGCTGACAATAGCTCTTCACATACACCCAAGTCCTTGAATGTCTTAACCTCCTCGATTTCCTCCTCCATTGTCTAGTCCTTTATCTAATCAAACAACCCTAAAAAAAACACGAATTTCCTTGAACCCGCAAAGAATCAACAAATGTATAAGCAGAAGTACAGTACAAGTAATGAAATAACATCAAGCTTCACTTCTGCTTACCGTGGCGATGATGGTCAGAGAGAGAGAGAGAAACTGATTTTGGGGGGAATGTTTCTTGTTTATCTAGACTACGCGCAAAGCTTTCAACATCGGCGATTTAGGGGTTTAGCTTTAATATGAACTTAAAAATTGATTTGGATATTTCGATTTTTTTTTTCAAATATAATATTTCGTATATTGAATTTTGATTAGCGCACTATTAGTATTTTAAAATTTATCCAAAAAAAAGGAAATTTATATCCTAATACTGTTTATTCTATTATTTAATAATCTATATTAATTTTAGAGAAATTGAGATTAAATTTGAATAATTAAAATAATACTAGGATTGATGAAAATCTTAGAAAATAATAAATAATATATGCAATTAAAAAGGAAAAAAAACAAAAAAACTGATTTGCACTTTATAAACATTCATACTAGCTAAGCTTTCCGATCATTAATCTTAATTACTCGTAAATTAGCATTAGTTGTCACATAGTAAAATTAGAACAAGATATAGTCGTGTATTGATGTGTGAGTTCATGAATGACTGCATCACAATGATTTGTGAAGATATGGCCGTGTATAGTGAATCATAAAGAAGTTTGAATTCAGCTAAAGTAATCATATGAGAATATCATTCATATAGTTGTCACATGACACATTGAAAAACCTAAAATGACTATGAACAACCTTTTTTTCCATCAAAAAAATCTCATTCAAAATAAAATGTCGAAAGTGCCGAATGAGAACCAACGAGACAACCATACTCGAGACAAACATACAAGACCAAACCTGTCTAAAATTTATCGAAGTATTTCCCTTTCTCTAAAACAGAGATAAACTCCTACATAACCAAGGATGTCGCTCACCCGAGTAACAATCAACCAAAGACCTTCCATCCTCCCACTGGAGGACCACCTCCTCAATCCCGACCCCCGCAGATTAAGCGACCCTTCGCGGCGGCGGGAGTTCAAAATCATGAGGTTGGTGACCAACCCACCATCTCCTCTTCGACTTAAGTGAGCCTGAAGTTATAGATGAATTTCGATGGAAAAACGCACAATAGTGAGAAAAAAAAAAAAAAAAAAAAAAAAAAAAAGACACGGCTAACTAGCTAAAACCAAAATACACAAATCAAGAACTTATATAAAACAACAGAATAAAAAAAAATAATAATAAAAAACTAGTAAAAAGACTACGATTTCTATGAACACTTCAACCACCAACCCTACTCCATCAATGTCCCCCACTTCTCTCGCAAAATTGATTAGAACCAAATTTATAGATTTGGGGATCGGAATAAGGAAAAGAAAGTGGTCGTCGAAAATCTGCAAAGAGGCTGAGCTTGAAAGACCAATCAAACTAGATCCGATGATCACGAATAAGATGACTCTTCAACATATATAGATAAAAAAAATCTAATAGAAAATTCACACCAGGATATCAGATATAAACTAATCCTTCTTCAAAACAAACCATACCAAATAAAACGCAACAAAAAGATAAAATATTCCAAACACTCTAAAATTGAAAGAAGAAAAAAAAAAAAAAAAAAAAAAAAAACCCAAAATAAAATCAAACATCACCACCTACATTTGATGGACAACGGCTAAAACCCATCATTTAGATGAAGAGAGGAAGATGACCAAGAGATATCAACATCCTTGAAGGCTCCACTCATACCACACATTGGCACAAATCCAAACCTACGAATCGGAAACTTCCACCAATGAAATTGAAGAAACACGCCGCAACCACCGTACGACACACCGTAGTCGCCAACGAGCTAATGGCCCGGTAGCCGCACCAATGCCGAGGAGCCAAGTCGCACTGTCGCCGAGGACTCAAGTCGAAGCACCACTATCATGACACGTCCCACCAAAAATTTGCATCTTCCACGCCGCACTTCCATCACCATGCTCCACCGTTTCCCCTTTTTTCAGCGGCCACATTCCGCTGCACCTTCTCCCCCAATACCAAGTGGAATCCGGCCGGTGATTGGAGTCCCATCCATATTTAGCTTCAAGGGATAGAAGAAAGAAACTTTTAGATCTAGGTTTAGAATTCTTTTTAAGAAAAAACGGGTCACTCAGGCTACTTTTAATTAAAATTAAAGATTAATTATTCAAATATTAAAAAAAAATAGTCAAACTCATACTTATATCTTCATAATATAACACATGCGTCTTGTTTGAGTTTGGACTATTTTCTAAATTTTTAAAAATTTCGGCTAAAATTTTAATATAGGGAATTGAACTATATAACTCTCTTGAATATTTATGTTGTTGATTATGTGGGTTAAATGAAGGGAGCGTGGACAACTCCACTTTACCTATACTGTTTCACAACTGAGTTACACTTGCATTAACTCTATTGTATTTTCCAATTACCAAAAAAGTGGTTAAATAAAAATCAAAGTGAATCTAGGACAATAATAAATTGAGCCACCGTACTAGGAGCATCAGTTATGCTAGCCACCCTATCATATGTTTGTTGGACATGTTTTTGAGTGAATTCCCGGCATGATTATTGATCCCCACCACCCAAATTTATTACCTATTCAACTCATATATTAAAAATTTACAATCTGCTTCCTATGCTTCTTTTTATTATTATTATAATAGGAGGGTGTAAGATGCGACAATGGTTTGTGAATTAACACCTAACTGTATTTGTATTTTGAAATTGCAATAATTGAAAGGATTTTGATTTGGGGTGGGGCCCAGGGAGGTGAAATCATCACATCCCAACAAACACGAGCAGCTCCATGGAACCTCCCTGCGGCGTCAGAGCAGCGTAGCAGAACCCTCCCAAGCGGCGTATTCAATTCTCGACTCAAATCTCAAACTAAATTAAAGAGGAAATCCTGAATTAGTTGCTCGCCCTTGAATAACGATACTAAATAAATTAATAAAAAAATTGGATTTTTTTTTTTCAAAAATATTTCAACTGCTACACGTAGATGCCGTAAGCTGCAATAATATTAGACGACACCCCACACGCAACCTCTCTCTCTCTCTCATCATATTATTATTTTCTTTTTATTTTCTTATTTTTTTTCCTCTTCTTCTTCTCCGACACATACACTCAGAGCTCCGCTACGCCTTTCTCATTACCGTGAGTTCTCTCTCTCTCCCTCTCTCTCTCTCTCTGATTTTTCATTTTTCTCTTGGTTTGTTCTCTGTTTGAATATGCCGTGTAGCCGTAGATTTGTGAAATTAGGCTCGTCTTTTGGGTGGTGTTCTGTTTCGATTCTTTAGGAGCTTTGGAATTCGATTCGTTCCTTTTGATTTTCTTTGCAGCTTTGGGGGATTCTTTTTCCCTGTTTGGTTTCCGAGTGAAAGGGAAGAAAATGATGAGAAAGAGGGCTGGTTATGAATACTATTCCGCGGTTAGGTCAAAGTCCGAGTTTTTGAATCGGAACTATCATTTTCCTCCTTGTTGCTTTTCTCTCGTCAACCCTACAGATCCTTAGAGATACATTAGGGCTTTTTCAAGTAGATAGCGTAGGATTTCCCTCTTTTCTTTTTTCTTTTTTTTTTTAATTTCTATTCCCAAACCGCGTAATGTTGACATATTTTTTGGGGCTCGGTCGTTTAGTTCAACTAGCTTCATTTTGAATGTCACGAAATAGATAGATTAGATCATAGACTAGTTCTCTCACTCTGTTTCTTCTTCTTTTTTTTTTCTTTTTTTTTTTGTTCTCTCTTTTTCTCAAATGTGACTTTACATCAGTGAAGAAGGTTCTTTCTCTTTGCGCGTGACCCGTTCTCTTCTCCAAAAAGTCCTCCACAAAGCACTCAACATTACCCGAAACCCCAAATCCCAAACCCCCCCAGAATCCACACCCTATTTTCACCTTAATCCACCACAAGATATTCCCAATCCCGAAAAGAAAAAAAAAACCCACAATGGAGGTCAAGCTCTGGAACGACAAGCGCGAGAGAGAGATGTACGACAACTTGGCGGAGCTGTACGCGATCATAAAGGCGACGGAGAAGCTCGAGAAGGCGTACGTGAGGGACATCGTTCCCTCGTCGGAGTACGAGACGGAGTGCCTGAAGCTCATAGCCCACTTCAAGACCCTATCTTCGTCGCTCAAAGACACGGTCCCGAGCATCGAGCGATTCGCCGACACTTACAAGATGGACTGCCCGGCCGCCATAAACCGCCTCGTCATCTCCGGCGTCCCCGCCACCGTGGAGCACCGCTCCACCGCCGCCGCCACGTCATCGACCTCAGCGGCGGCCGTGGCCGAGTGCACGCAGAACTTCATCACGGCCATGGACTCGCTGAAGCTCAACATGCTCGCCGTTGACCAGGTCCACCCGGTCCTCGCTGACCTGGCAAACTCGCTCGCCAAGCTGGCATTCCTCCCGCCGGACTTCGTGGGCCGCGTCAGGCTCGCCGAGTGGATCGCCAGGCTGGCGAAGATGGGCGCCGCGGACGAGCTCACCGACCAGCAGGCCCGCCAGCTTCACTTCGACCTCGAGTCCTCCTACAACTCGTTCATGGCCGCTCTGCCCAGAGGAGCTTAGATGGGGTTCTCCGATTTCGGTCCAAGCTCTTTCCTTTTTCCTTTGTAAATAAGAATTTAGATGGGAATTTGATCTTGAAATTATTATAGTGTCTTTTTCATGGTATTTTTGTTTACATGGGGTTGGGGATGAAGAGGGACTAATGTTTGTGGAAGCCTTAATACACTTTTCTATTTTTGTTCTTATGAATGTCTTTGTTTATTAATGCCAATCATGGAGGGTATGATCTTCTAGAGTAGTAGTAGTAGTAACTTGGTTCTACAATGGCCTCTTTCTTGCTCTGGTGTTTTTAGTGGCGTAATAGTAATTAAGTTCGTTTCTCGGTGTATCGGTTGGAGGATCCTCTGCGATGATCATTTATGACTCGATGCACGATTTAAGATATGGTCCCCAAAACTGGAGTTTGGTACTTCTGAATTTTGTTTCTGTGCCTAGATAGGCTCATTAGTTAAACAAGCCCTGAGCAAAATGTAAGATTGCGAAGCTCTCTCGAAGGTTTCTTTCTTTGTTTCGTTACACCGCAGTGAATCTCTCTCTCTCTCTCTGCGTGCTTGATAGAGAAAGCTGCAAGTTAATGCTCTCGTTTTTTTTTTATATTTATTTATTTATTATTTTGCATTGGGAGAAATGCCCAACCATTCCTCTACATTATTCCGTGTCTTCTTCTAACCATTTCTCGAAATCTCTCTGAAGCTATATTTATTTTACGGTAACTAATGTAAAAGTGTTGTTCAGATTCGGTATTGATTGCATTAACTTTTCACTTTAAAGAATCGTCCTAAACAACAACTACAAAAAGTGTTTTTTTTTTTTTTATTCTTCTTGAATTTACCAAGCCGTTAAATCATAAATATTAAATAACCCATCATCCACTCGTTTGGTTAAAAATTAAAATGAGAGAAATCAATAGCTGTTTTGTTACCTTTTTTTTTTCTTCCCCTTCTTCCACTCCAGAACCAATTCATCATGTACACATTCTTATCCCTACTTTCTAAGAATAGGAAGGAAAAAGTTAAATACACTCTAAAGTCATATGGGTGTTTGGGGTGGATTGTGGAATGGGAATCAGTGGTGACGTGGCAGGAGCTGAATGAGGAGTGGGAACAAGAGGAGGGCGACGAGGACGGCTCCGGCGGCGACGGCGATGCAGGTCCATTTTCGGGAGGACTTCTGGGAGTGGCGGGCCTGTTCGAGGCTGTGGGTCCCGCGGCGGACGAAGGAGCTGGCGTGGGCGACGTGGGTCTCGATGTCGTTGAGCTGGTGGCCCTGGGCGTCCACGAGGGCGGCCATGTCGAGGAATATCTGGTGGAGCTCGAGGAGGCTGCGCTCGATCTCCTTGACCGACTCGTGCCTCTCTTGGATCTCCGATATCGTGTCCATTATCTGCCCTCTCCCTTGCTCTTCTATCGCCTTCTGCACCAGCATCTCGCTCTCGCCGCTCGATATCAGCTCCTCTATCGTCTCCTCGCTCCCTCTCTCCCCCGTCACCGTGAAATACCTGATTCCCCGCCACTAACATTACTTTCAAATACAAACTAGTATACATTCAAAATCCCATTTAGGACTCAACTTTTGAAAATTAAAATTTTTACATTTTTGGCCCAAAATTATATGATTTTTTCATATATACCCATAAAATCCTATATAATTTATTCACGGTAGGCATAAAAATCCTCACTAAAAAAAATAGTGGATAAAGAATATCAGAATTGAACTTCTTTTGATGAACATTTTGAATAATAAAAAAAAAAAAAGAGACGAACTTGAATAAAATTTGGAGTTCACTATTTTGGAATTAAACCGCTAGAATTTGAGATATATAATTAATTATAGAATAATGAATATGATTCTGTAATTTTTTGAAATACAATGAATACCTTCGCTCAACGGTCTCCTTGTACTCGGACTGCATTCTGGCTCGCAAGCCTTGGAAATCGTCCATGATGGTCTTGAGCTTCTTTCCGAGGCCGCTGACGACGGAGGTCCGGGTGCGGTCCGCGGAGGATCCGGGCCCGGAGCCGGGAAGGTTACGGTGGGCCGCGTTGGAGCGGTCGAGGGCCTCGAGCTTGGCCTTGACGAGCTTGACTCGCCTGAGGACGAGCTCGACGTCGGAGTCCATCCTCGAGCGGAGGTCCCTCATGGTGCGAGCGTTGTGGACCGATTTGCTCTCCTCGTTCGCGTCTCGGAGCTTCTTGTAGAGCCTCTCCACGGCCGCCATGTCGTCCTTCACGGCCTCCACGTCCTCGAAGAACTTCTCGAGGTTCGCGGCGCCGCTCCCCGACTCCACGTCATCCGCGTATCCCTGCTGGCTCTTCAGGTCCGAGTATTTCTTGAACGAGCTCGAGAACAGGTCGTTCATCTTTGTTGCTGATCACAAAATTCTATGTGGATTATTGGATTTTGTTTAGAGATCACGTAAAGAAAAGAAGAGAGAGAGGAAAAAAAAACCATGCAGGAGTGAGTATTGTTGGTACGTGGAAGAGGGAATGATTGGTACGGCAAGGAATGGACGAGGGACGAAGGTTCTTTATTTTTGGTGATTTGATTTTTAAGGGACGGTGTTAGGGAGAGAGTTTTTGGGGGTTTGCTTTGTAAAGGGGTTAATAAGGACCAGCCAAATTACTACCTTTTGTGTTCGTTTCTTTATAACTAAGACTAATTATGGATGTTCTAATTTTCTTGCTCACAACTACATTAGTTTTTTTTTTTTTTTTTTTTTTTTTTTTTTTTTTTTTACGTGGTGGTCCCACTTTATTGCCTCAAAAGGATTCCCCTTTGCAATTGTGGAAGGAAACAGCTCAGTAACCATACAGATTAAGAAGCGATATCTACTCGGAATTTAACCTTTTACCTTGCTAATGGTAAACATGAGAGAGAGAGAGAGAGAGAGTGCATGAGTGTTGCATCGGCGAGTGAAAACCCGAGTGTAATTTCTAATTCACTAAGCTGGCCGGGTAAACAAAGATTTTGTCAGTCACTATGTTACATTACATGGTTGAGCCTCTACGACACAATGGGCTCAGACCAGCCATACTCATCAGATCTGTCCTCGTCATTTCACTATACCTAATATTGCACTTTGGGTCTACAATCAATCAAAATAATTAATACCAAGCAAACTGTTTATCTTCTCTTCTCGGCCAAATAAATATAAAACCCACCTATTCCTAACGCTCTCCCACTTATGTACAAACCTGATCACTTGGTATGTGTACAAGTCCTAGCTACCCGACGGAAAATTTATCCTATCGCCGCCGGTGATACCGATGGTGGCTTCATGGCTAAAGGCGGCGGTGTAGTCTCGGCATCGGTATCTCGGTGATCGCTGGTTCCGAGGTCCACGGGCTTCCCCGCGTCTCCTCCGTCGACCTTTTGAGACTGGTTCCCAAACAGGGCTTCGCTACAAACCGAGTCCGACAACAGTCTCTGCTGCTTTAGGTACCTCTCGGTGGCGTCTTGGAGCAACTTCATCGTGCTGACGTGGTCCGAGCCGGGCGAGAGCTCTTCTTCGCGCTCCGGCTGGATATTAAGGTCGATCTGGCCCTTGAAAGGCGAGCTCGTCGTCGAGGGCGGTTTCGTCTTCACCGGCTCTTCCGGGCTGTTTCCGGCGCTGTCGTCCGGCGATTTCGCCGGCGGAGGCGGAGCCGGGGCCGGGGCCGGGATCGGAGCGTTGGGCTTCTTGCGGGTGGTCTCGGCGTCCTTCTCGGACTGCTTCTTCTCACGCCGGAGCATTAGGGTTCGGAAGCGACGCTTGACGGTCAAGCAAACGTTGCACGTGCAGCTCTGTTTGTGCTTCGGGCCTTTGCCGCTGGGCGGCTGAATGCAGACTATGCACGAGCAGCCCGGCCTGTGCCGAGGGTGCTTCGTGGTCGTGGCGTGGCCGGGCGCGTCTCCTTCGCCCAAAATGGCCAGATTCGCCAGCGTGTCGAGACCCTCGAGGGCTTCCAGATTCTCCACGTCTTGTTTCACCGCCTTTAGTTTCTTGGAGCCGACTGGTCAAAAGGCTTGGGGATTTTAGCGACTGGGTATTCATGAAAAATGTTTAGTAATACCAACAACTATACCTGAAACAGAGGCGGGTAGCAGATCTTCGAGCTCTTCCAACTTCAATTCTGGAGGGGCCGAACAAAAAGATCTGCGAGCGATTTTTCTCAACAAATGAAACAGAGTACCAGAGGAGAAGCGAAGATTCGTCGATATTCGTTTTAAGCAATTGGTACCTTTCTGGGTCCCATGAATTATCGGAGCAGGTCCATTTAGAGGGCAGAAGAGCATCAGCGGGCAACTTGCGATACTTGAAGCAGTCTTCACATTGAGCCCATTGAATCTTCTCTCTGAATAATATAGAAAATGGTGTTGGAACTTCAAAACGATGTATATTCCCATTTCTTTTCTTCAGATTTTGTTTTCCACAGTTTTTTTATTCTACCTCAGTAGACGGTCAAATAAGAATATTCAAAGACAAGATTGAAAATATCATCCGAGCCAAAAAAATAAATTCTGAAGCTTGAAGTAATTTACCCCAAACTATTCGTTGCAAATATGGTCGGCTTGCCAACTACTGGAGCATCCTGAAATGGTAATTGTTGAGTTCAAATACAGAGATTATACATTGAGTCTACTTATACTCGCAAAAGTATCAAATAGAAGAGAAAACACCGATGCAACTCAAGTGTCTGAAATCATTCCAAAATCTGAAATTTGTAACAATAAAATTGGTATAAGGGAATTTCGTTCATGTTTTTACTGAAAGAAAAAAAAAAAACTGATCTGCGGATGACACAGCAATATTATAATGTCTTATGGGACCAGGAGAATATTCCATCGGCGATATTCAAGGCCCCTCGGCAAAACACAAGTCATGTTTACAATTTTTCAATGCAGCATAGTTGCTCACCTTTTCTTGCTACTGTATGATTAAACATTAAAGGACATGAAAGCATACTCCGAATCCTTATAAGAGAGAGAAACAAGCATAGTACCTCGTATTCTTCAAACTCAAACCCTTCGATTACCACAACAGTGGGAACATGATTGGTCGGGGGACGGAGCAATCCTTGAGCTTCTTCCCATGTCAGCTTCAGCTCCATCATGTCCTCATTGTCAATTCGAAGTCGTTTACTTTTAGAACCTAAAATGTTGCTCTTTCTTTTTCTAGGGATCAACGGTTTCGCTCCAATAACTTCTTTTGCTATGTATCCAGACTTGTCAACTTTTGACCAAGAACTTGGATCTGTCATTTCAGCCTGGTTTATCGATAAAGAGATCAGAGATTTCGAGCTAACATCTAAGTGTGACATGCATTCGAAGAAAGAAAACCAGACTCAGATTCATAATACTAACATCTCCGCGTATAGAAGCTCCGTTTCCGTTCTTGTTCATGTCATTATCCTGCAAATGGAAGCAGTGCGTAAAAATTAATCCCATACTATGATGCAACTGGTTGACACTTGCCCAAATAACACACCAAAAAACTAAAACCAAATGCTATGTAAAATGTAGGCTTTAGATTGGATCACATACTTAGCGCTCAGTACTCAAACCTGGGCAAGCTGGAGTTAGTTCTATCACAAATGTTACATCAACTCTAAACCATTTTATTCTACCCTAGAAGGCCCAAAGACTTTTGCTTCTTGCACTACCTATCATTGCATTGTAAAATGACTTTCCTAGATATGAACATTCTGATAACCAGGAAAAAAAAAAAAAAAAAAAAAAAAAAAAAAAAAAAAAAAAAAAAAAAAAAAAAACATAGTTTCAGTTACAAGCTTCCCAGCTTAACATACTCTTCCATGTTTCTGAAATCTGGTTCTACTGCTAGTAAACTTTTGTTTCTAAAGTTAAGTTTTCCTTCTAAAATAACAATCAAGCTTAAAAAAGTGTAGCTTCTGGAGCTTGAATCAGAGAATGACAAACCTGATCTGACGGCGCAGGGGCTGATGCCTTTCTAAACCCCATGACGAGTTTTCCTTCTGGCTCTAATCGACTAAACGTGACTGAAGGAAAAGGACCAAGTATTTAGATGCAAAACTTGGCAACTAACATGTGTACTATTGTCATAAGATAACACCACATGCATGGGAAAAACAATATGTACATGCATGCATATGCAGCCAGACACACACACACCCACCAACAGATGAATAAAGGATTGTGAAGAAAATAGTATTTGAGAAAACACGCAGAGGAGTTAATAATTACCTATGTCACCAGCTTGCAGTTGCATGGACTGTATGCAAGGAGTAACTCCTTCCAGAACATACATCCGGCTATTGTTATTGGGCCAGAAGCGAAACTGGAATATCCACTCCTTGCCTTTTGCGTCCTGGACCTTAAGCGGTAATCCTTCAGGCTGAGAAATTGGGGGAAAATAGGCCTGTCTCATGGAAGAAAAAAATAATTATTATTAGCTAGGAATACGAATTCCCAAAGAGAAAATGTAGTCAATCTGATAAGCCAGCAGCCAAAATTGATAGAAAATTAGTGACAGATCTATATTATGGTCCTTCAGTTTACAAACAAATCCTAACTCAAATTAACGTTATACAAAAATTATAAACAGCATTTGTTATCATAAAAACACAAGATAGATGTATCCACGTGAGCACAAAAAAGATCATTAAACAGAAAACCCTCTTTATTATTCATCATGATAAATGAGAGAAAATGTTCATATTTCAGCTCAGGTAACAAACTCACCTCTGCACATTTTTTTGGCAGCACAAGACGCCCAATTCGGCCAGCGTCACTTGCGCTCAACATTTTCTCAAACAAAGGAGTGATCACAGCATTCGGGCTTATAAGTGGTTAAGGTGTATAAAAGCTTGACGCAAAATAGAACGAGAAATTTGTTGTTTACCCAAAAGAATTAATCTGGAGAAGAGGTTTCCCAGGTTGATGAATGCACGAAAGAATATATGAGACAAGAACATGTTTTTTACGATGAAATCTCTGAAAACAAACTTGTCCTTCAAAATTAACGGAAAAAATTGAAAGGATACTCTCCGGACATCTGTTGAAGCTCTTGATCAGTAAATCTAGGCCAATATCGCGGAAGTAACTGATTTTTTCCTCTGGCATCTGCTCGAGGCCTTGCATTGCGAATTTGAGCCTCACCAGATGAGTCAATCCCATTATGCAAATTTAAAGCAAACTGCTTCGACAATGAAGGAGGGGTTGTTCGCAAACTTGCACCATTAACCCCACTTTGTTCATTTGTTTCAGTCGTCGATGTATAAGGCGTAGTCAAGCCGAATTGAGACGGGTCCTCCTTTACAGAGGATGACATGCTTAGAGATGGATTGATTGGCTCCTCATGTTTCTTTCCTGAAATAATATATTTGCATCACATTTCAACAGGGCATACATCATTCTTAATCCACCTCTCAATGTGGAAGAAAATCTCATCTTCTACAACCCAATTGGTTTAACCCCCTTTTAAATTGCATGAAAAGAATCATTACCTGCAGTCCCATTTTCAAGTATTTCCCGGACGCCGAGCTTCATGCAACCATTTTGTAATCTTTCAGATAAATCTTCAATTTTTCTGTTTTCGAGGGAAGATACAGTTATTCTTTCAGCAGTACTAAGCGGGTTAAGCGCACTTGAAATGTCAACTTCATATGGAGTCCTAGAACTCATTTCGGGTGATGGAATAGGCGTGCCAAATAAGCCAGGGGCTTGCCTCCATGGTACAGGTCCTGATCCAGCCAATTGGCACCAATTTTTGCCAGATAAGTCTTTGATCCTCTCGGGGGTAGACGAATGAAGAAACAAAGATGACGGCCAAGCTGGATTTGATGGCTGGGATGCAAAAGTAGATTATACTCAATTGCGAGAAAATACTCTCTTCAGCCCGTACTCGTAAAAATAATGGTTCAATTATCATTTGAATATTTTAATTCTAAGGCTTAAGGTGCAGAATTTTCATTCAATTAACATTGCATAAAGTAATATTGAACACTTTATTTCTATTGAAACAAAAACATACAGTTGAATTAATCCCTACCAAAGAGACATTTTTCCTTGCACACGCAATGCATTCAATTCCTCCAGCGTCCAGTAATACAAAGGCTTGAAGTTGAGTAGAGACAATGCATCCACAGTGAACTCTCTGCAAAGGAATATCAAGCAGTACAAGTTAAATCCAAGTTATCCCAGACCTAGTTCAAGATAGATGGAAAATATTAAAGATGACCACACATAAGATAACTGGTCATCGAAGCCATAAGATGATTCTCTTTAAATAAATAAATAAAATAAAGAAGAAGAAGATATGATGATTCTGATTACCTTTCCACAAGTTTCACAACACCTCCAGCCAGATGCATTTTTGTGGAAGGTCTCACAAAATCTTCCGTTTTCATAAGCGGAACTTAAAAGAAACAGATACAGCTTAAGCTTTAGAACAAATATAGCAAAAATATTCTCAGAGAAGAGAAGAAATAGTGTAAGACTAAAAAGATAAGAAAAAGATTCACATCACCAACATCAGTAAAGTTGAGGAATTAGAAGACATCCTGAAGGCTAAATGGTCTATTATGCTGTCAATTAGACAGCTCAATCATAGAACAGTTGACACAATCCCACTGACCTAAATATATTCCACATATATTTGCCAAGAGTAGGAATGTTACTCGCAAAAGAACCTATACATCTTTGAGAATCAAAATTCCACTGCAGAAGAGCTATAAGATCAGATTAATCGCTTCATTGCACTTTGGTGATCAGCTTTTGTTTCAGAATTATGTGTTTTTTCTTTGTCTTTAGTCCAGTTTGTACTTTGCTTTGGCCTTCATAAAGCTTTCTCTTTTTTTCTTTTATAAATTTTGTTTCTCTTAAGAAAAAAAAGGTTAGCTTGGTAAGCTATCTCCTTCACACTAAAAAGGTTGCATCGAAACATATAAAAATCTTCACATAAAAGTATGTCTTCAATCAGAAAGAAATAAACCTTTTTAAAAAGACAGTATAAACCCTAATTGAGTTTCACTTTCCCTTGAAGTCTAAATTTTTTCAAGTTTAATGTTATTAGATTTTACATTTGATTAGTCGAATGGAACTTTGGTCAACATTGTATAGAGTCGTAGCCCAATTCCAAGTCTTTGACTAAACAGTTGAAAAATTCCATCACCCAGAAATCACTACCACTAGAATAGCAGGAAATTAAGTAAAGGAAGAATATTTCAACATATGCATTTCTGACTCATAGGAAAAGAATACTGTTTCAGTTTCATTATACAAATGAAAAACTGAGTTATTTCTTTTTAACCAAAACTTAATACAAGGGAAGGAAAAAAAAAAGATTTGCAAGCTATAATTCAGCAGAAAGCATAGCAACTAAGTTTCCATTCCGGAACTCTCTATCATGAATTTTTGTGAGAATATAGTAACAGCAAACCAAGATTAGCCGATGAAAATTACAATAACAATCCAGATTTCGTATCTCCAATAATTGAAAGGAAGCCATGAATCTCAAAAGAAAATAAGTCAGCAGATATAAATGAAAAGACCAAGTCAACGGATAAGCTCAAACTCAACTAATCTCGAGCTCCTTAAATAACCTCTCAATCAAACCAAAAGCCTCAACCTTGAAGCGACGACGTGAAATCGACTAACCAAAGGCCCTCCAGATTTAGTAACAAACGTTGCTAAAATCGGAAAAATGAACTCAAAACCTCTGCTTTCATGCAAATAAAACGCCACAGAACGAGCCAAACAGAAATACTATAAAAAAAATAAAAAAAAAATAAAAAATGAACTCACAAGCATCGATCACAGAGCTCAGCAAAATCGCCGTTACGGAGACGCCAACCTTTTCTCGGCCTCTCAGGCTTCAATTCCTGACACTCTGGGTTGTAGCAGAGCTTCGACGACGACGAGGACGACGAAGACGACGCACAAGTCGACATCGAAAATCTTCGGAAACGAAACGAAGACTAAAGAAGACACAAACGATAAAATGAAACAGCAAACCAAAGCTTTGCGAGTATAGTGAAACCCTAGAAATCACTCCATGGGAACCAGATAACGAGCTAGATTGCGGTCTTCGCGGCCTGATCTGTGATACGGAGGGTTTTAGAGAGAGAAAGAGCATGGACTCCAAGTTTTTTTTTTCTTTTTAGTGAGAGAAAATAATAAGTTCACAGAAAATACACGAAATCCATAAATGTAATTACAATTTATAAATATTATTATTATATATATTGTTCGAGAGAGGCTTCAAAAACACGTCGAGTCTCCTGTGTGGTCTTTGTTTCTTTGGGGTCGTCGTTACTGTCTTTTTCTCACTCTCACTCTCTCTCTCTCTCTCTGTATTTTGTTTTCCTTGTTTCTAATAATGGGAATGGATGTTATTATAAAATTCTATTTTATTCTTGACTAAATGTATCTTTATTTATTCTATATTGTAAATTGTAATCAACAAAATATTATCTGGCGCTTACAGTTTGGGATTAACAATACTAACTCGTGATGACAATTTTGTCCTTGAGAAATGAAGGGGAATACCAATTCGTGATTCCTCTTTGAATTTTGAATCCAACAATGCGGAAAGTGAACTTGAAAAGGATATTGCCCGTTTCTTGAAGAAGAAAAAAAAAACCGGTAAAAATTCCACTTCTAAATAAAGATATTTTAGCCAAGGACGGTTCTGAGCTAGCAACTATATTTAAGACGGCCCAATGTCATAAATAAATTTTAGAAATTTAGCGATATAACTCACATAAATATAAGTATTTGTGTTTTAATCAACGTATTATAAATTTTTCATGAATAACCAAAATATTTCGTAAATAGCCAAAAATATGACGTACCTAACTTTATTTACATATATTTATCTAACCGTATGAAACGTTAGAAATTTTCAAATAACCAACGTTTCATAAGCACAAAAACTAAAATAAATGGTTTTATAATGACACGTTGTAGAAAGGAATCTACTTACTAGTCGCTCCATCTTTTGTTTATTCATTGATATTTCGTTTTTTAACACGAAGTTTCATATTTTTACCACATCATATTTTTTTGTACGCCCCAATAAAAACCAATAATTATATTGTAGAATAATTAGCGGACTAACCAAATTGAAACGCTGAGATTGCATATTAGCAAACGTTTACATTTATTTTGAGAAATAGCCAATTTTGCCGACGTGACGTTTCAGCCAATATATTTCTTCAAGTTTTTCCCTTTTTTTAATATAAATATTTTTTAAATAAAATAAATATTAAATGAAAAGAAATTCTTGAATCCTAATAGATATTGTTATTAAAACATATATTCAATAAAATTTGTGGAATCAGACCAAATCAAATGTGAGCGACCAAACCAAACCAAAATTGGACTCCCCTTCATCTTCTTCGAGTCGCTCTCGCCGTCCACGCCGCTCGATCCCCCGTCGCTGAGGTCGTCATCCCCGTCGTCGCGGTCCTCCGATTCGTCTCCGTCGCCGCCTTCTGCTGCCTCCGCTCGCTCGGCAGCCCAGTCTTCTGATACTAGTATCTCTTTGCAATCGTCATTGCTAATACTCTGCATTTTTCTGGGTGTGTGTTACTCCGTTTTGATGAACAACCATTGCTAGAGCTAGTCACAGAGTTTGTTATATTCAAGTTATTTTAAACACGTATTGTTATAAAACGTTGTTGAAACACTGTGAGAGTGTAAGTGGAAAGTGAAGGGAGCTCAAACACAGCGATAACCTGAGTAATAAATTACTAGGGTAGTTTGAAGTTGAAGAGACCTGTAAGGTGATCATACATGACTGTCAGGGCCGGCCCAAACTCACCGGGGGCTCTAGGCGATTCAATATTTTGGGACCCTATAATACTAATAAAAATTTAAATTTTCAGGGTAAAAAATGTAAATTTTTTAGAAAATGGGCCCAAAGTGTAAATTTTTAGGGTAAAAAAATGTAAATTTTCTTAAAAACAGGCAAAAAATGTAAATTTTTGTGGGTCCATCCACATATGGGGCCCTAGGCTTGGGCCTAGCCCGCCTTAGCCCACAGGCAGTGATGATTGTCTTAAGTTGTATTACTCTACCGTCTAGCGAAGTTTCTTTTTTCATTAGAAGTTTCATCCCTCAAAAATAGGTACAGTTAGCCGAAGTGGGTTACCATCTCTTGTCTCCATTTATTCTCGTACTAATATGCTAATCTGATCATTTATTACTTAATTTGTTAAAATATTCGTTAAAAATATCACTTAAACAGTAGATCTAATTTTCATACGTATTTGGATTTTATTAGTACTAATAAAGCCATGTGATTTTTTTTAATATTAATGTGTGTGTGTAGATATATATATATATTCTTTCTTTTGCAGTGTCCAGTTTGGTGGGTCCGAAGGTACGTTATTAATTCATCCCTTCACAATTCACATTGAATAAATCACACCAATAAAGAATACTAAAAACAAAATACCAGTATTGATAGAAACATTATTTAAAAGATAATATTGAGAGTACGCATGAGGTGATGTAGCAAACTAGGATCATCTCTAATATAAAACTCTAAAATCTTATAAATAAAGTTGGAGTTCTTCAATGATAAAACTCTAAAATTATAAAATTCTGTATTGATGTAATCTCGGCACTAAATAAACAATGTTACACTAAATTTGATATAGCACTGTTTATTTGGTGTCAAGATTACTCCAAATATTTAAGCATTATTATAATTTAATTTATTCATGATTAAAAACACACATTTTTAATTAATCTAAGTTTAATAACTATTTTTTAATTATTTAGAGTTTATTATTACATTCAATAAAATTTAAATAATTTAGTATGCTATTTTTTATGTAATTTTTATTTTTATAGTAATTAATTTAATTAATAATATGTCATTTTTATATTTATATTTTTTGATGGTGTGTACTATTTATGTAATGATTATATTTTTTTATATTTTTAAATAATTCATTATTAATTTATACTAAATATTACTCATAATTAATAAATAAAATATAATTGCATTATATATATATATATATATAATCAGACATATAATTAGTAACTAATGAAATTTAAAAAATTAATTCAAAAGCATATTCTTAGTTTATTCTCTTTAGTGTAAAATTTGGTGTTGTATTACCGGAGAAAAATCAAAATTTGATGTATAAATTATATTATATTTGGTGTGACAATTACACCAAATATAATGTTAACGTTGGAGATTAATATAGTAGTGATTGTATATTAATATATAATTTTAAATCATCATGATGTCATTATTATTAACTTTTACTATCTGCCCATGCATGGTTTCTTTGTCAAAAGCTTAAACTTTTTGCTACATCTACGGTTATTTTTGTTTATTACTGTTTATTTTGTATCATAGTATTTGAAGAAACCGAAACATTACGTGACCTAGTTGGCTAATCTTTGCAAAATCCATACGTTTTTTTTTTTTTTTTTTTTTTTTTTTGGCGTTAGAGAGAAGGCACAATCCATACGATTGTACTTGTTTATTTCATTAACTTTCTGAAATGTTCAAAAACACTAATTTAATAATCGCATACTTACACACTTTACAGCCAAAAGAAATACCACACAATTTGGTGTGTGGGAGTATGATATAATTGTCAAAATAATTGATCGTCACGACTCACAAGTGATGAGGTAGAAGTAGAGAATAATATATCATAATGAGGTGTCTTTTTTAAAAAACAAACATAAAGTTATTCGTTTTAATCATTTGATTTATGAATGAAGTTCTCTACGAGATATATATATATATATATATATATATATATATATATATATATATATAAAGTTATTAGTTTTAACCATTTGATTTATGAATGAAATTCTCTACGATATATATATATATATATATATATATATATATATATATAAGGTAATTATATCAGTAGTTCAATAACTTACATTTTTTTAAATACTCAAAGTTTCGTTTTATCAAAAAATAACTTATCATGTCGAAGTATATTAATTAAGTAGTTAAGTTAATTTAATTTACTTCGGAAAAACGCTCATCAAAGTGAAATAAATTAATTAATTTAATCAAGCTAATTAACTTACTTCGGCTTGATGAGCTATTTTTCTAATAAAATTAAACTTTGACTAGATCCTTAAAATATATATATATATATATATATATATATATATATATATAATCAACTAACTCAAGTGGTTAATATCTGAAATTTTAACTATTTTGTGTTATAACTAAGAGGAAATGGCGGCATATATACTTAATGTTTTCGAAAACATACACTTAAATACATATTCTTTTTTTCGCGACAAAAATACCTAATGTTAAATTTTAGTTGCACTGTTAAAAATATTTTGGTAAATTTTATGAAAATACACATGACGGCCTAAAATTAAACGTGATTTTAATTTTTTTCTTCTTCAAATTAACTAAATAAATAGAAAAAAATTAATTAAAAATGATATTTTATATTATACATAAGCATTGATACTATAAAAAACATTTTTGATTATTTTTTTTTTAAATTATAAACGTTTTTATATTAAAAAAGATTTATTATTTCTATAATTTTATTTTTAAAATATACTTAATTAATTCATTTTATTAATAAGAATGATATTATTGAAAATTATATAATATTTATTTCTTAAGATTAATCAAACATTAATAGTATTATTTTAGAAAATTCTTTATTAATTTTTAATATTAAAATATTTTTAATAATATCATTAATGTTTATTTATAATATTAAAGTTATTTTTAATTAATATTTTTGTCATTAAAAAGATACTATTAATGTTTGATTCATTTAAAGAAGAAAAAAAATAAATCGCGTTTAATTTGAGACCGCTAAGTGTATTTTCGTCAAACTTAACAGACTTTGTAATTATAACTTAAAATTAGATATTTTTTTGAAAAAAAAAAAGAATAAATATTTAAGTTTATGTTTTCGAAAACATTAAATATTTATACCATCATTTTAGCATATATTACTAGAACGGAATGGAAGTTGAATTAAATTTATCGCCCCTCACAAATTTGAAAAAAATGCTTCATCAGTGGGATATAATTGGGATATTTTGAAAATAACACACATATATACTCCGTGTTTTAGTGAAATGTCGAGTTTAACCTTTGGTTTTCTAGAATATCGAGTTCATAACCTCTGCTTAACTAATATGGCAAAATTATACAGTGAAATGGATAATAGTATCACAAATCTCATTTTCATTGATATTAACTCTTATATAAGAAAAATCGAATCAAATTCAAACCAATACACTAACTTTAAAATTCCCAATTTTGAAATAAAAATAGCCTTAAATTGAAATTAAACAATAAAATTTATATCTCTCAAGAGATAACTTCATTCCATGTTCGAATTGTAACTCTGAATCATGGATTTTCTGTTCGAATATGTGATTATGATGACTATCAACTGTTTCTTTTTACCCATTTGTCTCTTCTTGTGTTCTTCACTATTAAGATACTGTTGTTTATTTTGTATTTTTTTAAATAAATTACATACATGGCGCGAAAGAATAATGATAATTGATGTTTACATATAAATGTTATAGTGAACGTCAATGAAAAGTTAATAAAAATTCAATAAAAAGAAGACTTGTGACATTGTTGTCTATTTTAAAGTGTAATTTTATCATTTTAGTTAAACAAAAGATATGAGCTCGATATTTTTTAAAATAAAAAATTAAACTCGATATTTCATTAAAAACACAAGGTACAAAGTTATTTTCCCATGAGATATTTATCAACAAAAGCTATGAATTTAACCGACTATTGTCTTCCACTTGGTACAGGTATACATTATGCAAACCTGGCTAAGCGGTATTTACCGCTACTCCCGCTCCCGTTATTAACGGACTCCCGTTATTTAGCCAAACGGGAGTCCCGTCCCGTTAAGTAACGGGACGAGAGCGGGAATCCCGCCTAACGGGATTCGGACCCCCTCATAAAAAATAAAAAAAAACGTTTAAAAAAATTATAAATAATTATATAGAAGGATATAATTGAAAGGATTTTAAACTAAGTGGGTAGAAAAAAGAATAAAAAAGAATGTAAATTTAAAAATTGGCATCCTAAAAAACCTCATCGACCTCTAAAAAGGTGCGACGGCGAGGAAAAAGAGCACCCCTTTCCTCGTTAATTATTTGAAAATTTATCTCGGACAAGGGCCGGGATATCCCTTAGTTATACAAGTTAGTCTAACCATTTATGTTTACATTTGCGAAATCAACTTCAAAATTGTCAAGAATATCGAAGCACATGAATGTTTCTTGTGCTCGATTTCTATGTTGAATCCAATCATTACCACACGTCAATGCTCGACCATCTCCGGTTTCAAGCTACATCTTCTATCGTCGATGATGCGGCCCGCGCTACTAAAAGCTGCCTCAGATGACACGGTTGAAATAGAGATGGTGAGGATGTCTTGTGTCATAGATGACAAGACCGAGAACCTCATCGCATTCTGTCTCCACAAAACCAATAGGTCGATGGCTTCGTCATCCGATTTGACCCACTCGTTCCGATTGTACTCTTGGATCTCCGGATGGGATCGTGCGTCGGTTACGCTCGACCTCGTCTGACTTGTCTCAGCTTCTTGTTGTTGAGGCGATGGGCTGTAAACGGGCGTGTTGACGAAGACATTCGTATATTGATGTCTTCGTGGATACTGCGTATGTGATTGAGATGCTTGTGCTCGATATTGCGGTAAGAGTTTCGCCTCGTATACTCTGAAAATATCATAAAAAGCTTGCACAATCCTCGCGAGATCAAGTGCAACGTAATCTTGGTCCTCGAAATGGTTTTTAATGTACTTAAGAAATTTTTTTAAACCACCAATTTTACATTGCAGTCTAGAATGGCTCCAAAATCGTATAGTAATGGAACCTTTCCAGCCCCCCAATATTTTAGAAACTTGGCTCTCATTGCTTGAATACAGTCTTCAAAAATTGTTTCTTTTTTATATTTATCAAGATGCACAGCAATTGCGATCATAGTATGAAGACCAAAAAAAGAAGTAGGAGTGTAAACAGCAGAGAGATAACAAGTTTCTTTGTAAAAAATGTCGAGAAAAGAAACAAATGATTCAGCCATCCTAATATCATATTCGGATATAGCGTTTTCGCCATGTTCGCTGTTAATGTAAGAAACAATAACATCGACGTAATGCTCGGATAAGAAGTTGGTCAACATGAGAAAGGTAGAATTCCACCTAATTTTGTTATCTAGGTGAAAGGTGCGCTATTGGAGATCGTTTACTCTAAGGCGTCTCTTAAGCTCATCTACTCTAGAGGTTGAACTATTTATCCAACTAATGTAATTCCTAATCTTGTTCATCGAAGGGTCATAACTAGCGACTCCGGCTTGAACTATGAAGTTTATGATATGGGTAGCACATCGTTGATGCAAAAGGGTATCGTCAACATTAAGTTTCTCCTTTAACTCTTTAATCATGGCGTTGTTGCTTGTGGCATTATCTAAGGTTACAGATATAATCCTATCGGTCAAATCCCACTCAGCTATAATACTAACTATGATGTCTAAGATGTTTTCATCAGTGTGAGAACCTTCTATCCTCCTAAAGGCTATGATACGTTTATTGAGGTTCCAATCGTCGTCTATATTATGCACTACAACGCTCATGAAATCTATCTTAGATTGACCAGTCCAGATATCCGAGGTTAAGGCTACGCTAAACCTACCAGATGATATTGTTTGTTTCATTTATTCCTTTTCTCCTAAAAACCATTTTTGGATACCGGATCTCAAGGCTTTCCTAGACATTATTTGAACGTTTGGAATTATAGAACTCATGAATCTAACGAAGCCTTGAGATTCGATATGACTAAAAGATTGATCGGTGGAAACAAAATATTCAACTAAATCACGTCTAAAGCTTACAGGATCGATGTGACTTACCTGGCTTGACGAGGCTCCAGATTGCGTCCCCTGGCAGTGCCTGTGATGACTCCACAATAGCGATATCTCGACTCTTGTGTTGTGAGCGCTGAAGATTTTGTCACAACTGTGACATTTTTCGGCTTTTTCGCCGTTCACAATCACCTCTTCAAAGAAAGTCCACACACGGACCTAACACGACGTCGTGGTCGTTGTTGTTGTTGAGGTGGTTGTTGTTGTTGTTGAGCACCTTCATGTTGTTGTTGTTCTTGTTCTTGTCGTGCTCGTCGTTTCGTCATCGTTGTATCTCCTCTTGTTGTTCACGTTGTTGAAAAGCCATTTTGGATGGCGGAATTTGAGCTTGATAGGCTTGTTCGGGATCCATTTGAGGGTAGTATGGCACTTGGGTGTTTGGAATTTCGGTGAATTCCGAATGGCCGAAAGTAGGAGCAACATAATTTGGATCGAAAGAGTACTGGGTGGTTGGGTCGGGGGCGTTTTGAGACAAGTGTAACCAATTTTCTTCAAAACGGTGCATTTGTTGACCTCAGGAAGCTCTTCTCTTTCGACCTCCTCGGTTGTGGGATGAGGATGCCATGAAAAATTGAAAGCGGTAAAGAGTATTAGAGATTAAAATCGAGAGCGTTTTGAGAGTATTTGAGGTTGAGATTAGAGAATTTGAGAGACTTTGAAAGAAATCTGTGAAGAAAATGAATAAATTGGGGGGTATTTATAGACTTTAGAAATAAATGGGTAAAAAAAAAATCGGCCGAAATTGGGGTAACGGCTCTATTTAAACGGTAATATTTGCAACGGCTATTTTTTTTGGGCCGTTGGATAAAAAAAAAAAACTGGGACTAACGGGATCATCGTATCCCGTTAGTCCCCTTAACGGGACTCCCGTCCCGTCCCGTCCCGGCATGAGTAACGGGACTCCCGGTTCCGTTAGTGTTCCTAACGGTAGCGGGGATCCCGTCCCGTCCCGCTACCGTTAGGCCAGGTTTAACATTATGTATTCAACAATGCCCGTTTGTGCATGCGGTAATAAATATTGCTATATAATTCAGTAATATTTAGAAATGTTCTTCCTATATAATTTCATACCTACATGACACAAATAATATAAATCTTAAAAACATTGCTCCTAATAATGAAGTCTGCAATTTTATAACTTGCTGATTACTAATAACTTCGTCACACACAAACACATATTACACTTAAACTAAATTCTATATGATCCTAAGATCTCTATATGAAAACCAAACATTACATTCAATGTATAACGAATAAATTACAAATACGCATTTTGTAATCATTATTAAAATACTCTTAAATATAAAAATTAATTTACGGCTTATAATTTATTAATTTTTTTTATTACGGCTAAATTATTTGACCAAAAACTCAAAATAAAATTTGAACAAAAAAATTTAACGCACTCTTTAAAATATAAAAAATTAATTTACGGACTATAACTTTTTTTTTTATTGCGGCTAAGTTATAAATCACCATGAAATTTGAACAAAAAAACTTAACGCACTCTAAAAAATATAAAAATTAATTTACGGCCAATAGTTTATTTATTTTTTATTTCGATTAAATTAGTTGACCAACAAATCAACATGAAATTTGAACAAAAAAACTTTAACGCAATCACACATATATTATAAAAAAAATGCACAGTATTAATTGAAATAATTTTTTTTCATATTTATATATGGTATATATTGAAATTATAAAAAAATTACCAGGAGTCATTTTTTTATTCCATTAAATAAATATAAATCCCTTTGTGCTATTCATATAAATAAATAAATAATTTAATATAATATATAATATAAAGGGCAATATAGGAAAATAGTCAAAATGAAACTATGCAATTTATTTTTAACCTACGTTTCACAACTTTTAGGGAAATAGCCAACAGGTTTATGTGACAATAATTAAGGTCTGATTTGCCCTTATTTATTAACAATTTCGTCATTTTCTCTCTCCTATTTTTTTCCTACATTTTTTTACATAAAAACTTCAAAAAACCATATCTATCTCATATGAACTCGAAATTGAGTGATTCCAAATCCTACAGATTCGTGACGCCTAGATCCATTGTGTTTGATGAAAAATCTTGTTTAATACATAGATGTAGAAAAATCACGTTACTACCTTAAATATGAAAATAACTGAAATTTTTTGAAATTATAAAAAAATAAATGGAAACGTAAATATGATGCATTAAACATATTTTTTTTATCAAACACAAGTATTTTTGAAGATCTCGATGCCACGAATTTGTAAGATCTGAAGTCACTCAATTTCGAGTTCGTATGAGAAAGATACGAATTTTTGAAGTTTTGATGCAAAAAAATTATTTGCAAAAAAATAAGAGAGAGAAAGTGACGAATTTGTTAATAAATAAGGACAAATCAGATCTTAATTATTGTCACAGAAGCCATTTGGCTATATCCCTAAAAATTGTCATACGTAGGCTAAATCTAAAATCACATGTTTAAAGTGGCATAGTTAGTTACAAATGTCTAATATAAACATACATACGGGTGCGATACAACAAGAAAAGTGAGGAGATGCCATATAAAATCTATCGAATTTTCTATATATGCTCTTAATGATATGATTTTTTTTATATGTAAGATAAATAGAACTGATAAAAATGATGAGCAAGTAGATTAATGATTCCTGATAAAATCAAATTTAAGTATAAACCAAAAGAATATATTGATATATTGTGTAGACCCTCTATATATCATATGATCAGTATATATATACACTAATTTTAGCAACGCGCTACACGCGAATGATTTTATGATATTATAAATGATAATAACAAGTAAAATTTGTAGAGGTTAACTTGTGTTATCAAGCTTCTTAAACAATGGGCACTAAAGAAATCAGCAATTAAGAAAACCGTTAAAAATCATGAATAAATAATAAAATGTAAAAAATTTACTTTGTACATTGGTTAGACTTTTATGGGTAAATAAAACTTGCATTCGCTTTCAATGAAATATGGATACACATATAAGGTGAAGTGAAATAAATATGAAAGAGAAAAATAAAGAGAATTTAATAAAAAAAATATAAAACTATTTAAAGATAAGTAATGCGTAACAAAATTACAAAAGGTAAGAAAAATGCTTTTATGATTCTACATTGCATAATCGTTGCTTGCTTCTCTCTTACCAATTCGGGTTGTATGTCATGGTTAAGACATCCGGCTTTCTAAATTGCTGAGCCAATATCATAACTTCTGTAAGATAGTTTTTTTTACCATGTAAGATAGTTTTTTTTACTGTCTTTCAATCTACTTATTCCAACAATATCTATGATAATACATAAAAAAAAAATTATACAAAATCTACGTGTAATATTAATAGCACATAGTTTTTCTAAGAATATATATATATATATATAATAATAACATATACTCAAAATAATGTATGTTATTGATATAGTATAATATAGTCTTACTAATTATGATTATAATATATATATATAAAAATTATACAAGAAAGAGGGAGGAAAAAAAATTAAAAAAATATACAAAATATATTGATGAGAGATGGAAAAAAAAAAAACACCGGAGAAAAAAAATAAAGGCTGAAAGGTCGGGGAAAAAAAAATTTAAAAGTCGGGAAAAAAAGAGCTACCACGTATCGCAGCTTGGCGATGCTCGAGGCGCCTTTGGGATGAAATGAAAGGGGGAGTGAGCTCTTTATTAACTATAACTGGATATATATAAATATGCGTATTCACGCGGGTAAAGCATAGCAAACTCGTTTCCTTCTATAACTAATACAAAAATCACCGCCATGTACAGTAGATAGAACAGATCATGATATAACTGTCTTTACTATTTTTGTTGTTGCTGCTGAGTCCAATTAAAATGACACGTGGGGTTAATTGAGACCATGCAAGGTTCCAAGACAGTGATGAGGTTGGAATTCTCTAAAATGCTGGATCATATTGGAATGATGTATGAGAGAAATAGGTGTAAAGACAATCATATGCGTTTATACGTTGATTTGTGATATATGTTGTCCCAAGTCTACAGACTAAATATGAACTTATAAAATATTTCGAATATTTATTGATACGCGCGTCCTTCCATAAGAAACCAAAGATCATAGGATGTGTAAGTGAAACCAATATCCACACGTACTAATAAACTAATCTTATATAATTGAGGTAGAGAGTACAAAATAAATGCCACGTGTCAGTAATTTATGCTGCCACGTGTTAACACACGAAAATAAATTAGTAGTCAAGTAGACTATATATATCCATACATAGATAACAATAAGAAGCTAAGGCATTTCGTAGATAATAGATATATTTAAACTGATCATCTCATCTCAACTATATCATTTTAAAGTGGACATTCAAACTGACCAACTGAACTGTCTATTTGTAAAAAAGCAATTCAAACAATAAGTGATAAATTAGCGTTTATTTATACCATTTAAACAGTATATGATATAAGTGATGTAAAAATTAAAACTCATGTTATTAAGAAAAATTACTCGTAATAAGTCGCTTAAGATTTATGAATTGCAAAATACCCAATTTTTTAATTATTTTTATTTTACTCAAATTTATATATATATATATATATATATATATATATTATAATCAATTATTCATTCTGATTTTATCTTCCATACATGTTTTAAGTGCACATTGAAAGCAATAAACAAAACTGAACAAGGTTGTGTGAATTAATTTAAATTAATTAGGTTCAAAGTCAAATAAAAAGCGCAAAATTTATACTAATAACGTTTATTAAAAAAAATTGTTTGTTTACATAAGGCAACATGTGAAATAGTATGTGCGTACATTTTATGTTAAACTAATAAATATAAGGAAGTCATACGTTTGGATTAATTTTGATATATTGAATTTGGTCTAAAAGTATTGAAGATGTCATAGTTTAGACCCAAAAGAAACTTAACATGACAAACAATAGCAACACTAAAATGACAACAAGCCAAAAACCAACGATAGTAACGCTGAAAACGACGTAAAACAACGTAAAAAAAACAACGACATATTGGTTTTTATCGTCTTCAACCTCCACGGGTCAAAACGACCCTGATGAAGACCCATACCTTTGACACGACTCGTTCTCTTTCGTTTTAGCAACAAATTGAGCATTTTAAAAGCCAAAAGATTTAGATAACATTTTTTCAAAAGATTCCCATAATCGTTTTCACATTTTAACGTCAAAACGAAAACCCATAAAGATCCATGGAAACGTTTTTCATAAAATAAGGCAAAGGTCACGGAGGCTCTGATACCAAATGTAAGAACTTTTTGCACATACTTAAGGTGTTCTAAGAATATGAACACGTAAAAGCGGAAGCGAAAAATGATCGAATTACCTCCGACCATTGTTGTGTTTTCCGGGGAGTTTCAGACTCTGACTCCGGCGAGCTATTTCAAGGTTCTTTTAAGCTCTCGCTCTCACCACAAGATAGTGTTGGTTTTCAGAATGTGCGAGTGAGATTAGGGACCCTAGAACGTTTGTATTTATAACCTCATAGTCATTAGTGAGAAAAAATTATAAACTCATTACTGTAGGCAATTGACTTTGGCCATTTATTTGAGCACAATTTTGACCATTAATCAGTTAGTCAACTAAATATATATGGACCGTTATAATGGAGATAATATTTCTTCATTAATATCATATTTAAAGAAAATATTCTTACACGCCGCCCCCTGAAAAAGGCCTTCCAGGCCTGGGAGTCTAAAATCACCGACCATGGCCGTCGTGGAATTTTATTCAAGAAAACCATCACAGCGGTACCCAAACCACGCCGTCGAGACTGCCTCGGTCCACTGCCTCACGATTTGACATCTGCTTGCACTCTGACTGTTCGAAAAAAATGTCGCATGGAACACTGCTCTTACGTCGTGCACGCCCTTGAGGGCTTCTTCAGCCTTCTCCATCTATAATTACCCATCTCCTAGAGGGGATTGGAGGTAACTTTTACTTGATTTTAGAGTCCTAAAACGCTGTTGAGGAGCCTCTGCACACGATTTCCTCATAATTGATAACTACATCAATCGATAAGTGAATCTCTTAAAATATTCTCAACGAATATTGGTGCTCCCACCACAAACATATCAATCAAACTAATTTTGAGCGTCGGAGAGCGCATCAGAAGCACCGCCTCTACGCATTTTTAGCTATTCTCTTCTCCTTCTTACTCTCAAGTCTCTGCGAAGAATGAAGAACATCTTGAAGTTAGAAGAGCGACACTCGTGACTTTCTAGTTCTGTGTACTCGATTTGGGCGCAATCTCTTGGTCCAACTTTGGATCAAACTTCTCGAAGTCTTAAATTGTTGTTCAATTTTCGATAACCCCCAAAATACAAAATAAGTAATGAGTGAGGACGTAGTAAATAAACAATCTAACTAAGCTATAATACACATAAAATTGTAAAGATTTAAAGTACTTGAAGTATTGTCTAAGACTTCGACAGGGCGGTCAAAGGAACAACTCGCCTAGGAGAACACGCCAGACCAACCATCATCTCTATATTCTCAGATGATGGACCGACTTTGGGAGAGCTCGAGTCCAAAGAAAGGGCATCATGTAATTCAGTTTAATACGGAGACTTGATGAGAAAAGGCATCATCGAGGCCATCTCCGCTCGGAGACTTGAATTAATTCAGTTTAATTCAGATGTCCAATTAGAGGAAAGAAAAGAGGATTTGTTGAATCCTAATTTTTTTTTCAAAGAGAGTTGAATCCTAATTATTGCTTTGTAGATGGTGTGAAAAGAGTCCCGATGATGAGGAAAAATGGTGGAAGAAGTTTGAACACAATAAAATTATATCGGTACAGAAGAAATAAAAACCATGAATTTCATATGCAAACTTTCAAATACGGAGACCCAAAGCTATTTGCCATCCAAAATTAGGTAATTATATTCACGTAACCATGAACCATCCTCGCCGTGTAGCCGGCCCTGGAGCACCGTCGCAGTGAGTCACATGGTTAGATTTAAAGCTTCCACCTCTTCTCGCTTTTGGCTTTCAATTTACAGAGACACTTTACCTAGAAGATGAATAGAATTAAGGGTAATTTTCTAACTTCAGTTTTCATTCCACTTGCATAAAAAAAAAGGTCATAAACCAGACAAATTAATATCATTCATATTCCATTCTATTACCATTCCCATTATCATTCAACTTACAGAGACACTTTACCTAGAAGATGAATAGAATAAAGGGTAATTTTCTAACTTCAGTTTTCATTCCATATGCAAAAAAAAAGTCATAAACCAGACAAATTAATATAATTCATATTCCATTCTATTACCATTCCCATTATCATTGCTATTCTCATTCCATTTGGACTTTTGAACCAAACATGCCCTTGGGGTTTCCCTGTACTATATATATGTATTATAATAAATTTACATCCTCCTATACAGGGCAAAACAAGGTAGCCAGACCTTGATCAACTTTCAATTGCAACTTATCATAAGCCATGAGTGTCTTCTGATCACACTTATACGTTCCTTTACCTCTCGCCAAGACCTCGCCATCCGAGTCTATAATCCCTCCCTTCGTCGGAACTTCTACTCGAAAACCGGGTTCCAAAACAAATGCTTTTACCTGAACTCAGTTTTTCAACAGACACACACTCAAAACCATTTTTTCGATAAACAAAAACAAAAACAAAAAATCCTTTGTTTCAAAACCAACCTTCAAGTAGACAACATGAGGCGAATTGACATGGTTTCCATTGTTCATCTCCGTCATCAAAGCGAGTAAGGGAAACTTTGGGCAGTCTCTCATGTAGATCAAGTCTATATAGCCATCTGAAAACTACACCATCAACAAAAGAAAAAGAAATAAATATAAACATTTGCATATAAAAGAAGTTAAAAAAAACTGGGTGACTTGAAATGAGGCCAGACCTTGGCCTTCGGTGCTGCCATAGTATCTTCACTCCCCCACGGTACGTTGTGAAGCCACACTGAGACGAACGGTCCGTTAACAGTTCTCCAATCCATACTCTCCAAGTTGATATCGGGTCCTTGGTAGCCGATACTCTGAACTTTCACCTCATCCGAGCCACAAGCATTGTAACTACTGGGCTCTCCGTGATTCTCAGACCCGGGAGCGGGGACAAAAGAAATGCTCCCATTGTAGCGCCTCAAGCGCAAAACTCGTTGAAGACCCTGAGGAGTTGAAATAATTATGCAGATTAATACTTTTCTCAATGGGTTAGCGAGCTCAGTTCTCAATGGGTCAAAACTCTGTTATAAACGAATGTTAGACAAAAAAATGTTGGAACATACATAGAAATCAAGACGAGCGCTTCCCATCCACCGATACTTTTCAGATTCAATATCAATATCTGCTATAAGACCTGATATACATTGACAATCTTGTGAGAAATTGCGATTCATTTTTTTTTTCTTTTTCTTTTTAGAAACATCATATGCTCTTATAATCAATAACAGTGGAATTGGATTGAAATTCGGGCTCACCCCAAGCAAGCATCAAAACGCTGAAAAACTTGATCTCCCCTTGCAAGACAGTGGTTACATCCAGAGAACGCTTATGGCCTACAAGTTGTCAAAAAACGAGAATAAATAAACTCCGTGAAAGCAAAAATGTTCCGTCAAAACAAATATATCCAATTCGTATATATACGCATACAATCACAATGCATGATCATCTCTAACCTCGGATAATGGCGAGAACAGCATTAGTTGCTGTGCATGGTTCACCCACGTTGTCCAGAAGAGATTTTGCCATTCCATTGCCGGTACCTAAGTAACAAAACAAAAATAAAACTCTCATAATTAGATATTTAGAAGATGATCATATTCGTTGACAGAATAGGCATATGGAAGGTGAATAAAACTAAAGACTAGAACGAGCTAATTTATCTTCCTTTGTTTACTGTCAAAACACGAAGTTTCATGCAAGAAAATAACCTGCAGGTACTACTCCGAGAGGCATCTTTATTGCAGATTCCCAATCTCCCCTTTTGAGCAATCCATTCACTACCTACTAAAATGGATGGCAATAGTAAGAAATGAAGAAAAGGTGGCCACAGAGTCTTCATACCTAGGACACGATGAAATGGGCACATTGCCATAAAATGACAAGGAAGCTCTACTATGTGACACGGCACGCAAAAATAATTCTCAATTATGCTACGGAGAACAAGTTTAAATTATAACAGCTTCTGATCCAAGTCTCCAAGACATTCACAGAACTGGCATCGGACCAATTTTTCGATTTATTCCAAAGTTGTTTTCCAGATCAATGAATATTGCACTTTGTTCCAGCTAATTAAAAGAGAGAACAAAACCTTGAAGAAAAATCAAATTTAAAAAAAAATGTGAATTTTGTAGAAATGACCATAAGCCAAAACAAGACCAATTCAAAACCAGGAGTGTAAAAGAATAAATTTGGAAGCTCTGACTCAAAAGAGTGCTTGTTAAGAAGTCGGCTTGATATCTAGAAATGAAACAATCTGAAGCATTCAAAATTAACTCTAAGTCGCCTTATTAAATAAAACCATCACATTTTCTGAGAAAAAAAATTAATCCCAACCATCAAGTTAAAAAATATAGTATTATTAGCTTAATCACTGATCTTTAGAGACCAACCTCAACTAGAGTCCCATCCCCGCTGACACAAACAACGCCATCGTACTTTGAAAGATCCATTGTTTTAACCAATTCTTTTGCGTGCAATTGGTGTTCAGTTTCTGCAGATTTAACCATTTCAAACACAGAGAAGCTTAATCGCAATCCAAAGACTCAGCAGCGACACGCATTCAAGTTGGAAAACTCCAAACCTTGTAGTGTGAAATCAATATCGGCGTCCTCGAGGAGAGGCTCAACTTGCTCAGTAAATATCTTTGAAGCAGATTTATTCCCACCATATGGATTCACAAAAACAAACAGCTTCTTTGGCCGGCCTACCCAAAAAAATAAAAAATAAAAATAAAAATTTAAAGTTGGTATTATATATTCATTAGATCTGTTTGTGTCATTCCTTTCATACTAGATCAAACTGAACAGATGTTTCATGTTCCACACTTAAGTGGCCCCAAAAAGTTGGAAATTTTGCTCTATCTACCAAAGCTCGTATATGCAATGAATGAGATCACTCGACATTTATCTTCTGTTGAATAATCATTTAGGTAAAATAAAATCAAGGACACTACATAAACTTAATCCGGTCTATAAAAAAAAAAACAAAAGTGGCAAAAACCCTAAAATGACATTTAACTCAGATCAGTCCATACCACATGGGCTCTAACTCCAAGAAAATTAAGTGCTGACATGAATCGGAGGGACCCAAATAACATGGAATCAAATATCCCAACCAGAATTGGTTAAACATCTTAAAGCTTTCAAACCGTAAGTATATGAAACATTCCATTTGAAGTTTCGACACAGATTCTACTTCACTTTTATTTTATTTTCATATTGTCACGATGAGTATTCGATTAAACAACGTCGATTTGATATCTTATGGAAGCAGACAGAGAGAGAGAGAGAGGTACCGAGAGAATCGAGGTATTGACGAAGCTTGAGGGAGAAGAGACTCCGCGACTCGTCGGACGGGAAACGGAAGCCGAATCGCTTCCGCACGAGAGCTCCGCCGCCGGAGACGCACCATATTCCGGCGCCGGTTTCGACGAGAGCCCTAATCTCGACGCTCTCGCCCTCCGCCGCGAACCCGAGCACCTCCTTCTCCGCGGTCAAACTCCGTTGACCGTTGTCATCGGTCCACGTAATCACGCCGTGGGCGGAGAGAGTCAGCGCCGTCGTCTTGCCGTTGAGAGTCACCGTGTCGGAGAATAACTGCTCGGCCATAGCTGGTCGTGCGTGACGTCGCTGTTGTTGTTGTTGTTGAAAACCAAATAAGAGAAGAAACAGAAAGCTTTGAATTTGTGTTGGGGATAGAGACAAAAAAGTGTTATATTGACTTTTATAGTTTTTCACGAAACAAATTTATTTTATTAAATGAAATAAAGTGTTGTAGATTGAGTTGGAAGGGTAAGCCGCAAGCCGTGGAAGAAGAAAAACTGAGGTTTGGTTTTTCTCGCAGAGCCAGGCAAGTCGGTTAGTATGAGGCAATTTTATATTTAACATATAAATTCATTATTATTATTAATTTTTTTTTTTTTTTGTCACGAGAAACTCAAAACATAATAAAAAGCATGCAAAACATTATAATAGCATAACAAGTTTATATTATATCAATGAGCATATCACAAATATAACTAAAAACAAAAACCTTCGTTTAACACATCAAACATGTCGTTTGAAAAAAAAAAAAATCATCAAACATGTAAATGTTATTAACACAACATGATATTTCATGATTTTTTGTGACCAAACGTGGTTTTCACCAGCTTGATCAGGCCCTCTTCCACCGCTGGGATCGTCGCCGCCCCCTAACAAGTTTCGATTGATTCTACGATAAATTATAAGATTCTCTTTGAACTCAATGCTCGATAACAATGCGCACTTTTAACTCGAATTTGTTGTATAAATTACTCTGAACTTTTGTTTTGTTGCATCGTTGCATCTTTCGTCTAAAAAATTATGTTATCATCCAATTTTTTAGCATGTGACTACGACCCAATATTTAGAGAACAAATTAGTAAATTTACTTAAATAAATAAATAACAATATTTTTTAAACAAATAAAATAAAAAACTAATACAAAAATCCCATCTCTCTCTCTCTCTCTCTCTCTCTCTCTCTCTCTCTCTCTTATATCTAAAAAAAAAGCAATGAAATCCACAACTTTTGATATAATCACGAACGATTCAGAGAATACACTGGCATTGAGGTTCAAAAGTTTCGAGTTCTTCAAAGGAGACAAGTCCGGTACATGTCAAGAGAAAGAATTAATCCTAAATCCATAAACCGTAATTTCTTACAGCCTCTGAGATCTTCTTCGGAGATCTTCGTACAAGCCTCTGAGTAGTTATTTTGGCTATTTCATATAATTTCTTCTGTATTTATATAAAAATCAAACTAATAATAAAGTACACGAAACAACTAAATTAGGGTAAAATGGATAATTGAAGACACAAGCTATTTTTTATATAAAAATATGCACGCAGTACACTATTTTTAAAAACTTCGTGTTAGTTCCACTTTATTTTAAATTTTCCAATTTTAGGTTAATGGGCCATCATAAAGCTTCAAGAGCCCATTTGAATGTGCCATCAGGCGATTCGAATCGGCCCATTGAGAGAAACTCCCCCAAACCCACAGCAACTCGGCGCGCAGAAGCGAATAGAGTACAGTGAGTGAGCAACAATGGAGGACGACCAACACATCTCAGCTACGCCGTCTAAACAGCGATTCATAAGCAAGAGGTCTCTCAAGAACAAGTCCGTTTCCATTGGCTTCGACGAGGAGGATCTCAGGTACGACCTCGTTTCGATTCCCTTCGTCTTGTGCTTTCTTTCACGGAGATTCAGTTACAAGTTGTTCGGTTGGTCTGTGAAGAAATTACGTGACTGGTTTCCACAAGAGGAAGAAGAAGCGAAGAAAGGAAGCCATAAAGCAGCAAGACGAGGCTAAGAGACGAAAGCGAATTGAGCTACGCAAAAAGGTCTCAAACATAATTCAATATTAGGTTTTTTTCCCGTTGTTCATAGAACTCGCTAACGATTGTTTGTGCCCTAATTTTCTTAAACAACTTGATGCTGGTTGCTTTTGCAGTCATTGTATCACCAAGCCGGTTTTTTCCCCCAATATATAAGCTACAACAACCAGATAGATTTATTTATTTTAAAAGGAAAAAAAAACAAAAAAAACTGTGTCTCTTTCATAATAGCACTAAAAAGGTTTTCATAATAAGCATTTTTTTTTTGCTTGCTTGTGAAGTTGTTTTAGCATGACCGTGCTTCTCAACAACATTTGCATTGATGGCATTGCACAATTATATTTATTGACCACGTATTTAGCTTTGTTTGAATCTTGATCTCTGAATTTTGCTTAGAAATGATTATAAGTACTCATGATAAAAGAAGAAAAATCTAGGCCACATGCTGAGATATAAACTTATAATTCTTATCTGTAATGTAGGCATAGGTTATAACTTATAAGTAGCTACTATATGCATAATGTATGTGTATATATATGTATATAAAGTAGGTGTAGAGTTGTGCTATTCTTGAATGTGATGGGTCTTGAAACTGTGAGGAAGGCGAGTGTGGGACAGGGTCTCTATTGGGAGTCAGTTATGTTTCCTTGTTTTTTTTTTTATGTGATTTATATGATATCGTTTTTCTATTCAGTATAGCCACGGGTTTGTGTGTTATGGATGAAAGCGTATAGTCTTTTCAGTTATCATATGTCATTTGTCGGTGCTATATTTTTGCTGATTATGCGGTGATGTAGAGTTATTTCGAGCTCACAAACGAACAAATATCCAGTCCTGTCTCCAAAAGTAAAATGTCATAAGTATTATTCTTGTTTGTTAATGATATTTTAGAGGAAGGAAGAAAGGGAATATGTGACGTCCGGTGGAGCTCCACCAGCCACTGATTCTACAGCCGAGGTCAATGGCGAAGATGATGATGATGATGATGATGAGGATGAGGATGAAGATAAAGAGAAACTTCTGTCGGTTTCAGGTATAGTACGAATATCTGTTTTTACTGCACTAAAAACCAATATATATAAATATTCGTTATATGTCTATGTGTACTAGATAGACTTGTAAGAAATAGGTGGCTGGGTTCGGATTGGGAATCTTCAATTGGCAGTCCCACTTTTCATTACCATCCATTACTCGTATCTTTTTTTTCATTGATTTGCGGGACCAATTCAATTTCAAATGTGAATCATTTTCTTTGAATTTAAATGATTCACAAGACTGTGTGTGATCATTCATTATATTCTTAATAAAGGCCCAAGACTGAGAAAATAACGTATTTCCTTCTTATGTCCCTGTCAAAGTTATTGTCTGGAAACGGCTGTTAAAGAAGACTCACATGTCTTGTGACTGTTTATGAAATGTTGCTGGTTTTGGTACGGCTCTACGGGCTTTTAATTTGGTTTAAACTACTTGAAGGTACAACGACCTATGATAATGGCGACCTAAAAGTCACGGTTACAACAAGCGAGATCTCTCGTGAGGATGAAATAATCATCCCGATCAAAAATACCGAGAAAGCCCAAGATGGAGAAGAACTATCAGAGCCCGTTTCGGGTGGAAGAAAGAACATCGTGGCCGTTGCTAAGAAGAAACCGATCAAGCGAGTAGTGCAGCGCAAGTCAAGGCCAAAGTCCCATAGCAGAAAAGACAACAAGAAAGGAAAGAAAAAAGGTAAGGGGAGATAGATACTTGGTTGCCTTGGGAATTTCCCTAATTGACACAAACGTGGGTAAAATATGTCTCAAAAGCAGTTCCTATATTGTGTGGTGGTAATTTCACACAATCTTTCCTTGCATTATTTTCAGTTAAAAGTTGATTGGATGATGTTGGTCTTTATGAAAAGTTGAGAATACAGAATCTTAATCGTATTCAAGGTCATATTATTACATGTGGTGTGGTCACTTATAGATGCTCCTTTTATTTTTTTTTCACAAAATATTTGAGCATTTTAAGTGTCATATGTTGATGTTCTTTTTAATCTGCGATGGCGACTTATACGGGGTCTAGTAAATAAATGGGTTATTAAGTTATATAACCAGACGGTTACAATGAATTTGGATATAGCTCACTTTTCGTTAATTTCTTATAAATAGTCAAGTTAACTTATTAACAGATTCATAAAAGACTTATTTAATCCAACCAAACATATAAAAAAGGTAGTTAATAGGCTGTCACGTATGCAAGTTGGCTATTTACAAAGTATTTACTAAAGGTTGGTTAATTTACAATTACTATAGTTTAGGTGGTTCAAGTAGCCAATTTTTTGTAAATAAATTCTCAAGCAGCTCCAATAGAGATAAAAAAAAGTATGCTAAAAAATTTTGAGGCACAAAGCAAGAGAGTACATATGAGTTGAGCCTCAAATTTTTGTATGCAAATCTTCAAAGCATGACATTAGGTCCATATTAAGTACAACTTTGCACGAGCCAAAGTTACCATCACGGATAGCAAGATGTAAAGGTCGAGAAGTCACTACAGTGAAAAAGAAAAAGAAAATGTGATAAATAACCAAAGTACACGTTAGTCACATGTAAAATGTACTATTTATAACGGTGAAGTCTAGACCAACCTTCGTGAATTAGTTGGAGTTTGTTTTCCTCGTCATTGGTCTTGTTCCCAGAGTGATCATTCTAACACTAAGGCTCCGTTTGTAACCCGGAAAATAGGAGGGAAAGGAAAATGGAAATCCCTCATATTTTACTTAGGTTGTTTGGATTGAGGAAAATATGGTAGAAAAAAAAATATGATAGCAAATGCGAGGGAAATTGTATAACTAAAATGAGGATTTCATTTTCCTTCGAAAATCAAATGAAAAATGAGAATCTCTCAACATTTGTCTATGAGGGGATCACATTCAGGCACGAAGCCACGTTACACATAGCCCCCCCCTCAAATTTTTTTTTTGCACTTTTTACTCACTTTTTATTTTATTTTTACAATTTTTTACCCTTAAAATTTACAAAGGCCCCTGAATTTTTTTTTTACAAATTAGCCCAACCTAAAGTGAAATCCTGGCTTCGTCCCTGATCACATTTGTCTAGGGTAAAAATGTAAAACTTTTTAAAAATGGGCAAAAAATGTAAATAAAAAAAATTTGGGGGGGCTAATTAAAAAAAATCATGGTAAAAATGAAATTTTTTTTAAAAAATGGGTTAAAAGTGTAAATTTTTTAGGGTAAAAATGTAAAACTTTTTAAAAATAGGCAAATTATGTAAATAAAAAAATTAAGGGGGGCTAATTAAAAAAAATCATGGTAAAAATGAATTTTTTTAAAAAAAATGGGTCAAAAGTGTAAATTTTTTAGGGTAAAAATGTAAAACTTTTTAAAAATGAGCAAAAAATGTAAATAAAAAAATTTAGGGGGCTATAATTAAAAAAAATTCATGGTCAAAATGAATTTTTTTTTAAAAAAATGGGTCAAAAGTGTAAATATTTTAAGGTAAAAAATGTAAAAGTTTTTAAAAATGGGCAAAAAATATAAATAAAAAAATTTGAGGGGGAGGGGGTTAGAGCCCACCCTGGACTTGAGTTAGCTCCGTCCCTAGTCTCATCGTTACGTTCCCGTCAATTTTCTCTCATATTTTCTATGACTTTCAAACACAATTAGAATTTTGACTTTTTCTATTATTTTCTCTTACATTTTCATTTTCTCTATTATTTTCAATTTCTCTCTTATTTTCCGGGTTCCAAACGGAGCCTAAGTGAGTGATGCATAAGAGAGGTAAGGCCTCGAAAATGTGAGAGAGAGTCTCTAGAGCAGAAAGGACAAAGATGTGGGAAGAGAAACACATTTAATTATTAGGCTATTTAGTAGGAACTCAATTTATATGGAGATTATATTATATTATAGGCTATTGTGTAGGAACACTTTTTTTTGGAACTTTTTTTTAAGAAAAAATAAGATATTGTACCTTATACACAAGTAGTATTCATTCGATATATATATATATTTTTTTTTATCAAAAAAATAAAAATATCTCCAAATAACTTTAAACACATTTTTTTTCAAACATAAATATTTATGGACGTGTCTTTATATATTTCTTCCTCAAAATTAAAATATATTAATTATTTCGCAGAAACGCGCAAGACGAACTGTTTGTTTAAACTATATACTATGATCATTTATAAATTTTGTTTTTTTTTTTACCAAAAAGCCATAAAATGTTTCTAATTTCAAAATAAAACGTGTTTACAAAATATGTTAATAAATAGTTGTATTTATTGAAAAATTTGATCATAATTTTGAAATTATAATCAATTAATGAATTTTAAGTAAAAATAATTAAATGATCATAATTTTATAATTATCCCATTAATATAAATGAAGTGGCCACACTTATTTGAAGAAAGCATGTTGGAATATTTACATTGGATTCCCAAATTAATGGACCATAATTGTTATAGAGGCAATATTAAAATAATCATAGTGTAATTCAAGCAATTCAACAACCAACATAACTTGAACTTAAAATGCTCAGATACGATAATACAAGAGATAATGGTTCATGGAGTCACATCCTAACACGTTGGATAATTGAACTCTCTCTCTCAATCTCTTTGGAGTTGCGGAAAACAAATAATGTCACTTTCATCAATCACTCGAACATTCAAAGCTAAAACACAAAACAAAATTAAGATTTGAGCGGAGATTCTAAACATCGAAAAATAAAAATCATTCGTTATGCTTGAGAGAGAGAGATTTTTGTATTAAACTTCTTGTTTCTGTTTCCTTACACTTCTATATGTACGTAGAGTTGAAAAACATAGTATATCAAATATGATATAAAATATTAATAAAAGAAAATAGAATATCTGCAAGAATATTTCATAAATACTTTTTTCTCTCCTTGAATTTCGAAAATAAAAAATATATAATATATTGAAAAATTTCAAAAGCTCTATTTCTCTATATCCATAATTGCCTAATCAAAATATCAGAATAAAATTAAAGATTCAACTACGATTTGATTTTATTTCAATAAAATAATGGCTCCATTTGGCATTATTGTGCTTTTGAAAAAAAATACTTTTAGATTTTGTTATAGAAAAAAAAAATTGTGGTTTTCAAAAGCAGATAAGTGTTTGGTAAATTGTTTTTAAATTAATTTTTGCTAATAGTATAGCATATTTAACATTAAAAAAAATTATCAAAAGCTACAAATTTCAGCTTTTAAAATTTGCGTTGAATTTGTTATAAACGCTCTTACAATTTTTATAAAAAACTGTTTTACCAAACCGTTCAAAATGATGAAGTTTTTAAAAAAAGGTAAAAGTGGTTTAATAAGCGATGTCAAAGTCAAATATTGTTAATATTCATAAATATCAAACAATATAAGACATTATTTTTCTTCTACGATGCGCATATTGTGGTACGTGGACATATTCATCCCGTGGACATGTTACACGAGGACTCGTGAGTTCCTAACTTGGTTGGGTTCTCATTATGCGGTCTCATTCAACACGTTCTTAACATGTTCAGGTAAACCTTGGAGTCTCTCACTTTTACGCGCACAAAAATGACGTCTTTGGTTCTACCTAACATTCTCTAATCATATATGAATGTCCCTTTGTTACTAAAAGCAAAAATAATATGTTTTAATAAACTACTTCCGAGTAATTGTTTGGCAAGTTTGTACTTGTTTTCTCTTATGTTGTTTGAACTATAATCATTAAATTTCGTAAAATGCCTTCAAATTCCATATAAAATTACTAAGAAATTTCATATTACACATAAAACGTCAATTGCAGCTATACTTTGTGAGCATATTCGTATCATAACATAGAAACGCGAGAGCCAGGTTGGGCACCAAGGTCGGGACTAGCCTTGCACTGGCAAGGTCATTGGGTGGCTCGATCAACCTGATGGGTCGGGCTCCAGGGCCTTGCCAGGCTTGGCATATTGCGGGTCACCAAGCCCGTTGGGCTCGGCTGACTATGGGCCCAATTGGTTGCGCTTGACTTTATCGATGATAGATTTTCGTGGTGGTGCCCAACCATCTTTAAGGGTGTGTACTCCTTGGAAAAATACACACTAATTTGCAATATTATATCAAATTAGCCTCATTTCTCTCGTGGCAATTTAGATTGCAGATTGTGTAATTTGTTTCTTCCAAACTCACGGGAACAATTGGTGTTGTGGTCCAAAATAGACGTACGTTACCATACAAACCGAGACGCATTGTACTATGATAAGAAGGAATGATTATTGCAAATGTTGTTTTGTGGAAGTTGCAAATGGATATTTTCTGAACAATTACGTGCCAAATTTCGACAAAATCTAAAATCATTTTCTTTTGCTTTGCTATTGGATTGCACCAACTCTGCCTCTACTGGTCCCCAAGCCGTATTTGCTAATCAATTTACTAATTTAGGCCAAACATGCCGTTTTGTCGCATGTAATCATATTAACTCTTTGGAGATTATTTTCCATGAAATTTTATTTTCTTTTCTCGGAGACACTCCAACACTGAATTTGATAGCCAGCCATTTGGATCAATACCTTATGTTAGCTTTGGCTTATGGATATTATACGGTTTCAGTATATATCCAATCTGAATTTTCTATGTTAATATTTGGTTCGTACTTTTGCTGTTTCTGTGTTTTGAAATTAACATAATTACTTTATAGTTCGGTCAAAATGAATCAATGTACATGTGTAACAAGCTCTAAAACTACGTATATGATTTAATTGACATGTATAATAAATCATATGTATGATGATAAGAGTAAATTTTTTACTAAAAAAATTCCAAAAAATACCATATTTAATGTGCTCCTACTAATTTAAAGAAATTTACGCTATGGTTAAATAACATTTAGAAGGAATTTAGCATAATTTTTTTTAGAAAAATCTGTTATAACTAATCAAATGTCTACTCTCTATTAAAATTATAATCAAATTACAATAAATAGTCTTATAACTTCATTATTTTCCCATTGAAAATTATTTATGAGACTCGTTTCAAATATGAAAATAACTATTTAAATATTATGCGTTATGTATGCATGGTATAACACATGTATCGTACTTTAGTTTGGACTATTTTCTATAATTTTAGATAATCTCACTAGAAGGGGAAATTGTGGTAATAATACTCAATGTTTGGTCAAAATACTATTTATATACTCAAAGTTTTTTTTTCTTTGGCAAAAATACCACATGTTACGTTATAGTGGGTCCGTTACTACTCGGACCGTTAAGTTCAAACAGAAATTTTAACGGCAAAATCTAAATTTGAAACTTTGAGTATTTTTGCCTAAGTAAAATTGCCCCAACTGCTACCTATTTGATAATTTTTTCAAAAAATTGGCTACGTAAGCCACCTAAACTATAGGAATTGTAAATTAGCCAACCTTTAGTAAATAATTTGTAAATAGCCAACTTGCATACGTGGCAGCCTATTAACTACCTAAAATATATGTTTGGTTGTGTTAAATAAGGCTTTTATTAATTTGTTAATAAGTTTACTTGGCTATTTACAAGAAATTAATCAAAGGTGGGCTATATCTCAATCCACTATATCCGTGTGGCTATATAACTTAATAACTCTAATTTTTTCCTATTTTTCACCAAAACCCTAATTTGGACACCAATACCACTAACACCTATGTAAAACTACCCATTTACCCTTCACTTTAAGTTTTCTTATTTGGCTCTCTCTCTCTCTCTCTCTCACTCTCTCTCTCTCTTCGCGTCAGTCTCCATAAAGTCTGACTCTCTCTCCTCTCTCTATCTCTGCGCGTCAGTCTGGTTTCTCTCTCTATCTTCTCTTTCTCGTTCTCTCTTCCCGTCAATCTCTCTCTCTCTCTCTCTCTCTCACGTTCTCTCTTCCCATTCTATCTCTTTCTCTCACTCTCTCGTTCTCTCCGTCCCCTCGTCGGACTGTTTTTTTTTTCCCGATCTCTCTCTCTCGCTCTTTCTCTTTCTCTTTCTTTACCCCAAAGCCACCTGTTAGATTACGTGTGTGTATATGTGTAATCAGTTGATATTTCTTAGGATTAGTTATCTGCTTTATTTATTTATTAATTTATATTTTATGTTGTTAACTACATAATAGATCAGAACGTGTATTTAGCCCTGTTAGTTAGGAAGTTAGTTCATTTTGTATATATATATATCTTATTAATAATAAAGAGAACAGATACGCTCAATTATTATACCTGCTCTTATGGTATCAGAGCTATAAACACTTATATTGGATTCTGTCAATTCTATATGACTAATCCAAATATTAATAGCTCCAGTTCTACTGGTGAATCTGCTCGTTCTGGTGGATTGAATTCTATCTCCACCACAAAATCTCATCAAAACTATTCCATTACCTCACATAAACTCCATGGAGGTAATTTCATGGAATGGTCTCAATCTGTTAAACTTTTTGTCCAAGGACGAGGCAAGTTCGGATACCTTTCAGGAACGACGGTCAAACCAGACGTAACCAAGGATCCAACCGGCTATGAGAAGTGGGAGGCCGAGAACTCGATGATCATGTCTTGGCTAGTGAATTCCATGGAGGCAAGTCTAGGAAGGACTTATCTGTTTCTACCATCAGCAAGTGCAATATGGACTGCTGTTAAAGAGACGTACTCAGATCTCGGAAACGCAGGCCAACTCTTTGAGATCAAGACCCGGCTGAGAAAAGCAAAGCAAGGTGACAAAACTGTTACTCAATATTACACCGATCTCAAGATGTTGTGGCAGGAGCTCGATCTCTACTGCAACTATGAATGTAGCTGCTCAAAAGACAGCGCCTTCTACCAAAAGACCATCGAGAAGGAGAGAGTTTTCGATTTCCTTGTTGGGCTGAATAAAGAGCTCGATGAAGTCAGAGGAAGAGTGCTTGGCCGGGAGCCGCTTCCAAGCACCAGAGAAGTCTTTGCAGAGGTCCGTCGAGAGGAGAGCCACCGCCAAGTCATGCTCGGACCCGGCATCACCAACGCCTCAACCACTGAGATGGACAACATCGCCATGATGACTTCCAGGCCCGACTCCAACCACCGCCCCTCGAAGAAAACAGATCGCCCAATCTGCGACTACTGCAGCAAGCCTGGACATATTAAGGCCAAATGTTGGAAGCTCCATGGCAAACCAGCCGACTTCCTACCATCTCAGCGATCCTCCCGCGACAACAAAAATGTTTATATAGCGTCTCAATCTGTTCCCAGCGAGCAAGAAGTCCAACCTTCATCATCTGAGCAGACCTTCTTCAACAAAGAAGATTTAGAGCAACTGTATAGACTATGGACCTCGCACAAATCATCATCCTCACCTTCTTCATCGTCCCTTGCCCACAAAGATAGCTCCCAAATAGCCCTAACTGTCTCCACAAAAAGGCCTAACCTCTGGATCATAGATTCAGGGCCAATGATCATATGATCGGGTCCTCATATCTATTCAACTCATATTTTCCATGTTTTGGTCATGAAAAAATAACAATTACAAATGGATCTCTCTCAGCTATCGCCGGGAAAGGTTCCATCGTGATCTCACCATCCATAAGTCTCACAAATGTCTTACATGTTCTTAAGCTAGCATACAATCTGTTGTCTGTACACAAATTAGCATGTCATTCCCAATGTAAGCTCATTTTTTCACTTACTGGTTGCAATTTTCAGGACCTATGCTCGGGGAAGATGATTGACGATGCTAAATCACACGGGGGACTGTACTACTTCTCAGAGGCCAGCTCGAGTAAACAAATTCAAAAACCCAAATGTTCTAGTTTCGTTTCCTTATTTGATGAAATAATGTTATGGCATTTTCGCTTGGGCCATCCTAGTTTTGGGTATTTAAAACACTTGTTTCCTGCCTTATTTCAAAATAAAAATCTTGATTTTTTGCAATGTGAAATTTGTCAATTATCTAAGCATAAAAGAGCATCCTTTCCTCCTGTTAAATATATTCCATCTAAACCTTTTTCATTAATACACAGTGATATGTGGGGACCATCTCGAATAAAAAATATTTCTGGAACGAGATGGTTCATCACTTTCACTGATGATCACACTAGGAACACATGGATATATTTGTTGAAAGAAAAATCTGAGACAGCTAATACTTTCAAAAATTTCTATACTATGATTGAAACTCAATTTCAAACAAAGATTCAAATTTTGAGGACTGATAATGGTAGAGAATACTTTAACAGAATCTTAGGACACTTTTTAATTGAAAAGGGCATCATCCATCATAGTTCGTGTGTTGATACACCTCAACAAAATGGTATTGCCGAAAGAAAAAATAGACATCTACTTGAAGTCACCCGAGCTTTAATGTTTTCTATGAATGTTCCAAAACATTTTTGGGGAGATGCAATACTGACTGCTGCATATCTAATTAAAAGAAGGCCAAGCAAAGTACTTAGCTATCAAACCCCAATGCAATCTCTTCAAAAATTCTTTCCGGAAAATAAATGTTTTACTAGCCTTTCTCCAAAAAAATTTGGTTGCACTGTGTTTGTTCATATACATGATCATAAAAGAGGAAAATTGGATCCAAGAGCAATAAAATGTATTTTTTTGGGATTTTCTCCAACACAAAAAGGTTTCAAATGCTTCAACCCTAGCTCGGGTAAATTTTTCGTAAGTATGGATGTCACATTTTTTGAAACAAAACCTTTTTTTGATAAAACTTCTCTTCAGGGGGAGAACACTCTTAATGAAGATCAGTTTTGGGAAGTACAAGTTTTACCTGTATGTGAAAACATTGAAAATACTCACCAATCTCATGATCTACCTCTGGCTGAGAATATCAATAATAGTATTTCATCATATAAGGAAACGAATCCCGTTGGGGACCAAAGTGCTGAATTCCGGGTTCACTCGAGAGGGCACACGAGAGCTGTATCTAGCACCCCGGAGCTGCAATCATCTGAACCGAGCATCAGTCCAGGTAACATGTCTCTATCCCCTGATCAATCTTAAGCAATTGAATCCAAACAAGAGTCAGCCAACCTTGAATCAGTAGAATCATCCCACAATAGCCTAAACGAACCCATAGCCCTAAGAAAAGGAACCCGAACTTGCACAAAATTTCCTTTGTATCCGCTGTCAAACTTTGTCTCCTATCAAAATCTCTCTCCTAGCTTTAGGGCATTCACAACCAGTATAACTAATGATGAGGTTCCTAATTCTATACACGAAGCTCTAAGTATTCCGAAGTGGAAGAATGTTGTCTTAGAAGAAATGGGGGCTCTAAACAAAAACGAGACGTGGGAGATGACTGAATTACCTAGGGGCAAACGCACGGTAGATTGCAAGTGGATATTCACGGTGAAATACAAAGCTGATGGTAGCGTGGAAAGATACAAAGCGAGACTAGTTGCTCGTGGGTTCACTCAAACCTACGGTCTAGACTACGAGGAAACATTTGCCCCGGTTGCCAAGCTTAACACAGTGAGAGTTTTGTTTTCTTTAGCAGTGAATCTCGACTGGCCACTGTTACAATTTGATGTCAAGAACGTGTTCTTAAATGGGGAGTTAGAAGAAGAAGTATTCATGCAAGCTCTTCCAGGTTTTTGACAATAACTTGGATGGAAAGGTATGCAGATTGAAGAAGGCTATATACGGACTCAAACAATCTCCCCGGGCTTGGTTCGGAAGGTTCTCTAAAGCGATGTAGGATCAGCACTACAAACAGGCTCAATCTGATCACACCATGTTCTACAAGCACACTCCAGGATGAAAAATGGCTATACTGATTGTTTATGTAGATGACATGGTCATGACAGGAGATGACGAGGCTGAACTTAGAGAACTAAAGCGTTTCTTGGCTCAACAATTCGAGATAAAAGACTTGGGAAATCTCAAGTACTTTCTGGAAATGGAAGTTGCAAGATCACCAAAGGGAATTGCAATTTCCCAACGAAAGTATGTGTTGGACCTCTTGTCTGAAACTGGTCTCCTCGGGTGCAAACCAACTTCAACACCGATTGATCCCAACCACCAGCTCAGCAAGAAGGAAGAAGATATCCCGGCGAACAAAACCAGGTATCAAAAACTCGTTGGAAAATTGATTTACCTGGTTCATACTCGCCCGGACATCGCTTATGATGTGAGTCGTGTAGCCAATACATGCACAGTCCATCTAAGAGTCACCTCGAGGCTGTGTACAGAATATTACACTACCTCAAGGGCAGCCCAGGCAAAAGAATTCTTTTTCTTAAAAACAAGAGCAGGCAGATTGAGGTTTATACTGATGCTGATTATGGCGGATGTATAGATCACAGACGATCAACCTCGGCATATTGCACATTTGTCTGGGGTAACTTGATGACTTGGAGAAGTAAGAAGCAACAAGTAGTGTCTCGAAGCAGTGCAGAAGTAGAATTTTGCGCCATGGCACAAGGAATGTGCGAAGTTATTTGGATAAGAAGCATCCTGGAAGAATTACAGATTGAATCGAGCTCGCCTATGAAACTCTACTGTGATAATAAATCCGCAATCAGTATTCCCCACAACCATGTTCAGCACGATCGGACCAAGCTCGTAGAGATATATAGATCGCCATTTCATAAAGGAAAAGCTTGAGAAGGGAGAAATCTGCATGCCATTCGTTCCAACCACAGAACAGCTCGCAAACGTACTCACAAAGGGCTTATATAGGCAGAAGTTAGATGATTGTCTTAGCAAGTTGGGCATGAAAGATATCTTTGCACCAACTTGAGGGGGAGTGTTAGATTACGTGTGTGTATATGTGTAATCAGTTGCTATTTCTTAGGATTAGTTATCTACTTTATTTATTTATTAATTTATATTTTATGTTGTTAGCTACAGAATAGATCAGAACGTGTATTTAGCCATGTTAGTTAGGAAGTTAGTTCATTTTGTATCTCTATATATCTGATTAATAATAAAGAGAACAGATACGCTCAATTATTATACATGCTCTTACCACCAGACCCAAGAAACCCAGGAGCCCGAGAACCAGCTCTCTTTCTCGCACCAACTTGAATGCAAGAAATGGCCCTTAACTTGAATGCCTGAAACTTCTTAATATTTATATTTGTGTATGGGTTTTTGTATGACTTGAAAGCCTGAAACTGCTTAATATGTCTATTTACACTATGTTTTATATATCTGTAATGTTGTGAATTGAATGCCTAAGTGAAGAACTAAATTTAAATTCATCTATTAGATGTCAACAATTGATGTCAACTGTTGACATTAGATGTCAATTGTTGACATCTAATGTCAACAGTTGACGACAATTGTTGACATATAATGTCAACAGTTGACGTCAATTGTTGACATCTAATATCACATCTCGTGGGCGTTTGAGTATTCGAGTTTTAAAGACCGACGGCGAGAAAGAGAGAGTAGGGTTCTCAGGCGAGCGTTTGGGTCATCTGGTTTTAGACTCCGACGGTGAGAAAGAGAGCTGGTGCGAGAAAGAGAGCTGGGGCCAAGAAAGAGAAAGAGAAAGAGAAAGAGAGAGGAATATTGGCGGGAACGAGAGAGAGAGAGAGAGAGAGAGAGAGAGAGAGAGAGAAACCACTGACACGATTAGTGGTATTGGTGTCCAAATTGAGGTTTTGATGGAATGAGTATATAAGTAGTGTTTTATCTAAACATTGAATATTTTTGTCACCATTATAAAAAGTAATTTAAATAGATTATTCTGACTATTTCTCCCATTTTTTTATTACGTGTTAATTATTTTGCGTATAACATAGGTCCTGCCTATTGGATAAAATCATCTAAATTCAAAGAGGAAGTCAGATTGAATTTTAATTCCTCACATTACAACATTTGACTAATGAATTTCGTTGGGACCTTTTTTTTAAAAAAAAAAATTCTCATTATTTAGTTTAAAATCTCTATGCCTTTTTTTTTTTTTTTTTTTTGCTCTGTGTCCTAAATTATTTATTCGTTCTGGACTTTATCCTTTATGATCAATCATCATGGCCTAAATTTTCACCCCAAAGCAAGCACGCAGTCATATCAAATACAATTCCCAAATCCAACGGTTCAAAACCACTTGCAGCCTTTTCAGACAAACACCAAATCACACCACGTTGCCGAATCTTTAAAATAATAAATAAAAATAAAATTCCGAACAATTGACGGTCCAGATCAACCATTCCCGTCACTTTGAAAAATCTCAGCCCTTGGTAAATAAGAGCTAGAAATATGATCAAACAAAGTAGATTTACAATTTACTTTCTGAGCCAAAAAAAAAAAAGTACATCGTATCACACACACACTCGCATATATGTATGTGTTGTGTATGTATATGTATGCACTCCCAAACATCTATATTTTGGTGCGTGTTTGTTTGTTCTCAAACATTTGTAAGAAAATTCTTAGTCGTTTCGACGAAGCTTCTGCGATTCTCGAACTTTTCCCGCGTTCGCTTTTTTTTCTTTTCCTCTTTATACCTTTTATTTTATTGTTACTTTCTTTCTTTCTCTCTTTTAAAGCTTTCTGTTAGCCAAAAACATTCATGTTTGATTCTCTCAGTTTCGGTACTGACAAAAGTAGTAACATGTAAACCAAAAAAATAAATAACAATAAAGAAAAGAGTAGAAAATCCGATTGTGTTCGTTCGGATCGAGCTCGGCCAGAGTTGTGCGGATTGAGGTTGTTTCTGGTAGAAATGGAAGATTCGGGTCAATCTCTGAGGTAAAGTCGATGTTATTTAAGTATTTGTTTTGTTTTGTTTGTTATTTTGGGGATTAATTGATAATATTGTGTAGAATGGAGGCGATGAAGGCGCAAAATAGGTTGGCGGCGAGAGAGAAGCGTTGTTTGGATTCAGCTTCTGCTGAAGAAACTCAGCCTGACAGGAAAAGACCTGCTCTTGCTAGGTATTTTTATTATTATTATAATTATTTATCGTGTCTTTGGAGTTTGGACCCGAAAATTAGGATGAAAATAAAAAATGAGAGGAATCTCTCTTCTTTTTCCATGTGACGAGAAAAACGTTTTTACTAAAAGTGGAATTTCATCCTCCTTCACACGTGTTGTCTCTTCTCACTCTCTCCATTATTTTTCTCGAAAATAAAAGTGACTTGTAATTTTCAAATTTTAATTTTTCTTCCTGTTTTCATTCAAATTTTTAGAAACACAATATATTTCCTTTTATTTTACTTAAAATATTCATTTTCATTCAAATTTTCAGTGGTAAATTCCAGGCTCTAAAAACATAGCCTTGTTGAGCTCAATAATTTCCAGTGCTTCAATTATTGTTTCTGTTTGTTTTACATGAGCTCGTGATTTGGAAATGTGGGGGCTCTTTTGTGTGAATCGCACTGTTGCAATCAACAGAATCTATTAAAAAGCATGAAACTTTTATTCAACTGAACTTAGAACACAGCTATTATTGGTATCAACTTTTGATGTAACTCAGTTAGATCAGTAAACTGATACTCAGGAACGAATTCGGACTTTCTTTAACATATATAATTAATTAAAAACCGCAGCGTAATTGTGGAAGCTCTTAAGGTGGACAGTCTGCAGAAACTCTGCTCGTCGCTGGAGCCTATTCTTCGTCGAGTCGTAAGACATCTTTTGGTTTCTCAATTTCCTCATGTACTTCTTGGTCTTTCTCTTCCCGAGTTTGACCCGTGAAATCCTGTGACAGGTCAGCGAGGAAGTCGAGCGTGCGTTAACCAAACTAGGCCCTGCAAAGCTCGCCGCTAGGTACTGAGCACTTGAATCATAATTTTAGCCTCTTTTCTTTTTCTGATCATTAAAAAAAAAAAAAAAAAAAAAACAGGCCTTGTCCGAAACGCTTAGAAGGTCCCGAGGGAAGGAACTTGCAGCTTCACTTCAGGTCGCGGCTATCTCTGCCGCTCTTCACGGGAGGGAAAGTTGAAGGAGAGCAAGGCTCAGCGATCCACATCGTGTTGATCGACGCGGGGACGGGACAGTTCGTGACTTCGGGCCCGGAATCTTCCGCCAGGCTGGACGTGGTGGTTCTCGAGGGGGACTTCAACGACGAGGACGACTGTGTGTGGAGCGGAGAGGATTTCGACGGCCATTTGGTGAGGGAGCGCGAGGGAAAGAGGCCGTTGCTCACCGGAGACCTTCAAGTCCAGCTCAAGGAAGGCGTGGGGACTCTCGGGGAGTTCACGTTCACCGACAATTCGAGCTGGATTCGGAGCAGGAAATTCAGGCTCGGCTTGAAGGTTTCGCCGGGCTCGTGCGATGGGATTCGCATTCGCGAGGCCAAAACTGAGGCGTTCACTGTTAAGGATCACCGCGGAGAATGTAAGTTGAATCGCTGATTTCGGTGCTCCGAAATGGCCTCTAGGAGATTATTAGCTACGGAATATAAAAGGGAATTAAACTGATATGATCAAAATCCGACTAAAATGTTTGGTGGTGTAGCGATCAGTTGATTAGTGTGAATAGGCCAACGTAACATGGTTAAGAAGAAAGTAATTGAGTTTACTAACATGCATTTTCGAACTCACCAGTGTGTTTAGGTATGTAAGTTTATACATTTTGAATTAATCTTTTCTTCTAGGGGGGTGTTTTACAGTTTTATTTTTATCAGCTATTTCTTCACCAAGGACATTGCGATGACTAAACGATGGTCTAAATAGGCAATGATTTACTTTACTTTTTGTTCTTTTAATTGCGACAAGAACACAAGTTTTTTTTTTTTTTCTTTTTTCTTTTCTTATTCGAGTGAAAAGTTAGTGCACATATTGTTTGTTTCTCTGAAGTAATCTTTTATTACACTTTTTGTGTGATATTTCAGTGTATAAGAAACACTACCCACCTGCATTAAACGATGACGTCTGGAGATTAGAGAAAATAGGCAAAGACGGGTCGTTCCACAAGAGGTTGAACAAAGCTGGAATATATACAGTCGAAGATTTCCTGCGACTCGTGGTTAGGGATGCGCAGAGACTGAGAAATGTAAGAAACCGAAACTCACTGCAAATATATTTGCGTTTTCAGTTGCTTAGCGAGATTTCCCATTCGCTGTTAGATTCTTGGAAGTGGCATGTCGAACAAGATGTGGGACGCTCTTGTAGAGCACGCAAAGACGTGTGTTCTCGGAGGGAAACTTTTCGTGTACTACACCGACGATGATAGAAGCGTCGGGGTCGCTTTCAACAATATCTACGAGTTCAGCGGCTTAATTGCCAACGGCCAAGTTTGCTCGCCCGAATCTCTTCCAGAGAGCCAGAAAGTAAGCAAAATTAGATGTTGAAAATTATGCAAAATTACTTTGCTTTAACTTGTGTGAGATATTTAATCAAGGACGATTTTTTTTTTTTTTTTCCTGTTCTTGTAGGTCTACGTGGACACTCTGGTGAGGAAGGCTTATGACAACTGGATGGATGTGATCGAGTACGATGGCAAGACGGTAATAAACTGGGAGCCCGAGAAGAGCTCATGCGATGCGCAACTCACTGTTCCGATATCCTCTCAAGATTATTCAAACCTGTTTCAACAGCAGTTTGAACTTCCCGCCCTGCCTCTCCCACTCCCAATTCATTCAGACCATCAACCCGTCACTTTAACTCCGGGCATTTCTGGTACGGATTCCGAAACTGACCGATATTTTTGTTTCCTTTGATGTTTGTGTTTGGAACTGAACGAGGTGCGATCCTGTGGATCCAGGTCCAGGGTACGACCACGGGATGTCGGCGGCGAGGCTCTTCGCGAACCTCGATCCTCCGCAGCATTTCAACGGCTCTCCTTCGTTCGCCTTGCAACAGAACCACCACCACCACCACCACCAGCTTCCGAGCGCGTCCAACCAAGACGAGCTTCGACGGAGCGAGAACGTCGATCCACTCGGGTCTTTTCGAGGATTGGAAGAGTACTTTCACGAAGAGGAGATCCGGGCGAGGAGCCACGAGATGCTCGAGAACGAGGAGATGCAACACTTGCTCCGACTCTTCAGCATGGGAGGCGGCCACGTCAGCAATGACGGTTATGCCCCCGAAGTCCCGTCGATGGGATTCAAAAGCTTGGAGGACGATCGGAGTCGTTCGGGGAAAGCCGTCGTGGGTTGGCTCAAGCTCAAGGCTGCCCTCCGATGGGGAATTTTCGTTAGGAAGAGAGCCGCCGAGAGACGGGCTCAACTCGTCGAGTTGGACGATTCTTAGCTCTTGGTTTCCACGTCTTCATTATCATTTTTATTATTGCTATTAATTTTACAGGTTTAACCGATTACCACTGGGATGATGAAGTTTCTGATGGGAGTTTTTATGTTAGGGAGTGTTGTGGTCTCGGGTTTCACTTCCTCTGGACATTGCTTGGATTGCAAGCTTGAAAGGAATGCCTGTGAAGGCCTGTACTTCTAGTTTGGTCTTTAGGGTTATGTTCTCAACATTTCTCCCGGAGAGTGCTAAACCCAAGGCTCCAGCGTTTTCCATTAATGCTTTAGGATTGAACTTACTTGGGTTTTTCTCTCTTTTTTCATTATTATTATTTTAATTTAGAGAAGCGGGAACACGAGAAAGAATCTCACTTCTATGTTCTATCTATGGCTGCTCTTTTGTAATTTTAGTTTTGGCTTTTGACGTAACTGAACTCATCAATGTTTATTTTTATTTTTTATCTTAATTTTTTTGCCTTGTTCAATGTTTTAGCCTCCCTGTTCCAAAGTAGTTTGTTATTCCCACACGAGTATTAATAACCAGTGATATATCTATACATTAACGATAACTCAATGTGTGACGAATTCAGTCACGTAATTTGATTACATCTTAAACATAATGTTTTCTATTGGCAGAGCACAAAAAGAACAACAAATCAAACGAAAGTAGGAATTCATTTCTAGATGCTTCATCAATTATTTTAGTACGACATATTAAAATCCAAGAGATGTTAATTCGATACATGTGAAACTCCTACCCCTCTACCAGCTCACTTTCTTCGTGATCACACAAGCGAAAATATTGGAAAAATGATACCAAAAAACCATGTTTGATTTACTTGTAAATATAGCCTTTGTAATGAAACAAAATCTGCAACTTGAAATTTAAATGGATCCAACTTTGATATTTCTTGTTTCTATATATCTACAGCTCTTAAGAAACCAAGCGCAAGACTATGGTACATGGGAAATATAAAATTAAACCGATAATTTAGCTTATGATTAAACTTGAAGAAAACTTGTCAAAAAGTAACTATTAAAGTAATAAATTACTTTGACGACGTACATTTCATTCTGCGTCCGAGACTTCGTCCTCATCTTCCTCCAGAATATAAACCAGAGCACGTTTTCTTGCAGCAAAAACACAAGCGACGCCTCTGGAAGCTGTTTAGTCAATGTTTCAGCAATAACGTCAGTCAAACATGTTTTCAAATTATTAAATTCAAATGCTTAACTAGATAGCTAATTGACTAAAGACTTGAAAATGCACGACTCGCAATCTCGATGTGTCAATTATATGTTTCTTAGGGCAAACAATTCTGCCCCAAAATCATTCAACTGGATTTTGATTATCCATGGGAATTCAGTCCGAGCATATGGAGGCAATGAAAACCAAGAAGGCAAATAAAATTTACAGACACAAATCACATTTGAAATTAAATTGAAGAATTTTTCACGACTTACAGCTCACTGCCAGGGGAGCGGTTACACAATGAGGAACACATCGAACCTTTTCGTTCTCCGCTTGCAGGTAAATAACAGATTCCTATACCAGATACACAATCAGGAATGTAGGTAAAATAAATTATAGAAAGAAATTTCACTTGGGACAGGAATTGCTAGTTTTAGAGAGAGCTGTTGAACTGGGAGAAGATGAGTAAATTAAGTTTTACAGTACCTTTAGTTGCTGCAAATTCCAATAGTTTGAACAATTGGATCTAGAGACTGGTGTAAATGGAAGGTCGTTTGCTTGGACAATCATCATACAGGCATCCCCAGAACCTTCTGAGGTGCTAGTTATTTCATTCAACAGCAACACTATTTGACTTTCCTGGTTTGTGAACAGAAGATAATAGAAAGGCTTCAAAAACTATAACTCATAAATGCACACCAGTCGTCAAATGTAGATCTATACCTTGTATAAGGACAAATCCACACTGTGGTAACCTTCAGGGACACACAACAATACAGATTCCAGTGAAGTGTAGCCCATGTTTATAGAGCTCAAGTGATGTGTGAAACCCCGGATTATGGCTATGCAATTTGCAATATCTGTGAATGAATTGTCTTGTATTTGGAACGCTATGTAATCTTTGAATCTCCTTTGGCAAGTCTGCTGATGGGAGATAGCCTGAGAAGCATCCTATGCAGTTTTAAGGGGAAAAAAATGAGTCAAAAATAGCACTAATGCTTTAAACAATGAATTGAGTTCACATCTGATCTTTAGCTGCTAGCTAGATGAGAAGTTGCAACTTGTGTACTGAAGAGCGAGTACCTCGTAGTATGATATTGACATAGGAATTGTGGGAGATGCTTCTGAACAAGGAAGAGGAAAAAGGGGTAGCAAGTCCAGGCAAAGTATCTTTCTTGATACTGAAGTAAAGGGCATCAGAAAAGCCTCCTTGAAACTGATTGTATAAAACAGAATCTATAAATGTTAGTACGAGACAAGGAAACACATATCGTCTAAAATATCAGCGATTCTTTAGAATATCCACAATATTGAGTGTGCTCGATACCTCAACTCCATCTGGTGAAATTGTTTGGCTAATGTCCTCTGTAGATATTCAGTATCTGAAAATCCGCCAAATTGAACTAATTCTTTAACTCTTTGCATTGTTTCCCTGAAGAAATTTAGCAACATATGTTGATTAAGGGCCTAACTAGACTTTCCAGACCCTTTACGTCGGTATTGAATATCGCATCATTCTATAACAGTACAGTAATTGATTTTAAAAAAACAAACATAAAGATGATTTACTACGTTAGACTACAACCTCAAAACAAGAAATACTCATGGGATGAAGCATATATTTCAATGAAAGATTATCCTGATCACAAATATCCCTTTCACCATCTGTCATGCTATGCATTCTTGATAGATCAGAGAACTTACAGATCAATATCGATAATTTGATCAGCATGAGAGACTTCTAGCAACTGCCCAACAGGATCTTGATTGTAGAGAAACTTCAAGAATATGACAACAAGTTCACTGCCAAAATGAAACTGTGAAGAAGGCTAAACGCTGAAAGGCAGTTGAAACTTAACAGGTTTAGCTGAGACAAACCTATTATATGGTAGAAGCTGATCACTAGGTTCTGACATGAGTAGCTTTATGCATTTTAAAATCCAGTTGGAGAAGTTTGAAAACTGAAAAAATAAATGAGTAGAAAAATACATATCCACATCCAAAGCAAGAAAGAGTCACTAAATTTTCTCGAAATGCAAAAGGATATAAAAAAAATATTTCACAAATCAAAAGAGATCCTTGGACATTTCATTTCCTGTAATCTCACGAGCACAGAATAACTGCGAGTTCGTAAACGACTCCCATCGTACAATGTTATGAGCACATAATAAGACTTCTCTAAGTATTCTAGTATACCTGCAGTACTACAGATGATAGCAACTTCATAAACCATTCAACTTGTACAATCATCATCCCAACTGCTTCTGCTGCATTATTGATAAGTGTCTCATCCAAACCAATGCTCTGATATCGGGCACGCCATCTAGAAAGGCCTCTCAGTTCTCCCATCCTGAATCCAACTATCTCTGCAGCCGGCTGAAGATAAAAAATACTAGAATTTTAGTTCTACTCAAGATGATAATCTAATATATAAAAACTGATCATAGAACCAAAAAATTATTTGATTATTTGACAACTTTAACGGGAGCCTCAAATACACATTCAATCATTTGTACCAGTACTAGAACCAGTGTCGGTATTGGTAGGCCTAGTTTTCAAAAATACAGGTTATCCCTTGATGTTCAAAATTTTCAGATGATGTCAAGTGTTATTTTCAGATAAGAAAATGCAATTTTCATATGTCTTAAATATTTGAAAAATCGGACAAAAATTAAAATGGAAAAGCACCTGGAGATGATTCAACACAATAAGCTGAAGTTCTTTTCCAGCACCACAAACAAGCTTTGATAAACGCTTCACACCCTAAAGTAAAGCAAATATATCACAATACTGCATAGAAGACTATTATTGCTGGTATAGGATTTGAAACAAATATGCACATACTGCTTCGCCTAGAGAATTAACAAGAAATTGATGGAGTGGAGGACTAGTCCGAGCACCACCTAACAGGCTAAGAAACTCTTCCTGGGGTGAGGAATAAAGTCCTTTATACAAAGAAGAAACCCATGAATGATGAAAAGATAAAATAAGAAAAAAAAATAAAAAACAAGAGAAGGATATATAACTAGGATTATTCTGAATATACCATGATCAACAATCAAATCAGAGAGAGAATCAAACTTTTCACGAAAAGCACGCATAGCATCAGACCACTGCTTTGACATAACTGATAGTGATGCCCGGATTACTTCGGTCATCTCTTCAATATTAGAAGCTTGTTGAGCAACTTGATGGAGCTCATTTTTCCTACAACCAAGACAAGCACATGACAAACTTTAATTTTTATAGACAAATTAACAAACGAAATGATATTACTCTTAGTAAATATATTACACAAAATAAAATAAAATAAAAGTATCTATGCTATAAGTTTTAATACATAAAAACACCAGTGGATTGCGTAGAATTTTACAGATCATGAATGAAGAAACTCCTTGCCTGATTGCCCTAGTGAATGTGTATCTTTTTACTTGCAGTGTCGTGAACAAGAAAAAAGAAAGTCACCAAGCAATCATCAAAGGGACAAAGCTAGCTTATTTATAAATGGTCTCAAGAACTGCATCTTTTGGGGTTGCTTATTACAACTCAGAATCTACTATAGAAGTATCTTTTGGGGATTGTAGCCAAGAGCCTTGCATGTCAGAATAAATAAATAAAAAATCAAACTGGAAAACCATCTTTAAAACCTACACCATTAATTGGTAGAGACTAGAGAGAGGCAATCCTTATGTTTCATAACCAGTCTAGAGAATAAATTTTTTGAAAAAAAAGAAGGAACCGTTGACATGATTTTTTTCCTGGTACACAAAACAGAGAACGAAATTTCTTTTATTTATTTATTTTTTTACAGAAAAAGATGATGATTGAATAATTTTTAACAGAACGTCTCTCTGGGATTGAAAATAAAATAGCTTTCACATCTACAAGCCTGAATTTGATTGGGACCATCATACAAATTCTAAAATAGAAGGCAAGCTAGATATATCCCTGAAACTGAACTATTAGTGAAGAGAAAAACAAATTTACTCACAACATAATGTTATACCATGTGATCTGCTAAATGAAGAGTAAAAAGAGAGGGAAAAAAAGACAACGAAGAGTAGGCTTTTTTTTGGACAATCCCACTTTCTTCTGTGAAGTTACCTCTTCCAAAATATTGACGTATCAAGCACTAAACAGTGCATACCATGTTGATTAATCTGCTTGTCTTCCCATTCTTCTCTTTCCTTAACTAATTCTCCCGAGCACATGACCACCAAGCGACAAAGATCCTTTGATAAAGCAACCTGATGAAAGTAACATGGAACATCAGCACGATACCTTTTTTTTTTTTGATAACTGTGGTGTCCAGGTAGACCCGACTAAAATCCACGAGGCCCTGGCATTATCGACCGGGAGACTACCCCAGTGGCCCCAATTGTGGCGTCCAGGGGGAATCGAACCGGGGACGTACAAGGTCCCAAGAATCGTCCTTACCGCTAGACCAACCCCTTGGGGTTTATCAACAGCACGATACTACTGAGGATTAGTTTGGCTCTGCACTCAATGAGTTCTGGCCTACATTAATTTTTATTTTCTTAATCACAACTATTCTACGAAGAAACAAAAGCTACTTGCTGGTACTTAACCATCCTTGAAATTACAAAGAGAATTGAGACGTAAGGCGAAATTAAACCTTGCTTATACAAGATCTTTTTTTTTTCAAAATCTGAGTGTTAATGTCCACAAATTTAATTTATATAAAAAAAAAAGCCCGGCAGCAACTTAAGTAAGAAAGCACTAAGCCAGTAACTCACCGAAGTTACCAGCAACAGCTGTTCACAATAAATTATCTAACTTCTTTGAATCAGTTATTTTGTTATGATGGCATAAATCTTGCTTTATGCACGCAAAAACAAAGTACGAAATGAAAATTGAATTCATAACGGTACAATCACCAAATGCATTCTGACAACAATTTCAGTCATAAAGAGTATAGTGAAATCAAATACATGTAAACTAAAGTTGGATGATTTACCTTGTGAATGGAAGCATTAAGAAGTCGGCACTCAGCTTGTTCAATAACTGACGATGGAACATTACAAGCATGAATGTTCTACAAGATAGATTGGTCAAAAGGTTTAGTTGAACTTGAACACAATCAAACCACACATCAAATAAGTTCAAAATTCTGTTTTGCAGATTAAAAAAAAACCTAAGCTAATCCTACTCAAAAGGAAAATAAGTTAGATTAAAAACGAAACTAAACCAAAGAAACCAATAGTCTTGTCTAAAAAAAGAGAACAAAAAGTCCTGTGTCTATAGCTTTACCCTCTAACTTGCTTAAGCGTGCAACAAATATCAAAGTAACATGATGTAAGCGGTATAGTGACACTAAATTATGCAATGACTTCTGAAAGCAAGTCAATTTCTGACCCTGTAATTATATACTTAATTATCAGGGCAACTGATCCTATTAAAACACATTTTGTTTTTTTATCAATCATAGACAATTAAGCAATTTGATATGGGGAATTATATTACCAGAAAACTAAATTAAGAGGTATCAGACGGAATGACTTTTTTCCTTCGGTTCTCATCGTTTATCAGTCTAATTCGAAAGTTGTTTGTCCATGGAAAGGAAAAGGTGACGACTTACGATTTTCCCAATTGGAAAAATTCCAAATATGCTAAAGCAAATGATTCCATCCTTGTCTCCGCTGCAAAGAATATTAAAGCGTTGTTGTGAAGAGCTTGAAAATTCTTGAAATGAATCTTCACTATCGTCCATGAAGCTAGCATCTCCTGAAACCAATCCCTGTACCCGAGGAATTCTTGGAGCGGGTGGGAAAAAACGAGGTGTGCGATCTTCATATGGGGTCATGCAACCAGAATCATCCTGCAATCAATTTTAAACTAATGATCAAAATAAGAACGCAAATGACTCAGACACACACTCTAGTTGTGCATTACCCACTTAAATTTAGAGAATAGAAAAGAAAAGCATAGTAAAACTAGTCAAAAGGTACATTTCAACCTGCTGTCCATCTTCCTCCCAGTTTAGGCACACAACAGCAACAACATGGGATTTTAAGCTTCTCAGTAATTTCCCATTCTGCATGACATCAAGCAGCTGTTAATTAGACTCGTAGCGCATATGCGATATTTTTATGAGTAGATAATTCTTGATTCATCTAACTGAACCATAACATAGCAAGGATTGGAAATTCAAGGTAGATTTATAGCAACCATTTTTTTTTATAACCCTGGTGTCCAGGTAAGACTCGACTAAAATCCAAGAGGCCATGGCATTATTGACCCCAGACGCCCCAATTGTTGGGTCCAGTGGGAATCGAACCGGGGACTTATAAGGTCCCAAGAATTGCCCTTACCACGAAACCAACCCCTTGGGGTTTATAACAACCATTTACATCATCATCATGTAATCTAATAATCACACTTACCCAATCCTACAACTTCTACGTTGAAATTCGTTTACACTTCAGTTATTTAAATGAATATTACCATGACACAACAGTTTCAATCGCCGATCAAGCACACAAAAACAAATGCCAATTTTACTTGCCTCAACATCATGCAATGAAACAGTTCCATCTTCTAGGCCAACAGCTATAGCCTTGCCATCAGGTCGCCAGCATAAAGAAGTGATTCTCTTTCCTGAAATAATTAAGAAACAAGTAGGTATTGAAATGCAATGCAAAAAAAAAAAGTAGACTTGGCAAGTATGCTCATATGTTGAGGTTTTTTCCTCAATAACCAGAACCGTGTCACACTTTGCTTTGATTATTTATATCTGAATTTAAAGTAGAACCAAATATGTTGGCGACTCAACCTGATATTCATTCTTGAGCTAAAAAAAAAAAGTAAGAATGAAAGAAATTCATTTATCCGAGCTGAAATCACAGGGTAAAAATCACCTGGAGAGATTGTCCACAATCTTTGCCAATTGAAACGATGAAGCAGAAGCTTTGAGTCCTCTGTGACCATAGCAAGTAAGTCCTTCTCCGGATTCCACTCGGCTATTTTGATCTGCAATTCTCACAAACCAATAATCAAGAACCCCATTCACTACAGTATATACCAAAACTGTATATTTGAACCTGAGAAGCAAGAGGTTTGTCAAATTGAAGCTGAAAAGGAACCGCGCGGTGATCCTCATCAATTTCCATGGCTGTATAGCTCAGCTAAATAAAAACCAAGCACAGACAAATATCAACGGTTTGAGAGCAATTAGGTCACATTGAACCCGAAGAAACGGAGGGGAAAAAAACCTAGAAGAGAATAATCGGGCAATGAAATGTAGAAAAGGACAGAGATACTCAGATGAGGAAATCGTAAGCTTGCCTGAAATGCGATTGAGGGAAATATCGGAGACGAGTGACTGAGAGAGCTGAGAAAATATAAGGGCGCGCTTTTTAATTTTTGGGATTCAATAATTATTTCGAAGATAAAAAGAAATCGCCGTTGCCGGGGATCGAACCCGGGTCACCCGCGTGACAGGCGGGAATACTTACCACTATACTACAACGACTCGATATATAATTTTTTTTAGACAAAATATATAATTCGTTTTTAAAATATACTTCTTCAAGTTTACAAGAAAACGACAAATTGACGCTTCGCTTTTTATCTTACTTTATTTAAAATATATATAATGAATATTTCAAAGCCTCTGGTTCCTGACCCAGGTTGTTGTCCAATCTTTACATTACATTTTCTGAGTGGGCAAGAAATTGACAACACTACGTATTGGGTTAGTTCATCTTGTCATTGAAAGTAATCTTCGTATCTCTTTAAAATTGCAACGCTGTTTAAAGCAAGTGTTTCCTCGTTTGTACATTTGATAAAGAAGAAGGCACATTATCTCTATTAAGGTGCTTTGTCTAAACGTTGAGACTCCATTTCCAAGGGTCACACATTCGTATATGAGAGACCAGTCTTTACAGTTTATAATACTCTGTTTTGTTATGGCTTGATATTGTTGCTTACTATGAATGTCACAAGTTCATAACTCTCTGATATATTTTTCAATGAATTAATGAATGGCGTTTTTAGGATGTCGATTGCGATTCAAAACCCTTTAAAGAAACTAGTTAAGTGTGTTGTGCTTGACCTGGATGGTACTCTTCTCAACACAGGTCAAATTCTCTTCTCTTGCAAACCCACGAGAAAGAAAAAAAAAATCAATCTTCAAACATACGTCTCTTTTACATTCTTAGGGTATAAAGTAACAATCTTTTTCGTACTACGCTTCGTGGGTCATGATTTTTTCGTCGTTTTATTTTGTGGTTATAATCAATTGACAGACGGTGTTGTGAATAACGCTCTAAAAGCTTACTTGGCCAAGTACGGAAGGCAATGGGACGGTAGAGAATCTAAGACCATAACCGGGAAAACGCCACTCGAAAGCGCGGCCACGATCATCGAAGACTACGAGCTCCGTTGCACCGCAAACGAATTGATATCCGAATTCACACCCATGCTGGCCAACCAGTTAGTACACACCCATTCAATTTACTTAACCGGTTTTTTTTTTTTTTAGTGGCATTACTTTTATATATTTATTTATAACGATTGTGACTGAAGGTGGTGTCACATCACGGCTCTCCCGGGCGCGAATCGGTTGATCAAACACTTGAGCAGCCACGATGTGCCCGTGGCTTTGGCTTCGAACTCTCCCAAAGCTAGCGTAGACACGAAATTATCGTATCATCGCGGTACTTTTTTCTTTCTTTTTCTTCCTTGAATTTTGGGGATGTCTAAAGATGGTTGTTTTGTTGTTTCTTGTTGCATTTAGGATGGAAGGACTCGTTTTCAGTCATCATCGGTGGGGATGAAGTGAGAGCTGGGAAGCCCTCACCTGAAATGTCGGTTTCGAACTATACTTCTTTTTTTTTTTTTTTTTCTCTCTTTGTGTGTGACTGATTCATGGTGATTTCTTTGTTTTTTAAGATTTCTTGACGCGGCTAAAAGGCTAAATGTCGAACCTTCAAGCTGCCTTGTCATTGAAGATTCTGTGTATGCGGTGACCTTTTGTGTTTTTAACTCTTTATATCCTGGTCTTGGCTTGTCTTTATCTTCAATGTCTGCGAGCTAACCATATTCAAAACAAGATTACTTCTTTCTTAATGATTACATTATTAAGAATTTGATCATGGGCGATACAAATGAACATTACCGATTTCGATATAATTGCTGTGAACAAGTCCCTCCATCAAGCTTCTGAAAGCTTGTCTCTTTGACACAAAAAAGGAACTTTATTTTTCACTTCCTTTTTTTGCATGATTTACGGTTAAACACAGCTCATACTCATGCGCGCGGATGTGTGTATATATATATTTGTGTATATATAACAAGCAGACCAGGTGTGACGGCTGGTAAGGCAGCTGGGATGGAAGTGGTAGCAGTACCGTCGCTGCCGAAACAATCCCATCTTTACACCGAAGCCGATGATGTCATCAACTCTCTGCTCGACTTACGCCCCGAAAAATGGGGTCTCCCTCCATTCCAAGATTGTAAAACTATTACCCTTTATCTTTTTTCATATTTTGTTATTCATATTTGTCTAATCCTAATAAAATGGTTTTCTTCATTGAAATCTGCAGGGGTTGAAGCCACTTTGCCGCTCGAGCCTTGGCATCTCGGCGGCCCAGTCGTCAAGGGATTTGGCCGTGGCTCGAAATTGCTTGGAATCCCTACCGGTAATGACTGTACCACAATTTTGGTTTCAAGCCTTTTTTTTTGTTTGTTGTCAACTTGTTTTGTATTTGTATGTGCAGCCAATTTATCAGCCAAAGGATATACGAGTCTCCTTTCGCAACACCCCTCGGGGGTGTATTTCGGCTGGGCTGGATTACCAAATCGTGGGGTTTTCAAAATGGTGATGAGTATCGGTTGGAATCCGTACTTCAACAACACCGAAAAGACAATTGTTAGCTCTCTGATATACAATAAGAAACTCAAATCTGAAAACTTTTTTTTTTCTTATATATATATAGGTGCAAGAGAACCCCTTAAATTCTATTTAATGGTGATTAATTATATTTACGTTGTTATCCAGGAGCCATGGTTGCTTCACGACTTCGACGAGGACTTTTATGGAGAAGAACTGAGCCTTGTTATTGTTGGCTACATTCGGGCCGAGGTATTTCTAAAAAAAAGACCATGCTTTTATTTTACTCAACTACTCATAGTTTTGTTTTGCTAATGTATGGATTTGGAATGTGATACAAACAAAACAGGCTAATTTTCCAAACATTGAGAGCTTGATCGCGAGGATTCACGAGGACAGGAAAATTGCAGAGAGAGCTCTTGATCTGCCTTTGTACTCCCGATATAGGGATGGACAATATTTGAGATAAGAATGGTTCAGTTGACCTTTTTGTTATCAATAAACTCTTTACTATTTCTTGCTTCAGACTCTGCATTGAACAAAATCCATTATAAAATCGATGCAGAGTGTGAAAAAAAGTGGGCTGTAAGTTTTTTATTAGGTTGATTGGTATAATGAGATAAAATAGTATAATATCACTCATTTAACTTTTAAAAGGGTTTTATTTGAAAAAATGAGTCCCTTAAAAATGATATAAAAGGGATTTTGTTTCAGTTAGTAACTCTTTATAGATAATATTCAAGTCTCTTAACCTTCCCACTTTAAAAATTGTTTTAACTACAAATGGCTAAGTCTAAGTGGCAAGACCTTCTAGTAGTATAAGGGAGACCACGCGTTTATAAAGAGGGTTCAGTCCCTGTGAAACGTAATAAAATATTCTATGTGGAAGTGAAGGAATGTACTATATAATTTGAGCTTAGATTTTTAACATAATTGATTGTATAAACAATATATGATGTAAGGATGAACTATTTAAACAAAAAAATGAAAAAAATTACAAACGTGTTAAATGACTTGGTATGAAGTAGGGTTGAAAATTTAGTCCGGACACGAAATGGTTACGACACGATTTAAACCGGATTTTAATATTAATAAATGAGGCTGTTCTTAATTGGGTAAATAGTATGTCAAAACGACACGATTACGGTAACACGATTATTAAATGGTCAACACGAAACACGACTACGACCCGTACGAATATGATCCAATTAATACGATTACGAGTAATAGCATGATTACGATCCAGCTAAACACGATTAATATTATATATGTTAAATTATTAATTTATAACGATAAACATAAAATTTATATTAGAAAATATGATATAATAAAATAAGGTATATTCATATCAATATCAATTCACGTCTGATAACACATAGTCAATAGTATATCAATTTACTTCACAAGAACAATAATAATCTATCGAATTAGTTGTTTTTAATTACTAATGTAACTAGTATATCTAGTGGTGTTTTCATAATTCACAATTTACAATCACAATAACAATACTCTCATAATAACGTATCGTATTCGAATTTATTTGATTTCAATTCAATTCATATCGAACAATCACGATTCATAATTTACAATCACAATAACAATAACAATAACCTAGTAATAAAGTATCATATTCTAATTTATTTTATTTCAATTCAATTAAATTCATATCGAACATTCACAATTCAAAATCACAATAACAACAGTCTCCTAATAACACATCATACTCAATTTTATTTTATTTCAATTCAATTCATATCGAACAATCATAATTCACAATTTACAATCACAATAACAATAGTCTCACAATAACGTATCGTATTCAATTTTATTTGGTTTTAATTCAATTCATACACGATTAAATAAACCATTTAACACGACTATTAAATGATTTAATTTAGACGGACGTGGATCTGTAAAAAAAAAAAACTGTTGGATTTGGATCTATACTTCAAGCACGATTAATAAATTATTGGATTTGGTTCTAACAATTATTTATGCAAACATATTAATACGACACAGTTAGAATACGAACACAAAATTGCCATCTCTAGTATTAAATGACATGACCTCTTATAGAAAAGATCCCCAATTTATTTGAGAGAGCGACGGTTTGGATCCGTGTGATAAAAAAAAGGTTCATTAGGAAAATAACCAATTTAAATGTTTGACATTGCTAAATAGCCAATGTTTGGTAAATTTTAGGTAAATAGTCACTTTCAGACATAAATTTAAGGTAAATAACCACATATACCAAACGTTGGCTATTTAGTAATGTCAAACGTTAAAGTTGAATATTTTCCTAATTTTCTATAAAAAATAAAAAAAATAAAAAAGTCCTCCATGAGAAAGTGAAAGAATGTACTTTGTGCCTAAACTTATTTTTATACGGTCCATTAGATATATAGTCAAATTTACACTTTCATATTGCTATATAATCAATGTTTCGTAAATGTTAGATAAATAGTCACGTCCATCTATTTACACGTGTAAATTGACGTAAATATTTCACCATTTTATTGCAGTAAAAAGACAAATCAGGAATGTTAGGTCATCATTTACTTAAATTTACGAAACGTTGGCTAAATAGCTATCTCAATTTTTTTTAGTTTGCTAGTTACCTAATTTTTTGTTTTTATAATTTGATTGGATAAATGATGTAAAAATGAATTATTAAAAAAAATTATCTACTCTGTTAGTTGCTGAGAAAAATTAAGCCGCAGAACAGAAGCAAAAAGTAAATCGCCGTTGCCGGGGATCGAACCCGGGTCACCCGCGTGACAGGCGGGAATACTTACCACTATACTACAACGACCTCGATGCTAATAAAACTTAAATATGTTATACTAATATGAGATTCGTCTTATTTTTTTGAATAATTGTTTAATCAATACTTTGATTCTTGCTCAGTCAGGGTTTAAGGGCATTGCCGAGCGAGGAAGAAATTGACGACACTCGCTCATTTCTCTATCAGATATTCTGTTTGGGTGAGCTTTTGAGTTTCTCGGTCTAAAACTTGGACATTTCTTTCTTCTTAATCTCGTCGTTATGCTATCTAAATTCTCACTTCCTCTTGATGTTTTATTCCCAACAATCTATAACAGGTTTTTGTTTATATATAGACAATTCCACCCATGCATGGAAAATTGTTGTTTTTCGGCTCCTTCTGACTGAGAGTGGATATCAAACTTCAAAGTGAGCTCTGCTCTAGTTGAAATAATTAGGAAGGTACAATCTTGCAAAGGTAATTCCAAGTCTTCACTATGTTATTGTTACAAGTGATTTTGGACTCTTATATGTTAACTTTCTTTTCTCGGTAATGTTTCGTGATTTAGCTTGGGCTATCAAAATGTAAATGTAATATATATCATTTTACTCAGTGATATAGTATTTATACGTATATCATATGCTCTTAGAAAAGCACATCAGAGTTGAGCTGAGACTACCAACTTTTTCGCAGAAATGGTAGAAGAAGATGAAGTGCACGAGGCTTTTGCAGATTCCGAAATTGCAGAGAATAATCAAAGCCCCATAGAAGAAGAAAAAGAAGAGGAAAGAGAAAAACAAGACCACTCGTTGTCATCATCTTTGCCTGTGATTCGGTTCGATGTCCCTCCTCAGAGAACCCACCATTTTTTCCGTCAGTTCAGAAATTCTTCAAACCCTAACAACTTTCTGAAGGCCGTCAAATGGTATGCCTTTCTTTTTCACTATGTTTTGTTTCTGCGGTGTTATTTATTGGCATTTTATCTGTGAAACAGGTCTCCCGATGGTTCTTGTTTTCTGACTAGCTCCGAGGACAACACTCTTAGTATCTTGACTCTGTAAGAGAGAACTAAACTTACGGATTTTCAATTGACACCAAAGAGAATTTGTTTATCTTTTGTTTGATTTTATATTTGTTTTACTCTATCTCAAATTTAGTTGAATATTGTTGGTTAGGCTGGGATTTCGTAAGCTGGCGTAATGTTTGGTTAAACTTTGGCAAATGCTTTTAATTGGTTTTTTGAACAATTAACTTTAAACTCTGGTATTCTTGCGTGCGTAATGTTGTTTCTCAGTTTGTTTTTCTTATTCACTGGTTTTTGTGGACAGACCAGAGACTGAGAATGACAATCTTAATGCGTGCTCTGCTGCAATGGATGAAGGTAAGTTTTGTATTGAACATCGTTACTTTCGAGACTAATGGTAAATACAATATCAACAGTATTAGAACATCGCTATTTTCAAGAATAAAGACTAATGGTAAATACAATATCAACAGTATTTGGATAATGTTTACGAAGTTATGACACAATTCTCAACATTACTAACCCCTACAATTGATTATTATAATTTATCTTATTCCACTGCAGAAATCTTGTCTTTTGGTGTTATTATTGGTCTCAAACTCCGTGGCTATTAAGACACACTCAGTCTATTTTCAGTGTTTCTGTTTGTTGTCCTCTTTTGTTTAGCAGATTCATACTATGCAAACCTCGTTGTGAACGAAGGAGAGTCAATTTACGACTTCTGTTGGTACCCGTACATGTCCTCTTCAGGTGCTTCAGATATTTTGCTCTAAACCCATCATTTATTTCAAACATTCCTATTGTGTAAGAGATGCCGAGATCGATTCACTGGGTAGAATGATTTGGTTACATCAACTAAGTGATTAACTTTGGTTGATAGTTTAGACCCAGTTACGAATGTTTTTGCAACTACAACGCGTGACCACCCAATTCATCTGTGGGATGCTTCTTCTGGCGAGGTAAAGATTATCAACTTTCTTTCTTTAATATTTTTTTTGTGTTTCCTGTTTTCATAGTTTTTTTTTTTTTTTTTTTTTTTTTTTTTTACTAATGAACATATAATCAAGTTGCCTGTTACTGCTCTATAAACTCTTCATAATGCTATATATCCAATACAGCCCAGTCAATGCTGGCTTTGCTAACTGGTTTTAAAGTCTATGAGGTCATATCCAGATATACGGCTCATTGCCTTTTTGGATAATCCAAATCTTCTAACTCTCTGTGTGGTTCAAATTGCAGTTGCGTTGCACATATCGTGCTTATGATGCGATGGACGAAATAACTGCTGCCTTTTCAATTGCATTCAATCCCTCCGGATCAAAGTAAGATAGTCTATGTTTCTACGGAAACTTCTTGCATTTTTAAGATGTGCGATATAATGCGTTATTGCCTTCAACCTCGTATGGAATTTGAAAATCATGTTTAGAATGATCTAGGACGTCATTTGAAGCTCAATGACGAGATACCACTCTTGTGACCATCACTTATCCCTGTAGGATTTTTGCTGGGTACAACAAAGTAGTTAGGGTATTTGATTTACATCGGCCCGGCAGAGACTTTAAACAAGTTTCAACAGTGCAGCGAAATAAAGAAGGCCAACCAGGTACCTATCCCTTTAGCTGACTAAATCAGAATATTTATTTAGTGAACTAAATATTTAAATTTTAAAATTATATCTCATCTCTTTGACGTGTTTGCATCGGAGAGGCATACTGTCTGCAATGGCTTTCTGTCCAAGTCATACCGGAATGTTGGCCATCGGTTCTTACAGCCAGACAACGGGAATATACAGAGAAGACAATATGGAACTGCTCTACGTATTGCACGGCCAAGAAGGTGGGATTACACATGTAAGTTGTTATCCTCTCTTTTTTTCCTTGCACTCAAACTTAGAGTAAAAACACGTGTAATTAATCATTTCCGTTTCGCTATTCAGGTCCAGTTTTCGAAGGATGGGAACTATCTATATACTGGTGGACGTAAGGTGAAATACGCAATCCATTAGTTTCACTTTGTACACGATTCTCCATGTGACATAATATGCGATTGACGTTTTCATTCATTTGAACGGCTTTTAAGGACCCTTACATACTATGCTGGGATATGCGCAAAACTGTTGATGTTGTATACAAGTAAGTCTCTACTTGATTTCCTTAAAAGATATGTCTTATCTGTGTTTCATTACGTTTCGCATGTTTGTATATATTAGATTATATAGATCATCAGCAGACACCAATCAACGAATATTCTTCGATATCGAGCCCCAAGGACAGCATCTTGGTACAGGTGGTCAGGTAAAACTTCTGTTTAGCATTTCTCAAGTCCTTGAGCCATCTGATCATTTCAATTTTCTCTTGTTGTTTTGCCCTTCATGTAACTCATTTTTTTTGTATTGTTCCAAAGGACTGCCTTAAGACACCAAAATGTTGTTTGATTAGATATAATTAAGGAATCCTATAATTAACTATTCTTCTGATAAAATGCCAATACTTGATCATAGATCAAAATGTGCAATTCATCCCTATAAACTGTAATGTATTTTAATACTGAAATATATCACAAATTAAAATAAATTACAAATCCAAACTAAATTATTTTGCATCACTTGTATTATACTTGGTGGTATTTATAGTGGGGATTTTAAACTTTATGAGATAAATCAATATCCCGATTCCAATGCTATTTTAGTGATCCCTTACTCTATAGTTATATCTTTGTCTTAGGATGGTAATGTTCACATTTACAATCTCCAAACTGGGCACTGGGCATCAAGCTTCCAAGCTGCATCAGGTCAGGAAATGATAACTTTTTTTATTTACTGATAACTGGAGTTAATACTTCTCAATCTATTTTTGCCTCTTTATGTACACTACAGATACCGTAAATGGATTTTCTTTCCATCCATATTTGCCAATGGCCACGTCTACATCAGGGCACAGAAGGTTCATCGTTCCTGACGATAATGGCTCAGAAAATTTGGAATTGCGTGGTAATTTTGTTAGCCGTATCTAATAAGCATCTTTTTATTTATTTATTTAACTACTAAAACAATTCCTTGGGGGTTTCTGTGTGTTGTGCAGGTGATGAAAATTGTGCTTCTGTCTGGAGTTTTTCTTATGACATGGTAGCCAAAAATGACGTCGATTTCAACATTGATGATCCCGAGATCCTTATGCAAACTGATTGAATGTATTTTTTAACCCAGGTATCTGATAGTCTGAGTTAATAGTTTAAAAGAAAATAGAAATGAGTAAGTGCTAAGAAAATTACCAAACTTTTGCACCAATATTTTGATGGAGGGTGGTTCCAGTTCTATTTGCATCCCTGGCGTGTTCATGATGCCACTGTAAAGTACTCTCTTGGATTTAATGTTATACTTACTATTTAAGTTTAAGAGGATGCATAATCCTCTTTCTAGATTTTGCCTTTTGTTTTGTTTATAGAAATTCAGGTTCATGTCTAATAAGTAGTTGTGAGCATTTTGTTAAGAGTTGTTTTGAAAAGAAAACGGACAGTGTCGTATGCATCTTTGATACGGTCTGAAAAAAGAATAAGAAAAAAAAAATATGTATATTGCGGGTGCGAATATTTTTGGAAAAAACTTGCATTGTAATGAATGAACATATCAGTTAAGCTGCTCCTTTTTTTTTTTTTTTTTTGGTGGTAATAGAGGGTTGCCTCAAGTTGCTGTAATCATAATGTAGCAGCAAAATATTTCACAATGTAACTCAATAACAAGCTACGAATTTGATTTTGTAAACTAGATTACTTTCAAGAATTATTTATCACATTACTTATGATTCACCCTTTTTCAAACGATTTTGCTTCAGAATTAACTATATCTTCTGCCTGTTACCAGTGCTGCAGATGCTATACACACACACACACACACACACATATATATATATATGCTTTTGCGCTTATTATCAACCACTAATGCAATATACGAAATCCATAAATAATAATAAAAAAAAAAAACAAAAATTGTGATATAGACAAAAACAACTTCAAACTATAACCCCTGTGTTACGAAACTCAACTTGATGCTTGACGCAAACTTAAAAGAAAACACAAACTCAAGCTAAAATAACTTAGCTTGAACATCAAACAAAAGTAAACCAATAAGTTTCACACCACCAAACCAGAGGTAAATGAATGAAGAAATAAATAAATAAATAAAAACACAATAAACGAAAAATCAAAATAGATCATCATAATCATGAACAAAAACAACCTTCATGCCACCATGATCCAAGAAGCAGAACCCGATCAACAACAACAATGGAGACAAAAACTCGCGACCCTCCTCGAATCCAAAAAATCCCACACCATAGCCCTCATCCTCCTCCTGGCCGACCTAACCCTAACGACCCTCGAGCTCACCTCGTCTCTCCTCTCATGCAACAACGGCCCCGAAAAACGACAAGAAGCGAAGAGCCGCGAAACGACAGCACCGCTGCACTGGGCGGGGATGGCGATCCTGAGCCTGCTATTGGGTCGGACCGCCTTGCTGGCGGCGGCTCTAGGGGCGGCGGCGCTGAGGGCGGGGCTGGTGGTGGACGCGGTGGTGCTGACCGGAGCTCTGGTGATGGAAGGGGTGCTCGAGGGCCGGGGCGGGGGGCTCTTGGCGGTGGCCAGCCTCTGGAGAGTGGTCAGAGTGGTCGAGACCGCCTTCGAGCTCGGCGGCGACCAGCCCCAGACTCTTCAGGCGCTCCGGGAACAGAACGCCGAGCTGGCCCGGGCTGTGGATCAGAAGGAAGAGCTTATTAGGAAGCTTGTGGAGGATTTGGACGCACGTAATGATTTGGTCTAATTTGCCTATGTATTTTATGCTGTGATGATCATATGAAGAAAAAAAAAAAAAGCAATGATATTGTTGTTAATATTTGTAACAGTTTATTTTCACGTGCTACGTTTCAGTTTGTGCTGTCCTTGTGAACTACACTTTGTTTCAGATGTGACTCAAAATCTTGGACTTCAACTAAATTTTGAAAGTGTAGGTTGTCATGTCACCACTTAAACTAACTTATTTGGTCTGTTTGAATACTAACGGAAAATTATCACTTTAGGAAAGAGATAAGAATTCATAAATGTGTTTTGTTCATACATAGCAATATCAATGATACATAATTCCTAAAAACAAATGGTGGTTTGATAGAACTTACTATGTAGATAGATATTTATTTATTTAAGAAAAAATTGTACAAAATAGTCATTTGAAACTTATTGATTAGCAAAATAGCCAAAGTTTTAACTTTTCAGCAAAGTAGCAAAATTTACGTTTTCAAATTTTTTTTTAGAGTCAAGATTAAAATTGCTTATAATAATCGTCAATTTTTTTTTTGAAAGTGATAAATTGCTTATAATAATCGTCAAAAAATTTAATCTTAACTGTCAAATTTTTTTTTTACGATTATTATAAGCAATTTATCACTTTCAAAAAAATTAATATTGGAATCAATTTTTGTTTTTAAACCAAATTGCTGCACATTTTAGTTATTTTACTCAATTAAAACAAGCCTTAGTTATTTTGTAAATTCATAACTTTAAATTGACTAATTAACTACACCACGAGTTCAAACATTTTGAAATTAGGGCAGTGAGGTTGAAAAAAATGTAGTGTTGCTCGTGTTGGAATTGAAATACATTAGTAAATAACTCCTGTAATTTAAATGAATTACAAATTATATTTCTCTTTCGCGATGAAATTCGATGGTTATATATTGTTCCATGATCTATTTAAGGATTTGGACGGATGTCAAATTATGATCATTATTAGTTATTATCTTTTTTTGCGTTGGTACCATCACTCATCATCACAAATCATCTCATTCTATCTTGGAAGAAAAAAGGGTACTCTAGCGAATTAGCTAAATGAAAGTGAAACGTTGATTTTGCAAGGGTAAACAATGTTTTACGAAGTCTAATTATTATTACAATAATTTTGTTTATTAATATTACATCATACTCAAAATTAGAAATACCTGGGGAATGACCTCAACTAGTGTAGAAATTTTAATAATTTGGATTAAAGTAGTAACAACTATATTTTTGGACACTTTTACTAATAATTGTAGACCTGAAAGTATACGGTTGTCATAAACTGTAGACTTACAAGTCTATAATTAATAATAATTGTATATATATAAGTCTATAATTACTAATAAAAGTGTCCGAAAACATAATTGATATTATTTTTGTTCAAAATATCAAAGTTATTAGTAGTCGATAGATCATTTTCCAAATACTTAGGCCTACGACTGGCCCGCTGATGTTTAAGTCTGGGCCTGAAAGTAATTGTTATAAATCCTTGTCTGTGAATAGAATATAGTAATTTAATGATTGTACTTGGACAAGTCACATGTGACATGTTGATATAAATAAATAAATAAACTAAAATAAATAGCGTAAGCGAGATAGTTGGTGGTAGTTTCTTACTTTCTTTTAAGTTAACATTACTCGTAGTCTCGTACATCCCCTCAAAATACAAAAAAAAAAAAAAAAAAAAAAAAAAAAAAATACTCGTACGTACGTGGGTAATTGCAGCCCATTCGTGAAATGTAGATATGTTGTCTCAAATTAATATCGTAGCCCATAATGTAATACGATATTGAATCTTTACATGATCTAAAACCGATCTGAATTAAATTCTAGATTGATACTAGCCAATTATTGGTGTTGTTCGTGTGAGCATGTTCAGATTCAGCCCACAGAACTCGATTAGATCTATTTATTCTATATATTCCAGATAAATGATTAAATTCATTTTCCGAGCTCGATCGAGTCGAGCCTACAAAATGATTTTGATTCACAATGTCACTGTCAAATAGACAGCAATAAATGTCAAATCCATGACATGTGCAAAATATATACCAGTTCCTAGCTGTATAACTTTGGAGCTGTAAATCTATAGCGAAGAAGATGTGAATTATGACAAAGTTGTACTCTAATTTTTATACCAAAACTATACAAGTACTTTACTAGTTACAATAAAGAATGATTTGCAAAATATCTATTCTATAAGACTTCTTTATTAATTACTAACATTTCATCTCTTTTTTTAATGACATTTTACATAGCAAGTTATCATTTTTTTCTAAAAAAATATTGTATATGTTATGTGGGATTTTTCCCATACTAAGAAATATCAAGGCCCAACCCAAACGAGAAGCAAGGCGAGCCCGGTCGAAAGATAGAGCCCGGAATCGAGACAAGTCGGGCTCACCCTTAAGGCAACCTCCAGGCAGGGTCGACCTCCGGGCCAGGCCCGACCTCCAGCCAGGCTCGACCTCCAGCCAGGCTCAACTTCCAGGCAGGGTCGACCTCCAGGTCAGGCTCAACTTCCAGGCAGGGTCGACCTCCGGGCCAGGCCCGACCTCCAGCCAGGCTCAACTCAGGCAGGGTCGACCTCCAGCCAGGCTCGACCTCCAGCCAGGCTCAACTCCAGGCAGGGTCGACCTCCAGCCAGGCTCAACTCCAGGCAGGGTCGACCTCCAGCCAGGCCCGACCTCCAGCCAGGCTCAACTCCAGGCAGGGTCGACCTCCAGCCAGGCTCGACCTCCAGGCAGGGTCGACCTCCAGCCAGGCCCGACCTCCAGCCAGGCTCAACTCAGGCAGGGTCGACCTCCAGCCAGGCTCGATCTCCAGCCAGGCTCAACTCCAGGCAGGGTCGACCTCCAGCCAGGCCCGACCTCCAGCCAGGCTCAACTCAAGCAGGGTCGACCTCCAGCCAGGCTCGACCTCCAACCACGCTCAACTCCAGGCAGGGTCGACCTCCAGCCAGGCTCGACCTCCAGCCAGGCTCAACCTCCAGGCAGGGTCGACCTCCAGGCCAGGCCCGACCTCCAGCCAGACTCGGCCTCCGGCCAGGGTCGACCTCCAGGCTAGGCTCGACCTCCAGCCAGGCTCATATCTGGGGAGGGGGGGGGAGCCCGAGTAGATGACGATTTTACCCCGACCCATCATCACATCTCTATAAAAACCTCCATTTTTCCCATTTGGGGGTAAGTTGGCTCACACTTACAAAACCTCTGCTTCTCTCTCATCAGAGCTTCTCTCTCATCAGAGCTTCTCTCTCTAGAACTCGAAGCACGACACCTAGACTAATGTTGAGCGTCGGAGTGCCCGCCGGAGGAAACCCCTCCGCGGTCCTTTAGCTCACTCTCTTCTCTTTTCTCAGGTGACGAGTCGTCGGAAATCCTTTTCCGGCACGGCGGAGGTACAGGTGTTGGGACAACTTCTCCGTTCGACCACCGCGCGGTCATAGGGTCCGGCCCTAGACCGAACCGCGGACCGGTTTTCGTGTTGATCCATTTTCAGGCATTAACATTTTGGCGCTAGAAGGAGGGGGTCTCGAGCAACAACCACGAGATTCCACCGGCAAATCATTCCTCCACGACTTTGAAGGTTCACCACCTTAGGTACCGAAGAACGTGATCAGGAACTCTTCCCACGAGATGGCCAACCGCGTGACCGTCTCCGAAAACGCAGCCCTCCGCCCCGCGGGGAGCATCGCGATGAACACTCGGGCTCAAGTCCACGCCCGCCAAAATCAGGCTCAAAACGTACCCCAGGCGAGCGTGACCTCCGACCCCGCCCACGATGAGAGGGACGCGCGGATGACGCGTCTTGAAGACAACATTTTTAGGTTGACTGGCGCGTTAGCCAGGATTGGGGGGTACGAGCCCGCCCTGGAAGGAATCTTTGGGGGAGGGGAGCAGTTGGAGACCTCGCCTGAACGGGAAGGGTGCGACCCCAGGCCAGACGAGACCGAAGACGCCCCGGACCCAAGCCTCCAGGTGCCCCGCAAGAACCCGCCTCCCCAAAACACACGCGCGCACTCCGTCGCATACACCAACAAGTCCCAATGGTCGCCCTTCGCCCGCCTCATAGGCAGGGAAGAAGTGGCAGACAGCGGCGACTTGCGCCAATTCCACTCGCCCTGCCACGTCGACGTACCCAGGTGGGAGAGCAGGGACGAAGATCTTAGGCACCGCCTAAACCGACAATGGGAGATACCACGACCCCAGAGAACACCCCATGAGAACCCGCTCCCCCGTCGAGATGTGCCAACAAGCCAGACAGTTGGGGACACATGACGAGTGGTCGCGCCACCCCCCGCGGCGATACCGCTGACCCCCGACAACGAGCTAATGAATATTGTGCAGAGTTGCGGAGGGAGATGCGGGAGCTCCGAGCGACAAATCGAGTGCCTCCAACTGAGAAGATAAATCGAGGACCTCATAGAAGGAGGTCAGCCTAAAGAATTCGCCTTACATGTAATAACTTCCAAGGGAGCCCAGCTAGCTGGCGACCCCAAACCGTCGAACAATGACGGCTTGAAAGCGCGAGTGACCCACTATCCGCAAGGACGACCGAGGGAAGGCGGCAACGACTCCACTCAATATCTTGCAGAACGACGGTGAAGTCAGCCTCATATAGTTTCTTCCGCAATCTCTGCAAGATTCCACAAGAAACTGGGGGGTTGATGATGAACAGGGACCGGAGGCGTCAAAGACGCCCAGCCTGACAACAAGGAAGGCGGCGAGGCGCCCTCCGGGGCACTCACGCGGGTCAGAGACGTCAAGTACGTCCAACCCAACAGCGCGGAAGGCGGCGAGGTGCCCTCCGGGGCACTCACGCGGGTCAGAGACGTCAAGTACGTCCAACCCAACAGCGAGGAATGCGGCGAGGCACCCACGAGGCACTCACGCGAACAGGGACTCGAGGCATCAAAGATGCCCAGCCCGACAGCGAGGAAGGCGGCGAGGCGCCCACGAGGCACTCACGCGAACAGGGACTCGAGGCATCAAAGATGCCCAGCCCGACAGCGAGGCACCCACGAGGCACTCACGCGAACAGGGACTCGAGGCGTCAAAGACGCCCAGCCCGACATCGAAGAAGGCGGAGAGGCGCCTTCCGGGGCACTCACGCGGGTCAGAGACATCAAAGATGTCATGCCCTATAGCAAGGAAGGAGGCGAGCCACCCCCAGAGTCAAAGACATCAAAGCAAGCAAGATATTCAACACAGTATAACATTTAAAGACGAAGATCGAAGATAACTCTCATTCCACCATTTGAACACCACAAAAAAGAGTCAACAAAATCTAACTAGGTGCACAACCGACCGCACCACCCCAAAATCATCGTCTAACTAGGCGCACAAAAACCGCGCTACACAAAAAGAAAAATCTACTCAAACAGGATAGACAAGGCACTAATAAAAGGAAAAGCTAGCTAAATAACGGGAGCACCACAAAGGCGTCAATCCTCATCGTCGGAATCACCGTCACGACCATCCCCCAGGTCCACGTGCGCCTCAGCCTCGGAAGGACCCTCCTGCTGTCCCTGCTGAGTCGTCGCTGCGGGCGGCACGGCCGAACCCTCGAGGACGGCCCGGGGGGAAGCCGGAAGGGCGATCGGAACGTCGGGCGCGGCCACGGCAGGCTGAGCAGCACGGAGTCTCGCTGGAGCGCCATCGGTGTCGAGAAACCTGTAGGTAGGGGGGAGGTTAGCGTTCTCCTCCTGGTAACCTTCGTGACACATGGTAACCCCCATCCAAAACATCTTGTCAGAAGCATCGTCCCACGTAGCCTTCATAATCTCTAGCTCGACCTCGACCGACCTGTTGAGCCGGGAAATGGTCGCCGTCGCGCTCGCCAGGTCAGCACGGAGGGACTCGATCGTTTTCTCGCCCTCGTCAAGCTGGGCGCGCATGGAGACGAGCTTATCGGCGTTGCATCCCGCCTCGCCCTGAAGACACCTCACTCGTTCCTTCAGATCGGAAATCTCATGACGAGCACGAGATACTTCGACGGACCGCTCGTCGGACGATAACACCGCCTCTTTCAGCTCCAGGTCGCGTTCCTCCAATTTCTTCTTCAACTGCGCCACCTCGACGCGAGCGGCCGCCTTGCCTTCGGCGAAGCCGGCGGCTCGCGCGGACTGGGCCTCCAATTTTAGCCGCTCCACCTCCTTGCGAAGGGAGTCCCTCTCTTTACGGACCTCCCCCATCTCCTGCAGCCGATCACGAGAGGCTCGGTACACCTGCTCGTTATGCTCGCATACCATGAAAAGCTGCACGAAAGAAGGACGGTCAAGAAGCTAACACCACCAACGTGAGAATAAGGAAATGGGACTTACTGAGCGAGAAAGCTCGGTCGCATCTCGCATCGATTGGGGACCACCCTTCGACACTACCGATTTGAAGTCTCCGATGCGGACCTTCCCCAAGTCTTGAAGGCAACGCTCGCCAAGACGATCCGCAAGCTCGGAGACTATCGGACCGCGAGGTTTCTTCGGCAGAGGAGGGTCGACGTCAGAGGCACGACGCTTCAAACCACCATCGTGCTGGGGAAGAGAGTTAGTCGCTGGTTCGCGAGCGCTCGGAGCGGCGCGGGGCGCGATCGGTAAGGCCGGAGAGGGCACGCACCCCCCCTCCTCACCGACAGCGCGAGGAACGGAAACCACGTCGGAGCCACGAGCGTCCGGCCCGCCCTGAGAGTCGACCGGAAGATCCGGTGAAGAAGTGAACCTCCTCCGCTCCCTCGTCCTCTCACGCGGAGCTCGGGGGGTCAGAGCTTCAGCAGGGTCGCGCACGTGAGACACCCCGCGAAATTTGACGGGCGGAACCAGCGAAGGCACGAACCTTCTCCTCGCGTCCTGACCTGTAGGAGCCATGCCTGAAAAAAAAAATGGCTAAGTATAATGCAAGTGAAGATAACATGAAAAATGGCTAAGTATAATGCAAGTGAAGATAGCATGAAAAATGGCTAAGTATGATGCAAGTAAAGATAGCATGGAAAATGGTATGATGCAAGTAAAGATAGCATGAAAAATGGCTGAGTATAAAGTTCGGTCTAGAAGGCCCGTCTACCATCCTGCGCCACCGCCGGCGACCTGGGGGGCAGCGGATCCGAGAAGTCTACCAAGGGAGTCAGAGCGCGCGGAGATGACAATGGAGTCGGATCCGACGGGCCTGGCATAGAGACGCCCCTGGGCGACGCATGGCGCACGGCGGCCCGGGTCGACGACCCCGCGGAGGTCGCCGAAGAATCTGAGAGGGGCGATGTCGAAGCCGATGACGTCGAGGACCCCGAGCATGACCGCGACCCTGATCGCACGGTGGGAGGTGACCTCGGATCGGAAGGAACGATCGGGAGAGATCGCGGCACGTCGGCGGGGGAAGACCCGCAAGGTGGGAACCAACCCGAGCTACTCCACCACTCGGGGGTCATATACGCGGCACCCTCGTCACCATACTCGGAAAGGTTCTCAAAGTGCTCAAGAAACTCCTCGATGTCGCATGAGCTCTCGCCCGGGGGGAAGTCGACCATCACGCCAAACTGCCTGGGAACGGCCCCCAGTAAATGGTCGGGCGCCCACACCCAGCCAGACCTCCATAGCTTGGCCACCCTCAAAGGAAAGCCTTTGAGAAACGATGAGTTAGTGCGGCTTCGAGGGGAGTACAGGCCCTGCACGTTCGCGTTAGGATAATACGTGAACAGACTGCGAAACTCATCGAGGGTCATGGCGCATTGGCATTTCTCGTACCATGCCACGTGGCACGCCGCGGCATACCGATAGCAAGAGGGACTCAGCTGCGCAGGGTGAAGACCGAGGGCGGTGAGAAGGTGCCGTAGGACGGGTTGCAAGGGAAGGCCCATGCCGTTCTTCAAGCTGTCAATATGGACGGCGGTGAAGCCTTCTGGTGGACAACTCGGGACCTCCGTCTCTTGTGGCACGCGAAGCTCCGCATCGAACAGGGCGCCAAACTCGCCCCGAAACCTCGTAACCTTGCCGGGAGTGACGGAGCTCGGCACGTCAAGGCCCGAAAAACCGTGTGGCTTCGCGGAGCTCGAGACGACACGAGAACAAGGCCGAGCCCCCTTCCAGGCAGGGGCGACCATATCCATGGGTAGCCCCGACCTCGCCCGCGTCTCCCCTCTCTTCTGGCAAGGCTCGACCCCGACCACGGGCGACCCCCCCGACCGGCGCCTTCGCCCGCCACGCGACTTCGAACGTTTCTTTTTCCTCTCATAGGGACAATAGTCAGGATCGGCGCGGGGAGCCGACGTTATGGCCGGAGCTCGTAAAGAGTCCACACGCGGCTTAGGAGCGAGACGGTCCGGCTCCTTACTTCCCAGAACCAGCCTGACGGGGGGGACGCGGGGCGCCTCACCGCTCCCCGACCTGCGAATGCACGAATCTCAATCCACACAGGGCTCTGAGTCAAAGGACTTACCCCTGTATCCCGGATCCGCACCCGTCGGGACCGCAACGAGATGATCACCCCCCGCCTCGACGTCGTCGCCCGCGGAGCTCGACATGGGAAGGCGAGGCGGGCCTTGTGCTACGTTCGCCCCCGCCACTGGAGCCTCGCTCCGGCCCTGCAAGATAGGCACCCCTCCAGCAGCAACATGCTCGGGGACTGAGTCAAAGACAACCCCCGCCAAGTCGGCGTCATACACAAGAGGGGGGAAGCGACCGAGGGGCGGATCCGATGTCGACATGATCAGGCCGGGCCCCTCCGTCGAGGCCCCCAAGTCTGGAAACTGAGGTGGCGCCGCTGAATCCGCAAGAAACGCCCCGCGCGGACCCGGGTCTGAAGACAAAGGCAACACCTGACCTGTGACAACTCGCCCTCCGCCGTATGGATCGAGATTCTTCACTAGTTCCGAGTGGAGTTCGTCATCACTGCGTGGTCCCGGGGAAGAAGGTACCTCCGGGTTCCACCCCAAGTAGATCGGATCCGAGGAAGACTGATTCGGCGACGGACCTGGAACGCACAAGGTCCCCAACGAAGCCCGGACGTCACGCCCGACCTCGGAGGAGATGGGCGTCGTCGAGCTCGACAGGAGCGGGCCGTGGTCGACCTGGGTCCCGCTGTCCAAGCCAAAGGACTTCGCCAAGACCGGAGGAGCCCAACCTACACCACGCGAGTCAGAGACAGAGGAGCTTGCCGATGAGTCTGACCCGAAGCCTCCTCCGTCGCGCGAAGCACCGAAGCCAAGGAGAGACGCCGGAACTGGGAGAACCTGAGGAGCTCGCGCCTACCCGGAGATGCTCGCGCGACCACCACCGAGAAAAGAGGAACCCCCACCGCGCGAAGGAGAGGCCGGACGGGCCCGGGCTGTTGGGATCTGGGCGTCACGCTTCTGGGTCGGAGGAATCGGGCCAGGAAGAAGAGAATAAGAGAGATAATCTTGAGGACCCAGATCTACCCTTCGATACAGGGAAACCGGCACCCGGTCGGAGGAACGCGCGCGCCCGCCACCAAGGAGAAGAAGCTCCGGCGAGCTCGAAGTAGCGTCCTTCACCGGGTCCGACGGAGGTGACCCTCGGCCGAGCGCGACTTCCCGGGTAGAAGAAGCTGCAGGCCGGGATACGAGCGAGGGCGATGGAGGAGCCCGACCGAGCGCGGCCTCCGAGCTCGAAGTGGCGTTCTTCTCCGGGCCCGACGATGGTGACCCTGGGTCGAGCGCGACTCCTGGGGTAGAAGAAGCCGCCGGCGGGTGGACGAGCGAAGACGAGGGAGGAGCCCGACCGAGTGCGGCCTTCAAGCTCGGTGGCGAACGACCTTCGCCGCGCGCATGAATGGCAGAGCCCGAAGCAATTCGGCCGTGCTGCTCCTTGGCCGAGGGACTCGAAGGGGGAAGAAGAAGCAAAGAGGAAGAAGATGGGATCTTCAAAACTGGGTCTTGGTTTTGCAACACAGGGGAGAGCGAAACAGATGGAGCGGCTGAAGAAATCAGCAGGGAATGAGAAGAAGCAAGGGAAGTTTGACACGTGGCCCTAATGTCACGGAGTGGGTATTTCAAAAAACCCCCAAAAAATGGTTCTTTTCCATCCTTATCACGTTTGCAGACTTGGGAATCCACAACACCCTCAAAAAATGAATCTTTTTTGTCATTCTGGAGATTTTTTTGGGCAGCACCAACAACACCTTGGGGGTCATCTTCACTCTCAAAGTAAAAAAAGTCATGACATAAGGGAGAAAAAGACATATTCAAGTCCTCGAACCCCACAAAATCATCAATTTCGAGATCAAGGATCCCACCATCGTCATGTAAGTTGGTAGAGCTCATCAATGGAGAATAAAAAAAAAAAAAAAACAACACGTGGAGAAGATGGCAAATGAATGATTAAAGAAATGGCAAAAGGAGAAGAGATAAAAGACTACCTTTCAAAAAAGGGATGGACTTTTTCAAAGCAAGAGACCCCCTCTCTCCCTCTCCAAGGCTCCACACAGCACCTGAAAAGAAAAAAAAAATAATAATAAGGGTGTGACAGAGAAGCAAGGAAATCAAGCTTAAGGAGCTAAAAAAATAAATAATAATAATAATAATAATAATAATAATAATAATAGTAGAAGACAACAGGGGAAGGCGAGCGGAGAGCGCTCACCGTCGACGTACTCAAGCTAAAAAATCAAAGGCGGTCAGAGCGACGTCCAGACGGGTGACGATCCGCCCCGAAGACACAAAGTTTCCTGAACGACTAAGTCATCCAAGAAACTGGGGGGTTAATGTTATGTGGGATTTTTCCCATACTAAGAAATATCAAGGCCCAACCCAAACGAGAAGCAAGGCGAGCCCGGTCGAAAGATAGAGCCCGGAATCGAGACAAGTCGGGCTCACCCTTAAGGCAACCTCCAGGCAGGGTCGACCTCCGGGCCAGGCCCGACCTCCAGCCAGGCTCGACCTCCAGCCAGGCTCAACTTCCAGGCAGGGTCGACCTCCAGGTCAGGCTCAACTTCCAGGCAGGGTCGACCTCCGGGCCAGGCCCGACCTCCAGCCAGGCTCGACCTCCAGCCAGGCTCAACTTCCAGGCAGGGTCGACCTCCAGCCAGGCCCGACCTCCAGCCAGGCTCAACTCAGGCAGGGTCGACCTCCAGCCAGGCTCGACCTCCAGCCAGGCTCAACTCCAGGCAGGGTCGACCTCCAGCCAGGCTCAACTCCAGGCAGGGTCGACCTCCAGCCAGGCCCGACCTCCAGCCAGGCTCAACTCCAGGCAGGGTCGACCTCCAGCCAGGCTCGACCTCCAGGCAGGGTCGACCTCCAGCCAGGCCCGACCTCCAGCCAGGCTCAACTCAGGCAGGGTCGACCTCCAGCCAGGCTCGATCTCCAGCCAGGCTCAACTCCAGGCAGGGTCGACCTCCAGCCAGGCCCGACCTCCAGCCAGGCTCAACTCAAGCAGGGTCGACCTCCAGCCAGGCTCGACCTCCAGCCACGCTCAACTCCAGGCAGGGTCGACCTCCAGCCAGGCTCGACCTCCAGCCAGGCTCAACCTCCAGGCAGGGTCGACCTCCAGGCCAGGCCCGACCTCCAGCCAGACTCGGCCTCCGGCCAGGCTCGACCTCCAGGCAGGGTCGACCTCCAGGCTAGGCTCGACCTCCAGCCAGGCTCATATCTGGGGAGGGGGGGGGAGCCCGAGTAGATGACGATTTTACCCCGACCCATCATCACATCTCTATAAAAACCTCCATTTTTCCCATTTGGGGGTAAGTTGGCTCACACTTACAAAACCTCTGCTTCTCTCTCATCAGAGCTTCTCTCTCTAGAACTCGAAGTACGACACCTAGACTAATGTTGAGCGTCGGAGTGCCCGCCGGAGGAAACCCCTCCGCGGTCCTTTAGCTCACTCTCTTCTCTTTTCTCAGGTGACGAGTCGTCGGAAATCCTTTTCCGGCACGGCGGAGGTACAGGTGTTGGGACAACTTCTCCGTTCGACCACCGCGCGGTCATAGGGTCCGGCCCTAGACCGAACCGCGGACCGGTTTTCGTGTTGATCCATTTTCAGGCATTAACAGTATAGTAGGGTCATAATTGAATATTAGAGTTCCTATATACTTATTTATATAACTATTATAACAATGATACTTTAGAATGCACCATTTTCAATGAAGATAAAAATATTTAGGTACTATATATCCTGTTATGTTTATTTTTTTATTTAGGGAAACACTATTCTATTGCGAATGTCCTTTTAGTCAACGAATCATGTATAGTCATTGTCATGTTACGAAGAATAACAAGAAGGATCCGATGATGATAACGTGGTGTGAAAATGCATAATTAACACTTCTATCCACTCCTGTAAATCACAATATAATGCTCATTTCATGTAAGAATTTCCTTTTTTATTAGGTAGTAGAATGTGAGAGTGTGATACTTCACAAAATGAATATAATTTTTTTATGAAGATAAAGCATCAAGGTTTTTGGTACAATCATCATATTTTTTTTTATTCATTTATAGATGTAATCAAAACATGATAAGCACAACATATTAAAAACCGATCATGAGATAATAACATCAAAATACATTAGAAATTACTATAACATCAACAAACTCAAAAAAAAAAAAATGTCATTAAATAGCCTTAAATAAATCCTTCTCTTTGTATTAAAAATGTTATTCTTTTGGCTGAAGACTTTGTCTTCACCTGAATTGTGCAATCGGATGCATTGGATTTCTCGCTTGTTAACTTTGTCGACGCTTTGAACGACTTTCCCTTCTTCGGTTTTTTTTGCGTCCTTGGGTTGTAACAATCACTCTAGGTTAGAAATCATCAATATAGAGCGTGTATATTCATCCTATTTTATACGTGAGTTCTTAGGTTCCTAATTTTTCCTTTTGCCTACGTCTTCACTGTTGTATGTAACTTCTCATGATTTCATGTCTCTAAGAACATGTTGGGAACGTTGAAAATAAGAGGGAAATTAAAATAAAATTTCTACCTATTTTATTGTATTGTTTGAACTGAGAAGAAATAGGAGAGAAAATACATAAGTAAATAAGGCCGGAATTCTATTTTCTTGAAAAATTGGGTGAAAAATGAAATATATTTAATACTTTTTACACCGTATGGCCCACGTTTCCGTGTCATTTTTCACCATCGTCTTCTAAATTGTGATTTACTCTTGTTCTACTTCTTATTTTCATTATCTCTTCATATATTCACGTCCCCTCCCATTTTCGGGGTTCTAAAAAAGAGCAAACTTTTGAAAGTGAAAATTTGTTAAAGTTGAAATAGTTTTTCTATTACAGTAATTGTTCGTAGAAATTCAGTGATAGAAACGTTAAAAAAAAAAAAAAAAAAAAAAAAAAAAAAAAACGATAATATTATTAATGTTAAGAAAAGCACACGTCCTTTAGTGATTTTTACGTCAATACACTAAAAATAAATATTTAAGCGTATTAGTCCAGATGTGAACTTGTGATACACTGATACCTAACGCAACTACCACAGGCCCACCATTGGAGTGTTTCACTGTTGAGCCATTAACCATAATAATCATTCAATATAATTATAACGTAACGTTAAATACAATTCACCATAAATCGTGCAACTGAGATTAGGACTATGAAAATATCCTTCTATTACATTATGTTTTTAAATGACATTTAGTTGTCTCAAGAAAAACCCTAGTAGTGATATCTTAAATCTTATTTTTACAAACCAATACGACAACTTATAAAGTTTAATTGGTAATTAATATACATCCAGTGATCAAATGATACTAACTAACAAACCTTTTTTTCTGGTAATATATAATTGTTTATAACTCACTTCACCAGTTAATATATTGCTAATTAATAATAGTACATAAAAAAAAAATAGTGGCAGTGGTTAACTTCATAGTATTATTATCTATTAACTAACCACTTCACATATGTGGGTGAAAATCATAATTTATGAGTAGAGTATAGAGACAGCATAATCTTTTCTTTCTGTCTTGTATTTGACAAAAGTAGGTAGTCATTATCTTAAACATGAGATTTAAATATCAATGGTTGATTATATAAATCCATGGTCTTATCCTAAAGAACTCATAAATACAGGGACGAAACTTGTGAGGTTTATTGGTCTGTAAGCGTTGACTCATTCGAAATGTATTTAAACCATGCGATACGGCATCTTAATAAGGTCAATATTTTCTTTACATATATGTTTCAAAACAATAAGTAAGGAATTTAATTGCGCGTGAGCGTGACAAACAATCTGATTATAGAGACAAAGAAGAGGAGGCTAAAATGGCATCATTATTCACCAATTACCACTGGCCGGGTGTTTGTGTTTGACGAATCGTTGACTCTGACTTTAGCTTTGAAATGAAAAAACCTTGCTTAACACTTTGACATTGATCCAATAGCCGTCAATTTGGAACATAATTTTTTTTTTTAATAAATTCAAAAACCCAGTCAAACTAAACACGCAACTTTGGCCATCCAACCACATAGCTCTCATGAGGGCACAAACTTTATATAGCCTCACCCACTATAAAAGCACCAACTTCCGTACACCCGTGACACGTGTCGTAATCGCAACGGAGTCGCTTTTCTAATTGACGGTCTCGAATCTACGCCTCTCAGCACACGGCCGAGAGAGAGAGAGAGAGAATTTACACAACCGACAAATTTAGTCGCCGACTTTGGCCGACCATATGCCACGTCATCGAGACGAAGCAGATATGTTACAGCCCACCGGCCCAAAAGATATCGCCACGTGTCCTTTTCGCTCAAACGGCTAGTTCCTTTCTTATTTTAATTTTTTTTTCTTAACCGCCAAGAGAAGATAAATCTAGTAATTACAATGATGGAATTATTTTTTTCTCCCTTGTGGTGGAAATTTCCAGTAGATTCCGCAAAGCGCGTAGATACAAAGCACTTTCACAGCATTCGAAAAAATTAAAACAAAAGAATAAATTAAAAATATAAAACCAAACAAACAGCCACACGTTCTTTTATTTTATTTCCATTTTTAATTTTTTTTTTGGAGGGTATTTGTATATAAAATGTGATTTTAAGCCACACTTTCCCTGTATTTAAAAGCCGTAGTAATATTTTTCTCTCCATTGTTTCTATTTTCACAGCAAAGCGTTCTTATCGCGTTTTACTCCCAACAAACAGACCCGAAAGACCAGAGAATCAAAAGTCTAAAGATCTCAACGCTTATTCAATCAATCTAGAAGCAGGTTTGTTATCCCTGTAGATTTATTCGCAGATTTTGTTTTTCGCGTGTGTGCTTTGAAATTGAAAATTAATTTCTGTGTTTTGCGCGCTTTTTGATCGGATAGGGTTAAGATATTCGAATCTGAGTTCAACAATGGCGTTGGGGAAGAAATGCAGAAGCCTGTCGATGCCGAAGCAGCGCGGCGGTGGTTTAGCCGGCGATGATGGCGAGGAAGGTTGGGAATTAGGTCTCGTGAGTTACGCGAGGGCTTTTGGGAGGAAGAGGATTGTTATCTCCAATAATGGCGGTTGCGATTACGATTCTAGCCCTCGGACTCCATTGAAGAAGCTCTGCGGCATGAGGAACTCTTTCTCCTTTTCTTCTTCTTCCTCTTCGTCTTTTTCTTCTTCTCTTTTGCCTTCGCCTTCATCAACATCAACATCATCGTCGTCTCTTGAAGCTCTGCCTCAAGACATTCTGGTGAGTCTCGAAACCGTATTGTTATGAGTAGCTCTATTTTAATCGAATTTTAGAGTAATCAAGCGCTGACTAAGAATCGATCTTTTGCAGATTAGGATTCTGTGCGGTGTTAACCACGAGGATCTGAATCAGCTATCTAATGTTTCTAAATCAATTCGAGAAGCGGTAAGATTTATTGCTAAATTTGCTCATTTCTATTTTACAAATTTAGGGATTATTTAATTGCTTTTTTTTTTTTTCATTTTCTTCTTGTTTTGTCGATTGGAATTGAGATTGACCTTTTCTTTCCTATGTGAAAATTCTTCAGACTCAGATTGCCAAACAATGGCATTTCGCGTACAGCACGCCCAAAAAGGTCAAAGCCTTCTATGGCGCCATTGATTTCGACCAAAACTCGATCGAAACCGGTGACATTGAAGCTCCAAATGCTCCGAGACATACCAGGTCGGCCAAATCACGCCTCTTCGGGAAGAAACTCGATAGCATTGCAGTGAATTTGTTCAACTGAGTCTGTAAATACAAGCTTTCTACACCAGATGAAGAATTCGTTTAGATTGTTTGTAGGTTGTGATTAGCTTAAATTGGGATTAAAGATCTGTACACGGCAAAAAAAAAAAAAAAAAAAAAAAAATCACACTTAAGAGTCAGCTTCTTCAATACGTTTCATTGAAGATTTTAGCTTGACTCGTTTGTTTGTATCATTTTGTAGTCTGTAGTCTGTACATTGCATTAGAGAAAGAAACAGAGTTGAAAAAAAAAAAAAAAAAGTTCCACTATATACGAAAGCTCTGATACAAGATTTAGGGTGTAAATTTTGATTCCGTATAGCCTTATCAGTTGTAATAATGAGGAATAAAAAAAATCGATTAGCATTTGTTGTTTGTTATTAAACAATGTCTCGTTCGTGTTAAAACTTTGTTTATGAAACGCTGTAATGTTGAGAATTTGCGTGATTACACTATTTATGAAAGCTCTGATTAAAAAAAAATATGGAGTAAATTTTGATTCCCTATAGCCATATGAATTGTAAATTTGTAATAATGACAAGGAATAAAGAAAAAATTGACTTGCATTTGTTCTTATTAAGCAATGTCTTTTTCTGTTAAACTAAACCTGTGTTCATGAAACATGGTGTAATGTTGAGTAATTGCGTGATTCCTTTGATTGTCTTTGCAAAATTGGAATATTAAAATAAAAAGGTAGATATACCGAAACTGGCCTACTTCAATAAACTCCAAAAAAGTATGATGAAGGTTGAGATTTAGTTTGGAGAGACAGATCTTAAAAAGTGTGGTTAAAATTTAGACTTAAAAAGCTGGATGAATGTACACGATTTATATTTTTATATCATTTTTCATGTGTTAGAGATCCAAGATTGCTTTGCTTCATGATATGCCAAGCGACAAAAGAGGGTAAAAAGAGAGTAAAAATAAAAAAAAGCAAGAGAAAGCTTCAAGAGTAAGATATACACACACATATGCATGTGGATCGGAGAGAATCAGATCCATGGAATGTTATCGTGTCTAAGCATATATTCTATAGCCAATTAAAAGAGAACTTGGAAGGACTTGATTATTGGGGTGTATTGAAGATTTCCCAATTTCAGCGATATCGTCCAAAACAAAGTGATAAAGAGACCAGTTCATGCATGGCATAACATGGCCATGTGACTTTGAAAACGGCATGGAAGTTTCAGTAATTTAGTTTTTGGACAAAAAAAAAACAAGCTGTCCACCAATCACTGGCCAGCTTTTTGACAGCTGTTAAAACACGCCCTTAAATGAGAGAGCTTAGTGCAGATCTTGGAAAAGTTACTTTTGTGTATTTGCTGAAAAAAAAAGAGAATGAAACGCTTATAGGAAAATGAAGAAAGACGTGTTGGGAAGGTAAGAAAGTGAGGACAAGAAGTAGCGCAATTATCTGTCAATTTTTATTTATTTTTAACCTACTTCATGAACTATAATTACGCATTTTTTTTGTGCAAATTAAGGAGAGGTTTAAATGTGTGAAACTGAAAACTAGACGCGCTTTGTACTTTGTTTGACTCGTGAGACTCATGACCTCGTATCGTATGTGAAAAATACCATAGGACAAAAAAAGCGAAAGAGAATTTGTCAATTTGTCAGGAAAAAAAAAGTTTGTCCACGAGGTTAAGAAAAATTGTTAGGAAAGTTGTCATGTTATTCATGACACTTTTGGCAACACGTTGTTTTAGGTATACAAAGTACAAACGCTATGACACGAATAATAATCTCTCGTGGCGGTGGATCGTAGTTAGATAGAAGATGATAATTAATAGATCTAACAACCTATAGCTTATCTACATATATATTTACCATTTTCTTTGTCATGAATCATGATGCTAAAACACTAATCTAAGAAAGTTCAATAAATGGCGTTTCAACTTATTTCCCCATTTGCATTGTGTAGTTATTTTGCACTTTAATCGGAGCATTTTATTTTGGGATACAATTCAAAATTCATATGTGTATATATTTGGAAATCAATTGCATTTGGTTAGTTGATTTAATTTTGTAGAGGGGTATACATAGTTTTTTTTTCATAATAAATGCAATTCAAGCGGTAAATTATTCACATCTTTCACTAGAGATGTGACATTCTTTGATCTCTGCTTAGATATATTAGTGCTACCGGGTTTTAAGGGGTCACATGCACAGGATTCTTTCAGCTATATATAACCATGTGAAATATATTGCTAAAGTTTATCTACGTTGCAATTATTGATGGTGAGTTATCAAACAAATTAGTTAATATACATTTGGTGAATACTTTATGGTTACGGAGTGTGGTAGGTTGAGTGGTTAGATTAGAATAGTGGTTACCTTTTTTTGGTGTACCGATATAAAAAAAAAAAATACGAAGGAATCCTATACAAAAATCAAGTAAATCCAATCAGGATCAAGCATATCCATAATAAATTTGTAATATAATGACAAATATTCTGAATTTCACGGCTCTTGTGATTTTATATTATATTTACGTGTATGAGTAATTATTGTCCAGCATGTTCCGATTAGTTTTGACAATGCTTATATTATATTCCAAACTATTCTGACATAGTTATATCTGGAGAATGGCGATCAAGATATAATATATACATCCAAGTAAAATTGCGAATCATCATCAGAGATATGGTAGATGTAAATTTTTGTGGTCTAAAATAATCATTTACTATCAAGTCAACTTCTACTTTGGATATATACCAGATCTTTGTATATCCACCACAATGGGTATATATAAATCACGAAGTAATAGTAAATTTAGAAATTAATTAGCACATGACTACACCAAATCGATCAAAAAATCATTTACTTTAGATCATTTTAAGTTCTACAAAAAAAAAAAAAAATCGATTAAATAATAATAACAAAAAAAAAAAAAAAAATCAGAAGATGCAACATCATCCAAAAACAACTATTTTGACATGGCTTAATAAATATTTAAAGATTCGATTTAATTACCGCTCAAAGTTTACACGTCGGTCTCCCTACATGTACGACGTGTAAAAATGTGGTCGAATGCCTCATTGACATTGTCCGTATCACACGACATATTAGAATGCGACCTAATGCTACATTGACACGTGGGGACGAACCCAGGAATGTAGATTATGGGGGACCAATCTGTAACAAAAAATTCAGAGGGGCTGGTTTATAAATTTTGAGGGTAAAAAAATGTAAAAATAAAATAAAAAATGAGTAAAAAGTGCAAAAAAAAAAATTGAGGGGGGACTATAGCCCCCTCTCACTCTCATGTGGCTTCGTGCATGCTGACACGTGACAAGAGTGGTAAGATTTTGGTATCAGGCGTAGATCAAGCCGTCAAAACTTAAATACAAACCCTCACTAAATGTTGTCGCGTACGTGAGAGTCGTGAGATGAGGCAGCTCAGACGAGGCGAAGCGCGAGTCCCGTCCAATTGACGTCATTTTTGTTTTGGAGTGTCATTTTTTATGTACAAAAAAGTGACGTTATAATAAAGATGATATATGTAAATTTTATGTAGGATAAGTACATATTTCTATGCTCATAATTTAATGATGTCAAGAAATAATTAAGATTTTTATAACCTTTATTTTATTTTATTTTTCATCATCACTACCCAGAGATTCACTCTTTTAGCTCATGTCACATTGTATCTAATTTTTTTTTTTTTTTATCACGTGCTTAGCTATTTATTTTTAGGAAACTAGCTACTAAAGGATTTATTTGTTGCATGAGTTAGTTTGTCATCAATATGCACAGAGTCAGATAAAAAGGTCCTGGAGTCAGACTTCTAATTTTCTGTTTAGATTCCTTTTGCCGGGACCCTCGTTTATATTATGATGCTCTATTATATTTAGGATTATATTCACGAAACAAAAATAAAAAAAAAAATAGATTTTACGAATTTTAACGATAAAAAAAGTATATATATATATATACACAGTGACGGAGCCAGTATAGGCTCAGCAGGGGCTTAAACCCCCCTCAAAATTTTTTTTTTGGCACTTTTTGCCCATTTTAAAAAAAAAAAATTACATTTTTTTTCCTTGAAAATTTATACTTTTGGCCCAATTTTTATAAATTTTTTACAATCAAGCCCCCCCTGAATTTTTTTTTTCAAATTAGCCCCCCCTCATGGGCTTTTCTGGCTCCGTCACAAATATATATATCTTTAATTTTTTACGACTAACCTGAACTTATAGAAAGAAGTGGAAATCCACTTTCATAGAATACGAAATTATGTGTTTGACTGAAAAAAAATTCTCTTTCCACTATAGACCGAAATTCTATTTCTATACGTTAAAAATAAAAATAAATATTTTTCAAAGTATTAAAATGTTGTGTTTTTTTTTAATTAGGGTAAACTAGCAACGTAGCCATTTTGAAACATGGTTTTTGGAATCTAGCCAACGTTTGGTAAATTTTGCAATCTAGTCATTTACTGAAATTTACGGATATAAAATACCTAATTTACCCTTTTTCTTATACTTACTTGATCAAAACACTAGCCCACGTTTGACCGGTTTGAATTGTATACAGCCAATTAATTTCAAATTTTTTCGCAATTTAATTGGATATTTAACTAATTTAATAGGAGATTCGGTGATGTAATTAAAAGAGAAAATTTAATGCAATAAATGCACGAAAAATTTACCATAATTAACAGAAATTAACAAATCAGCGGAGATTAACAAAAATTTACAAACATTTACACTGTATTTTCTTACACGGCTATAATTTTAGCAATTTAATTTAAGCTTTTTGAATTCATAATATGAGATTCGGTGATGTAATTAAAAGGAAAATGAAATATTTATTTGATTGAATAAGTCAAACAAGATAATGAATACACGTAATTATGATAAAATCCCGTTCAAAATTAGAAAATAAATTTGGAAAACAAAAATACCGTATTAAATGCGTATTGAAGGAAAGAAAAGAAATCGGCTCTACGTGCACATATGTAAATTTACCATAATTAACATAAATTAACAAAGCAACGGAGATTAACAAAAATTTACGAACATTTACACTGTATTTGCTTACACGGCTATAATGTTCATTAAAGAAAAAAACGCTCAATAACCAACTTTGCCAATTATAGAATTTTTTTAAAATTCGAAATATAAACCGAATATAAGAAATTCGGCTACAAAACAAAGTTTCAAAACGTGGGCTAGTATTTTTGAAACCAAACCAAGGCTAATATAGTAAATACCATCTTACATAAATATGACACGTCATCAAATTTGGCTAGATTCGTAAATAAAACGAAACGTTGGCTAGATTACAATTGCAACGTTTGATGTGGCTTAGATCGACTAATTTTTCTTTTAATTAAGTACTAGAATGTAAAAGTGAGAAAATGAAGAATAATTTAAAAACAAAAATTATAAAATATTACAAACTATATTCTAAATTTATATATATATATAAAAATTACGTATTAAAACTATATTGCAAACTATATGTATGAAGATATAGAAAAAAAAAAGCGGAGAAAAAGATAATTTTACTAAATTTATATATTAAAACTATATACTAAAATTATATATTAAAATTACATTAGAAAATTTATAATAAAAATAAATATATGATAATATTTTATGAGATAGAGTAGTTGAAGGGAGTCGGAGAAGAAATTATATGAGAAGATTGTGAGCAAATAATGTGAATGAAAGTGATATTTATAGGAGAAGAAAAACAAGGGATTAAAAAATAAAATAAATAAGTAAAACAAAGGCTGAAATCAACGAAAGCCACTGAAAAGAATAGTTACATACCCTTTCCACTAATTTCCGCTAATCAACCGAAATGAGTAATTCCTTTCATGCATTGTCAGAGGAATGAAATTTTCATTCCTTTAAATTGGTGAGAATGAATGGAATTTCACCCCATTTCCATACAAAATACCGAGGCTTAACAACAATGAAACTTAAATTATTAAAGTAGGGATATCGATATTCTATTTTTTTTTTAGTATGTTGGTTACCGATTGATATACTAACAACTATTTGTGAATGATTTTAATAGCAATATCGATATTTGATGATTCAAATTTATTGTCATATTGCCTACGAACGAATATTCTATAAAATGTTATTAGAAAAAACTACAAATACAACACAACATCCGCGGACGGAGATAGAAATGTAAAATGCAGGGAAAAAAAATTAGAGTGTTGTAAATTTGTAGGGTAAATAAATAAAAAAAAAAGTTAAAAACTAGTGGGAAAAAAAAGGAGTGTAACAAACTAGCAAATAGTTTAAAACTAAAGTATCCGTCTTTGACAGCAACCAAATATTCAAAATTTTATAATATCATAAAAGTTATCATAAATTTGAAATAAACAACATACTATATGAGGTTATATGAGGTTGCATTAGTTATTAGATCACTCAAAAAAAGCACTAATCACATCTTATTTTTAAACAATAAAATCAAACAAACAGATCAATCATTGAAAAAAAAAAACCTAAAAAATCCTAACCACATCTTATAACCAATGATAGCTTGTTGTTGGATTCCGGATGCCCCTTCTTCTTCCTCTAGTTCTTTCCAGATTAAAACAAACCCTAAATTCAATTCTAAATTCGGACGAAAGCACGGTGTGTATGAACTTCCGACGATCGAAATATAGACCACACTAAAATTCGAGCAACCCGTTAGCTCTTTTAAAAAATCCTAAAAGACTATAGTCAATGAACTAAAGTGCTCGAAAACCACCAACCGTGATAAAAGGCGTCCAAGTGTTACACCGCCAAAAGACTAAAAAAAATATTGACCTAAGAACTCAATAGATGACTAAGTCATCTTCGGAACACATTAACTCCCATATTATAGTGAAAAAAAATATCAAAGTTTAAAAACCTATATGCAAAAGATAAATTAAGTTAAAACTAATTAACAGCTTATTTATATCACATCACAAGAAACAACAAACGCCACCAACGCATGAGGAGAGTCGCAGTGGAACGTGTCATGGAGCTGGGGGAGGCGGATGGAGAAGATGACCGTAACGACACCATCAAAAGGGTCGGAGATGGAAGCGGCTAAGATGAGACTAATTCTGAGCACCGTCGGAATAGGGGAAGCGGAATCTGACGGGATAGACGAGGCAGAATCCGACAAAAATGGCGTGAAATGCTCCACAAGTGATGGTCTAGAGAAGATGACCAAAACCCCATCTTCCTCTAGGTTAGAGAACATCGGAAAGTGATGTCTCACTCTCTAGAAGGAGGATAAAAGTTTTTTGGGTAAACTAGCAACGTAGCCATTTTGAAACATGGTTTTTTGAATCTAGCCAACGTTTGGTAAATTTTGCAATCTAGCCATTTACTGAAATTTACGGATATAAAATACATAATTTACCATTTTTCTTATACTTACTTGATCAAAACACTAGCCCACGTTTGACCGGTTTGAATTGTATACAACCAATTAATTTCAAATTTTTTCGCAATTTAATTGGATATTTAGCTAATTTAATAGGAGATTCGGATATGTAATTAAAAGAGAAAATTTAATGCAATAAATGAACAAAAAATTTACCATAATTAACAGAAATTAACAAATCAACGGAGATTAACAAAAATTTACAAACATTTACACTGTATTTGCTTACACGGCTATAATTTCAGCAATTTAATTTCAGCTTTTTGAATTCATAATATGAGATTCGGTGATGTAATTAAAAGGGAAAGGAAATATTTATTTGATTGAATAAGTCAAACAAGATAATGAATACACGTAATTATGATAAAATCTCGTTCAAAATTAGAAAATAAATTTGGAAAACAAAAATACTGTATTAAATGCGTATTAAAGGAAAGGAAAGAAATCGGCTCTACCTGCGCATATGTAAATTTACCATAATTAACAAAAATTAACAAAGCAACGGAGATTAACAAAAATTTACGAACATTTGCACTGTATTTGCTTACACGGCTATAATGTTCATTAAAGAAAAAAACGCTCAATAACCAACTTTGCCAAGTATAGAATTTTTTTTTAAATTCGAAATATAAACTGAATATAATAAATTCGGCTACAAAACCAAGTTTCAAAACGTGGGCTAGTATTTTTAAAACCAAACCAAGGCTAATATAGTAAATACCATCTTACATAAATATGACACGTCATCAAATTTGGTTAGATTCGAAAATTAAACGAAACGTTGGCTAGATTACAATTGCAACGTTTGATGTGGCTTAGATCGACTAATTTTTCAAGTTTTTTTGTAGAGAAAAAAAAAACAGAGAAAAAATAGTTCTAAGAAAAAAAAAAAGCCTATTCCAATTATCAAAATGTACTTATTAGAATATGTAAATCTTGACATTTTTTTTTTTGCATGAATACATATTGTAATTAACCTTACTAATCAAATAATTTTATTTTTTTAATAGTTATTTTTCTTCTCTTTTGGATCCATGCATATAGATGGAATGGAATAAACGTAGAAATTTTAGTAAGTGCTCTAGGTTATCATTACATATTCTCAAAATTCTAAAAAAATCGGGTAATAATTATTAAGAACAAATAATTTTTTTTTGTATAATATAAATAAAAAACTCCGCATTAATTTTTATTATCTGTTCCTCCTAATCATTGAGTTATGCTTCTAAGTGGCTTCTGACAACCATTTTCATTAACTTTTGCTCATCCTTTACGGCGGGGTTACAACTTTCATGACTAGGCTATAGTGCTTAACTCATCTACAAAGATTCTAACCACCGAGGCATCCAATATTCGTACTAATCATTACTTTTTTAAAACAAAAATTTAACTTTTTATTTTTCTTTTTTTATTCATTCTTTTTCTTTTGGTCATTTGCATACATGAATCTTTAATTCTTTATGTACTGATATATATTTTTATAGCACGCTAATAAGGTCATTTGGACGTTTCTATCTTTCTATTTTTCCTTTCTATTTTCAATAGGCATGAGATGACAACGTAGAAATCTTTAAATATTCTTTCCTTAATCAAGAGTATTTTGTTACAACTTTACTACAAATCAGTGCTATTTTTTATATATACAAATAGGTGCACCATTGTGGTGAAAATAATTAGTCTCAATAGCCAGTTTAGTGGTAATTATCGTCTTAAGTGCTATTGTATTTTTCAGCATTGAGACTACATTTTAAATGGGCAATAATGGTGTTGTATGGATGTTTTTCAGTCTGAAAATTACTATTTTTTTTTTATTTTATTTTTAAAGCCGAATGGTCGTCTTAATATCCTCGGTCGCATGTAAAGCTGGTCATATGGAACCCGGGAAATGGAATCCCCCGGTCCCGTCCCATATTTTGCGGGAAATGGGATTCTCGGAACCATAAAAAATGGTACCAGGAAATCCCGGAACCATTTTCCACGGTACCGGGAATTCCCGGTACCATATTTCGCGGTTCCGGGATTCCCATATTTCCCGTTTTTATTTTTTTCATTTTATTTTAATCATGAATGCATTTAAAAATTCATATATTTTCAATTAAAAAATACAATTTTTAAAAATATGGTACTAAATGGTGCTAAACGGGGATCCCGGTTTCGTCCCATTTCCCGGATGGTTCTGGGACAAAAGTCCCGGTACCATATTTCCTAATATGGTTTTTTCCCACTTCCCATATGGTACAAAAAATACGGGAAATGGGATCCCGCGGGATCCCATATGGCCATCTTTAGTCGCATGGGCATTATTTGTTCTTGTAGTATTGTGTGTTATGATTTGAAAACAATATTAGCACCAGGGGCGGACCCAGGTGGTGGGGTCAAGTGGCCTGGGCCCCTGCGGAAAAAAATTCAGGCTTAAAAAAATAAAAAAATATATATATATTTTTTTCAGCCTAAACTGAATTTTGACCCCCCTATTTCCAAGTTCTGGATCCGCCATATCACCATATGACTAGTTTATTTAATCTTTTATTAATCTATAATTGATAGTTGAATAATAATTGAAAAATCTACATCAAATAATCGAATGAGTACATTTAATTAAAATTATAATATAATACTTCAAATATTAAAGATATGTCTCAACTGTTTATATCTCATACTATATACTACATGCATATTGTCTTACTTTGGACTCTTTTTTTCAACATTAGCCTTATGCCTAACTCTCCGAATATATTATATTATACATGTTGAGTAAATTATTTTAGCATATTGTTCTTTCCTCAACTAGGAGTATTGGTGTTGTAATTTGACAACATGATATTCAATAATAATTTACTCATGTGAGAAACGTACTTGTATAAATCTCTCTCTCTCTCTCTCTCTCTCTCTCTCTCTCTCTCTCTCTCTCTCTCTCTCTCTCTAAATGCATATTCCGAGTTGTACCGGACATTTCAGCACCACATATGCAACCGAAACTTCCAGTTCCTGTCACTAGGGAACTTCCAGTTGCGTGGTCACATTAGCAGACTGCTTTCCGATTTTGACGCTAGGTTAAAACAAGATTGATTTATTTGATCTTTTAATCCAGTCGGTATTAGAATGAATTATTTACTCTAATTAATTTATAGTTCAATAATTTTTTTTATCTTTAAATATACTTTTCTTAACTCAGACTATTATATGTATTTGTAATTTGAAATTTCTACTAATCACCATATAACTAGTTTATTTAATCTTCATATTTGAGTGATAGCCGAATATTTAATTTATGTCCTATATATAAATGAAAATTATAAATAATATATGTGCTGGAAACTTCTTGGTTAAATATTTGCCTTAGATATGCAAGAACTTGTAATTCTATTTTATTTTATGAATTGAAGTTAATAGTTTGATTAACTTCAAGTGAAAGTAATTCTTAGTTTTAACTGATTATATACCTATATATAATTGGTTAACATGTGCGTATTAGTGATATACTGAATTCTGTATACATGTCACTAATATGATATTAGTTGCACTCAATATCTCTAAACATGTCACACCAATATGATATGACACAATCCTGTAAGAACTAGATATTAGTGATACATCGTTATATGATTTAAAGCACTTATATCGGAAGGTCCACGTGAAGCTAGTCTCGTAAGTCAATGCTTAAATAGTTTGGTAAAAATACACGGGGACTCAAGATTCGAATCATCCAAAGATTTACTTGTGTTGTGATGCAATGAAATAATTTGTAAGGTAATGGTGAGCTTATCTGTAAGTTACAAAAACAATTTGCAGACTTATTTACTATATTTAAGAAAAATGCAGACCACTATGTTAATAGGTTTGATACCAATTCATAGCTCTCAACAATTTTAACATCAGTGAATACATACCTTTCATACGTTATATACTTTAAATAATCGTGCTTAATTAAAAACACAACATACTGGTAAAAAAAAGGTTAAAAATGGAATTTTATTTAATTTCAATATTTGTGTATATATATATATATATTCAACCCTCTAAAACTATTGATCCTCTCTAGATATTAACCTTACACTAAACGTTGGGCTTATGTACAAGCTACAAAAGAATTGGCACCCATTTTATTATTAAAAAAAAGAGTGGTAATGGCTTTTTGTAGCTGTTTTTATTGTATTTTATCATACAAATAACGTGTTTAAAATTTTTATTGCGAAAATAGGGTTTTTTAAATTGCAAGCAGTCATTTTTCTTTATTTTTACAATTTTATTAAGCAAATTTGATTACGTTATTAGGTCTATTTAACTTACTTTATTGTTAACAATTTTATTTAAAAGGAAAATAACTTTTTACCATTTGAAAAAACGCTATTTTTAAAAACATAATGCCCAAATTGTTATTTTCGTAATTTTCCCAAAAGATGCTTGTTGTCCCTGGCTTTTATTTGGTGGAAGGTCCAAGAGTACGCTATGTTATTTGTCCAAAGAGAAAACTGATAAATGGGCCTTTATTTGAAGCCTTTGGGCCCTAATCCTGACCGCCTGACTATAGACCACATTAAAGTTATAGTGATAATTTGCAGCCAATAATTATAACTAATTATAATAACAAAAAATTAGGTAACTAGCCAATTAAAACGTTTGAGATTGCTAAATAGTCAAAGTGTCGTAAATCTTAGGTAAATAACCATGAAGATGACGTGACATTCCTGATCTGCCATTTTATTGAAATAAAAGTGTGGGATATTTACTTCAATTTACGCGTCTAAATACATGGACGTGACTATTTATCTAAGATTTATAAAACGTTGGCTATATAATAATATAAAACTGTAAATATGACTATATATTTAATGGAAGGTAAAAATAGGGTCGCGATTTATCCTTTTTATATTTAGGAGACATATACACTAATAATACAATTATCAACTGTTTCGGACTGTTTTGTGCAAAATCCTGATTTTTCTACTTCTAATACACCCACAAGAAAGAGGCAAAAAATACTTCTTACTTTATCATCACTGCCTAAAAAGCAATTGAGTTTCTCTGAAAGATTTTATAACAAAATTTGTCATAAAAAGCTATATTTCTATGAAACTATTTTTACACAGAGGAAAAAAAAAAATGAGGCCCATCAATTTAGTAAGGAGTGGACTCTAAGAATGGAGCGTGATAAACTAAAAGTTTTATTCGCCCCGATCCAACTTTATTTTTCAAAATTTAACATTGAGTTATACTAGTCATATAACTTCATAAGTAGAGGGGAGTTTAATAATACTTGCTTAGTTTATCTAGTTTCGAAACAACCATAAATTCTCTTTTTTTTTATATTAGGTGTAGTTGTATTAATTTATAAAACATAATTGAATACAATGAGTTGTATTAATTTGTCCGCGGTAGTCGTCGTGGGGCAAGTCGCGTCGTGCGACCTTTCTCATTAGATGCTTGATCGATGGGTGCGATATATAGAAGAGATCACAGATCTACCTCTGTACTATCTATAGGATCCATTCTTACAAGTTACACACTCATATTCCGGAAATACAGAAACAAAGAAATTTCACGGTCGAACTGCCAAATTAAATATAGAATGGGATAAAAATAAAGGGTCCACCTTAGCTTGAACAGCTAGTTAACTTAATAGAATCTAATTCATGGAAATTCCATCCAGTAAAATAGAAGAATTATAAATCTCCAAAATAATAGACAAGAATATGGCAAATAAAGCCATTGCAATACCCATTAACGGAGTAGTTCCCCACCCAGGAGCTACTTTACCATATTCTGAATTCAACGGTTTCAATAAAGCCCCGACACTAGTTCGTCTTGAACCAGATTTAGAACTACCATCAACGGTTTCAATAAAGCCCCGATGTCACAATACGCCGTTCTTAGGTTGTTAACACGTCTTGGCTGGGAGAACCTTCGCATGTTGCTACTATTCCTCATGTCTTCTCTGTAGCTTGGACGAGTGAAGGCAGATGGGTGGGGTCACGTCGTTCTCCCCTCTGAGAGAGAGCGAGAGTTCTGCGAGGTGTCGGGGTGGTTCCATGACCAATGGGTCCATTTGGACTGGCTGTTGCTCTATTAGCCCTGCGCGCTTCATGATGCTGGTGAGGTTTGTGGGCCTCTCTTCCGCCCGTAGAGTTTATACAGTCAACATCTCGAATACTTGGATCGGGGGTGTCATTACCTCATGACGATTTTTGGTGTCTTTCCCCTTGGAGTTTTTGTGGTTGGTTCGTTCCATCTCTTGTCTGTCAGATCTTAACATAACTTACTTCGAATCTTGTCCGTTGGATCTCAATGCCGAATATTTTTTTTCCCACTGAATACATCTTTGACAATTGCGTCGTGTTTTTCTATTCTTTCAACAACGTTGATTAACTAGATGATGCTTGTCTCAAAGGCGCTCCATGCAAGAGTCTCGTTCATCACGGTGTTGCACGAAGGCCATGTTCATTCTTGGGACTCTGGAGGTGGCACAAATCAAAGGGGTGCCGTGCATCAAAGCTTTCCGGTCTCTAGCCCAAGTGTTGAGTGCAACACTCTTTGCCTGGCAGGGGAATCACGACCTTGGAATTTTCTATATGACAACATTTTGGAGAAAATGTTGTCATAGCGTAAATGCCGTGATGTTTGTAGGTTTATGTGTAATGAATTTTAATTATCATTTTATTAGAAATATTAGTGTGGACGTGATTTGAAATACGGGAGAGAGAATTTCAGTATATCATTTTTTTCGTAATTGTCTATTTAGTTTTATCTGCCTATTTTGTTAAAGCTCCCAAAACATAGGCTACTTTGTAGTGTTGATATTTGTTGTTGCTTATAATTCGTCTAATTATACTAAATAAAAAACATAAAATATCCATTGAATGTTGGTTAGGGAATAAAAATTTATACAAGTAAAAATACAGTTTATATAATGGATAATTTAACAATAAACAAATAGTTGATATTATAATTACTCTATAGTTTTTCGGTTGGTCATACCTTCAACTCATCATCTTATTTTTATTTTTATCGGGTTATGTTTAAAGATGACAATTTTACCCATGTATGCACGCACCCGCAAGACCCTACTTACAATGAGTAGTGTCTTACCCAAATAAATGAGTAATTGATAGTGTACGGATATTACTTATTAAAAATTATATACATGTTCTGCCTATTTTAAATTATTACTATATTTATGAATTTAAGCAAATTTTAGTGTACATATTTATTAATTTAAGTATTTTTTAGATTTTTTTTTTATAAATCTAATATTTTTTAAATAATAATAAATATTATATTAAATGGGTAAAAAATAGTTACTCTATACCTTTAGAGTTTTACTCAGATCTAAACCTGGCCTAGCGGTATTAACCGCTAGTCCCGTCCCGCTAAAGAGCAACTCCCGTTAATTGGCCAAACGGGAGTCCCGTCCCGTTAAGCAACGGGACAGTAGCGGGATTTGCCTAACGGGAATTCGGACCCCGTTAGGCATAAAAAAGAAAAAAAATAAAAAAATGATTTAAATTAATTTAAATAATTATATATAAGGACTTAAATGAAAAGATTTTGAAGTAAATGGGTAGAAAAAATAATAAAGAAGAATGTGAATATCTTTAGTGATTTAAATAATTAAATAGAAATATGTAATTGAAAGGATTTTAAACTAAGTGGGTAGGAAAAAATAATAAAAAAGAATGTGAAATTAAAAATGGGCCTCCTAAAAAACTTCACCGACCCCTAAAAAGGTGCGACGGCGAGGAAAAAGAGCACCCATTTCCTCGTTAATTATTTGAAAATTTATCCCGGACAAGGGCCGGGATATCCCTTAGTTATACAAGGTAGTCTAACCATTGATGTTTACATTTGCGAAATCAACTTCAAAATCGTTAAGAATATCGAAGCACATGAATGTTTCTTGTGCTCGATTTCTATGTTGAATCCAATCCTTACCACACGTCAATACTTTGACCATCTCCGGTTTCAAGCTACATCTTCTATCGTCGATGATGCGGCCCGCGCTACTAAAAGCCGCCTCAGATGACACGGTTGAAACAGGGATGGTGAGGATGTCTTGTGTCATAGATGACAAGACCGGGAACCTCCTCGCATTCTGTCTCCACCAAACCAAGAGGTCGATGGCTTCGTCATCCGACCTGACCCAATCGTTCCGATCGTACTCTTGGATCTCCGGATGGGACCGTGCGTCGGTTGCGCTCGACCTCGTCTGACTTGTCCCAGCTTCTTGTTGTTGAGGCGATGGGCTGTAAGCGGGCGCGTTGACGAAGACATTCGTGTATTGGTGTCTTCTCGGATACTGCGTCTGTGATTGAGATGGTTGTGCTCGATATTGCGGTAGGAGTTTCGCCTCGTATACCTTGAAAAGATCAAAAAAAGCTTGCACGATCCTCGCGAGATCAAGTGCAACGTAATCTTGGTCAACGAAATGGTTTCTAATGTACTTCAGAAGTTTGTTTAAACCACCAATTTTACATCGGACGTCTAGAATGGCTCCAAAACCGTATAATAATGGAACCTTTCCAGCCCCCAATATTTTAGAAACTTGGATGTCATTGCTTGAATAGAATCTTGAAAATTTGTTTCGTTTTTATATTTATCAAGATGCACAGCAATTGCGGTCATAGTATGAAGACCGAGAAAAGAAGTAGGAGTGTAAACAGCAGAGAGATAACAAGTTTCTTTGTAAAAAATTTCGAGAAAAGAAACAAATGATTCAGCCATCCTAATATCATATTCGGATATAGCGTTTTCGCCATGTTCGCTGTTAATGTAAGAAACAATAACATTGACGTAATGCTCGGATAAGAAGTTGGTCAACATGAGAAAGGTAGAATTCAACCTAATTTTGTTATCTAGGTGAAATGTGCGTTCTTGGAGACCGTTTAGTCTAAGGCGTCTCTTAAGCTCATCTACTCTAGAGGTTGAACTATTTATCCAACTTATGTAATTCCTAATCTTGTTGATCGAAGGGTCATAACTAGCGGTTTCGGCTTGAACTATGAGGTTTATGATATGGGTAGCACAACGTTGATGCAAAAGGGTATCGTCAACGTTAAGTTTCTCATTTAACTCTAATCATGACGTTGTTGCTTGTGGCATTATCTAAGGTTACAGATATAATCCTATTGGTCAAACCCCACTCACCTATAACACTAACTATGATGTCTAAGATGTTTTCACCAGTGTGAGAACCTTCTATCCTCCTAAAGGCTATGATACGTTTGTTCAGGTTCCAATCGTCGTCTATATTGTGCACTACAACGCTCATGAAATTCATCTTAGATTGACCAGTCCAGATATCCGAGGTTAAGGCTACGCTATACCTACCAGATGATATTGTGTCTTTCATTTGTTCCTTTTCTCCTAAAAACCATTTTAGGATATCGGATCTCAAAGCTTTCCCAGACATTATTTGAACGTTTGGAATTATAGAACTAATGAATCTAACGAAGCCTTGAGATTCGATATGACTAAAAGATTGATCGGTGGAAACAAAATATTCTACTAACCCACGTCTAAAGCTTACATGATCGATGTGACTTACCTGGCTTGACGAGGCTCCAGATTGAGTCCCCTGGCAGTGCCTGTGATGACTCCACAATAGCGACGTCCCGACTCTTGTGTTGTGAGCGCTGAAGATTTTGCCACAACTGTGACATTTTTTGGCTTTTTCGCCGTTCGCAATCCCCTCTTCAAAGAACGTTCACACAACTGACCTAGCACGACGTCGTGGTGGTTGTTGTTGTTGAGGTGGTGGTTGTTGTTGTTGAGCACCTTCAAGTTGTTGTTGTTGTTGTTCTTGTCGTGCTCGTCGTTGTTTGGTCTCCTCTTGTTGTTCACGTTGTTGAGGTCGTGGAACTTGACTACGAGGTTGAGGTGGTGGTGGTGGTGGTAGGTCTTCTTCTTCTTTTTCCTCCTCCTCCTCTTCATTTGGATTTTGGGTTGCATCGTCATCTTCTTCTTCATTTGGATTTTGGGATTCACAATAATGTTGCTCGAATACTTGAAATTCTTGAAAAGCCACTTCGGATGGCGGAATTTGAGCTTGATAAGCTTGCTCGGGATCCATTTGAGGGTAATATGGCATTTGGGTGTTTGGAATTTCGGTGAATTCCGAATGGTTGAAAGTAGGAGCAACATAATTTGGATCGAAAGAGTATTGGGTGTTTGGGTCGGGGGCGTTTTGAGACAAGTGCAACCAATTTTCTTCAAAACGGTGCATTCGTTCACCTCGGGAAGCTCTTCCCCTTCGACCTCCTCGGTTGTGGGATGAGGATGCCGTGAAAAATTGAAAACGTTTGAGAGAATTTCAGATTAAAATCGAGAGAGATTGAGAGAATTTGAGATTGAAATTGAGAGAATTTGAGAGAGTTTGAGAGAGTTTGAAGGAAAGGTGTGAAGAAAATGAATGAAATGGGGGGGGGAATTTATAGATTTTAGAAATAAGTGGGAAAAAAAATTAAAAAACTCGGCCGAAATGGGTGTAACGGCCATATTCAAACGGCTATAAACCAAACGGCTCTTTTTTTGGGCCGTTGGATCTTTGATCCAACGGCCGAGATTTAAAAAAAAAAAAAAACCGGGACTAACGGGATCACCGGATCCTGTTAGCCAACTTAACGGGACGGGAGTCCCGTCCGTCACCAGTAACGGGAGTCCCGTTACTGTGCCTAACGGTAGCGGGGATTCCGTCCCGTCCCGCTACCGTTAGGCCAGGTTTACTCAGATCCAACCCCATTAAAAACAAATTAGTATAGGTAGAATATGATTTTTTTTTTTTTTTTTTAAGTATGAGTAGGTAGAATATAGTTACGATAGACTTTAAAGTTTAAACGTATTGACTAAAAAAATATTATATTTTACTTGTCCGGACTCCGGAGCCATAAAAGCTCATCTCCTTTTCTTTCGTGTTATCACAAATTCCCAACCACGGCTCATAATTCCAATAGTAATCCCTTTTTTCATTTTGCGGAAAAAAAGGCTTGCGCAAAATGAAATTTATAAAGACTTTTTTTTACTTAATATTTTTAATTATTTATATTTGGCGAGAAAAAAATATGACTTGACTTGAGCTCGTATCTTTTTTCATCATTGAATTTTACAGCAAATTCCATGAAAGTTGTGGGTAAACAAATTGAAAATTAGACTACAATAGAGGGTCCCAAGCCATGTGATGACATTTCCATAAAAGTTGTATGATTCTCACTCATTTTTTGTGGTCTTTCAAACACTTTATTTTTATAGCCTTTTGTGCAATGAATTGAAAACCTATATTCTTTTGTTTGCCTCAGGTTCAAGTCACCAACAACCGATCCATCAACTTTACCTTTATATATACAAAAAATTAGATAACTAACCAATTAAAACGTTTGAGATTGTTATATGGCCAACGTTTTGTAAATTTTAAGTAAATAGCCACAAACATGACGTGACATTCTTGATTTGCCCTTTCATTCAAATAAAATGATGGGGTATTTACGTCAATTTACACATGTCAATACATAGACGTGGCTATTTACTTAAAATTTACGAAACGTTGGCTATATAACAATGTGAAACTGTAGATATGCCTATATACCTAATGAACATATATATATATATATATATATATATATCATAAAGTGATTCTTTCTTTTCTGTATTTATTCAAATTCAAAGGTCGATATTAGTGCAATTTTATACTAATATTCAAGATGTTCGAAATAGATTAGACTTGAAGACCATGTGTACTAATGAGAGTGGATCTCTTGAACTCCAGCACGTAAAAAAATTACAAACTCTGGAGGAGTGACACGGGACAACGATGTTCACTCTATGGTTTAAAATCTCGTGTGAGAATGTAATTTCTTGTTTCCCGCAGCTCCGCGGAGCGAGACATTAAAAACTTGAAAATGGTTGAAAATCCGTAAATATTATGTAAATAACGCATAATTTTCAAAATTTTGCAAATATTGAAATATTTCGCAAAATACTGCAAATACTGTACATTTTTAGACATGTTTTCTTGAAATATCTCAAATACAGCTCATTTATCTTAAATACCGTAAAATTTAAATGTTTAAATTATAATTTTTATATTTATATGTAATATACACATATATTATATATAATCGCGGTATATTTAAAAATTTAGGTATATCTACCATTAGATTAATGTTTTCATTACTTGTGCATTTTATGACAATTGATAAAGCTAAATGTGCGGTAGAGACTGATGACTGTAAGCCTTGTCTCTCGCCTGTGAGAGAGAGAGAGAGAGGGAGAGAGAGAGAGAGAGAGAGAGAGAGAGAGAGAGAGAGAGAGAGAGAGAGAGAGTCTAACCTAGTGCCTTTCATCACTCGGTATCAAATTGAAGATATACATATGTCACAAAACTGCGTAGAAGAACATATAAAATATCCATGAAAATAACCAAACATTATATTTTTGTACTATTTATTTGATGAGGTGCACTGAATTATTTGAGAAGACAGAGAAAACGCTAATATTAAAATGATCAACTATAATTGGCTGCACTGTTTGAATGAAACTAATTTTTTCATACAGACCTTTTGTTTTGGGACAAAATATAATTGATGTGGTCACGTGATAACCGAAATTTGGAAAGAGTCTTGTCGGGGGATCTTAAATTTGACCTCGTTACTTATTGGGTGGGCCAAAGAATTCACAAGTACATTTTACGTATGAAATTTTAAATATGTCTTGTTGGATTCATATAAAAATTCCATTAAAAACCATAGAGATTCAAACAAACAAATACATCAATGTAGTAGAAAACTATAATAAATATAATCGCAATTTCATAAACAATGGAAACAACGTAGCTTCATAAAAAAAAAAAAAAAAAATCTTCTTTTCATTTTCATGAAAAATGCCCCTATTACGACACTATACGTAGTTAAAACTTATTTAGTTCATTATAACACTTGATTGACTGGTATTTAGCTGTAAAATAGAATATGGATGTAACATGCTATATACATAGAAATAAATAGATTTTAGATTCTCATTAATCTAGTTTTATGATATCAATAACCTTCATAGTTGTTTGATACGAGGAAATGTTAATCAAATCTTGAAAATTATTTGATATTTCTTGATTAAATTCTTTCAAGAATGTGATTAATTAGGTATTAGATAGACATTTAGTAAATTATTTTTACACATATTTGTTACAACTAGCGAATCTTCTACTTCTTTTTAAAGATCTAGTTCTATTTTCATTTTATTAAGAAAATAACATACTAGGCCGAACTTAAATAAATTAACTTAACCAAGTTAATTAATTTACTTTGGCATAGAAGACTATTTTTCAAAGTAAATTAAATTAACATAACTATTTAATTATTTTACTTCGGCTTATGAGACTATTTTCTTCATAAAATGAATTTTGGCTATTTTTTAAAAGAATATTGAGTTATCAGGGTACTGGCCTAATTGTCCCTTATTTTTATAATAATTAGTAAAAGAAGGTTTAGTGTTTAATAAATTTTGATATATTAAAGCATAAAGTCATATTTAATTCAAGAATAAAACTTATATATATATATATATATATATATATATATATATTTATTTGTACTCATTATTTTATTTATTTAATAAAGTAAAAAATTAATTTTTTTGGATAAAATGAACAAATTATTTTTTTAAGGACAATTTACTGTTAAATGAGATTGAACCCACGATCTCCACGTTAGAGATAGTGTGAAATTACTAGGTAAGCTACGCTAGTACCACAAACAAAGAAAAAATAGCAAAAAAAAAAACTATGTAGCCTTTTAAAACAATGTCAAACGCAATTCACATCTTAGAAGAAATTGCTAATCAAATTGACTGTTTTTACTTTAATAACAAAAATTTCTTACCCGCTAAAAATATTTGAATCCATTCTTATAGTGTTTTTAGAAGAAAATACTTATTAATTTCTAAACATGCCTTTAAAATCTAAATACAACCATTGTTGTCCTTACCTTACCTTTGTAGCAGCTCAAGGATTCAGATCAGTCCACGCAGTCCTATCAACCTCTTGAACTCCACAGATGCATGTCTAACCCTTTGTCTATGAAGATTCGATCTTCATCGTCGATTGTCCAGTAATGCGTGCACTCGTCGACTGAAGTTGCTGCAACGGCTTATGAAGGATGAGTTTTCATCTTCCATTAACTTAATGCTGGGGTTTCGAAGAAGAAGATGAAGAAGAATAGAAGGGCGGGTTTTCGAATTTGGGGCTTTTGTTTCTCAACAATTTTTCTCTAATTTTCTCAAGCTTTATTTGTTATTTTTCGTATTAATATTTGTTTTATTTGTTTATTTCAGCTTATAAATTAATAAAAATAAAGATAATTACTCTGTTATCATCAAATTAATTTACGTGCATCACCATCCATTATTACTAATTTTGGATATTTGTCATACAACTTTTAAAAAATGAGAATTTAAATGCAATAACCCAAAAATATTGAATTTTTTGCCATCATCTTTTTTAATGTCAAGGATTTTCCATTAAAATTGTGTAAAAATCCATCAATATAGGATAAAAATACCTTAGTACATGGAACACCTCAAACCTAAGTCGAAGTGAAACTAACACTAAATTCCGGTAATCGCACGTTTTGTGCATGCTTCCGACAAGAGGAAGAACGACGAGCACAATAATCGAGTACACATAGGGCTCTTTCAACAAAACCAAAATTGGTTGATGGAAAGATCCACTCAACCTCGGTCCGATGACCACGAAGAATATGCTTATTCAACCTGTATAGAACAAAACCTAACAGAAAATCCACAACGGGATAGTGGGTGACTTATCCGTCTCCAAGATAAACCAAGCCAAACAAAACGCAACAACAAAATAAAAGAGTCATAAATCCTTTTAAAACAAAAAAACTCGAAATAAAAATGAAATATGTCACCGAAGTTTGATAGACAACCTCGAAAAGCTTAGCAACATCGTCCCCGTTACCGAGAAACCGCGTCACAACATCATTGAAACCACACCGTAGATTCTCCGTCGCCGCCGAGGATTGTCGCTGCACCGACGCCGTCATCGAGGAATCACACAGCGACATCGTCGGCATCGTCACCGAAGACCGCCCAACTGCCATAGCTGATGAGCCACGGCACGAAACCATCGTCGACAAACCTGCAGTAAAACTGCCAAGCTCCGTTTCCGTCTCTCTATCCCCGATAACGATTCGCACCTCCTCCCCCGGGACCGAGAGACGTCTAGCCGCGACCGGAATCGTCGCCGGAATCGACCCCAGGAGAAAAAAAAGTAGATCTAGATCTGAAGAAAGAAAACCAAAAGTTTTCTTTTTCTAGGGAGAGAGAGAGAGAGAGAGAGAGAGAGAGAGAGAAAACGTTAATTTTCTTTTCTTTTTAAATACATATCTCTTAAATAAATGTCTTTTAAAATAGAAAAATTAGTCGAACTAAGCCACCTGAAACGTTGAAATTGTAATCTAGCCAATGTTTCGTCCAAATTTTCACTCTAGCAAAAAATGATGACGTGTCTTAATTATGTAAGATGTTAATTACAATAATATCCTCTACTAGAATTTGCTTACAAAACTTGTAGCCCACGTTTGATCAACCAAAATTTTCGAAGTTAATACACGTGTATATATTTAGAATTTTAAAAAAAATCTATATTTGGCAAAGTTGGTTATTGAGCGTATATTTCTTTCTAATTTTTTGTTAATCTCCGCTGCTTTGTTAATTTATGTTAATTATGGTAAATTTACATATGTGTAGGTAGAGCCAATAAATGCCCACAAGTTTGAAGTTGTCGATGGTGTTATCAATTGATATTTCTTTCATTTCCTTTAATACGTATTTAATACGGTGTTATTCACAAGTCGATCAAATTTTCAATACAAATTTTCGAAGTTAATACACGTGTATAGATTTAGAATTTTTTAAAAAATATATATATTTAACAAAGTTGGTTATTGAGCATATATTTCTTTCTAATTTTTTGTTAATCTCCGCTGCTATGTTAATTTCTGTTAATTATAGTAAATTTATATATGTTCAGGTAGAGCCGATCAATGCCCACCAGGTTGAAGTTGTCGATGGTGTTATCAATTGATATTTATTTCCTTTCCTTTAATACGCATTTAATACGGTGTTATTCACAAGCCGATCAAATTAGGGATGACAACGGGTACGGGTAAAGTCGGGTACACCTATTCCGTTACCCGTACCCGCTATAATTTTTTACCCGTTACCCGGACCCGTTTACCCGGATTTTGAGACGGGCCCGGTAACGGGGATACCCGCCAGGTAAGCGGGTTAAAAATATTAGACCCGTTACCCGTTTATCTGGTTTAAAAAAAAGGGTAGCGGGTCGGGTAGACCCGTTTACTCGTTTATAAAATAAAAATTCATCAACAATATAAAATTTAAAAACAATAACATTTAGGTGAAAAATATCAAAGTACTACAACAATATAAAGAACATTAAAATTCAAAATAAATAAATAAATAAATAATACAAAAGAAGTCTTCATTGCAAATTGATCATCTTCATTGTAAATTTGATCATCTTCATTGCAACGCTATCATTTTCATTGCAACATATAAAAATTTATTATCTTTTTAAATATTTAAAAGTTAACAGGTCGGGTCCCGGGTAACCGGGTACGGGATGACTATTCCGTTACCCGTACCCGTTAAAACCTTAACGGGTATTACCCGTTTACCCAAAAAGAACGGGTATTACCCGACCCGAATAAATCGGGTAACGGCCGGAACGCGGGTAACGGGTCAAACTGTCATCCCTAGATCAAATTTACAATACGCATTTATTTAGTTGACTTCTACAATCAATTAATATTTCTTTCCTTTCTTATTACATTAACGATGGATTAATTTCTGTTTATTTTACGCACGATAAACTTCGGCTGGCTGAAACGTTGGTTAGTATTTGGTTTCTATGATTTATGTTACATAAGGGTATTCTTGATATTTTTTAACCGTTTGTTTATGTAAATGGCTAGATTGCAAAATTTACCAAACGTTTGCTACATCCTTAAAACCATGTTTGAAATTGGTTACGTTGCTAGTTTACCCTTTAAAATATATATATATATATATATATAATAATACATATTAAACAGTGCTCGAGAGTAACTATATTAAATATTCGGCTTTAACCCATACGTGCAACGATAAAGACTTAATGACCCATACGTGCAACGATAAAGAGGTCTCTTCTGTTTTGTGTCATATACCGTTCTTCCACATCCAACATTATAATTTTTAATTTAATTCGTTAGGATAAATTGGTAGAGCCCAAGTTGTCTTATCATGATCGGGTCATTGCAGCGTACAAGGATAGAAAAATCTTACTCTCAATAAATGATAAGACAGGGAAAAAAAGCCCCTTTCGGCAAAGAATATATAACTTTTGAAAAAGCAATCCTATAATTACTTATGCTTCACGAGATACATAACACAATTTGTCAGTCTTGATAGATCACACAAAATATCTTAATTGGTTGCAGCATATTATTATATGGATATTTCGACTTTTTTAAATGACGAAATTACACCAATTATTGACTTGAAATGAAATGTTTAAGCGAAATATATACTATCAGGATTTTGTTGAGCAAAAATAATAGTATCGCTATATTGTTGAAGTGATTTATTAGAATTTTTTAAATTTATTGACGTAGACTACAACAAATGAAACCTAAAATCTAAAAAATCGCAGCTAATTTGGATTTAGCCGCGACTTTAGCAGAGAGAGAGAGAGAGAGAGAGAGAGAGAGGTCACGGCGGTGGTTGGACAAAAAAATTCGGAAAGAGTGAAGGCAATGAGATAATGAGAGAATGAGGATAATGAATCCGTTAGTCGAAGAGGATTTAAATTTTAACATACAACAAGCGGCATAAAAGAAAAATTTTAAACGGCTATGTTATTGTAGAAATCAATTTTAAGCGCCACGAAGTATTGCTTTTTTTAAAAAGGGAAAATTTGGAACAGCCGCAATCTAAAATGTCACGGCTAATTATAGCTGCGACTTGTCGCGGCTATTTCTGTCATGGATTAATCCATATTTTATTGTAGTGGTATTTTTTTTTCTTTTTTTTGAAATTTGAATTATTACGGTTGTCATTAATTATAAGAAACTCTATTGAAATTTGTAATTCTAATAGCAACTTCAATTTACTTTTTGTATATAAAGGCGTTGACGGTGGTAAGCCCCAGTCACAGTCCCTAGAATGTGGACGAGGAGCATAAAGAGGCGTTGATATTGATTACTTTTGCACACTTATATAGTTTTATATTTTTCAGACCATTATCATATAATTTGCAAATCTTATATGATGGTATTATTTCTGTATTCGAATTGTATCTCCAATAGAAATGTATATAACTGAAAATGATGATACAACTGTTTTGAGTAGCCAAAAACGCTTGCTGAAACAAATGGCCACTAGAGATACGGTTACTACTATTCTATGTGATACTTAATTTATTACCGATGTAATAACTTTGTGTTGCAGTGTATGTTGATTTCATAAAACAAGGTCTCCGATTTCGTATGTTGATTATCTTATTTGTTGGCTAACAAATGGTTAGAGAATGATTTCATCTACATTACATGTTTGTTTGTCCTTCGAATTCTAAGTTCTCTCTAATTTAAAGCTTTCTTTGCTTGATCAGTTTACGCATGGCATTGATAAACGACTAACATTTTATATCGATTTAATAATGTGACAATTAGTGACTTCTAAGCTCACTACGTGAAAAGATGGTAAAAAAAATTCGAAGGTTGTAATTGTACTGTACTTATGGAAAGTTTTTTTTTATTAATTAATTACAAGGTACACATTAATGCGCGTTTTTTTATAAACATTCACGAGACACGTGTCGAAGTGCAAACTTGCAACGTGTATCGATCTTGTGTTGCGGGCGTCGAATCTCCTATGAATTTGAATGAATCGTAATGGGTGGGTGATATCTCGTGTTGTAACGATCGTGGTGGAGACTTTCGAGAACTCGACGTGGGTGGTGTGGTTCGTCATGATCTTCATTTTCCTTAACTGAAATAGAAGATACACATGATATAATGGAATGTTCCTCTTAATAAGTGAAGAACATGAAAATTGAATTTCTCAGGCTCTTGGACAACTTTTGAGAGGGAATGTAATGTGGCATAATTTTAGTCTTTGTTTGTGAAAAGAAATATGAGAGAGAGAATAATTCTTCTTCAATTCTAGAGAGAAATGAAGTGGATCATTCATCTTTTGTGTTTTTCTAAATCAAAGTTGAGAGATGTGGAGTAACTCTAGTATTATTTTGCTGGTTTGTGTTGATGGAATTTAGAGAGAGAGAGAAGTTGTACTATTTTTCTTCTCTTAGAATTGCTGTTGGAAATATAGAGAGGGAGAGAGAAGTTATAGTGTCTTGCTTCTCCAAAAATTGTTTTTCTTTCAAAAATGTATGTAGTATTTATAGGAAATTTGACTCTTGGACTCCAAATTTCTTGGGCTCAGCATTGAGAGCCGTTTTGTAGCTCAGCCCTCGGAGAAGTTTCGTGGCTCGGCTCTCAGAGTCATTGTGTGGTTCAGCCTTCATAGCCGTTTTGTGACTCAGTCTTCGGAGCCGGGTTATGGCTCAGCCTTCAGAGCTGTTTTGGGCTCACCCTTCAGAGCCGGGTTATGACTCACCCTTCAGAGCTGTTTTGTGGCTCAGCCTTAAGAGTCATTTTGGGTTTAGCCTTCAGAGCCGTTTAGGGCTAAACCTTCAAAACCGTTTTGTGGCTCAGCTTTAAGAGTCGTTTTGGGCTCAGCTTTTATAGCCATTTTCTTGTAGGTTTTTTTTATTATTAAGAGTGTCGCTTTTCACTTGTGAAAAATAACGGCATAACAGTACATATCTTTTTATGTTAACTTTATCAATCCATCCCCATTCATTACAAGCAAAGATGGAAGTGCCGTGTGAAATTTCAAATATTATTGTGGCCAAAATTTTCTAAGCCAAAACATGGTATAATATATTATTTTCCTTTAATTTCCATCATCACGTGGCTACCTTATCTGAAATACCTGTATAAATGTGTGGATTTATGTATACGGGAAAGAGATATTGCACCAAATTTATTTACAAATCAGCCAATGATAATTCTATTTTAATTTTACTGATTTACATATTAAATATTGCTCGCACTTCTCTAATAATTTTGTAAGACAACATAACATCGGATAGTCTGAGAATTGATATACCATTAATGGATGATTAATTAGCCGCTATCATGGTTTTTTTTTTTTGAAAACTACATAGTTATATACTTAACGAATGGTCCAAAAATCATTACCAAACTGATCTCAAACACAAACTGGTAATAAGTTTGAAAGAAGCACTATCTGAGCAATAGTTTACATAAAAACATATAAACAATAACCTAATGATTTTTATGCTCTACCATATATGTGTAACATTAAGAAGATATTTATACATACATTAAGAAGATATTTATACATATATGTGTAACATTAAAAAGATATTTATATAGTGTCAATTTAACTCTCTCTCTCTCTCTCTCTCTCTCTCTCTCTCTCTCTCTCTCTCTCTCTCTCTCTCTCAACATAATCACTACAACTAAACATACACTCAGCCACGACCAAAAATAGCCGCGCCAAGTCACAGCTAAATAACAACGACATTTTAGGCTTTAACCGCGACTAGTCGCCACTTGGGAAGAAATCGGTGAAAAGCGTCGGCTCCAAGTGGCTTCGTAAGAATGTTGGCTAACTGATCAAAGGAACGTACATAACATGGAGATATAAGACCGATTCTAATTTTTTCGCGAACAAAATGACAATTTATTTCAATATGCTTAGTGCGTTCATGAAAAACTGATTTTTTAGCAATATGAATAGCTGCTTGATTATCACATTGGACAAAGATAGGATGAGGATGTGGAAGACCAAGGCCTTTGGGAAGAGAATGTAACCACTATAGCTCGGCGGTAAGAGCCGCGATAGCACGACTATAGATGAACGAGAGGCTATCGCCTGTTTCTTGGTTTTCCACGAAACTGGACTAGATCCTAGCATTGTAAAAATATATCGTTGAAGAACGCCTAGTAACTAGACAACATGCCTAGTCCGAGTCAGAATAACCGCTTAAGGAAATAGAACTGGAAGCGAAACGGAGTAGACCTTTTCCAACTGACCTTTTTAGATAATGGAGAACACAGTCGACAACGTCAAGATGAGTGGAACATGGAGTTTGCACGAACTAGCTAAGAGTGTTGACATCATACTGAATATCCGGTTTCGTTACAATAATAAGAGACGACCGACGAGGCGGCAATAAATTGATGGGTCAGATAATGGCTCACCATTATTAGGTAACAAGTGAAGGCATTGTTCCATAGGAAATGATGATGGTCGAGAGCCTAATATGCATGAATCACGTAAAATATCAAGAGTATATTTGCATTGACAGAGAAATATTCCTTGCTTGGAATGAGAAACCTCAGTATCAAGAAAATAACGAAGCAGACCAATGTTTTTAAGCAATAAACATTGCAAAAAGAAAGCCTTGAGATCAGAAATAACGGCTTCATTATTACCAGTTATAATAATGTGATCAACATAAACAAGAAATTAATAAAATGGAATACGATGAAATACAGTTGAATACGATGGAATAAGATTGAATAAAATGAAATAAGATGAAATACGATAGATTAATGCTATGGATTAAGATGATGAAATGAAAAAGTTAGTTTAAATTACTTTATGCATATTTTTAATAGAATTAGGTCAAAAGTCCATATATATATTTTTTTCAAAATAAGAGGTCTATTATTGATATGTTTACTTATTAGATCTACTTTAAGAAATCTCTCTCTCTCTCTCTCTCTCTCTATATATATATATATATATGTTTGATATAATATATATCTACTATTAATTAATTAAAATCGAAACCAAACCGATTAACCGAAATTTAGTTTTAGATTATGTTGGACCGTTTCATTTATGCGTTATTCGTCCATGAAAAGTAAAGAAGGGGCATAGAGACAAAAAATAAAAAAAATGGCCCAAAATCAATATATTGAAATAGGAAATAAGAGAAAAAAATTAAGCGAAAATTGGGTTCAAATTTTATCGATAATATGCAAGGTCTTGTTTATAATTATAGTCAAATGAGAGTCTTTTTCAATCTTTTTTTTTTATGAACTTGTTGAAAATGGAGTTTAATGGGACTTAAACTTTAAAATTAACTTACTAAAATTTACATTGAAGAAGTAAACAATTCAATTGGATTCACTTGGATTTTTGGTACCAATAAAATCGAGTGCTAACGCACATTTCGTACTTGGATTAACCTATCAACATAATTTGCTTTGCTATCGAACATTTATTATGGATTTCTATTTTTTTCAAAAAATTTCGACATATTTTTATGAGAATAAATCCTACTAGTTCTAGTCCTGAGGCTTCTGCGCTTGAAAAAAAAAAAACTTTGGTCGTATTGCTCAAATAATTGGTCCAGTATTGGATGTAGCTTTTTCACCGGGCAAGATGCCTAATATTTACAATGCTCTAGTAGTTAAGGGTCGAGATAACCTTGATCAACAAATTAATGTAACTTGTGAAGTACAACAATTATTAAGAACTGCAAATTATGTTTTGGTCCAAAATTTTGGCAAAATTTGAGTTTCACCCCTACCCTAAATAGTCTAGATTTTGTTCAAATTTTACCGAAGCAAAATTATTCTACGAGGAGAAGGTTTTTTTTTTTTTAATTTAAAATTTTTAATTTGTGTTTGCTATCTAATTAACACGATGACTAATATATTAAAAAAAAAAAAACAAATCTCGAACTACAATCTCAGAAGTCTTTCCCGGGAAGGGCCCACGTAAGCTACATATCCCTATAATCCATAAATTATATGGATGTATGTAGACATGAGAATGTACAAACGGTTCTTCTCTTTATTCACAAAAGAGGATAATTAGAACTCCTTTATCATAGAATAATGACAGGTTTAGGGCTCTGACACGTATACAGCCAGGTAATCCAATCATGAAAAGGGAAAGAAAAAATAAGTGGGATTCTTGGACTTTTTAATGCAAATCTCAAAAACTACCTACATGTCGAATATAATTTCATAATACTGATTCATAATTACATTTAAATTATATTCCAACGACTAGAAGGTGCAATGATAGAAATGACTTACAAAACCGAGGAATATTGAGGAAACCCAAAGTTTATTGAAAACACCTAATCTAATCAATTATCATATGAAAAATATCAAGAATATCTTTCGTGTTTAATCGAAATACGAGATTTATCTCTTCGATTTCTACAAATATCATACATAGTCATTCAGTTTAATATAAATGACATATACATCTCCTAAAAAAGTTATATAACAAATATCATCATTTTTTTCTCTTTTTTTATTTTTTACAAAAAAAAAATAATTTGAACTCCCCAAAATACCCTTAATAGAATAAATATTTATTTTCTATTTCATTAAAAAATAAAAATCTCTCCTTATAAAAAAAATCCTTAACTTTTTATAAAGAAATTTTTTAATTTAATTTTTTTTGTATATAGAATAGAAAATAAAAAATTATTTCATTAAGGGTATTTTGGGGAGTTTCAATTTTTTTTTTTTTTGTGAAAAATAAACGAAAAGGATGGTTTGTACTATAACATTTTTTAGGGGAGGTATATATCATTTAAATTAAAATAAAGGAATATGTCTGAAATTTCTAGAAATCGAAGGGATAAATTTTGCATTTCGATTAAACATAGGAGATATTGTTGATATTTTCCCATTATCATACTTAGGTCCGTTGGAAGACGCATTCGCCACCATAGACAATCAAATTGGACAATCACTTATCTAGGGAGAGCAATTTCGTATTCGTGTTGTAACAGTGTCATGTTAATCGTATTTTTAAAAATAATTGATAAAACCAAATCCGATCATTTATCAATTATGTTTAGAGTCTAGATCCAAATCCGACCGTTTTTTTACAAACTCATATTCGTTTAAATTAAACCATTTAATAGTCGTGTTGAATGATTTATTTAATCTTGTTTAGAAATTCGGATTCAATTCATTGTGGTTATATTATCAAAAACATAATAATCGTAAAAAAAAAAACAGTCTAAGCAAAATAAAATATCTTAAACATAGTTGTAATAGAAAAATAAGAATAAAAAAATACAATCATCCATCACAAAAATAAATAAAAGAAGACGTATGATTAATTTTAGCTAATACGAATACTTAGAGATTACGAGTGTAATAGGAGCATCCGTCGATGATGCTGCGAATCGAGGACAGTGGCGATGAAAATCGTAATTGACGGCACTGAAAATCGATTAATATATTAATGATAAAACTAAATTACAATCTTTGTATATAGCTAGTGATGTCAAAATTAATTTAGGCTTGATAAAATTACCACATGATTCAACGTTATTCCTTGTAAATCTTGATTGTTTTTATATAATCTAATGACACAATTATTGATATAATAGTGATTGAAAAGTAATTCAATAAATTGTTATACATGAATTCAAACGTTCTTCCTCGTGAAGTCAATTAGTATCGAATATATGTTATTCTAAGTGAATTGATATTAATTTATTAATTTCTAGCTTATTTTTTATTTCATCCATAACAAAATTGAAACTATTAATTATTCCACGTGAATATAAATCTCAAGTAGTCAACTATATAATTATTTATTATATTTATAGTAACAATGTTCTATCTTATTTTCGCACTTATAATTTTACATCACATTTATATAGTTATATTTGTATTTATATATGCGCGCGCGTGTGTATATATATATATATATATATATATATATATATATATTTTATATGACTTTCCTTGGAATAATGTTATTGATCTACTGTTTAGAGTAGGAATGAGACTTTTGTCCCAGCTAAAGTAGCGGGAGAAGCTTGTCTCACCTTTGGAAATAAATATTTGATTTCAGATATAGCTTATTCCATTTTCGGCTTTGTAGAAATCTTACTCCGGTTTCTGAATGAGAACGACGATGGACATTTAGAATGTTTGTGCCATCAAAATTTATTTCAAATGCATCCATGGAACCATGAAATCGAGCAAGTAACATTCGAAGGGATTATTTTAAACATTTTGCATGACAACATTCAATTCGAAGGGATTGCATGACAGAAAAGGATAGTTGGGCAAGCCTCCGATAACAGGCGAAAATTGCCGTGCAAGCCAAATCTGTAAAAAAAAAAAGTTAGGAAAACTATATTGCACATTGTTTGAAGTGATTTTCTCAACAATATGTTGACGACTTAGTGTCTCATCACAAATCAAATGGCACTAATGAAGACAGCTTTTGGTTTAGTAAATTGACAGAGTTTTTAAGTTCATGAATGGGCATAGCAAAAAAAAAATTGATGCGGAGGCTGAATCATGATTTGTTTGATGTGGACACTACAAATTTAGGCGACATTGGTAAATGGCATATATTAATATCGTCGTACTGAAAGCCATAGACAACGGAGCACCAGTCTTAGCAAGAGTAGTACCACTCAAAGATTGAAGCACCATTATTGATACCGTATCGAAACTCATTTTTTGCTAGTATGCCGAGAGATACCAATAATTTACCGAGATATCCAATAAAGAAATGTGTAAACTGTACCGATAAAATTACCATTATTGATGTGGTAAATTAACAAATACCGAATTTATCGAGAGTCATCCAGTAAACACATAATTATTAAAATTATAAAATAAAGTGTTTTCATACATAGGATATAAATTTAAATAGTTCACAATATCTTTATTACAATACATCACGTTTTGCAATTCAGCACACTCATTTGAATAATCAACCCTCTATAATTCTATTAACGTTCATGATCATGGGGGTTAAAATTTCAAATTTTTAAAAATCAACACACAATCATTGGCTGAATTTTTTTTTTTTTTTTTTAAATTGACATAGTTTTCGGGGTTTCGATAACCGATTCGGTTTTTTATTGGTAACCGATGGTTTTTCGATATCTAACGGCTTTGTTCATACCATTATGGGTAAGTGCCAAAACACCACTACACTCTTCCACTCTTACAAAGTAAGAGCGTACAAAGTAAGAGAGCACTACGTGTGATTTTCTGAACATGTATCTATGTACACACATTGTGACCTCTCTCTCTCTCTCTCTCTCTCTCGACCAATGAGTTGTTTTCTCGATGCTCTGTCTATTGTCTACTAATTAATATTTAAATGTCAAATTAGACCAAAGTTATTATGATAGAGAATATTAACTTGTTTGCTCGATTACCCAGTCTACTGTCTACTAATTAATAAATGCGAATGATAACTTAATATCAACTTGGAAAATATCACAATTATCATACCTCACCACAAACTATTATTGTATTTTGAGGAGAAAAAAAAAAGGCGAAAAAATTGATTGAATCCGTTTTTTTTAAACCTATATGTCATTCCAAAACGTGGTAGAGTTTGTGTATAATTTTTGGGTTTGTATTTTAAAATTTGTGACATCTTAAAACTCTTCCAAGCTTAGCAGAGTTTGTCTGTGGTTTTTGGGTCGAGAAATATTTGATCCTTGATGGTTTCTCAATCCAAAAATCACAGTCAAACTCTGCCAAGCTTTGGAATGACTTGTCTGCCACCAGATAAGTCCGACGACCATATTTTAATGGAGGAAATTTGAGACTCCAACCCCTCACAAAGGTTGAAATGAAATGAAATGAAATGAAATGAAATGAAATGAAAAGTGTTCAATAAAAGAGCAAATAGAATATAATTTCATTGACACTAAATTAATTAAATTAGTAATCTTGATAATAAACTTAAAAAGACGTAATAGAGATAAATTCTTGAATTTTTTAATTTATAGAAATTCTTGAATTATATATTTGAAGAAGCGATATATTGTCATTTAGTCTATTTTTTTCCGGATAAAAAATGAAAAAGGAAAAATAGAAAGTATAGATTTTTTTTTTTTTAACCCAATAGAAAGTATAGATTGCTCCTTCTCAAATATCTCTTTTAACGTCTCATCCCATGCTTAGCTTTTTTTCTTTCTTCCCTTTTCTCGCTTTCAATTATTTCTCCTTTCTATAAGAAAACATCCTTCTCTCTTCCATCCATGGAAGAGAACGCTGACTCTTCTACAAAACCCATAGAACTTTGAATGAAACTCATAAATCGCTCCATCGATCATATCAGAGAAACACTTAAACGACGCGATATGATAATGAGCCTTTGCGACAAAACCACGTCGGTTTCTTCAAACCCGCTCTTCTCAACGATCGTCACTCTCTACGCCCTCATATTCCTGTATTTTCCGACCCACTTCACCGCCATAGTCTTCTCTCCGGTCCTCGTACTCACCGCCGCTCTCTTGCTCTCTCTCCTCCGCCTCGGCGCCGCCCAGTCACAGAAACGACGAAACGACACCGAAACCACCAGCTCAAACGACAGGGAAAGCACTGTCGTTCAGGCGGAGGAGGACCACGACCACGACCGCGATGACTGGTCCGAGTCGGACTCGGATCCTGAGCCGGGTCTCGAACCGAGTCCGGTCTTCGAGGTCTCGTTCGTCCAGTGGAATCTGAGAGCGCCTTTGGAGATCATTTACGAAGAAGACGAAGAAAACGACAGCAAAGAAGGTGTCGTTTGTAAATATTCCGAGTCGGAGTCCGATATCTCGTCGGACGGCGATATCTCGGGGACGGGATTTTGGGGGTCGCCCGAGAAATTGAGGTTCAGGTGGGAAGAGGAGGACAGAGACGATGACGGGCTTATCGAGATCGCGTTGGATGGGAATAATTGCAAAGGGAAGAGAGTGTTGGATTTTCACGTTGACGAAGATAATCTTATCGAGATTGACATTTCCTCTCAGCAGGTTTGTTTTAATGTAATTAATTAATTAACTAGTGCTTATCAAATCTATAAAGGTCGCTTTGGTCGTTTTAGATTTAGAAAGAAAAGAAAGCGTATTTTATTGCTTTTTTAATCTATAATTAGAAAGGGAGAAAAAACAATTACATAGGGATCTTTTTTTCTTTTGCTGGTTTTACCTTTTTAGTGTAATACTTTTTTTTTAATACTGTAATAACTATCAAACTGATGCTCTGATCATGCCAAAAAAAAAAAAAAAAAATGTATGTGAAGAATTTGGCATCAGATTCAGACCCAAAAGACTTTGTATGTTTTGTGAAAAATGACTAATCGACCCTATATTCACTGTGTGTTTTGAGATATGTATCAATTATTTTCAACAAATTCTTGTCTTATAAGTATGATCAATGATTAAAATAATGATACCCCTAGTGATATCGGTACTCTAATTTTACGGAGATACTGATTATCGACAAATCGATAAGTATACATGTTAATACCGATATTAATATCATTTATTAGAAATTCTAATTTAGAATTCATTGAGATACCGGTAATAGACAAATATTATATGATTAATGTTTATCATATTCAAATAATATCTATTTATCAAGATCCAAATAGAAATGAAAAAAAAATGCTTACGACTTATGTGAATTGCATAATTTCTTGTTGGACTAAAATTTTGGCAAAGCTCGGTCTAAGATTACTTGGAAATATATATTTATTATGTTTTTTTTTTATATATAAACTGAAGATGATCACTTTGGCTTTTAGCTTTAACGCTTGCATATTTTCTCATTGGACTACAAATTTTGCAAAGATAGGACTAACTGACTAAGGCTACTTGAATATATATATATTATTTTATAGGGAAAATAAAAAAAATTCAATTTCGCTTTAAGCTATAATGCCAAGAAAAATCAAGTACGTGCACATGTGAAAAAAAAAAATCAATTCTTTCTTAAATGTTTTATATCATTGTTAACTGTAAAGCTATCCTAAAATGTAATTTACTTATCCTGAACATTTTTAATATCATTGTCTTACTAATTTATATTTCATAATTTTTTTATATTAATTTTAAATCTAATGGACATTTAGATTAGAAAAAAAAAAAAAAAGCAGCAATTCTTTTACTTGATTACAGTTCTGGCCCCAAGGAGCCACACTGGCTCAGTGTGGGCTTATACCCACGTTTAGCTTTTCTTTTCTATATATATATATATATATATATATATTTTAGTTTCTTCCAGATATTAATTCATTCGCCAAGTTTAAAAGTACATTTTTAAAACATAAAAGTAATAGTATATGAGTTGTTTGGTTTTACAATTTGCCTACGTTTATTCATCTATTGTATTCAGATTTATTTTCGTCCTTTAGTTTAGAGTATTATTCTTTTTTAGTAAGAGGTCCGCAGAAAATGACGGAACATAATTTACACGATCATCGTGTCACGATGACGATAAATGTATATAGGAAATTCAACATCTTTTGTACCATATAAGGGTCCCCTTTGATTATCAATGTTTGCATTTGTGCTTTGTCTTTCACTGAAAACAGCAGGGGAAAAAAAAAATCTAGTCGGGTATGGAATGGTCTTCATATTTATTTTTTTTTATATGAATTTGCTTCTATGTGGTAATTACCAACTGGTTATAAAGACTATTGTTATCAAGTTGTACTGCCATGTCGGTGTGCCAGCTGGCAAAGGCATGTCTAAAGGAGGGCGTTGGGTCGGAATAGACCGACCCGAAATTTTGGTTCATAATTGGACCGAAAATTTTCGGTTTGACTCGCGTCGGAATTCTGACCAACTAGAAAGGAATATTTTTGTTCAGGTTGATTTCGACATTGTTCACCTAATTAAAAAATATTTTTTTAAAACCTAAAATATAGTCTATTTTTTAAAATAAATAAAAAAAAATTCTAGTATTATTTATGAATAATATCAAAAACAATATTGGAATTTTAGTTCCGTAAACAATACCAGATTAAAATTCTAGTACCGTGAAAAATGACGTGAACAAATTTTTGATTTTGTTCCATTTCAGCTTTCCTTGGTTTAATTATGACAAGGAAGGTTATTATTTACGTATGATTAAATTTACAAAAAAATTAGAAAAATAGCCAATTTAAATGTTTGATATTGCTAAATAGTCAATGTTTGATAAATATTAGGTAAATAACCATAAATGATGATGTGGTTTAATATAACAATGGCTATTTACTTAATATTTACGTTTGTAAATATATAAAATTGGTTATTTACCTAATATTTACAAAACCTTGGCTATTTAGCAATTCCCAACGTTTAAGTTGACTATTTTGCTAAATTACCCTTAAATGTGTAAAAATTATTCTTTTGTCTAGATTTTCAATCTGTTTTTTTTCCTGGGATTTTATGTAGATCCTCTCATCTGAACACCAATTTTTTTTTCATCACATCATTTTCATTATATGCATTCATTGCATTACTTCAACAAGAGCGAGAAAATTATTTCAAGTTTTTTTTTTCAATTTTTTTTTAACATTGTATGCATACTGCATGGTACTCTGATGAGCCCAGCCATGAGGCATGACTCGATAAAAGTTTGACCATATATGGTTCGTCATATATAACTAGTCAAGCATGAACTAAAATTTGATTTATTTGATCGAGTTTTCGGCTCTCAGATACCAAGTCCAAATTAGGTCGTTGCCGTGATCATTCAAGAATTCGAGAGCATGCTCGCGTTAGAAGCTTGTAACTTAACTCTTTTACGAGTTTATGAAGCTGTTCATTTAAAATTTGGAAAATGACCATGAATACTATTAATCGTACTTCACTTACCGAAATTTTGAAGAATTGTTTTTTAATTTTTTTTTATTTTAGTCAATTACTTCAACACCTCTATTTCTTCACTCTCTAACTTTTTCTCCCACTCTCTGATTTGTTTCATACGCACACAAAAATGGTTATCGATGCGAGTACTTCCGGCCACACACCACACTCATATTGGGTATAATGCAAAATAAAGATAATTTGACTTGAATAATTGGCTTATTTGTGCAAGTTATTTTAGTATGATCACTCATCAAAACCGACGGTTCTAATATATGCATCTTATGACATGTACAAATTCGGTCATTATTTGCAAAATTTGAAGCTTAAATGAATGAAAATTTGATGTTGAAAGTGTGTCGAAAAAGATACCATAAAATTGTGAAGCGAAATAGGTGTATTGTGAAGGAAAAAAATATTAAAAAGTCTCACGTGAAATAAATATGTGGATTCTGTAGTGCATATATAGACTTGCGTTGAATAAGATTTTGGGATCTCAAAGGTTACCCAATTTCGTACATGCATTTGTCGAAAGGGATGACTTAAAGCACGTTAAAAATCAAACACACATAAGGCCACAATAGTTGATGGATAGGTCCAAACAATCTGATAGTCTTCTTCCACTTTCGAAACGCTATCGAAAGCATTCCTTCCATACCGTTACTCACAGAAGCGGTATTTCCGCTTGACTAAATAATGCATCGGAGTTGGAATTTCCAATAGCTTCCAGGTTCGATGCCCAAGATTATATGAGATAGTGACTAGATTGCTACGAAGGTCAAACAAACTCTTTTCAGATCTCATCTTTTCTATTTTCTTGTTTATAAGTTTATTTTCTTTTTTATTTTACTATCATTTATCTTTGTTGATTAGTACAATTAGATGCGTAGAAGATAGTCATGAATAAAGCAAAATTTCCATGATCAGAGCCTTGAGTAATTTTCAGATTTTTCTTACAATTTTTATCTTGTCTTTATCATTGGATGGTTGATATAAAATCTAATACGTTTAATGAGTCAAATATGGAGTTTACATGGATAGTTTAGCCATATAAGAAATAAATAGATAAAATATCAACAAAAACTAATGAATTGTAAATATAAAGGAGGATTGTGATATTTAATTAAAAATGAGAACGGTAGTTATTTGGCAATTCACAAACATATACTTAAGAAAATAGTTAACATTTTGTTTATTTTGAAAAGTAGCCATTTCTAAAAATAACAGAGTGAAAATATTCAAAATATCCTTTCCTATTTTAACAATATTGCAATACCACAAAAGTGGTCTATACCACATTTCATGATTTTCGAATTAAAATCCAACGATATATAAAACAACTGTCATAACCCATGTTTGACCAATTCAAATTAAAAATTGAATATCTAATAATAATAAAAAAAGAATAACCAACATTAATTAATGAATATCGTATCTCGTGAAATACACAAGCTAAATATCGAAGACGTGATTTATTTTTGTGAATGTGCACAAAAAATAAACGAGAACAATATAAGGTTATGTTCTCAAAAAAAAAAAAAAAAAAACAATATAAGGTTATGTGTAATTTTTTATGTTAAAACAAACACATTACTCAATTGCCTTAAAATTAACCAACACAATATCCAACCTTTTTTTTTTACCAAATAAGATTAAAATCAGCTATTTTCTAAAATGCTAAGAAATTAACAAAAAAATTCAATAATAAAAAAAAGCATAGAATAATTACCAGGAAAGTCAACGTAATTAAAGATGTATTCTAAACTGCTCGATGATATATTCGAAATAAAGAATAAACTCCGATTGTCTATACAAAATCATCCGGATAAGAGCAATGAGAGAGGGAAACGATAGGTGGGTTTGGACGAGAATAGAGCTCTAAACACATCTTTAGTGAATGCTCAGGATTTACCACCTGAGGTAGTTGCGAGAGGTGTTTAATGAGAGTTTTCCTTGCATGCGTTTATTGAGTGACGCATATTTGACTTTTCGGCCTCAAAAATTCTTAATCAACTTCTTATGGAATATTCTCATAAGATACTACAGCTTCAAAACTCAAAGTGAAACGTGCTCATATTATATAATTTTGTTAAAAGCAAGGATCGAAATACCGTTATCGTTACCGTTACCGTTCCGAGCTTCAGAATTTACTGGTAACCTCTGGTATCGTAAATGAATACCGAGGAAAGTAGGAAAAAAAAAAAGAAACCGGTACCGTTGAACTTACCGTTACAGTAGAGGAATACAATGAAATACCGTATTTACCGAGGGGAATTCAGAAAAGAAATATACAGAAAACATACAAAGTACGTAGGATAAAATTCATAAAATTAAAAATAGTGTACAATGTTTCAACACAATACCAAATTACAAACACAACAAAAAGTAAGTTCAATAGTGCAAACCAAAATGATAAAGTTCAACACAATCCACCAAATACTATAGTTCAACAAATTCAACATAGAAAAAATATAAATGACTACTCAAAGCGACCGTATGCAGCGGTCATACAGTAATCATACCAACTCATGTAATGTGCACATGCACGAAAGTACATGTTCAAGTGATAGTCGTACTCATACTGAGATGAAGCAACAAACATGGAGTGGAGGGGATAACCTAGAACTGGTCGTACCGTTTCGGGAGCTTGACTTGATGCATAGTACTCCTGGTTGTAGCTGGAAGATCCGTCATCATAAGAGGACTACGTGCCTTGAGGACCAATTGATACCGATCCGAAGTTGTAGGACAAGTCATCAACGTCATTGCTAGACGTAAATGACATGGCATCATTCATACCTCCGCCCTGACCTCAGCGCCCGTATCCTGAATAAAAAAAGGTAGGGTGATGAAGACGATCATAATCTTCTTCCGATGGTGCGTATCCAACTTGAACACCGCCGACATCACCAAATGAACCTCCAGCACTAAAGGAACCTCCACCCCGATATGAACCTCCACCACCTCCCCCTGATCCATCTTCATCTCTATCTCCTCCGCTTGATCTACGACTTGAACCTCCGCCATCTGAATCCGAACTGTCTCCGGATCCGCGTTAAGGTTGGACGTCCTCGTTCAGCACTTGCTCCGGATCAACTCCATGCTCTCGAGCCACTTCAGCTATTGTCGGATCCGGGTTTTGGTTGACGTCGTCCATGTGAACTTCGTCAATCCAGCAGAGCATTTCGTCTTCTCCCTCATTGTCATTCCCCGACATTCTTGTAAGATGTAACCTACAAATTAACAAATCACCTTTAGTAAATTAAATTAAACTAACATTCATGAATCGTATTCACAAGATCTAACATATTCCTGGATCTAAATGAAAATTTAGAATAATTCATAACAAAGTTCAACATAACCATAATCATCACTAACTAATCAAATAATTACAAAATAATTCGGATTAATTACAATAAAATTATAAACATGAACACAAACTCTAAAATTAAAAACAATTCATAACAATTTGGTCATAAATCATTAAACAAGTTCAACATAACTTTAATCATCACTAACTAATCAAAAAATTACAAAATAATTCGGATTAATTCTAATAAAACTATAAACATGAACACAAACTCTAACATTAAAAACAATTCATAACAATTTGATCATAAATCAATAAACAAGTTCAACATAACCTTAATCATCACTAACTAATAAAAAAATTACAAAATAATTTGGATTAATTACAAAAAAAATTTAAACATGAACACAAACTCTAAAATTAAAAACAATTCATAAGAATTTCATCATAAATCAAAAAACAAGTTCAACATAACCTTAATCATCACTAACTAATCAAAAAATTACAACATAATTCGGATTAATTACAAAAAAATTAGAAGCATGAACACAAACTCTAAATAAACACCACATTCATGTTCACAACTATCAATTTATACTTAATCTTCAAGAATTATCAAGAAATTTCAAAAATTAAACTCAAAATCATCAAAAAACCTAAAGTGGTCGGGAAGCTCACCGGGAAAGGAGTAAACCGGCGGGATCTGGGAAGAATTCACCTTCGTCGCGTCGGGAAGCTGGCGACACGGCGGGATCCGGGCGGGATCTGGGCAACTCCTCACTAGGTCGCGGCGGAATTTTGGAGAGAACAAACCAACGCAAATGATGTTTTTTTAGGAGAACCCGGGTTTTTATACCCGATTTTTTTGTTTTTTTTTTTAAACTGAACTGGACCGGGAAGTGGGAACCGGGTTCCTCACTGGTTCCCGGTCCGGTTTTCCCGGAATCACCGGAAAATTCCGATTTTAAAGATTCCGGTGCCGGGGAGTTCAAAAAAGGGGATCCCGACCGGTTCCTGTCCGGTTCCCCCGGGATTTCAATCCATGGTTAAAAGTTAAAACCATTCCATTTCCACCAACATATTCTATTACTCCCATCACGATATAATAATGAGATAATGGCAGATGTGAACCTGGTTGGAAAAAAAAATTATGCTTTGACCGAACTGAAATTCAGGTCAAACTAAAATAGACCATTTTATTTTGATTATTTTCGACATTATTTATGTAACAGAAAAATTATAAACTTAAATATACTCTTCTCCTTTCCAATAAAAAAAAATATTAGTACCGGAATGGTACAAAAAATTTTGATGTGGTGAAACCGTGAAACTATCAAATTAGAATTTTTTATTCTGTGAACAATGATGAATAAAATTTTCGATTTGTTCTATTCTATATTGCATTTAATGTTTGTTTTAGGTTTATATAATATTTTTTTTCACGTCTCTCCACATTAGTTGATCGTGTTCCTGTATTAGTTATAAAGGTTATGTCAAGGATTTAATAATATTGTACTTCATACATTCGTGTGTACTATTATTCATTGAATATGCTCAATTGTATTGATCACTTGATTAAAATCAATTATGTTATTGTACTGATGATATCTTCAAAACTAATGATCAGGTTATCTCCTTCCATATAATAAAATCTCCATTGTCATAGAAAAAGTAAATATAAATAAAGTTTGATCAACTTCTAAATATAGTGTTTTAGTAAAATATTGAAAATACGATTCAGTGTATAAGAACTTATTATTTAAATCCCACAAAAAAATTTCTTTATCTTTTTTGAAAGTTTGGTTCATATCAAAATACTGGTGTTTTTAGTTGTAAAACGTAGCAAATAAATTTATTTTAATACTTCTTCAAGAATTTTTTTATTTATTTATTTTAGTACGACAAGTTGAATAAAAACATACAGTTATATATACATCATACCATTCTTATTTTTTGTCCATCTTAAAAATAAATTATACAATTTTCCGAAAAAGTTCTAAACAATGAAAATGTGACTTTTTTAAAAGAAAAATTACGAAAATAGCATATTTAGGATGTAATATTTCCAAAATAGTGTCCTATTTTAATCTTTTTTAACATAACATTTAACAGTTATTTTTTCTTATATACGAAACTGTAAACAATAAATAAAATTAAACGCAGTAAAAAAAAAATTAAAAATAAAAACTAAAAGCATGAATAAAAATTAAAAAATGATTGCTTAATACTTTAAAAATATTATACGCAGTAAATATAAAGATGTTATATACTCTTGTAATAAAGTATAAAAACTATTATCAGAAACGATTGCCATATTTTTAAAATATAAAATCTGACTCTTAAAAGGAGAAGAGCAGCCAAAATTCTTGATACGAGTCGCTGACCTCGCTCTCCGCGACAGGACCTGGGACACGGAACGTCTTAACGCCTGGTTTGGCCCGGAGGATAGGGCTGCCATTCGGAGAATCCCGGGAATCACAGCTTTTACTCTGGATGCTCTTCGTTGGCATCACAATCGAAACGGGGAATACTCTGCCAAGAGTGGCTATTGGGTTGCCTCGGAGGCATGCGACGTGGCGGAACCCTCAGCCCCAGAACCTACCCGACGCTGGTGGTCTGCCATCTGGAGACTACACCTTCCCCCTAAGGTTCGTTTCTTTCTCTGGAAAGTTTGCAGAGGCTGGCTCCCCACTACGGCACGCTTTCTCACCGGGGTATGGAAGTTGACCCGAGATGCCCTCGTTGCGGGAAAGAGCGCGAATCCGTCTTCCACGCCCTCTGGTCTTGTAGGGAGAGCAAACAAGCCTGGAAAATTCTTGGTTGGTGGCGGCTGATCAAGGATGGGTACCAAGGTGATATGGTGGACTTTCTCACTTGGATTCAAGATTCCTTTAGCTCGAGTGAATTTGAGGCTTTCGTGATAATCATGTGGAGCTCGTGGAATCACCGAAACGCTGGGATCCACAGCAACACTACACGACCCGTTGCGGACCGAATCAACCTCACACTGCAGCTACTGGAAGACTTCCGGGCGTCTCTTTCCTCCAAGGCGAGCGGCACAGCTACCACGATATCTAAACCCACTCGCTGGTCTCCTCCTCCACCTGGGACCACTGCTATCAATACCGATGCCGCTTTCTCCAATGGAAACAGCTGCGGGTTTGGAGGCGTTCTTCGCAGCAGTACGGGCCACGTCAAATGCTGCTTCTTCGCTCAAGGTAGCGGCGAGATCGAACCTCTCATTGCAGAGGCGCTTGCTATTAAGCGGGGACTGCGCACAGCCATTGATCTTGGACTAAAAGATATTGAAGTCCAAACCGATTGTCTCACCATCCCGACTCTTCTTGCGGGAGCCCCCCTTCCCATCACCGAATGCGGAGCGGTCCTTGAGGACATCAAGCTTCAACTCCCCCTTTTTGATTCTGCTACGATTATTCATACGCCCAGAAAATGTAATACTGTAATTCATCTCCTTGCTAAAATGGCTTTGAATTTCCACGCACTAGCCATCTGGTATGACTACGCTCCTCCCGGTCTGTGGGAGAGCATTTTGGCAGATTTGCCCAATTAATGACTAGTCCAAGTGACTTTTCCTCAAAAAAAAAAAAAAAAAAAGTTGTATCATACAACTTCCTTGAAAAAAAAAAAGTTGTATCATGCAACGAGTGACCATCTTCCAGAAGATTCAGCCAGAAAATTACAGGTCATAGTAGAATAACGTGCATTTTTATACTTCTCTACCTATTCTCCAAAAATTCAGGGCAAAGATTGCCTCTTTTTTCTTGAAAATCGAGTGGAGTCTCATGGGTTCCTTCAAAAGTGCTTATATACTTTTTTAATGGCTCAAAATAAATACAGCTGTGATTTTGGGTCAAAGCATGTGATATATTTGTGACGTCAAATGTGTTTTCCGGTTTGGCAATTGGCATTAGGGGTGAAACTGGATCGGTTCGGTTCGGTTTTTGACAGTTTTAGTATCCGAATCCGAATTTTCGGTTTTTAAAAACTCGGTCCAGTATCCGGTCCAATTTAGTCTAAAACCGAAATTCGGTTATCCGAATATTCGGTTATCCGGTTTCTTAAATCCAGTATCCAGTCCAGTATCCAATTTTTAAAATTCGGTTATCCAGTTTGTAAAATTTCAGATCCAGTTTAATATCCAGTTTTATAAAATGGATATCCAGTTTCTAAAATCCAAATCCGGTTTGTAAAAATTCAAAAAACGAGTACAAACGACTCTTATAAAGCTCCAAAATGACAATACATAATCTAAAACTGAGTAAAAAAATAAAATTCAAAAGGACACTCGTCTCCAACTACCTGCACATGTAAATATCATAATATAAAATTAAAATTACTACCCTAATGATCATAATAAACCATACAACAATTGAATTTGTGTGTTACCTTTATAGATCACATAATCAAGTTATAGTAGCAGTATGAGTTGATATATGAGAAGTTTGTTCTTCTATGACAACTTGACCATCATGTGTTAATAATAGTGACATAAATTTGTTTTAATATATATTTATTTTTAATTAAAAAAAATCGGTTAAATATCCGATATCCAGATTTTTTCAAAATCAAATCCGATATCCGGTCCAGTTTTGTAAACCGGATCGGTTATCCGAATCCGAATTTCGGTTAGCTGACGTGGCTCCGAATTTCGGTTTCGGTTCGGTTTGGATATCGGTTTTATCCGATTTTCGGTTCGGTTTTGTACAGCCCTAATTGGCATTCACTCCATGCTGGCTCTCGTACTTCGTTTGTTTCACTATTGGCTGGAAATAATAATAATTATTATCAAATAGCAATACGTAAATAAATAAATAAAAGATTACACAACAGCGATTTTTTTTTTTAATCATCTGAGACAAGAATGCATTTCTTTAGATTTATGCTTCCTAATGCTTGTACTAGCAAAGAACCAATTGGTATATAACATGCAAAGCTAGTAAAGTCAAACTAAAACTACGCAACACATGATGAAACTCGCGTTACTCGTCATTTTCATGCTACAAAGCCAAAAGAAATTAGAAAAAGACCCACCGACGAATAAACAAAGAGATATTAATTCTTTCATTTTTCTTGGCCACCAAATATTTTTAAAGGGGTCTTGATTTCCAGTATCAAAGTACAACGAGGAATGTACTAAGATATTAACCAAAAAAAAAAAAAAACCGTTGAAGACTTTAACATGCTAAATTTGAGGAATTGAGTGAGTGATTATCATTTCTTTGGTAAATTAATGTTCACTAGTAAATAAGTCTCATGGTTCAACAACTATACTTATTGTTTAGTAAGTGACTGGGGTCATTTTCAATCATCTAGGCTTTCGCTTATATTTGAGTTCAATAAGCCGGCAACAAATGAATTTGGGTCTGATAACTGACGATCATAAGAAGAGCAATTAACTCGCGCCAAAAGATGGAAGAAGGATGAGTCAGAGAAGTCAAACCGAGCACAGTCAAGGGCTAGGAGAGTAACGATCATTGACCACGAAATTTTCCATTTTTAGGATCTAGCATTTCAAATCCATTCTTTAATGTCTACAAATATTGTGTAAAAGAACGGTTCATGTACGTTATTTTTCAGCATTATCTCAACTCTACACAATTATACTGTAATACACCAAATTCAATCAATACAATATTATCTGTTCTACTGGTCTCGTCTAAGTTCTTCTCTTTGTTATCTGTTTTGAGTATCGTCAACGCGAATTCGAGGCCCATGAAATAATAATAAATCGATCTTTCGTGACTGATTTGATCTCGGATTTTTCAGACTTCAACAATAACCGTTCTCTTCTATACTAAAATGAAGGTTGTTACTAACAACAAAAAAATTGTACTAATATAGGTTATTTTTAACTTATAATCAATTTTTATGAGTTTTTATCTCCGTTTTTCATCTAGGTAGCTCGACTTCTCCTGCGCTAGTATTTCTCTTCTTTCTTGACATTCAGTCAATTCTCCTCTCTCCTAAAGACTCAATCATCGGACGTTTTCAAATTTTTTGACATGTGACAACAAAATTATATGGTAATCGATCTGACATTTTAGGACAATATAATTCGGGTTAGTCTCTCTTGTATGAGTATTTTTGTCTCTATCGTTTGAGTATGCTCATCGATTATAGAGGTGATTCTAAAAGAGTCATTTGTGTATTTGATTGGCTAGGAGTTTTCTTGGTTCCGATTCATCCCAATTTTTTTTAGAGTCATGTGCACTTTCAACTCTATTATTGATGGATTTAGAGGTCGGGATTTTTATATCCTATTTTGGCCTCTTTTATCAAAATCGGTGGTTGTAATTTACTTGTTCTTAAAAATAAATTATGATTTAATCTTTTTTTAAAAATAATATACCTAACTTAATTAATTGAAAAAATATATAAAATAATTTGAATAAGAGAGTCATGTGAAGTTTCTTTAAACTTTTGAAGCACGGTTAGGTAGCCGACCCGCTTTTCGCTTTCCTAATAAACTGGATTCTCTCTCTTACCTAATAAATTGGATTCTCTATTTCCTTTGAAAGACCCAGTGGACGATCACGGATCATCTACGAAACTAGCCCAACGCGTGACACGTGGCCGAATCGGTGGGCGGGTCCCATATCCTGACGTGTCAGTCATGCGCAGAAACAAAGCTCCTTTAGAGGTACACGTGTCATGTTTTCTTGCGAGCCAAGTCACGGCTCGTGAATAAAATAGGGCAAATATATACTTATAAGCGCCGGCACAAAATAAAAAAAGAGCAGAAAGACTACTCAAAGTCTCAAACGCAACACGTTCCCATTCTCTATAAGGTAACCGCAACTAAACATCCTTTGAATGTGACGTGTTCTTCTTCTTCTTATTTTTATTCTTATTCTCTCTCTGAACCAAATCTGTTCCTCTGCTCTGCAGCGAGATTTTTGGAATCCCAGAATGAGCGGTTCTTTCACGTTTTTCCGGAGAGCTTCTAAAGCTTTCCATGACCACCCTTCTCTCACCAAGCTCCTTGTCGTCGTCACAGTCAGGTAATAATACTATTATAATATATCAACCGCTTTAGATATTATTTTCCTCCTTTTTTTTCATAGCTCGTCCGCTGTTTGATTGATCTTCTTTTCTACCGGAAAACTAAAATTATATATATATATATATATATATATATATATAAAATCGTATACGCTTTTTGGAATTAGTCCGATACCGAAGATCTGAAATCTGACTGCTTATTTTATCAGCAATAACTTATTCCAGTCACCGCTTTGAACGTTATTTTATTCTCCTTCTTTGATTCTGCTCTGCTTTTTGTCCCCTGTTTGATTGATTTTCTTTTTTCCTGGAAAAATATAATCGTGCGTAGTAGATTAGATCTGATATCGTATCAATTACTTTATTCTCAAAATCTTGTACTTTTTTTCGAGTGTAAATAAATAACCTAGAAAAACCTTCGAAAACGAAAAGTTTATTTACACAGTTTGTTGATTTTGGTTTTGCAGCGGCGGTGGATTCGCGGCGTACGCGGACGCGAGCCAGTCGAGCGCGCCGCGAATCGGGAACTCGGCGGTGGTAGATCCGTCGGAGAAGAGGAAGAAGAAAGTGGTGGTGCTGGGAACAGGCTGGGCTGGGACGAGCTTCCTCAGGAACCTGAACGACCCGTCGTACGAGGTTCAGGTCGTTTCTCCGCGAAATTACTTTGCCTTCACGCCTCTCTTGCCCAGCGTCACTTGTGGCACCGTCGAAGCTCGCAGCATCGTCGAGCCCATCCGCAACATCGTTAGGAAGGTAATTAAAAAAATCTTCTTCATTCATTCCAGAGGATTCTAGAAGTTTCCGATGAGAATATGACGTAATTGTTATTTAAACACTATATCTTGAAATAATTTAAAACCAATGTTTTGAAGAGAATACTTTTAAATTAGGTTTTAATGATATTTTTTGTTTTGTTTTGGCTATTTGATTAATTTTTTTGACATTGATAAAGTGCTTATATAAATCGTTAAAAAATTTAATCACTGTTTGATAACGTTTCTTCAGCTATTTTGCTGAAAACTTGAACCTTTATTTTGTATAATTTTTTCTTATGATAATTAGTAAGTAATTTTTAGGGTCCATTTGATATGTAGTCATATTTATAGTTTTACATTGCTATATAGCCACCGTTTCGTAAGTCTTAGCTAAATAAACACGTCCATATATTTATACGTGTAAATTGACGTAAATACCTTACTCTTTTATTCCAATGAAAGAGCAAATCAGGAATAACACGTTATCTTTATGGTTATTTACCAAAAATTTACGAAACATTAGCTATGTAGCAATCCAAACGTTTTAATTGGCTAGTTACTTGATTTTTTTTTATTTTTTATTTTTTTATGTATTAAAACTGGTCAAAAACTCAAGTTTCGCTTTCTGATTGTGGAATTTGGTGCAGAAAAAAGTGGATGTCCAGTTCTGCGAAGCTGAGTGCATAAAGATCGACGCGAAGAACAAGAAAGTGTATTGCAGGTCGACGCAGAACACCAACCTGAACGGTGAAGAAGAGTTTGTCGTTGACTATGACTTTCTGGTGATCTCCGTCGGAGCCAATGTCAACACCTTCAACACTCCCGGCGTGGTCGAGAACTGCCATTTTTTGAAGGTCGGTCTACGAGTGCTCTATATTTATCCAACCATTCTTTTTTTTTTCACATAGAAATAATTTTCCTGATTTTTTTTATGTGAATTGCAGGAAGTAGAAGATGCTCAGAAGATCAGAAGAACGGTGATCGATTGCTTCGAGAAGGCGAGTCTGCCGGCGGTGAGCGATGAAGAGAAGAAGAGAATTCTTCACTTTGCGATCGTCGGTGGCGGTCCCACCGGCGTCGAGTTTGCTGCGGAGCTCCACGATTACGTCAATGTCGAGCTGAAGAATTTATATCCTAATGTGAAAGACCTTGTCAAGATTACTCTCCTCGAGGCTGGAGATCATATCCTCAACATGTAAGAATTTCTTGATTCTTTATATAAATATTTGTCTTGAGACCATTATTACTAGGCTGCGATACATCATTGTTTATATATTTTATGACACACACTCCAAAATCTATTTTACGTTGAAATACATTACATCATTAAAAGTAAAAAATCAAGTATTGGGTTGAACTTATCGTCAATTAAGCAATTCGCTATTATTTTTTGTTGTTGCAGGTTTGACAAGAGAATCACGGCTTTTGCGGAAGAAAAGTTCCAAAGAGAAGGCATAGACGTGAAGACGGGATCAATGGTGGTGAAGGTCTCGGACAAAGAGATCTCGACGAAGGAGATGAAAACGGGAGAGATTTCTTCGCTGCCGTACGGGATGGTTCTGTGGTCAACCGGGATCGGGACCCGCCCAGTCATCAAGGACTTCATGGTCCAGGTGGGCCAGGCCAACCGCCGAGTCATGGCCACCGACGAGTGGCTCCGCGTCGAGGGCTGCGACAACATCTACGCCCTCGGCGACTGCGCTACCATCAACCAGCGCAAAGTCATGGTATTCATTTTTTAAATTAAGCCACCAGAACTTTGTGAAATGCTAAATAATCAACCTTTCGTTGATTATTGGTAAATACGAGCATTCCATATATACCACTTCGGGTATCACGGTCATCATATAAAATTTTATGCAGTTTGAGTTTGAATTTAATTTATTTGTATTTTGTAAATACGTGTTAGTCAATCAAATAACTCAAAAATTAGTTATTTACCCAACAAATGGGCGGTAACATGCAAATTTGACGTTGTTAATAAAATACCATGACTATTTAACCTATAATAAACAAAGATTGGTTATATAGCAATTTTATTGTTTTCATAAGGCTATATATATCTAGCGAACTTTTTTTTTTTTATTTTTTTTTTTTGCTTATTAGTCCCTGTTCGCTTTCCGAATTCTCAATTTTAACCCCTCTTTTTTTTTCTACAGGAAGATATAGCGGCGATATTTGCGAAAGCGGACAAGGACAATTCGGGGACGCTGACGGTGAAGGAGTGCCAGGGAGTGGTGAAGGACATCTGCGAGCGGTATCCGCAAGTGGAGCTTTACTTGAAGAACAACAAGCTGAGAGGCGTTGTTGATCTTCTCAAAGGCTCAAAAGGCGACGTGGCCAAAGAGTCCATCGAGCTCGACATCGAGGAGTTCAAGTCCGCTCTCTCGCAGGTCGATTCCCAGATGAAGAACCTTCCCGCCACAGCCCAGGTTACTATACTAACTTGATCTTTTTTTTTTTTTTTTTTAATGCTTTGTTTTCTTTTTTCTAATGAATTTAAATGTTGGTTGGTTTCAGGTTGCGGCGCAGCAAGGTGATTATCTTGCAAAGTGCTTTAACAAGATGGAAGAGTGCGAAATCAGCCCCGAAGGCCCTCTCCGCTTCAGAGGCTCCGGTCGTCACCGCTTCCGTCCCTTCAGGTTTACTCTATTTTTATTTATTTATTTTAAATTGCATGCACTTATTGCAATATTAAAACAATGGGGGACTAAATGAATGTGTGATAAAAGGTACAAGCATCTTGGTCAATTTGCTCCACTAGGAGGAGAAGAAACAGCAGCCCAGCTTCCTGGGGATTGGGTCTCCATTGGCCACAGCTCTCAGTGGCTCTGGTACTCTGTTTATGCCAGGTATATTTTTATGAACATGTTATAAAAGAGTGATTTTGTTGGTGATTTGTATGATTGAAAAATGTATGACAAATGATTGGTGGTTTTGGTGACACAGCAAACAAGTGAGCTGGCGTAACAGAGCATTGGTGGTAACAGACTGGGGAAGGCGTTTCATTTTCGGAAGAGACTCTAGTCGCATCTAAGTTTTGTCACCAATTCTTTCTTTCAGCTCTTTTTTTTTTTCAAATTCCATTTTCAGCTTTGCCAAATAATGAATCTTTATTCTTTATGTTTCGCAGTTTTGACACTAAATTTTTTTGTCGTGGTTTTATTTCCAGCGAGTAGGTGAGGGTAAGCCTCTGAGCCAGTGGTACCTTTTTTTTTTTCATCTTTGTTGATGACAATGTATCAATTTTGCTGCTTCATCGGATCTATATCATTTATTTATTTCTTTATCATTTTGTTATTGCCCATAATAAAAAAACTAGACCATTACTTAGGCTCTGTTTCCTTAACGGCAAAAATGATTAAAACATTTATAGCACCGACATAAATAAGGAGTTGTGCAGTATAGGGCGAATATGCAACCAAAAGGGACTCTCATAAAGATTGAAAACAGACTAAACCGACTAATAAAACATAGAACAATGGTTTTCATGTATTTGTGTTTTGTGTTCAAGTAACGCTTGGGGGAGAGATAGAGGCACAAAATGTTTAAATCTACTCGTGTCTTGTCATGGGGTTCATTGACTTAATTCTATATACAAGTGCGTAAAATTTTGCAGTAACAGATTACAATAATAGCAAGCGAAATTAAAAAATAATTGGGCACTTAATGTCTATCAGTATCAGAACGTATCAACAACCAGCCATGTGTCCTCACCCCACGCTATATATTCACCTGATATATATATATATATATAGTATAATTTGCCAACGAAGTAAACAAGTTCCATTGATTGGACAGTGATCTGTCCGCATCGAAGAAAAAGTGAATTGTTTCGAGAACATGGGCTTCTTAAGCTTTGGGGGACAAAATGCGAGGTGTCTATCCCCATCTGAAGAAGATAAGCATACAAGTTTATATAACACCTTCCATCTTTAGATAATATTAAAATACTATCAACTTACGTTATAAAGATGGTTGTAATTTGTTGTATTATCATGGTTCACGTAATTAGAGTAGTAGATGCAATTGTGTTCAAAAGGTATATGTGTGGGGTGTGGCTTAGAGCCTTAGATCAACTAAATTAACTTATAATCTAGATAAGTAATTGCTATACCACCATCCAAATGAGATATTTTAGAGTACTTAATAACATAATAAAACCAATTTAAAGTCGTAATTTCGAGTTACATATAAAACAACTTAAAATAACATAATGTAATGCCACTAGATAGTATTGTTTTCTATCAACAAAATAAAATATAGTAATTTTTCCTGCGCGTGATTTTATTTTGAAAAGTGATAATATCTCTTACGATTTCTTCAAAATTATGTTGTAAGATGTCTTTTTTATCTGAAGATTCCAATTCCGTCCTACTTTTTAAATGATACCATTTTATAGAAAAGATATTTTTTTTTATTTTTCGTCTCATATAATTAACTTTATAACTGATACATAATTTTCACACTTGATATAGACTCATTTAAGAAAATGAATTAATGAATATTTTTTTCAGAGTGCAAATATCGAAATAAGTAGACCAATTCATAATTAATAGTCAGTCCCAAATCTCTATTCATAATTAATAGTCAGTCCCAAATCTCTGCCCTTTCATTTTCCTATTCAATCAATTCTTGTCCCTATGCCAAAACGCATACCCAATTGAATGAAAAGTGATATATGCCAACGACTTCTGAATTTCACTTTTTAGTTGTCTCCTTTCCGCCTAATCCACAGTCCACACACTCAACAATTAGTCTTAAGCCCTAAAAATATATATAATGGACAATTAATTTGACTCGTCATCTCATCACGTCACTAGACTAGTGGCACTACAAATTCAAGTAGGTACCACACACTCTATTAGCTCTTCCCTAGCTTTTGACACAAATTTGTCGAGTTCCTTTCTGGATGTGAAATGTTTTTGTATCTTTATATTTCATATACGTTTTCAGGAATAAAAACAATGTATTATTATATAATATCAATTACTTTTAAAAGTATGAGAAGAAACGGATTTTTGGTTGAAATATTATTCTCTTTTAGATTAAATCCTCCACCTTTTATCGGCGTCAAACAAGTAGTAGTATATTCTGTACAAATTTAAGGTGAACCAATAAGAAATAACTTTTTATTATGAAGATTGTATAGCAATTTCTGATTATTAGTGCTAATTAGTTGTTGGGAGTGGGACTCGTGAAACCCCGTATATATATATATATATATATATATATATATATATATATATATATATGTAAGAACAGTTTGTTGTAATATGTACTTGAGGTAAATTTAACATGACGTTAGAAATATTGGTTAAACTCTTTCGATTGGTCAATAACAATGCAATATCCGTGTATAACTAGAAAACTTTGACAACCTATCAGAAAAGTTGGCAATGGGATTAGGACCCCATTTTCCATGTTGAAATTATCCCTAAAATAAAATATATATATATATATATATATATATATATATATATATATATTCTGAAAAATTGTACTGAGATTATGTTTTGATATGATTTCGAAAGTGAGACGAAACTAAAATTCATGCTTAATCTCATTTTGTACCATTTTATTATTCTTTCTTAAGTTGTATTTGTTTTTAACTTATGTAAACTATTCTAAAATTGAAATATTTATTAAAAATTAAAAGAAAAATACAGAACTCCCTAAACTATCAAATATGGTATTGGAAATTTTTGGTCCCGTAAAAAAATAGTTCCGGAATTTTGCGCTATTGCTTTTGATGAGATCCTAATTTTCATGTTTCAGATGAACATCTTTACGTATTTGTATTTATTTTGGATATTATTTTCTATATATTAGAGACATTAAGTCGTTGAATAATAGTCAATACAGAATTGTGACTTGTGAATTAACTTATTGTAAACGTAGGATAAACTAATCTTGATAGATACAAAATCATGGGTTTCTCAGCTAGACGTGCTCACAAGAGCTGTTGTGCTTAAAGGCTTTGAAGATGAAGATAAGTTGGCCAAGAAGTTATGCGAGTACACAATTCATACTAGATCGAAATTGCTACAATGGAAAATGCTAAGCTTTGTCTAATGACGAGTCTACAATTCTTAGTTCGCTTCGAATTGAGGAACTAATGATGTCCCTTCACTAAACCTCTTTGACCACTAAGTACATACGGAAATGCTGGAATGCCTCTCGACTCCGGACTTCGAGTTATTCGTTGCGATAGCGTGGGCCTGCTGGAATGCCCGCAACGACGAGCTGTATTCCGGAAGACGAGGGGTACCCCTGGACAGGATCAATGCGGCCTCGAACTTCCTCGACGAGTTCTGTCAGGCCTCGGCCCCTGGGCGTTTGACGGCCGCTCCACAAAGCCGGTCGGCCCTTTGGCTTCCCCCACCACCGGGAGTTATCTCTGTCTGCGTTGATGCGGCCCTATCCCGGGAGAGGGGCATCTGTGGAGCGGGAGGAATCTTACGCACGTCGGAAGGCTGGGTGGTGGGCTCTTTCATTATGCAGTCCCCGGGTCTTCTCTCACCTCTTTCGGCAGAACTCCTTGCCGTGACCGAAGAACTGCGGGTTGCCAAAGACCTGGGCTGCTGTAGAATTAGCGTCCAGTCCGACTGTGCTATGGCGGTGAAGCTGCTAAACGGGAATAGCCGCTGGCTCAAGGAAGAAGGTCTCCTTGTGCACGAGGCTCTGGATATGGCACGTTTTTTCCCCTCTGTTGTTTTTTGTTTTCTCCCGAGACATAGTAATGTAATAGCCCATATGTTGGCAAAAAAATCTCTCGCTTTTGTTGAACGTACAACCTGGGTAGAGTCTATTCCCCCATAAGTGATGAACATTTGCTTGGCGGAAGTGCCATAATATATCTTCCTGGATTTCCCAGGTTTCTCAAAAAAAAAAAAAAAAAAAACCCTAATAAATTTAGATAAAATTAGGAATCTAAAAGATTAATTATGTCAATCATACAGTATAATCTAAATCGGCTCAATAAACCTGAAATTAAAGCTTAACTCCCACCAAATGTTTAGAAATCGCTAGAAAATCATTGCTTTTGAAATAAAGTGACGCTCGAACAATTTATGCAAGGGATCCAATAAGTTTATAATACGTGTCTTAAATGTGGAGCACCACCTTATATTTTGTTGGGCTTCATTTACAAGCGTCGTCTTTGAAATTGATGGTGTTGTCTCGAGGATTTTCTTTTTCCCTTCGAACTGTCAGTGGATCGAGCGCGCATCGGCACGAACGATCGCTCCGATGCGACTCGTTTGAGATGATTCCACCATATAACCATATTAATGCGGAAAAATAATTAATTACGCTGATCATAAGCTAATTAAATTATGGTTATAATAAACAAGATCTAGTTATGTTTAATTAATTTAATTCACGAGAGCATATAAGTCAAGCAACCGATATAAGAGTAAACGAGTACTTACATTGATTTTCGGTTCAGCTACAGAACGCTCCAATCCAATCGCGTACTCCTTGCGTCGTCTTGATGAAGGACTCGAGGATGACACCTTAGTCTTCCGAAACGTAATCTCCGAGACGAATAAGAAAGATGAGTGTGCACAGTCTTTATCTCACTAGATCACGAAACTAGGTGTTTCGAGATCTTTCTCTTATTTTACTAAGAATGGAAACAAATTTCCGAGGGGAGGGAGAGACAGATGCACGACCAAGGGAGGCTAGTGATGCACGAAATTTCTCTCAAATTTCTTAAAAAAATTAATTATTTTTGCCTTCTCATGAACCCCCTATTTATAGTAGTAAAAAGGAGATATTCATGGAATCTTCCAGAATATTTTATTTCCTTTTATTGTGTTCACACTAGTGGATTAAATCTAGGCCATTGGATCTCAACAAGTGAATCCTACTTTTTCTCTCATCCATCAGATCAATATCTATGGGATGTTATTCTTTTATTTAAATAGAGAATAATTTATTTAGTGAGATAATAAAGGAGAATATATTATTCTCCTAAATATTCTCCTAAATACTTTCATTTAAATAATGAGAAAATATAAGACAATATCTTATATTTTTCTCTCTCCTTTATTTAAACAACTAAAGAGAAAATATTGGTAAATACCAATATTATAAAATTCGAATTTTAGGCACACGACCAAGGGGGAATTTGCGCAAATCCTAGTGCCAAAAATTCCCAAATCCGATTTTCATATTTTGTGCAAGGCCCAATTGCTTAAAACCCAATTAATTATTTATTTACTTGGTCCAACAATAAACAAATAATTAATAATTGTTTATTTACTTGATCAAATAATAAATAAACAATTCTACCATAAATATTTATTTAATTCTGCGAATACCCGTTTTCCAGAATTAATGCTGTCAATCACAATTACAGCAAGTGAGATTAATAATGATAAACATTATTATACGAAAGTTCTTATCCGTCTTTAACAAATCCGATGAAAAAGACGAAATAGTCCTTTCTCTTTTGTCCATCAATTCGTCTAATCTTGGTCAAATACTCCACCTTGTAAGCCAAGACTGAACTCTCCTTTATACTATAATTATATTTACTCGTCGTGACGAGTCTCCACTGATATAGTCAGTTCGTGATCAAGATCCTCCAGGTTCAACTCATGTCAAGAGAAGTCAATTTTTCCGTTATACTTCTCTTGATACATATCAGCCCTAAGCATATTGTTGCTTCCCCAGCGAAAGATTCTTTCGAATGTTACTTACTTCGAAAGTGCTAGCAATCTATCGGTTCTGGAATCAACCCTTAGGTGAGTGAACATTAACATTCTTTCAGGAAGGCTGGATTCTGTATCTGTAAATCACTTCCCACTCGAATCATGCTCTGAGAAAACTCCCAAGACATAAGCTGTGATTAGCATGAATAGCCTTTTAGCGAATGAGTCAAAGAGCTCAGTAACATAACCCAGTGTCCATGATCACTTCAGGATTTAGATCAAGTCTTACTGTGACCATCATAGTGACCTCGGTTAGTGTGTCGTAACGGTCCTTAAACGACACATCTACAACCAAGACCTGTCCAAGTCGTACACTTACCACAAGTGTAGAATGCTCCCACATAGTGATCAGCCTTCACCTATGTGTTCCACATATATGACTTTAGATATAGCTTTCCAGGCGTATATCAGTCATCGACCATGTTTTAGCACACCGCCCGAACTCAGGTGCCCAGCACGTGACTCAGTTAGATACGGAGGCTATGAAAGATAGTTGTTATTGATTCTAATTGTTTAGAACTCAACCCACTAATCATATAATGCTAATAAAGTAATCTTATTATCGAATTTAGTAATCATTATCTTCAAGTGGACAATATTCCCAACACGAACATAGACTCGCGTGCAAGTTCTGCCGATGATATGTAGAGATATGTAACTGCACTCAACTGAAAGAAGGCCATTAATTCAGATTGTGGTTGAACGACAAGTTACGACGAGAGGAAGTTGATAATACTGGTAAGAGGAATCTCTAATTGTTACTTGAGATCTACTCCTACTATCACCAAAATATCGATGCGTAAAAATAGAGTAACAAAATTAGAAAATACACATAAATAACAATAAAAATTCAAAGACTACACATGTGAAAGATCAAATAGAGAATTGAGAAGAGCACTTTTAGGAGAGATAAAATTATAATTATTCGTGACATTTTTGTTATATTTGACATGTTTTAGAGATAAAGTGAGACTAATTTAGAATTTTAAGGATACATATGAAGTTTACCCTAATGTTATTTTTTAATACATTTAAGAGCTTCATAGCTAAACTGATATCTTATCTTAATTAGATAAAGATTCGAGACATTAGCTGTGTGTGCATTAGACGCTTCAAATATGTATTTTTCCTTCAAAAATGTTACCGACCAGATTATGTGAACAAAGAAAAGGTTAGCTCGTGCATCTAAGGATGGAGTCACGTGGTCCGTCACATGGCCTAAGCTTATTTTAGTAATTTAAAATCCATTTATGACCCTCAAATTTTTTAAACCTCCTATCCTTTCTCTCATTATCCTATTATTAAACTATTAATAATAAATAATTCCTAATAATTGTGTCTGTAATAATAGAAGTGTGAAGTGACGTTTTCAACCAAATGATTGTAACTGCAATATAGTTAAATCTTTTATTTACGGCGTCAATAATTACCCCCCCCCCCCCCCCCCCCCCCCCAGTCAAATATTACAGTACAAATTTGTCAAAACAAATTTTTTTAAAAATTATGTATATATATATATATATATATATATTTTTATAAAAGTACAAAATTTTCATTATCTTAAAAGCATCCCATTTTTTTTGTGCGTTTTGTTGAATATTAAACAGTTAATTTTGTTAAAATGCCAATCTTGATCTGATCTAAAATTGTACAGATAAAAGTTATAATAAAAGCATAAAACAGTACCCTATCTATATATCTACTATATTCTCACCCCACAAAAAGTTAAAACCAGTGAACCAGTTGACTTTTTGTTTTTATCTCAAAGAAGAAAAGCTCAAGCAATTTAAGAGAAGCGAAACTCTTCTGAACAGAAGGAAAAAAAAAAAATGCTTTTGTCCAAGCGCACAAAAACAAAGTGAGATTTCATTTTTTTGGCTACAAAAATGAAAAAAAATCAATATTAAGCTCCGTAATTATAAAATATTTAAAACTGAACTTTTGATAAAAAAAAATCGAATAAAAATGTTCTTTCAACTTCATTTTTCTCTTTTTCATTCTTTCTTCATTCTCACTCACAATGATTTTTTCTTTAAATTTAAGATTTTAACGCTCAAAAGAGTGACAAAAAAGTAAGACGTTTGGTTTTATTTCTTATTTGAATTGTTATCGAATAGTTTTAATCATGATTAGAATGATAATTAGATGATTTGGATCGGTTTTGAAAAGTTAGAATTTGAAATTTTTCGATGAAATTCGATGAATTAAGAAATCTGATGAAATTCATAACTATTTACGATAAAATTTGAAGAATTAAGATGACCTTAAGTTTTTTAATAATTCAAAGATTTAAGATGAATTTAGATGAAATTTAATAATTTAAATTGAAAAAATGAATTAAAAATATTTTTTTTTGTTAGATTTTGAGTAAAAAATCTAATTTTGAATATTTGTTAATTAGTGAGTTTAGTCTTAATATTTTTTGAAGCGCAAAAAATAAAAATTTCTCAAATCGAAACAAAAAAAGCGCTGTGGGTGCGCAGTACGCACCGCAGCACAAGTTAGGTAAGGCAAGCTCACGATTTTCTGGGCCCCACAGCCACACCACACCTCACATGAAAATGAGCTGAGAGAGATCACAAAACAATTACTCTCTCTCTCTCTATCTCTTTCTCCTTCTTCTCTCTCTCTGTTTCTCTAATTCGGATCAGAATCTCCTCCGGCACGATGATGATGAAGAAGAGGAACAACGGCGAAGCTCAGGCGAGCTCGACCTTCCCGGACGAGGTGCTGGAGAGAGTGCTAGCGATGGTGGAGAGCCACAAGGAGCGGAGCTCGGTCTCGCTCGTCTGCAGGGACTGGTACAGTGCCGAGCGGTGGTCTCGGAGCCGAGTCTTCATCGGAAACTGCTACTCCGTCACGCCGGATATTGTCACGCGCCGATTCCCGCGCGTGCGGAGCGTGACGCTCAAAGGCAGGCCCAGATTCTCCGACTTCAACCTCGTCCCGGCAAACTGGGGCGCCGACGTTCGCCCGTGGCTCGACGCCTTCGCCGCGCGTTATCCGTTCCTCGAGGAGCTCCGTCTCAAGCGAATGACCGTCTCCGACGACAGTCTCGAGTTTCTGGCTCTATCGTTCCCGAATTTCCGGTCGCTGTCTCTCCATAGCTGCGATGGATTCTCCACCGACGGAATCGCCGCCGTCGCTACTCACTGCAAGTCTGTTCTCTCTTTTCCTTCTGCTCGCGTTTTTTGAATTTTTTTTATTAAATTCCGTTTCTAGGGTTTTCAGATCTGCGTAATGACGTTTTTTTTGTGTTTAGTCATTTAGTGTTAGTCTGAAATCTGAATCTAATGCCATATAATAATGTCTCACATTTATTTATTGCCTTCAAAATCCATATGCCAGTTTTTCACTTTAATTCAATTCAATTCGTGTAACAGAAAGCAAAAACACATTACAGTTTTGACCTTATCTTTCTCTATTAGATTATCTAATTTTAGATTCATGCGTATTTCAGCTGAAGCTATATATATATATATATATTTTTTTTTTTTTTTTTGGTAAAAATTAGAGAATATAATGTGTTTTTGTTAAAAAATTAAATTATCAACTTAAATTCTATTATCGTTTTCTAGGATGTCAGATTTGAACTGTGTTAGACAACTGCTTTGTTTTTTGATTTATCCGTCGAAGATTCAAATCAATTACGTTTACATGAAGTGTCTTTGTTCATTAGATCATTAGATTATCATTGTGAATTTTCTTCCTTTGAAGTGACGTTAGTAGTCCTGGGTTGAACTGATTTTAAAGCAGAACTTTTTCTGACATTTATTGCCTATTATAGCTAAGCTTATCCCAGAATTTCTGTACTACAAAATCTTACATATGTCAACTCATCTCTAAGTCCGTTCGAGTCACAGAAAAGCGAAAACACATTTTAGTTTTCCAACTTGGGAATATTTACTGCGCATATCAGCCTGAAAATCTACTTTGTTTGTGAAAGTTTCAGAATATAATAAATTATTGTTCTGAATAAAAATTATCTGCAAGAGTTATTGTGTTATTGAAGGTCACGTAAGTGTTTAATATAAGTCTAGTCAGTTTACTTTTAAGTTGTTTGTCCTCTGTTTTTCTCTTTTGCCTTGTGGCTTAATGAAGTTTTTTATAACCACTCAAACGAAGAATTGTATTTAACAATCAACTTTACGTATGAAATTGGATACAATCTGATTTTATTTACTAGGCTCCAACTCTTCCCGTGGATTTCCAGTTAATTTTATGGGATTATTCAAAATATATGACTAATTAGAAGGCTTTTTTCTCATTATCCTTAGCAAGGCTTTATTCTATTTTTATGACTAAAGTTGTCATTCAATACAATTTTTAAAGACATATATGTCATTAAATGCATTATTTTTATAAAATATGTTGTCATAAAAGTGGAAAAGAACATTGTTAATGGATAATGGGGAGAAAGCCTTAATTTTAATCATACTTTTGGAATAATCCCGAATTCCATCATATTCCTTCCCAAATTTTATTGTGTAGTGTCAAGTCATTCTCTTCCCCTGAAGCCAAATCTTGTTGAAAGTTAATCTAACGATCGCAATTTTGTGAATCCAGGAACTTGGTTGAGCTTGACATACAAGAAAACGATGTGTACGACAAAAGCGGGTGTTGGTTGAGCTGTTTCCCCGAGACCTTCACATCGCTGGAGATCCTAAACTTCTCAAGCCTCAACAGTGAAGTCAGCTTCGAGGCGGTCGAGAGGCTTGTTAGCCGGTGCAAGTCACTGAAGGTCCTGAAAGTCAACAAAAGCATAAGCTTGGAACAGCTACAGAAGCTGATCAGCCTCACTCCTCAACTTGTCGAGCTTGGCACCGGAACGTTCTCGCAAGAGCTCACAGCGACCCAGCATTCCGAGCTCGAAAATTCCTTGGCCAATTGCAAGAACCTACACACGCTCTCCGGCTTATGGGAGGCTAAGGCTTTGTATCTTCCGGCTCTCTATCCGGCTATCACGAATTTGACGTTTCTGAACTTGATTGACGCAGCGTTGCGGAGCGCCGAGCTTTCAAATATTCTCTCTCATTGCCCACATCTTCGACGTCTTTGGGTAACGCTTCCAATCCATCTCATTTTGTAATAATATAAACTGATTGAAGAGAATATGTCAATATCTCAGTAAAGTTGTCTTCTAGGAAATCAGAGATGTGGAAGCATTTTCTACAGAATATTGGATATATATAATGCCACCTTAGATAATGCCGTTGGATTGACTGTTTTATTCAATAAAGCTGACCCCTTTTACAATCTATTATGGTCTTGCTCTGCACCTCAATCATTTTATCACTACTATAGGAGAAAATGTATAAAGTGATAGATTAAAAAGTATCGTCCATTTGTCGACTAACATAGTGGTAAAGAGCTTCTAAAAATTCTAAAAGTCTACCTTAACAATTTTCCGATTCTCAGACTTCCCAGAATCCATAGATCCTAACAGATCTATGGTACCACAAAGCTCATCAATGAATACTGATGATGGTGATTGTTGTTACAGGTCCTTGACACGGTGGAGGACAAAGGGCTCGAGGCCGTCGGAAACCGCTGTCCTCTGCTGGAAGAGCTCCGTGTTTTCCCTTCAGACCCTTTCGAAAACGAGGCCTTAGAAGAGCACGGCGTGACCGAGTCGGGTTTCCTCGCAGTGTCCTACGGTTGCCCGAAGCTCCACTACGTCCTCTACTTCTGCCGGAAAATGACCAACGAGGCAGTGGCAACGATCGTGAAGAACTGCCCGGACATGACCCACTTCCGCCTCTGCATAATGGACCCGGAGCAACCCGACTACTCAACGAACGATGCCATGGACGAGGGCTTCGGAGCGGTGGTGAAAACCTGCAAGAAGCTTCAGAGGCTGGCGGTTTCGGGTCTCCTGACGGACCTGACTTTCGAGTACATTGGAAAATACGCGAAGAATCTCGAGACTCTGTCGGTGGCTTTTGCCGGGAGAAGCGATTGGGGTATGCAGTGCGTGCTGAACGGGTGCACGAAGCTGAGGAAGCTCGAGATAAGGGACTGCCCGTTCGGGAACGCGGCGCTGCTCTCGGGTCTCGAGAAGTACGAGTCGATGAGGTCGCTATGGATGTCGGGTTGCAACGTCACCATGAACGGGTGTCGACTTTTGGCCAGAGAGATGCCGAGGCTCAACGTCGAGATCATCGATGAAGAAGGTGTTGAGGACAACCAAGCCAATAAGATTTACGTTTATCGATCCGTTGCTGGTCCCAGAACCGACGCTCCTCCCTTTGTTCTCACCCTCTGATTTTTTAGGTAACCCCTCTCTCTCTCATATACACATGTGGACAGATGCCTCCAGATTTTCTGTTTTGATTCATTACTATTTTGGAAAAGAAACATATATCTGTTAAGAGCTTCACTCCTTTTCTTTTATTTGTAGAGAATAGGATGATAACATACCTCTGATTTCTTATGCTCCCAATTATCCACATTATACAAAATAATCATTTTGAAACTAATTGATTAGCAAAATAGCCAAAATTATGTGTTTTTTTTAGTCATTAAATTTTTTGAAGATTAATATAAGAAGTTATCACTTTCAAATAATTTAATAGCATGGAAAAAATTTATTGACATCTGGTACTTGCATATTTTATACAAATCTTGGCTTTTACAAAGTCATTAATTTCAATTGGTTACTTAGCTATAAGACCTTTTTCTTTTGTTTATCGCTATTCAGCCCGTTCCTTATACCGTTTGTGCTTCAAACAACAGGTTTTTTTTTTCTTTTCTACATTTTCATCGCGAAGGTTTTGGATTTCGTACCTTCATTAACGAATCAACAAGTGGGTTCTTCAAGTTATTTACACCTCGAAATTAACGACAAGAGACAACAGTTGGTACGCGACAACGACAACGACAACGACACCGACACGAACTTTGGTCATCACGTCTTCACAGCTTCAGATTTCTCGTCCTCTTCCGACCCGGCCGCGACCTTGAAGAGCAGGAACGAGAGGGTTCCGATGCTGAAGTGGATGAAACAGCCCTGGGAATGCGTGACAAAAGAGGCGAAATCCGGGCCCACGATGCACTGCCACCCGTGCCCATGCGCCTCGTCGAAATCCTGCATCGTCATCGCCAATAAAAAAAAGAAGAGGTCAGAGTCAAAGCCGCGAAAGAAAAATCAAGAGCGGGAAAAAGTATCACCTTCTTAATGAAGCGAGCTATGTCAGTTGTCTCGGTCGCATCGTACATGTCGAGCGCCTTTGCAGCCGAATGAAGCGCATTTTGCTGAATCGGTTGAAGCATGTCAGTCTCGCCCACGACCGCTTTGCCTTCCAACATGTCGACCCACAAAGGAGACCAGAAATGGATGGGAAAGAAGAAGAAGATGAGAGTCGGCTTTGGAGATTAAACTCTCTGTTTCTTCTGAAGGTGATCTTTAATTAATAATCTATAACGCCCAACATGGGATTAAATTCAGGGGTCCACTTTATCTTAGAGATTGTGAGAGATGTAAATGTTTGTGGTTGCGTCACTACATTGCTGCGAGGTTCAAACTAAGTTGTCTGTTTGCAGACTGGTTTTTTTTTTAATTATTTATTTTTTAAATTAAGAAAACTGAAAATAAAATGAAAAATAAAATATTCTGTTTCAATACACATTTATGGTATTTATCTATCTTTTATTTATGCATTTGTTTGTGTTTTGGTTTAACATATTTTTAGTGTTGGATGCAGACTGGTTTGTTTTTTTGTTAAGAGCTTAAGATTGATTTTCTTATCACTTATCCTTTGATTTCATTGGCACTGCGTTGACAGAGAAAAGACTTTCCGGAAAATTGTCTGAACAATAAAGCTGACTGGATATTTTCTGTCACCGGGTCTCAGTTTCTCAGTTCAAGTCCCCGAGATATTTAGCAGTAAATGAGCAAATAATGGGTGCCTTTCTCTTTGACAAATTTTTTTTTTTTTTTTTTGGGTTTTTTTATATTTACAAATTTTCAAGGGAGAGGATATAGAAGATATATAAATATCGGATTCTTTCCGAATAAACATTTTTGTTGTATTGGAAATTGGAGGCTAATTGGTCTTCCCGACAATAAAAGAATGTAAGAGTGTTTCACCTGTAAATTTAACCTGTAAAAGACAATGATGAGGCCAATACCAAAAATTTTAACCTGAAAAAGCGACCTCAATGATTGTTTTTTTTTTTTAGGAAAAGATCTGTATTAAGGCTCTCAAAGAGCAAGGGCCAAGTCGGCTGTAAGGAGGTCCGTAATACACGGAGGGGGGCGTTTAGCCACATAGAAGAAAACTGGGATTTAGAACCCAGTAAAGCAAGCCGATCGGCAATGATATCACGCGTAAAACTCCTATTTCCCGAACCAAAAACCGATGAGTCCTCAAGTATTTTAATGGTTTTTAGTATGTTTTTGAGTAGTTTCAGGTTCAAAAGAGCAATAGAGCGTCTACAATCAATTTCGTGGGAAAAGGACGGGATTTGGAGATAAAACGGTCGAAATAGAGTAAAAAATCACAAGCAAGAAAATTGGAGCCGCGCGCCGCGCGATGGCGAAATCGAAGACCGCGCGCCGCGCCTAGGCAGTAGCGCGCCGCGCATCCCGGGAACGAAAACTCGAAAATCCACAGAGTCTTACGTGCGCTCCGCGCAAAGCTGAAATTTGGAGCCGCGCGCCGCTCCCCCTAGACCGCACGCCGCGCCCCTCTTCGGATTTTGACGGACTTACTTTCCGTTTTTTACCTTTTTGAGCGAATCAACCCATTCAAAAGGCCCAATATGCTCCGAAAATCACCCCCAAACCTATATATGTAACTCTAAGCTCTGAAAAACAGAATCTCCTTTTTAGTTTTAGTTTCTCTTTTAGTGTTTGGTTGTTCTTGAGAGCTTTTGGAAGAGGAAAAAGGCGTTCTTCAACGGAATTGACAACCCGACGAGTTCTCCTTCTCCGAATTCATTCGTTCTTCTTTCTTTCCTTTCTTTTATTTATTTTACTGCTTTAAATTATTGTTGAACATCAATTTTATTTAATATGAATTCTGTTTTGGCTTCAATCTTTAGTTTATTGCTTTTAATTATTCTGTTATGTTTATCGTTGATTATGAACACCATTAGAGGCTAAGTTTCTTATGGGGTTGCGATGTAATCGGGATTGATAACGGTTGGGGGGTTCATTAGGGTTAGATAATTATTGTTTGCTTCATTATTATGGATTGCTTGATATGAATTGTTCATTATGCGTTCTTATGCTTGATCACCATTAGAACTGTATCTAGGATTGTTTAGCTACTCGAGAGAGAATAAATAATCGTGCTTTTGTTCATGTCTTCATAGTTGATCCTAGGTTTTAAACTCTAGGCAATTTATGTAATCATTTGAACTCTTGTTTCATTGCGTGTGATTGTTTTAATAGGATTAGATGCCGAGAGGATAATAATCCGTCAATTGCATAGGTTTGCTAGAACACTCGAGAGAGGCTAGTGAATAATTTTGATAGAGTGAGATTAGCATCCATAGGAGTAGATTTTGTTGATTCAAACCCGAAACCCCCGACCTAGTTAGTTCCGGTGAAATCGTGACCCCTACCTTCTCTTCTTGCAAAACTCATATTTAACTTTCTGCTTTAGTTTTATTATTATTTCTTTTGTTACAACCATCTTCTCAACTTTACTTGGAATTAATTAGCATCAAGTTTTAGAAAATCGCTAGAGTGACTAGTCTCTGTGGGTACGATACTCGAATTTGCATTCTATATTACTTGGGCGACACACGTACGCTTGCGTGCGCGAGAAATATCGCAACAGGCAACACAATTTCCGGTTCACCGGATATAATGGAAAGAAAAATTACATTGAAGATTGATGGTGATGATATCTTCAGCAATCAACCCCTCCTCTTTCGCATTCTTGACCCCGTCACGTAGAAGCTTAACAGCAGCCATCGAGTCCGTCTCAATCTCACAGGTAGTGAAGCCATACCTGGTCGCGGTGATAAGGCCTTCCCGGATAGCTATCAACTCCGCTGCGAGCACCGAGGAGGTATTGCGGATTTGGCTACAGAAAGCGAGGCAGAAGGCACCAGCAGCGTCTCTGATGCACCTTCCTATGCCGCCAATGTCGGACTCTGGGCTCAGCGAAGCGTCGGTATTAAGCTTCCAGCGTTTGGTGGAGGGCGGCGACCACGTGGGAGAGGTTGAAAGGTGCGTAGTTGTCGGATAGACTTACCGCTTTGTTGATGATAGCAGCCATGTCGGGTTTCCTTTCTTCGTGGATGAGCTTGTTACAGCAAGACCAGATTTCCCAGGCGATGATGGCCAACAGGCCCAGGTTGTCGAGGGTCAGAGGTTTCGTAGCGTGCGTGATCGTCTCCCACAGGTCCTGGTCTTGGCGTTGGTCCAGGATGGTCTCGAATGGTGAGTTGGTCCAGGCCTCCTCAACCAGGGGGCAGAAGATGAGGCTGTGGGTTGTGTTCTCGGTCTCGAACCCAGAGAAACGGCAGCGGGGCTCGATTGGGATGTGTCTCCTAGCCAGGTTCCCTCGTGTGGGGATGTAGTTCCGGCAAGCTCGCCAGAGGAAGATCTTGGTAGAGCGGAAGAAAAGGCTGCGGGGGCGGAGGCAATTTCCGTAGCCATTCGGTAGCCAGCCACTTTTGACCGAGTAGATGCCGATTTCCTCAAAGTGCCAAATTATGGAATCTTCGCGCCGATGGAGAGGCCGAGGAAGCGCAAGGATCTTCTCAGCCTCGAAAGGAAGGAAAACAGCCGAATTTTAGCAATATTCCATTCTCCCGACTCAAGAAGAAGGTCTTGGACTCTAGAGTTCTCATGGAGCCCGTGCGGCGATTGGATCATAAAGCTAGAGGGGGAAGGCAGCCATCGGTCACCGTAGATGGCGATCTTCGAGCCCGTTCCAACTCTCCACCTCCAGTCTTTGTCGATGACTCCCCGCCCCCATAAAAGACTCTGCCACACATAAGAGGATCCATTTTTGGGTTCAGCTTTACTCTTCTAAATTTGAAAGCATAGAGTAACTGTATGCTCTTAAATTTAGAAGAGTAAGATGTAGAAATAAGAAAACAATGTATTATAGTTTGAGAGATATTTTTAGATTTACTATGATCTCAAATATATCGAGATTTTTTTTAATCAATATAATAAAATAATTATTAGTCGAGTACATGCGAATTTCTATAACATCATTTGAAATGGCCAACTGATTTTTATTTTTTTTTACTTTCAAAACACAATTGAAATATTTTTTATTTGATATTTTGAATACATGTTTGGTTCGTACTTTTACCATCCCAACCTTTTCTCTCGTGAATTTTAGATTAAAAGATATTTTAATTAATACGTTGTATCTTATGATATTACACGTTTACAACCATTAGTCATATATTTTTTTAATGAAAATACTTAGCCACCCACATCATTATAAATTTACAACTCATGGTACATTACTTTTATTTTTCAGTGTTAGTACTTGTACATCCTGCAATTATAAATTCTCGGACCGGTCTCTTACTTGTAAGTTATAAGTCTAATCGTTTCTTACGAAACTACGAATGACGAACAGATTGTAGCTAAGAAACAATCAACATTTATTTTAGTCCCCTTGCAACTAGATGAAAGGAAATGAGTACGAGTAATAGTAGCAATTTTTATACTTTGGACCAAAATAAATTAAAATTATATTTTTTGACTATTCTACTAATAACTGTAGACATGAAAATAGTTGTCATACATTGTAGATTTATAAGTCTACAAATAACAACAATTGTATATATATATCTAGAGTTACTAGTAAATATGTCTAAAAATATAATTCGATTTATTTTGATTTAAAATATCAAAATTGATATTAGTTGGTCTAAAATATCAAAGTTGATAGTAGATGTCGTTTTCCTTGAAAACAAGTTTACAAAATTGCTTTGTCTTATTCGAGGCTGAAGAATCTGTCATATCGAGAGGCCCAAAAGGCCCAACAACGGCACATGAGTGTTGTTGGCCCACACAACCACACACAGCTCTGGCATGGCTTTGGAGAGAGAGAGAGAGAGAGAGAGAGAGAGAGAGAGAGAGAGAGAGAGAGATCACAGACCTTGAAAAGGCAGGCGTGTAGACTGCATGTGAATTGGTCACACACGCTTTGCCAAATCAAGCGCGCGTGCCAATTAGTTGTGCAAACATTTACTAAAAAAAATAAAAAAAAATACATGGTGGTATCTATTGCAACGGTCCTCATGGAACTAGCGTGCATATCAAGCTATGTAAAAAAAAAACTAGAAGCTATGAAAAAAAAATGTAGATTAGGTTAAACTTTTAAACCAATGATATAGTGGAAAACAGTTCAAACACAAGTATGTTCATATGATTTTGGGACTGGTCCCAAAACGATTTGTTTTAGTTTCAAGTCTTCACTGTCAGAACCAAATCAGATGTCAAACGGCTGAATGATTCATTTTTCAGTAAGGAATAACTGAGAGTGATCGGACAAGACCAATTAAAAATGGTTAAAAGTGGTCTAGTTTTTTTTTTTTTTTTTCTTTTTATTTAGCTTAATTAAATCTGGACCAAAACTCTCCAAAGGATTTAAATCGATGAAATGGATTTGAGACAAAACTAATTAAGCTATCCATTCCCATCACAGTTGGGACGTTAACAGTGAGACTCAATTGGTCATGAGTCGTGACTCATTATTAGATGCGTTCTTAGTACGATATCTTAGATTTAGAAGTTTGGAAGGTAATAATCATGATACAATTATGGTCGTTGGATTTTGTGGGGTTGGAGGCCAATTAAAAGTTGTGAGATGTTATAATTTCATCGTGGTTTTCATTGGTTAGTAACATTAATTAGCATTGCGTTACAGATCGATGATATAGGCTTTACCATCACACACACACACAAATATATATATATATATATATATATATATATATATATATAATCATTAGCTCGAGGGTTTCTATTATAAAAAGGCTCTAGAGATTAAAAAAAATGTTTTACTTGTTTGCTTGGTTATTATTTATGTCATGCATACATCATCTGGGAGTAACCGAATATTTTAGCTAAGGTAATAAAAATGAGATTTGCCTCTTTTATGTAACTACATTGTTAGTTTAAATGAGAGAGGATAAATTATGTTAACCAACCAGATCTGATTGTATTAGGAGATATACCATTAGTTCTTCTAGGTGTTAAGATAAACGACAATGTCTTAGAAGATTGTCGTTTGGTATAAAACGACACATTGTCTCACATCAGCAATGTTGACGTTGCAAGATAAACATCACAAGGAATATGTTGAAATGATTGTTTACCGTTACAGCATCGAGAACATTTGACAGCATCACAAGGACAAGAGCCAACTATTTTACAATTCATTCTTTATACATTAATTGTTGTAATTTTCTGATTGGTTGTACAGAGACCCTAGACGTCTCATTAATTCCTTATTCTATAAAAGGAAATGAATAGAAAGCAATAAAATCAAGCCACATTTAATACTTCCCAAACTATTACCTTTTCTTTTCACTAGGAACTCTATGGTGACCGAAATTTAAGAAAATAATAAAACTGTAGCTCATATAATATCTAAAATTTGGAGCTTAAAAATGATGTGGTTTACCCTTCACATATTATTCTCTGTGTTTTGATTTTTTTTATACAGAAAAATAGATCAAAATATTTTTTCCCATAAGAAAATGATTATTTGAGTGGTAAATTTCCTACAGTAAGCATTCGATTGTTTGTCTTTATTTAATCATGATTTCTTTTTTATTTAATCTTTATTTTCCTGACTTTCAAGATATCTATAGGTTGGTCAAAAGATTGATATTATAAGATTTAAACAAACCATATTGAATGTCTCATCATACTGCTTTTTTTTTGGTATCAGATATACCATTGATAATATAGATTCACATTTGACAAATAGATAAGTTAGTTGATCCATAATTTATTAGTTATATAACCACGTGATGTCATATTCAATGTGAGCTAAGAATAATAACCACGTCACTCGTTTTATGTACATTGTTTCGTGTAATGTTGTTAAAATCAGAATGATCAGATCAGCTACGCATAACGCTATGATAAAATCTAAATTTTATACCAGAAATGCGTTCAGGAGAAAATAAATGTTAGGAATAACATCAATACTATTATACTTTTATAATATTATTGCACAGTGACTTTTACTACAGATAAATTTGAATATTGTATATTTATATTATATTAGAGGTCTAAATGATTCTTATTAGAAATAAATTATAGTGCAAGTTTTTTGGGAGTGTCGAACAAGAGGAAAAAAAGACTGCATAACCGAGATTGCCAGCTACTTTTGAAACATCTCAATCAAGATCTACAATGACCAGACATGCAAATCCTTTGAAACAAATCAAGTCTATTATCTTATTGTTAGAAGTTAGAGCAGCAAAATTATTGTACCACAAGTTCGATATTTTTTTTTTCATGAGAGCGACTTCAAATATTATTGGTAGACGATCACTTTATTTTAGTCTGTTATTTTTCAGAAGATTACATGTACATGATTTTTTTGGAAGCCGAACATTAAATTGATTAAAATGTGATGTATGATTAGGATTTGTAAGTAAGATGATGATATTTGTATAGCAAAATTCACATGCATAGATGAGCCCTCGTGATATGAGACTGTTAAGAAAGGTGATATACTTAAAAGAAAAGAAAAAAAAAAGGTGAAGTAATAGATCAATTGAATTTGGAACGAATTGTAGAATTGTACACATGAAATGAATAGCGAAAAAATAAATATAATAGTACTATTTAAGAAGATTTTATAAAATCGATGACATAGGTCAAGGTGTCAAGAGACACTTCAGCAAAAATGATATACCGTCAGTTAATATGGAATTAAACCAGTAAACTAAGCTCATTTCAATATGAAGACGTTGACCGATAAATAACTCGAAGGATAAGGCGTGAGGTTCCATTAATGAAAGCTTTTCAAGATAAATACATAAATGTAAGGCCGAATATGTCATCCGAAATTATATGCACTACTTCTTGTACTCGCAACTTCATTCTTTGTATTTCGATCTGAACGATAATTCGTACAATTATTCCATTGCACCTTTCTCTATTCTCTAGCCATTTAACTATCGATCCTTAATTCAATTTTAAAATCTATTTATTTTCATATTATATTTATATTAAATATAAAAGAAAATTGGACTTTTTAACAAGAATTTAAAACCATATTTCTATAAATTCAACTTGAATTTCATCGAGATTCGTGACTATTTGACGAGAGGATTCTAAAATTTTATCGTCAACAGTCATGTCACTTAAAATGAGTATTCATCACTTGTGAGATAAATTTAGTAATAACACAATTGAACATAAAATAAAATAAATTTACACTTTTCATCCGAATAAAACTCAATGGATTCTAATCACTTTGATAAATAACTTTAATATTTAAAGTATAAAAAGAAAGAATCATCTACCAACATAAAAATTATAACAATTATCTAACGAGAAACTTATATTGGTGTTAGTGTTTCTATATTAATACAGAGAGAAAAATGTAATGCGAGTACGAATCCTAACAAGTAAGTAGTGGTTAAGAGTAAACCACTACTACTTTTATGGGGCTCGGAATAGCATGTTTAACTAGAAGGAAGAATTCCTTTTAATGTTGACTGGAATTTCATTGGGTATAAAATAGAAATTTCGGGGCAGAAATTTCCACTTCTAACGTTTCAATTCAAACATTTATTTTGAGTTGTTGGATTTGCAACGGTCACCAATTCAACGACCCATTATTAAAATTAAAAATTAAAAAATAAACACTACTGCGTGTCAGGAGAATCAACAATTTTCTTCATTTCTGCTCACTTCCAATGCCTTCTGCTGAACCAATGAAAATTTTCCTTCCATTTCATCACAGCCACCGGAAGGAATCTTAACCTTCTCTTTAACTGGCCAGAAGGAAAATATTTGTGCCTCGGTTCTATTCCAAATGCCCAGGTTTAGTTTAGAGCGTTATGTTTTCCTTAATCATGTTAAATTGCTTAGTTGAGTGTTTTTTTTTCGTTTGTGAGTGTAGTTTGAAATTTTGTTTACACAAAAACACAATGTCACTTACCAATAATGGGACAATATGTGTGACAAGATGTACAAATACAATAGATAGCAATTAAACAAGAAAAATCTCACGGACTAATCCACTTGAAACGTTGGATTTGCAATCTACCAAACGTTTCAAACATATTTAAAATTTAGCCTTATTTAGTGATGTGACCTCATTAATCAGATAGTATTTTATATAATTGTTCATAACATTTTTATACGTTAATTTTGGTAAATGACTAACCTATAAAAATAAACAAAACGTTGATTAGTTCTTTAAAATCAAATTTGAAATTGGTTAGATAGCTACGGCGATCATTAAACAATGCATAAAATAAAGATATAGAAATTGTTCTTAATTCATGCAATGTCATTCGTGTTTGGAAGGCTGTTGCCAATATTAATTATATAACAATCACATATATAATATATTGGTAATGCAAAACTCATAGGAATTGGATCGAGGATCTAAGCATTGTACACACATGGGATTTCTAATATCTCTTCTTCAAAGCCAAGTTTTTATACATCTTGTAACGAACCGAGTGTATATCCCTTGTTGTCCACTCAAAGGCGTCACAATTGCTATCGATCGCTTTCGTGGCTTGGCATGCAAATATGTACCTAACACTCTCATGCCCATTAAAACAAAGCTTACATAGACTAAGGCAGTTAAAACCATAATATCTTGAGCTCCGTAGATGGCCCTATAAACTATATGTATATGTGTCCAAGTGTCCAACAATAAACAGAAACCTTTTTTTCAATCGGCTGAAGCCATAATTATCACCAATCATTAATTGTATGTCATAATTAAATATGTTGCCCAAACATGATGTTTCAGCTCTTTTAAAGTAAAGATGTTATAAACGTGTATTAAGGGGCGGATCTAGGTTATCCTCCTCAACTTTTTTTTTTTTTTGGGTATTTTAATTTAGTCCTTATGATTTGTTTATTTGTACATTTAATTTCCAATTACTCCCTTATAAGGTTATTATGTTTTTATTTTGATAGTCTTAATATTATAAATTTATTATAAAATTGGTAGTTGATGGCTCTTAAATTTCTCAACAATTATAAATTTTAATTGTTTAAAACCCTTCTAGAATGTTATTTTAGCCTCTCTTATAAATATTTATTTTTAATTTTTTACCTTTACAAATTGTATTATGATATTTAGCCCCCCTAAATCTAGTTTAGGGACTATGTGTATTAATTATACAAAAAATTAGGTAACTAACCAACTAAAATATTTGAGATTGCTATATAGTTCATAAATTTTAGGTAAATAGTCATAAAAAATAAAGATGACGTAGTATTTTTGATTTGCTATTTTATTGAAATAAAATGGTTTAGTATTTACGTCAATTTATCCGTATAAATATATGAACATGACTATTTATTTAAGATATACGAAATATTGATAATATAACAATGTGAAAATGTAAATTTAACTATATATCTAATAAACCCTTAATTATAATACTGCGAGTTCCGAAGAATTTATTGGAGGCCATGTGCGCATATAATTTACGTACTTTCTATACGTACGTGAAGAAATGAAAACCATAGGACATTAGGATTTAGGACATGATCTGTTATGCGAACGATTTTTATTTTTATTTTAGTTGAATTTATGGGATGTCGAGTCTTCAATCTTAGCTAGAGTGGCATATGAATAAGTGAACAAATTCACCGAATAAGACACAAAAAGAATTATCGCCTACTTTTTTTTAACTAGTGGAAACTGGAAAGAGTTTTTCAGCCAATAAAAACAATCTAACTTTGGGTCACTTTAAGCATAATTAAAGCCAAATGATCATCCTTAAACGGTTGGTGAAACTCCGCATATGCTCTCCAAACGTCAAAAAAAGGTTCAAAGAGAATTAATTAAGAGTCCGTGAGTGCCAGAATAATTGGCACTTAGTGTCCTCTAATTAGGCAGAGTGTATGACACGAAAAATAATTGGACATTTTTTTTTTTTTTTTTTTTTTAATAATATTCTCATTTGTCATTTTCTGGGGTATTAGCATGTGTAGTGTTTAATTTTGTTTTTAAATACACATGAAAACAAACTATTCACTCACGCATCTTATCTTCTATGATTTTAGTTTATATATCAAGGTAGGAATAGTGGGGGTCAATCTGTCGATAGCTTTTAATATTCCCATTTTAATTAAAATACATTGTCATCTTGACAAGAAAAAAGCTAGCTTTGGGGTTATATAATGTGTTGCCCTCACAAGATCTTCCAAAACACCTCAAAATAAAATGTAAATATATGCACATGGGAAGAATCGATTTATTTGGAATGAATGTATTATTTTAAACATATAAACAAGCGAACTAAAATATTTCCTCCGAATTTACTGGCCATCATATCATATTGAGTTCTCATAAAGGGTATGTATAAAAGGAAAAAAGAACACCTTTATTTTTCTAGCCTTTTTTTATCTTTGGACATATAGATATATATTCACCACTATTTCGTGTATGTAAAAGATAACTGCTGGCTCAAGGCATCTAATATATCAAGGCCTTCACATGGTTTGTTTGTGGGATCCATTTTATCTTCATGCTAAGAGCACCTAAAGCTACTCTTTTCTTAATCTTTCCCTCTTTATTTTATTTTTCATAAAATGCATTTGAGCTATAAATTATACTTGTTTTAACCTAAAGTCCTAAACAAAGTTTGAGTGGTGGTCCATAATGTGCTTATTTTTCTAGCTTATTGGGGTATGCTAATGTCAATGCTTTTGTATCCTATATTCAATTATTTGCTCCTTTTTTATTCTTCTCTTATTCGTCAATTTAATTTACATCTCTATCTAACCACTAATTGGAGAGGTAATTAATACGTTGATTGATCGTTTAAATTATAACTTCCCAAAAAGTTACGACTACATAAATTTAAGAGTTCATAAAGTTCTAAGATTGTCAATTTTATTCGCTACCAGCTCATTTCATTGTATATATACTGTTAACGACAAAAAATGTTATAGCAATTGACTCAGTGAAAACCCATCTCATGTATACCAACTATAACAAATTAAATACAACAAACGTTTAGACTAGATTTCTTATAAAGAGAGTATCCACGAATAATAAATAAGAAACAATAACGAAGGTGTCAATGCTTTTCACCTAAACAAAGTTTGAGTATGGTGGTCCAAAATGTGCTTAGTTTTCTAATTTATTGGGGTCTACTAATGTCAATAATTTTGTGTCCTATATTATATTATTTGCTCCTACTTAATTTTTCCTCTTATTGGTCATTTAGCATCCCTGCTTAACCACTACTTGGAGAGGTAATTAAGACCTCGATTGATTGCTCAAATTATTGCTTCCCAAAAAGTTACAATAACATAAATTTAAGAGTTCATATAAAGTTCTAAGATTGCCAACTTTATTTGCTGCTACTAGCTCGTTTCATCTTGTTGGGATGCAAACCAAAGTCCCATATCGGAAGTGAATGCAAAAAATACATTGGATATAAGAGACCCACGCCTAACTACACTAGTATGAGACCTTTTGGGAAGGAAACCCAAAAACAAATCCGTGCGGACTTGGGCCCAAAGCGGACAATATCATACTAAGGTGGGTGGCAACCCAGCACGGTGGAGGAACTCAGCCTTACACATCTGATATATGTTGTTAATGACAATAGTGTTACATCAATTCAGCAATTGTCTTGGTAAAAATGTAAGTATCCCAGCTACAACGGATTGAATACAACAAAGATTTAAGCCATATTGTTCTTATGTAACTAGATTGAATACAACGAATCTAGTTACACTAAGAATAACCGTTCGTTTTAGCTGAATTCGATGACTTTATATGAAGATGGGGTGTGTTTATGTGCGATGTGCGAGACAGATTCTCCTTCCCCTTCATCATGCATGAATTTGTAGATTGTGGATCGACCAGACCCACAATTTGACAATAATTTGGTGTTTAGTGTTGCATGTGTATTTGTGTAGAAGTTTATTTAACTGGAAACTTCTCTAATTATTTCGATTATGGTCGGTAGTTTTCGAATCTTGCCTTATGGCACTGATCGTTTATTTATTTGTATGCTCATGGAACCTCTTACTCGGACCTTTTTTGACAGGAAGGTACAAAATTATACTATTTTCAGTCATATTAGTTTTTTTCAAAACTTATTTTCTGAATTTAAAATTTTAGAATGTTATCATAATGATTCCATCAAACACTTAAATGAGTAAAAGTGACAATGAATTAGCTATATAGGCACAAAATGAATTATATATGTACGTGACAAGTAAAATGTGTATTTCTTCATCTCTCACTCTTTTAACCACGTTTTAGGAGAAAACATTCTGTCTATGTCATGTAATGTTATTGTATAGTATACACAACAACTTTCATTTAATGGTGTTGTTTCTTTCACCACTCGAGTTGAATGTGAGTGGGCCGTTCTTGTACATAATACATGTATAAATTATATATAGATCATACACTAAAATAGATGGAAATAAGAGAAACCATTCGACTATACATAATTAATGTGTTCCAAGTAGAAATGGGAACTATCGCTTTGACGAACTTACTTTTCTATATTTTGAGGAATACTTTTCATCTTTTAGTAGTTTGGATTCTAATCAAAAGCGGGTGATGAATATAAACAACCGGTAAGATGATTACTAAAAACTACAAACCCGGTAACTTTTTATTTATTTATTATCATTATAAAAAAAAATGTATATTGATTGAGGATTGGATAAATAATACAGTTTTCCATTACCAAAAGCAAAAATAATCCAAAATATTTAACATAAAATACTAAATCCTAAAACTCACTGTCATTTGTTTTCCGGCTGCTTTTCATAGGAATCTAGCACATTATAAAGAAAAAAAAAAGTAATAACAAATCAGCTTAAGAACTAAAACATAGTATATAAAATAGAATTTTTCTGGTAATGTAGTTTGACTTTGATCTTTGAAAAAGAAAAAAAAATCACGTTAAAACTAATTCTCACCAAATTAGAGTAATGTTTAACAGTTTTATGTATATCTAAAATATTTATATATAATATGTTTGAGGTTTTTTGTATCTAGATAAACTAATTTATTTATTAAAGTTCCACTCATTCATAGAATTGAATAAATAGTGAAATGCTAGATTCATTCACTATAAGAAATGAAGCTAGATTACAGTAAATTTGATTCTGTTTTCTCTCATGTTACTCAAATATAGTGTGGATCGAAATACTTGTTATACCTGTGCAATTGTCACATTAAAAGCCTCATTTGCGTTTACAATTGTCACATTTAAAGGAAATTTCTTCTAAGGCAGGAGTTTGGCTTCTGAGCATGATAAATGAGCAAACTAAAAAATAACTTCCACTTAAAAAGCTTCACTTAAATAATACGAATTAAATCTCATTTCGTCTTTTTCAATTTTTAGGACCACTTTTTTTTGTTTTCCTGTTTCCACTTTCCACCAAAATAATAAATTAACATATAAAAAGTTAAAAACTAAAACAAACAAACAAACGTAAAGTAAATGTTTATTAAATTTTCATTCACAGACAATGATAACCTTTCCTTCCCTTAAATACGTTTCCAACCTCCAACAGCACGAGACACGCTATATAACTATTTAGTTATTCTTTTTTCATTCCCTCGTGTAAGTGACGAAAATACCCCTCGTAAGAGACTGTTTTAACGTGCTGCGACTTGTGAGTCTGTGACTGACAGATTAAGGTCCGTCTCGTAAATGCACAGTAAAGTTACATTAAATAATCAAAAAATCCAATTCAGTGATACTCTCTCAGATGCAAAGCAGTAGAAAATAGAAAGAAGAAGAACCGAGGTTAGTATTAGTAAAGTACAAAAAGTCAGAGAAAAAGAAAATTTATTTCTCTTTGTTTGTTGTTGTTGTTGATAAGATTGTCACCACGAGATATCCTATTTCTCACTCTCTCTGTTCACGAAACGCCAATCGAGCCTCGCCGGAATCTTGGCCAGAGCGGAGGATGCTCGCTGTTCCGTGAGGAGCGAGGATGAGAAAAGAAGATGAGGAACAAGAAGAAGAGCGAACGGACTCAGATTCAAGCCTCCGAAAGACTGTGGAGTTCTTATCTTCCCTGATTTCCCTTTCTCATTCGACGAAGGTATTCGCGGCGAAGTGGCAATCGATTCGGGGGAGACTCGATGGATTGGCCTCAAGCCTGGCTTCGCTGGAGAGCTGCGACGGCGAATCCGCCGTGGCGGCGGTGGTGCTCTCTCTGATGGAGACGGTGGCGGAGTGCTACGATTTAGCCCGGCGATGCGTCGATCTTTCGTACAGCGGAAAGCTTCTGATGCAGAGCGATTTGGACGTGATCGCCGCCAGGTTCGACGACCACTCCAGAAAGCTCGCCGAGATCTTGGACGCCGGCGTTCTCACCCGCGGCACCGCGCTGGTGGTGTCGCGGCCGAGCTTCGGCGCGTGCAGGGACGACATGCGGTTCTACGTCAGAGATTTGGTGACGAGGATGAAGGTCGGCGATTCCGATATGAAGACTCAGGCCCTCGCCTCCCTCCACTCCGCCGTTGTGGACGACGAGAAGTACGTCGGAGTCGTCGCCGACCTCGGAGACATCGTCGCCGTCATCGTCAACTTCCTCGACTCTCCGGAGAGCGAAATCCGTGAAGGCTCGGCGAGGCTGGTGTCGAAGATCCTCTGCTTCGAGGCCTACAAGACTGTCCTCATCTCCGCCGGAGTCATAGCGCCGCTGGTCCGCCTCCTTGAGTCCGGGAGCGATTTCGCTCGGGAGATGTCCGCCAAGTGTTTGATAAAAGTCACGGAAAATTCGGACAACGCGTGGTCTGTCTCAGCACACGGAGGCGTTACGGTTCTGCTCAAGATCTGCTCGGACGAATCTTCCGGCGGCGGATTGATCGCCGCGGCGTGCGGAGTTCTCCGGAACCTCGCCGGAGTCGAGGAGATCCGACGGTTCATGGTTGAGGAGAATGCAGTCCCGTCCTTATCAAGACTAGCAAGCTCATCGGCGAAAGACGAAGCAGCTCAGGTGAACTCAATCGAGCTTCTCCGAATAATCGCCTCCGCGGACAGCTTTTCCCGCCAATCCGTCGTCCGAGACGGCGGAGCAAGATCTCTCCTCCGCGTGATCGAGCCTCGGTCGGACTCCACCGCCAAAGCTCGCTCAGTCGCTCTCCAAGCCATCGGCGATCTGTTCTTCTCCTCCGCCGGAGACGCCGCACAAACGACGCTCCTCCTGGAAAACGCCTTCCCGGAGCACCTGGTGTTCTTCCTCCGCAGCGCTGACGTGGCGGTTCAGGAGCTGGCGCTGAAGCTGGCGGCGAAGCTCTCGGCGGCGTCGGAGGAGGCAAAGCGCGCGCTCGGCGAGGCCGGGCTCATGACCGAGCTCGCGAGGCTTCTGGAATCTTCCAAGTCCTCCGAAGTCAGAGAGCTCGCCTGCGAGGCTCTGCTGGGAATGGTATCGGTGCCGAAGAATCGGAAGCGATTCGTTCAGGACGATCGCAACATCGCCGCCGTTCTACAGCAGCTGAGTCCGGACAAGGAAAGCTCCTCCGCCGGGAAAAAGCTCGTGCTCTCTCTCCTCATCTCTCTCACCGGAAGTAACAGCGGTCGGAGGAAGATCGCGGCCAACGGAAGCCTCGTCCGGAATGTCGAGAGGCTCGCCGAGGCTGAGGTCTCCGACGCCAAGAAGCTTGTCAGGAAGCTCTCCGCCGGAAGATTCCGAAGTCTGATCTCCGGGATCTTGTGGCATTGAATATTATATATTCCGGCGGTTCTTTCAATTAATTACTCTTTTTTTGTATACATTAATTAATTTTTGGTGACTGTATAATGTTCATATCTTGGTACTTCAACAACGATAGCGTTACGAAATCTTAGTCCGGTCCAGTCCAGCCCATTCCTCAAAAGTTTTTATTTTATTTTTTAAATCACTTTTTCTTAATTGTCATGTATACGTTTTTGTTTTTGGAGTGAGCTGGAGAAAGTAATAATCCACAGGTTTATTTCCGTAGTATTTGCGATAAGTCTGTGACCTTTGAGTGGAGAAGATTGGAAATCATATAAAATTAAATAAAATGATCATTTTTATTTTCTTTTCAGTAAGACGTCTGACCACCATACTTATAGTTATAGCACAATAATACAGTGGCAGAACAACATGCAATCATACACGCCCATTATAATGCGCAAAAAATGAATTTTCCTCATTTCGCACAGGCAAAAGAAAAGAAATTTAGAGGTATTTATAAAAAAAAAGGAACAATAAGGTGTATTAATTTGTTTTATTGAATGTTTTTAGGGAGAGAGTCATATAGAAGGAAGGCCCAGATGGCATGTGATGAATATGAGTAGTGAGTGTCAAAGGCCTTTTCTCTTCCAATATTGCTGACAAAACATGATAGTGATGCGTGAGAAATCTCCTACTTATACTATAGTATCATTCTCAAAAGAAAAAAAAATATACTTGTATTGTAATTTGTATCATTCTCAAAAGAAAAAATATATACTTATTTGTATCATTCTCAAAAGAAAAAAAAATATACTTGTATGAGTATCGTATCAGATTTGTCTTTTACATCTCTCTCTCTTTGCTCTGACGACATTCCATTACGAACGGTCTCTGAAATAATCATCACTTCACTCACTATTTCCAAATTCCAAGTAAAGTCATTCAGCAAATGGTTTTTTTTTTTTTTTTTAGTTCACTTTTTTTTTTAGTTCAATACGTTGTTTTCTTTTGTTCACTAATTTTACGCCTTTTTTTTTCTTTATGAAAAAACCTTAAAGCAGTTGTGTTATATATTAAGTTGACTAATCAAAGTCAAAATTAAGTCCTTTATTTTTAAAATAGGTTGTCAAAATTAAAAGGAAGAAACGTGGACCAGAGAATCTGCTGCTCGTGAGATTGCGTATTAGCTGAAGTATAATCGATGGAGTTTGGGAGAATGCGTCTAATTTTCTTGCCTACACTTATTTGTTTTTTCCTCAAATAAACTGATTTTAATATAGCTACGCAGTTGGCATTGATGGCATTATTGAATATTTTCGTAGCAGAATACCCATATATCGCAGGAAAAAAACCCGGAATTTTTTTCGGGGGTAATTATTATAGTTTTTTTTAAGTGATTATTGATTATTATTAGCCAAATTACATAATTTATGATAAATCTTAGGAGGCATACATTTTTGCAACTTAAAGAATTTGAACCTAAGTAATTATTATAATTTTGTTAGGAGACTTCATTAGTTATATTTTTCTGAATTTTATTTATTTATTTATTTTTTTTGTGTTGGTAAACAAAATACATATTAGCATTTTACATAACCGATTCCCATCTGTTAGTAGTCATTTAGCTAAGCATCTATAGGTATTTCAATCGATAAATGTATATTTGATGGTTTAATGTTTAGTGAGATTTTCAAGTAAGATTAGAGTTTCTGAGCCTACTATCATAATGTATCACATAAAGAATCTGAATCGATCATTTGCTCCTTGTAAACATACTGCTTTTAACACTTCTAACTCCTACAAATATCCTACTATGTTAGTTTTTTTTTTTTTTTTTTTTTTTTTTTTTTTTTAATGTTTGCGTTCAATCTTTGTCGAACATAATTGGAGAATGAGGATCTAACTCCGGAAGAATAGATCTGACTAATTTGATGTTTGTCCAAGTTTTTGTTCATATATATCAAAATTGGGCAATTTCTTCTTGAGTGTCTATGGTGGACGAGTGTTGGGCGTCAAAGATAGTCATTAGTTGATTGTTGAATTCATGCACCATCTTTGAAGGCCTTCCTTCTTGATGATTCGACGTCGTTTTCCATTTAACTAATTTTGTGGCCGACAATGTTTGAAGCTCATTGTTCACACAAAAAACCATATTAATAATAAATTTATGGGAAAATATCACGAGTATCCATCGTGTTTAATCGAAATGCGAGATTTATCCCCTCTATTTTTAGAAATATCAGACATATCCCTTCAGTTTAATATAAATGACATATACATACATCCCCTAAAAAATGTTATATTACAAATATCACAATTTTTCGTTTATTTTTGACAAAAAAATAATTTGAACTCCCCAAAATACTTTTAATGAAATAATTTTTTATTTTTTATTCTATACAAAAAAAATTAAATTAAAAAATTTCTTTATAAAAAGTTAAGGATTTTTTTTATAAAGAGAGATTTTGATTTTTTTTTTTTAATAAAATAGTAAATAAATATTTATTCTATTAAGTGTATTTTGGGGAATTCAAATTATTTTTTTTGTAAAAAATAAACGAAAAGGGTGATATTTGTAATATAACATTTTTTTAAGGGAGGTATGTGTCATTTATATTAAACTGAAGGGATATATCTGATATTTCTATAAATAGAAGGGATAAATCTCGCATTTTGATTAAACACGAGAGATACTACAAATATTTTCCCTAAATTTATTTAGATATTTGGTATCATATCTCTTGGGAATGGTTGAACGATAAACTTGAATTTTCAATATCTATTTTTTTTACTTATCTTTTAATCCAAGTGTATATATATATATATATCAATACTGACTTGCTGAACTCCGATAAGTGTAAAAAAAAGAATTATATGCAAACAAAATGGTTTTGCAAAAGATTTTGAGGATGGATGTAATCAACAATCATTATTTTTTCAAAACGAAGAACACATCTCCGCTCAAACTTCATGTCATTTGTGCAAGTCAAAATTGTGATTGGGCGGTCCGGACAGTGAAACTGAAAAACACTGACTGTTGAGAAATTAGAAGGTAAATTTTCTAAACCAATTGGCAGCGGTATTCATATGTTTGGAAATTGATGTGTACTGAAATTGCCCAAATTCGTGACAAATTAGTCACGCAGTGGATGCATTTTGTGACACATCAGTCACGAAATGAATCCATTCTGTGACACACATTAGTCACGAAATCAACCAAGACAAGTAACGAAATGTAGTTGACAGTGTGTCAAACTTTTTGTTTACTTCGGATATGATCAAAAGCACGCTTGTTCTGCAGATGACAGACAAAAATGTCAACCACAAGCTACTGCAACATTGGTTGGAGAGAGGGTGAAACAAAACTATATTGATCCAGGTCTACATAGTTGTACCCCAACGAGATCTAGAGTCGCATGCAAACAGAAGTTGGAGTAAGTATTTCATATAGAAAAGCATGGAGGGCAAAAGAGTGTGCAATAGCGTCCTTATATGGGATTGAGGATGCGTTGTATGCCTCTCGTGCGAAATACAAATACATATCATAGCAAAATGATTCAGATTCTCTCATCGACCTAGTAACTGATCTTCAAAAGTATTTCATATACTTTTTTGTTTGTTTGGCTCTGTTCAGAGAGGGATGGAACTATTGTTGGGCTGTCATTATTGTTGATGCAACCTTCTTCAAGGGCAGCATATTTACAGCTTTCGCGATGGACGCGAATGAACAAATATTTTCACTTGTTTTTGGTGTCGGTGAGTCGAAAACTTCCAAGTCTTTGATTTACTTCTTCAAAAAACTTAAAGAAGGATGGGTCGAAAGATATAACACGGTCATCGTATCTGACCGAAACACCGGGATCATTAACGTCGTGAAGAAAGTTTTCACAAGAGCAGAAAATGGTTTTTGTGCGTATCATGTGAAAGAATAATGTCAAGGCATAGTTAACAAAATTTGGCAAAGAATTCAAATGAAAGTTTTACGATGTAGCCAAGACGTATATTGTATTCGAATATCAAAAATTTATGCGCATGTTGGACAAAGAAGACCTGTTGATACGGCCGTACCTTGTGAACGAACGAAGTAGGAAACGAAAAGTAGGCATTGTTTCTTCAAGACGTCAAAGCACACGAATCTTAAAATAACCACACCCAATCTTAAGAAGAATATATCGACGGATTTCATTTAAAAATAGAAGACATCCAGAGAGAACCAACCTACGGATTTATTTACTTTCCCCGATTTAAAAAAAAAACCCTTGAAGAAATTGAGAAAACAAACCTCAAATGAAGAATTCAAATCTCTTCTCAGCTCGATTCCGACGGTGTATTTAGAGAACTCTTCGTCAAGGAGGAAGGTCTATTGCTGAGATAGGCATGTTCTTCTTCTCGTCCGGAGATAGGCAAACATGCAGGACCTTTAGAATACTGACGATAATTTCTAAAAGCATAAATGAAGAAGAGGATTTGATGGCGGTCGGTTTAATAAAAAAATTGAGTTTAATTAATTTGGGTGCCTCCATCTTGTGGTATTCCATGCAGATGTATGCCATATTTGTCTTCATTTCATTTTATGGTAAAATAGCCTTGTTACATGATTGGCTCACCTTATGAACAGAAAAGAGGGCATTCTCACTTATGATAGAAGTAAATAGATTTAGAACTTGTGCACAAACCACTAGTTAAAAAAAAAAAAAAAAATGATAACATTACAGATGATTTCTTGTTTGTCTGTGTGTGTGTGTGTGTGTGTGTTTTTTTTTCTTTTCCCTTTTTAAAAAAAAAAGTTATATGGTTATGATATCTGTGAGTATTAAGGCCTTTGCTATATAAAAAGAACAGCGAATATAGTCAAACCATGGCTTTTTCGTTGAAATGAAGAACTTGGAGGTATAGTGATTGGGCGGTAATATTGTTTCAGTCGTCATTACAACGGATTGAATATTTTTTTAACTCAGCTCTCAAAACGTTTTTTTTTTCTATTGAGCTTTTACACTTCCGAGCCCTAAATTTGAAATTGTTTTCATTTTTTACGTGAATATATATATATATGTACATACATATATATATATATATATATAATTATATATATAATAACACTACTGGATTGTTAACAAAGTGAATAAACTAGAACTGTTACAAATGCTTTAGGAATTACTCTACCAGCAAACGAACCAGACATATCACCGCCGTGACTCTGTAACCTAAAAGCAACCCCGGTAACAAAGCTTTTAGAAAATCGAGTTCCATGGCGACCTCAAATAAACAAAACCTAAATGTTAAGTTGGTGACTCTCTCTTGCTTCGTCATCCTGACCCTTTGTGTCCTCTCCGACTGTAAGTACTATCATAATTTCAATTTTATAATTTAATTCTAATACAAGAAATTACAGGCAGAGAAATAAGCAAGAATAATGTGGATGTTAACGGCGCGGAGATAAACAATAATACTGGTGCGAGCAAGATAGCAATCTTGTGCACCCTAGACGATCAGTGCTTTGATACTACGCACGTACGATGATTGTAAGGGCTATTGCGGCAGATTTATATCTCCCTACTTGAAGTCTGAGTCATAATACTAATAATGCTACTGATAATAATTAGTTTAATGAGACAGTTTTATGTGTGTACAATAATTTTATCAATAAAATATATGATTTGGCATCTATCGGATAAAATGAGAAAATTTTGGTTTTGTTGTATTATTATGTATATATATGATTATAAATGGATTATATAATTACTATTTAATAACTCTCCATAAAAAATAATCCTGGTTAATTAAACAAGTAAAAAAAAATACCGAGCATAAAATATGCAATTATTAACATATATTAAATAAAAACTTACTTTCACAATTCGTAGTTTTTAGACTATTCAAATAGAACTGATCTATTATTAACTATTGTCATATTTTTCCTCTCTCTTTGATATAGTCCATTCAAGATTTGAGCACATGTTTTAATTTAAAAAGAAAGTGTATAGATGATTATTAATCAGAGTTTTTACGTACTATTGGCATATGTTATCAGAGGGAGGGAAAGGAAAAGAAAAAGAACTGAAAATCTGCAAAAAAAAATAAATAATAATAATAATAATAATAATAATAAAAGATAAAAAAAAAGCCCACCTGTCAAGTAGCAAAATTGACGAAACGTTTCAACTTGAGCCACCGCTCTTTTAGGGGTACTTAATAGATAGATAAGAATACCATTGAAGTCCAAGTATGTGTTATATTAGAAATATGTGTACTATTAGACTCTTAGAATGAACATATATTAAAGACATCAAGCATTTATATAGAACTCAAGAGACAGCCTGCTTCTGTCTCTTGTAATTTTCCCCCCACTGATCGTTTTATTAAGGGAAAATGACATATATATATATATATATATATATATATATATATATATATATATCTTATTCTGTTCATACTTTCTGTTTAACTAAAATGATGAAATTATATCTTGAAATAGACATCACGAATATTATTTTTATTGACTTTTTATTAAAGTTGACTAATATTTATATGTAAAAACCAATTATTTTTATTCATTCGCGTCATATATGTATTTATTTAAAAACTAAAAGATAAACAACAATCTCTTATTAATTGTGAAGAACACAGAAAGAGGCAAATGGGTAAAACTCGACAGTTGATAATCATCAAAATCATAGATTCGAAAAGAGAATCCAGGATTCAGAGTTGCAATTCAAACAAAGAATGAAATCATCTATTTGGGATATATGAATTTTATTATTTAATTTCAATTTAAGACTATTTTTACATCAAAATTGGGAATTTGAAAATTAGGATTCTGATTTGGATTTGATTGGTTTTTTCGTATATAAGAGTTAATATCAGTGAAATGGAGATTTATGACACTGTTATCCATTTTAGGGTTTAATTTCGTCATTTTAATTGAACAGAATGTATGAACTCGACAATTTTGAAAACCAAATGATAAACTCAATATTTCACTAAAACACAGAGTATATATGTGTTATTTTCCCTTTTGTTAAATAGACTCGTAATATATATACATATATATGTGTGTGTGTGTGGACGGAGCCAAAGAAGCTCACCAGAGGTTTCTAATTTGAAAAAAAAAAGAAGCTTTAGAGGGTTAGTATGTAAACTTTCAGGGTAAAAAAATGAATTTTTTTAATTTGAAAATAAGTCAAAAGTGTAAATACAAATTGAGGAGAGCTTGAGCCCTCTTCGACCTCTTGTAGCTCCGTCCCTGCATGTGTATATACAGGCACTAAGCCAGTAAGGATTCAAAGGGGGTTATAGCCCCCCTCAATTTTTTATTTATATTTTTACGTGTTTTTACATTTTTTTATCTTAAAAATCTACAAATCAACCTCCTCTCAACTTTTTTTTTTTCGCATATTAGCTCCCATAACTTGAATTTCTGGCTTCGTCCATATATTTGTGAATATATATATATATATATATATATATATATATATATATATTTATATTTCTGTTATTGAAATAGTAAACCCTAAATTATAAACATCATTAATATATATATATCACCCTAAGTTTATGGAACACAAAACAATGATGCGACACCTCTAGAAATCGTGTATCCACAAATAAAATCCATGTGTTGTTAAATGCAGGTTGTTATTACGATATCAATCTCATAGATAGCTTAGGTGTCGTATATTGTTTGTCGTTTTTATTTTACACTGTGTGATTGCCGTGTCGTTAAATTATAAGCGCCGTTGTTTTGTTTGTTAAATCTGTTTTTAGTTGCACAGTTAACGAGATGATTGATTTTTCAGCACAATTTATTTTCCTTCTTCAATTCTCTGTGTCTTCAACATGTTTCTCTTCGAGTTCGAATCTTAACATTTGTTTTGCTGATATTAAATATGGGAATTAAACTTGCTTAGATTCCAAATATAAGACATTCCTCAAAAGTTTCAAATCCATGTCATAAAAACTAGACCAATCGTACAAGTGGTTGAGACTTGAGAGTAATAAATTTATATACAAAAAAAAGTAACGATGGATATATGCACTGTTTTTCTTCTCCTTTTAACTCTGGCCTGTCTTCTTCACTAGGTTTATGAGTAATGAGTGAGTATGTTTATTCCGCGTCAGCCTATATCTTTCTGAGAAACTTCATATTTTTTCTCTTTCCATAGATATTCATTGACTCGACTTTAGATGTGGAGCCAAAGAAGAAATGAATGTAGAGTTTCTATCATACTTATTTCATCTGTTTATTTTCTTCTATCTGGGACCTATGTATGTATGGTTGTCAATAAGTCGAGAAGAAGACGACATGTCGAGATTTAATTCCAATTTAATAGTCAATGTAATGTCACATAATTTGGATTCTAATGACAGTTAGGATTTTACTGTTTGGTATATGATGATAAAAAAATGTCATAATGTCGTAATGATAAACACCATGAACATAATATAATGCTAGCTCCTCTATCTTGTTTTATTTTATGATAGCTATGAAGTGTAATAATGAAAATCTTACTTGTTACTAACCACCGCAAATGAGAATTGTGTTTGGTACCAATATCATGAATTCTTTGAAGATTCTTTTATCACTAAGTAATAGCTTGGGTGATTTTGTTTTCAGTCACGTTTATAAGGTTTCAAAGTATTTTTCATGTATGTTTAAGTCTGTATCTATTCGTTTCTTCTTCTATTAAACACTGAAATAAAATGGATTTTTTCATAGCTATATTTATTTATAAAAGGCATTTAGTGCAGCCTAAAAAAGATTCTACATTATCATTAAAAAAAAACCTAATACATCGAGAATATGAAAAAAAAATAGCATGATCGTGAACATAAAATAAAATATACATATAATAATTAAATTTATAGTCTTACTTATATTTATTTGAGAGTAATGCTTATTTTATGGTAATTTAGAGCATATATATTTGAATGCATGTTACATATGTTATTACATCCTCAATAGTGTAGGACCAAAATCTAATAAGTCAAATTTCACTCAAAAGTATGATTTTTTTTATGTGTTTGTGTAAAAATATTTTTTATGAAATATCATTTTACTTTTCTTTTGTATTTATTTTTGTTATTTACTTAATGATCACAAGAATAAGGTTAGAGATCATTTTCGTTTGATTGTGAAGGAAAAAAAAAAGAAATAAAAAGGACAAACGGATTTTTATTTTTATTTTTTTTTGAAAAATTTGAAGAAAAATAAATAAATAAATAAATAAATTGTTTTGAAAAATCTGGAAATCATTTGAAGATTTATTGACATTTTGTCTTTTTATTGACATGAATGTCAATAAATCATCAAATGGTTCTGGAAAATTCTTTGAAATTTTTTTGACATCGTTGCGATAAATCTTCAAAACGTTAATAAATCTTCAAAGAATTTTGAGCCATCAAAATAATATAATAAAAAGGAGGATTTTGATACATATTTTTTTAAGGTATATAATTGATATTAATAAAAACACTGAGAATAAACACATCATTTTGATAAAAACACTGAGATAGATATAATATTTTCCGTATTATATATGCGAAGGCCAATACTACAAACAAAAGATCGGAGAGTTATCTCAAATGTGATGTGTCTGTACTTTCCAAAGCTATCAATGTATTTTGCTTCTGGCAATCAATGCACGCTTGCATATGTTAATCAATATAATGCTCGAGTCGTGGTTTTGTTTCAAATATATGTGCGTCTTTTTTCTTGATTTAATGAGTAGTTTATGGCGTTTAATTAAGTAGAACCTTTTTTTTTTTTTGGCAGCAGAAAGTGAGTTACGACCTTGGTTACGACAATGTACGTACGATGCAGCAAGAGTACTGTGTTTCTTTTGACTTTTTCCAAATAAAAATTATTGCTTAGTCGTATTACGAATATTAAATCTGAAGTGTAACAAGACAGTTCAATTTTCGAGACGTCAGTCTATGGCGGTATTCTATTGTTTGATACTTTGATTTATGCTAGCGGGTCCAAAACCAATCGCAACTAATGACATTTTTATGCAATTGTCAAGGATTTTGGTTATTGAAGTTCTTAGATATTTTCCAAAGACAAAAGATTCCAACATTTTTTTTTAATAGAACGGATTTTTCATTAAAATTTGGTAAAAAATCCATCAATACAGGAGAATAACACCTTAGTACATGGATTACCAAGACCTAAGTCGAGGTGAATCTAACACTAAATTCCGGTAAAAGTACGAAATGTGCAAACTTCCGACAACGGGAAGAATTACAAGCACCAATAGAGCACACAAGAGGCTTGTTAAAAAACCCAAAGAATGGCGATGGAAAAATCCAACCAAACTCGGTCCGAAAACCACGAATAGGGTGGCTCTTCAACTTGCATAGATAAAAACCTAACAGGAAATCCACTACGGGAGTTGAGACTACGGCTAATCCGAGTCCAAAACAAACCAAAACAAAACAAACATAATAAAAATTGAAATGATCCATACTCCAACCAAGAACCCTAAAGTTAAACTGAAAACCAAAAACCAGCCGCTAAAGCAGAAAACCAACCACAAAAACCCAGATCTACTACCACCTCAGATCCAACCAACCCAGATCTGCGAACCTTCGTCAATCGCACAACGATCGGAGAGCAAGAGCCCGACGGCGCTCACCGACGGTGGACACAATACGATCGGAGAGCGGTAGCTCGGATGCACACAACGACGACACGCTGAGAACCACCCTCCGAGGGTCAGACGCGGACGGCGGTCGCGCCGGAGACCGGCGGTGAACAGCGTCGACGAACTCACAGGGACGACGGATCTGGAGCGGCGGTGGCGTACGGGCTCGGCGGCGTTGGCGTACGGGCTCGACAGCGGTGGCGTACGGGCTCGGCGACGGTGGCGTGCGGGCTCGGCGGCGAAGAAGCAGAGAAACGGCAACCACAGAGAAGGAGTCTCGTGGAGAATCGCCCTCCCCTCCGGGCCGGAGCCGCGACAGTGACGGCGTCCGAGAACCCAGAGGGGCGGCGGCGGCGATTAGGGTTTTTTCCTCTATTTCGAAGTTTCTCTAGGAGAGAGAACGCGACTCTGTTTTTTAAAAAAAGATTCCAACATAATTGGGTACTATTTTGAGAGAGAGAGAGAGAGAGAGTAAAATAAATATAAATTAAAAATAATAAAGAAGTTTATCGCTACTGCTTGCTATTCATCACGATTTTTTAAGTGTGTGAAAAACTGACGATCCATTCATCAATTGACATTTGGATATAAAACAAAACAATAAATTATTAAATAATGTACTATTGGAGTCGTTAAAAGTCGTGAGTCTGGACAAAAAGCATTTCTGTTTGATACATCTTTTTTCTTTTTTATTAACGAATTTCGAAACATCTATGACTCATTCTTTGTTGTTATCATCAAACCGAAATATATAACCATTTAATGTTCAACTATAATATATCTCGCATTAAAAAAAAAAAACAGTGATGCTCGTACATTGAAATCTTCCTACCAAATTATACCGTTATCGTCCTTATTTATGTATTTATATGACGATTGCAATATAAAATTTTGGGAACCCTTTCTCAAGTACTAATTATAATATTACTTTATTTTAGAGCTAGAAGGGTTTCCTGATTACTCTTAAATCTTAATGCTGACCAAGTTTTTATACATTCTCTTTGCTGCAAAAGAAAACAAATTCTTGGCCAAGTTTTTATTGGATTCTAGTAGGGGTGGCAATTTAGGCCATACACGAGACACGACACGGTTACGACACGGTGTAAATGGGTTTGGGTCGACCTAAAATGGATCTGGGTCCATCCGTGTCGAATACGATTAACACGATTAAATAACGGGTGAACACGGCACGAACACGACAACCCATTGGGACCCAATTAGACACGAATATTAAATGGGTTGTTAATGGATAAACACGATAAAGACTCATAATGACCCAATGGATTGTGTTTGAACTTCTCTTTTGTAGTAAAAATATTATGTTGGTGGTTTAGTTGATTATATGGAGTATTTTTTTATTAATTGCTTATTTTGACTAATTTGTTATTTAATTTGATTTAGAGGATTTCAATATTTTGAAGTAAACATGTCTAAGGGCCTAAACCGATTCGCGTGTTCAAATGTGTTTAGTGGTCTAAATGAGTCTGTGAGTTTAAGTGGGTTCGTGGGTTACATGGTCCATTGAGACACGATTAATAAATGAGTCTTAGTGGGTTGGGTCTGGGTTTGACAAAAAAATAGTGGATCGTGTTTGGGTTTTGCTCCTAGACACGATTAATAAATGGGTCGGGTCTGGGTCTGTTAAAAAAATACATGAAAACGAATAAGACATGGCACGAAAACGACACGTAACCCGAATTGCCACCCCTAGATTCTAGGTACTGGAAAAGTATAAATAGAGGGCTGGAGTAAAAAAAAAAACCCGACCTCTCACTCTAAAAATTCGACAAATGTGTAATCACATAAGCTATGGGATTCGAAACTAATACTCAATATACACAAGAGCTTTATCGGACGATTTTATTGGCACTAAAGACTTCATGTTTGATGATTCACTTTCCTTTGCCCGTGATTTTTTTTTTTTTTTTGTATGGGGATTTCATCTTTATCTTCGAACGTAATTTCATATTTGAAGGCTTAAAAGGTGGTGATTCCATCTTCCAAATACTCGATTTCTTCATTCCCAAATTCTTAAGTTCTGAAATATTTTTTCTTCCTTATGTGAGAAATTAGAATGAGAGTGGGAGAGGGAAGGAAGTTTGAATTATAGAATTACGATAATAACACTAAAAAAATTGACATTTAAAATTTGACAGAAGCAAGGGTGACTTTTGAAAAAATGATAATGATCCAAATGACCACAATGCAAGTTGTTATAAACAAGGATGGAGCAAGACATATATATTAAGGGGGGTTATATGTAAAAAAAGGTTTTAGGGGAACTAATTTGTAAATTTTAAGAAAAAAAATTAAAAATAACAAAAGTACATTTTTTTTTAATGAACAAAAGTACATACTACGTATATAATTTGTTTATTTTAACATAAAGTACAGCCTCGCCTAGGCAGACATTTATGTAATCGATTCTATCCTACATTTTAAGGTCCCTATGCGGCATTTATAAAAAAAGAAAAAAGAAAAAAAAGTTAAGAGAAGTAGAGAACTATTGATACCAAAAAAATAACAAAAGGGACTAATTCGTCAAAACACGTATAATTCAAAACCCGTACATGTAAATAAACAGTTTTCGACTACGGCCTAAAACAGTTTTATTTCTGATGCCCAGGGTTAATTTCCAATAAGGTCAATGGTATTTGGACTCCGATTGCTGTTTTTTCCCTTCAGAACGGCTAATTAATTATTACTTAATCAACGGTTGTCACAGCTTGAAATATTATCAAGCACATGGATCAATGTTCTCTAAAAAGTATTGATCAAACTAATACAAAGCATTAAATTATGATTTAAGTAAAATAATGTAGCATATATATATATATATATATATATATAATATATATATAATATATTATATAAACACATATAGATTATGTGTGTATGCATACGTACACACGCAACACAATTAAATATAACAGCCTGTTGAAATCAAGTTGCCAAAGCTTGTTTACGTACGCATACTATTGAATTCAAGCCTTCATGGTTTTTATTTATTTATTATATAATTGTATATAATCTTATATTCCAGCTGTTGATCATGTTACACATCCTAAATATCATCCATACTTTCAGCAGCAACAAATTTTTTTTTCACATATTTGATGCGCCGGTCAACCAAAACCTTATTACGTAGCTTTTTGTTGAATATAATTTAGAGTTGACTTCATTAACTCCGTCGCTTTCTTGACATATCCTGCTATATATATCGACACTTATCAACTCGCTCACTCTTTTCAACAAGTTCACATATTTATATACACACACAACAGTTAATATGGATTTTATATTTAGAGATAGTGGAACGATGAAGAGATAGAGATCATATACCTTATATATATGTGCATGGGAAAATAAGTTGCTATCCAAGTTGACCATCTTTATTTAAGACTGTTGGCTCTTCAAACCATTTACACTTACTTTATGGTGAAATGGGAATAGGCTTTAAGCTCTTTGATTTTCAACTTGTGCTAATATTGTAGTCTTTCTAGACCACATCCAATGTACGGGGTTGTGTGGGTTCACTCTATATATGTTTAGATATATAAGTCGTATAACTTTTTTTTTTATTATTGAACATTAAGATTTGAATATTTTATCATACACCAAAATAGTAAACTATATTTCAGTTGTATATTATTATTATTATTATTATTATTATATTTACTTATAGTGATGTTACAATCGAAAACTCTAAATGTGTTATATATATATATATATATATATATATATATATTATATACACACACTTTCTCGCATGACCGTCAAATATAATTTCAATTTTCGATTATAGCATGCACATCCCCCTGAATTTAGTTGTCATTACTTAATTATCTCCTAACATTTGTATAATTAATGACTCATATATATATATATATGAGCTAATTTTTTTCATTATTTTGAAAATTGACTTATGAAAAAGTTAACGAAAGTTACATAAAAATATATATTCGGTTTATAAAAAATTTAAGGAATAATTAAGTAATAAATAATGTAAACTCCAAGGATAGACATAATAGATATGCTATTTCAATTTATCCCTTTATGGTTTATCACCCTCTAATGGCAAGCTTTGGATAAGGAAGAAAGGCCAACTAATTGACCACACACAGACAGAATAAATAATAATAAAAAAAGTTGTTATGAGAACATAGATCACATATTGATAAGGCACAATGACATAAACGTTTTTTTTTTTTTTTCACCAAAGCGAGAGACAAAAATAATACTAAACTCAGGAGAATAATAATTTTTTTTGCCTTAATATTGTTTAAGATTGTGCCGAGCTCCGTAGTAGGAATGATTCCGCTCCTTAGTACTGCACGAATTCCACATCAAGGCAATCGAATTGCACCACTATCCGATCCACCCCGAGCCCCTCTGCTAAAAACAACCCCCGAAGAATGGCGAAAGCTTCCCGCAAGAAGGGGAAGAGAAATCAAAACGCTTAATTGAGATTTCCGAGGCAATAACAAGCCCCTGGTGGTCCCGGAGCACGCACCGATTCCAAACCAACCTCCTCTAGCATCGATAGTTGCATCGACACTTATAGCGGTGACACCGGATCTCGGCGGTGGCCACACCGCCACTTATCATTTCCAGTCGTAACTTTACTCCTATCATTTCAAATCTCTTAAATCAAGACAACAAAAAAATCAAAGTTACTTAAGTAGTGATGTTCTTGGTTTTGATGAAAATGCTAATGGCGTCCAATGTAATGTGCACCACAACCTGTGTGTAGTCGCAATACGTCGTACGTGTGAATAAAAAAGAATACTAAAATATGGATTTTACAGTTGCATGACCAAATGGGACCCATCTAATCTTCTATAATCCTATTGATGACATAGAATGATACAATAGCGAATTCGAATATGAAAATTATCATATCGTACGCTTGGGATTGATTTCCCACTTTTTGTCTATTAAAAATTTAAAACCGAGTGGGATATTGAGTCCCACGCTTTGGCTCTTCCTTCCTTGACTACCATTGCAAATTTGGGTGAAAGGTCAAGCCAACCTTATTTGAATAAACCGCTAATTTCACATAACAATCATTTTACTATAGTCGTTTTCCTAAAGAACACTCACATTTTTGGCCAGCAAACTTAATTTTTATTTCGAGGGAATAATGAGATAAAATACATTTAATTCCTTATTGTATATTGAAGGGAAAATATCAGGAGTATCCCTTGTGTTTAATCGAAATGCGAGGTTTATCCCCTCTATTTCTAGAAATATCATATATATCCTTTCAGTTTAATATAAATGACATATATCTCCCATAAAAAAATGTTATATTACAAATCTCACCCTTTTCGTTTATTTTTTACAAAACAATAATTTGAACTCCCCATAATACCCTTAATAGAATATATGTATTTACTATTTTATTAAAAAAAATCAAAATCTCTCTTTATAAAAAAAATCCTTAACTTTTTATAAAGAAATTTTTTAATTTAATTTTTTTGTATAGAATAGAAAATAAAAAATTATTTCATTAAGGGTATTTTAGGGAGTTCAAATTATTTTTTTGTAAAAAATAAACAAAAATGGTGATATTTGTAATATAACATTTTTTAGGGGATGTATATGTCATTTATATTAAACTGAAGGGATATGTCTGATATTTCTAAAAATAGAGGGGATAAATCTCGCATTTCGATTAAACACGAGGGATACTCATGATATTTTCCCTTCACAATATTGCCTTTGCCTCCAGGGGAAAAAAATCTAAATTAGCGAGGGCCATTTAGTAGTTGCAAGATGAGATGAAAGTTTTGTTGTTCATGCCAAGACAAATAGGGATCAATCTAGAAGTCTTTCGCTATGCAGCCTATGCTCCAACTCCATGCGACCCAATTTGGAAGTGTCTAGCTATTTTCTTTTGAATTTCTTTCTTTTAATCGATGCGATGGTAGTAATAAAGTAATACTAGCCGTAATTCTTTGTGATTAATAATTACTTATATTTATTGTGTTACATCAAATTGGCTTGATATTACTTATACTGAGACATGTCATAATTTCAAGCTATTTGCATAATAAATAATACACAACATTCATTTGAAATTGATTGACTAGTTAAATAGTCTTTTTTCGGAAAAATCGTCAATATTTGTTGACACTGTTATATAAATTTTGATTATCTATATAAATAATTTATCACTTCTGAAAAATTTAATAAAAAACTTCAAAAAAAAAAAAAAACCTTATTGAAACATAATGTTTGCACAATTTGACGATTTCTCTAAATATTTGCAAATTCTATTAATTTTAATCGACTACTTAATTATAACATCCTTTCTTAAATATATACATGCGGTTACATGTTTATTGAGAAATGAGTTTATGATTCATATTTTATTTTATGATGAAGTTCGATGATCTCGTATCCCAGCCATTTATCTTTAGTTGAAAATCATTATCTCGATAATAAGAGATAATAAAGTTTGTGGTAACCAAACTTTTCTCCCCTCTGCCACCCAGCTTAATTTAATTTTCTCACTGGATTCATAGTTAAGACTTCGTAATTATGGAATTCCCTGGAAGCGGTGTACCAATTTAAGTGTATAATTTGCATATGTATATCAAACATAGGCTATTCTATATATTATGATATGAGACTATATTTACCCGATGAGAATGTGCTCTTAGTCTCACTAGAAAATTTATTAAAACGGGCTATGGCCCATAAAAGGCGCAAAAAGGTCTCTGACGTCACCATCTACCAGGTCTTGTCGGGAAGAAATCAAGTTTCGTTAGGAAGAAACCGGACCACGTCAGGAAGGAACCAATTCTCATTAGGAAGAAACTGGGTCTCGTTGAAACCAAGCCTCATCGAGAAGAAATCAGGTCTCATCGAGAGGAATCAAGTATCGTCGAGAAGAAACCAGGTCTCATCGGGAAGAAACCATGTCTCATTGGGAATAGATCAGGTCTCCTCGGGAAGAAACCAGGTCTTGATGTGCCTAGGCCACATCTACACGCATCCCAAAGAACACCAAACTCGATCGACACTAAACAAAGGTAACAAATATCTGAGCACCGAAATGTTGTCTGAAGGTCTATTGAAGCTATTGTTTCCCTCGAATCTCATCCTAAACACCCAAAAACAACATAAAACTTTTGAGTTGTTTATTGCCTGTTGTTTATAGAGCCGATAGATATCCCGGAACTGATGAAATAAGATGAATTGAGACAGTATTTTGTAAATACGTAATTGTCTTGAATATATTAACTATTTCTTTATTCTTCGATCGCCTGGAAGGTACAAAAGAAACATCTTGTTCTTTCTTCAAGAATTTCTAATCTCTAGGAGGATTCGAACCCAGATGAAGCTCAGACCATCTGTTAGAGAAAAAAGAATGAATGGATCTTGCAGGATTCCCAATAAATTCTCCGATTTCTTTGGATTAGTTACTAGTTGTAATATGATACAATTTTTTTTTTTTGGAATTCGTTGGACTGTGTTCTTATCTATAAATAGGGTTTTGGTTCACCCGGCCTACTGCAGCGAATGCTTGTCAAAAAGCATTTGTGACTAATAGCGTTGGAGATTTTTGTTTATTATTAGCAATTTTAGGCTTTTATCGGATAACGGGCAGTTAAGAATTTTGAGATTTATTTGAAATAAAATAATTTTCATTTCAACTTTACTAATGTTGAGCATCGGAGAGGTAATCAGAGGCAACGCCTCTTAGTCCCTTTGAATCCACTTCATTTTCATCTCATTTCAAGTCGTCCGACGAACAAGTTTTTCGACCATTCGTGAAAGAAAGAAAAAAACCCGAATTTTTTGGTTAAAGACATATTTGGCTCGAGCGCATTACTTGATCCAACATTGGATCGAACCGCTCGCACCATTAAATAGTTTTCCAAAAATAAGCGACAAGATAATTCAAGATGATGTAGAATAAATCTGCTTCTGTTTTTTTTTTTCAGAATATAATAGTTGTTTTTTTTCTTCTTTTATGATATGAATATATCATATCGTTATCTCTTTTATCCTTCCACAAGAAAATTCCGCATTAACGTCAATTGGAAATTGAAGGATGGATATCAATTGCAAAACATATACTGAAAATTATGATCAATAATTATATAATATATAACATATAGCGAAAATAAATGATCAATATAATTAATATATACATATATAATTACGATGGTGTCCTTCATTTCTAGCAGCAATACAAAAACGACTTTGATTATTTTAAGAGATGAACTTCTCATAATACGGATTCCTTGCTGGCATTAGAACTTAATCATTAAATTACGCAGTTATGAGATATATTCGTTCGATATACACATGATCAGGAAGCAAGAAAAATGGAAACAAAATAATTAAAGAGGGTATATATGGTGATCTTGTATAATTAATCGTCTGTGTTCATTTTACGGAAGTGTTAATTAAAAGTATATTTTGGGAATATGATGGCTTTATTTATTTAGTTTTTATTTTAAGGAAATCACCTTAATAAATCAAGTGATTACGAGACTTCCTGAGATTTGGTAACGTTAACCTCTTATTTGTTTGCGATAGGTCTATTATCTATATATAAAGTATACGATATATACGTAATTTAATGACACAATTTATTACGTCATTGATTCTGGAACCAGGAATTACGTGGATGAATCTTTAATCAAACATAAGATATACGTCAAGATATGTTCAGCTGAAAAATCACATGAACTGCAAAAATGCACATTATTTGACATACTAACCTTTTCGTTCACGTTTTGTCAAAAATATTGGATAAGGTTGCATTTTATTTGCACCGTCAAGACTCACATTGCATCATAAATTATACACAAACCATATGCGTAAATAAATATAATAACAGTACATTATCGTATAATAGAGATGTCAGTATTTGGGGTTAATCGATAAACCTCTTTTTGGCACTTCTCTTTTAATTATATATTTTAAAAACATTTTTAAGGAAAGTTTATTTCCACAATAAAGTGATGCACGAATAAAATAAGGAAAACATTGGTAATCTTTACCCTTTTTTTTATTCCCAATGTAGAAGTGTATTATATAATTTAGCTCAGAGCGAATATTCTAAATATGTACATTATCCAAATTAAAAAATTAAATAATAATAAACTTTCCCAAGAAAGATAAAGCTCACAAATCACTGTGGTATTTGCGCGCCTAATCTTGAATTTTCATGCTCCTAAAAGGAAGCTACGTCTTCAAAATATTCTTGTAATCGTTGCGTTAATTCCTTTTTTTTTTAAATGTTAATTCCTACAATATTATTTCACTTGCTACTACCCGATCAACCTTATAAAGTCCATCGCGGTTAATACATAGTTTTATATGCAAGGAAAATATACTTTCTAAAAAACAAACATTCCAAAAATACGAATACAGAAATCACCACATATCTAAATCTTCCGAGAGTTTTGGAATTAGAATAGACCGTACCGTACATATCTAAATCTGATACCCACACAATTGTCACTTCTTGGATAAAATAAATCACCACTCTTTTACCAATTTACAGCTCTGCCACTCGCTGTAATCCAATTTAAAAAAAAAATCGCATGCACGTCTCTCTTAGAAGATGAGATCGTTAGTATTGTTTTTTAACAGATTTGTATCCCCTAATTAAAGGCACATTAATTATATGTTATCGTAATAATCATTGTATGTAAGCTGTGTTTAGTTGTCGTCGATGTTATTTGTTTGCGACCAACTTCCGTAAGTTATATCCAATATTTATCCAAATCGACAGCTAGGGCCACCAAGGAAAAATAAATAAAAGATTAATATTAATAATGGCATTATCTGACTCAGCCCTGAGACAGGCACAGGAAATCAAAGTGGGTAAAATAGCAAATCTTTTCTTAGGTAATGTGACTAATCTCCAACGTGTGAAGATGTCATTAAAGTTGTAAAACGCCCTCTAGTCACTCATATAGCGTTACCGACTGACTACCCTTTCCTTTTTTCTGTTTTGTATTTTATTTTCTCAAGCATTAATCATTAATGCTTTTGAAATTTTAAGAAAAAGAAAATAAATATAAATTAAAGTGACATTTATGATCGTCGCCTGAAATATAATAATGTCTGTTGAACTTGAATTGAATGAATGTGATTCTTGAGGTCTCACCGTCAGATTTCTATTTTATTATTTCTTTCTACCCAATTCGAATGGCCATCCAACGGCTATAACTAGAGAGTTGAAAACCTAAAGAAGTAAATATACAAATAATAAAAAAAATCGCCAACTAGATTGTTTAGTGGTTTCATTCAAAAAAATAAATCAAAAGATTGTTTAGTGGTTTCTCTTCCGTTTCAAAATCTTATCCGCTAACGATTTGAGCGCCATAAAAAAAAAAAAATCTTAAAAAAATAACACGACAATATTTTATGAATATCCAGTTTCCTAATACATAATTTACATTAATAAAGCATTGAAATCAAGAATCCGATAATTTACGGACAAATTAGTTACAGTCGTCGTAGTATTTAATTTAATTTCTCGTAAAAATAAATAAATAAAGGTCCTTTAATTGACAGCTCAATAGTGTGTAAATGTATCCCATAATATATATGCAAGCAGGGTCATCGTTGCTATATATAACCCTCTCTCTCCCACACCTCTCAAAAAAATCTCTATATATTCCAAGCTTTCTCTTCTCCATCATCGTATCACCCACAATTACTCACAAATCTCCTTAAAAAAAAAAAAAAATCCTCCGAGTCTTTCTCTGGAATTAGGTCTTGTTAAATCCACCGATAAATTAAGTAAAAAAAAAAAATGGCTGTCGGTGGAGTCCCAGGCGGAGCGCCTGGCAAGGCCTATCCGGGAAACCTCACGCCTTACGTCACCGTGACGTGCATCGTCGCCGCCATGGGCGGTCTCATCTTCGGCTACGATATCGGAATCTCCGGTCCGTACAACCCAAATTCCTCCATTCACACGTGTGTTTATTCATTTCTAACAGTTTTTTTATTTTATTTTTTTATATGTTTAGGTGGTGTGACGTCGATGAACCCTTTTTTGAAGAAGTTTTTTCCGGAGGTATTGAGGAGGAAGCTCGGGGATAGCAAGGTTGTGAATGAGTACTGCCAATACGACAACGTGAAGCTGACTCTTTTCACGTCGTCGCTTTACTTAGCGGCGTTGCTTTCTTCGCTTGTTGCGAGTGATATTACTCGAAGGTTTGGCCGGAAAAGGTCTATGTTTGCCGGCGGGTTTCTCTTCTTTGCCGGTGCTCTTCTTAACGGCTTCGCACAGAATGTCGAGATGCTTATCATCGGTCGTATTTTCCTCGGTTTTGGTATTGGATTCGCCAATCAGGTATATTCCTATACTATATATATATACACATATATGTGTGTATAGATCTGTTTTTCCGTTTTTGTAATGATGGTAGCTTTACAGATCTGACAATTTTTTTTTTTTTTTTTTGAAATATGACAAAACTGTTGTTATATTTTTTCTACTCTTATTTCTGTTTACTTTTGTTTCTCATTTTTTTTCCCCTTAATTTCTATCTTTCTAAAAGCGATATTAATTTTTAAATTTTTGAATTTTCGTTTTTAGCTCTATTCCTAATCTTCTATGCTAAAAGTTAGGGCATACCATAAAAAAGTCTCCTCAGTTTGTTTTTTTTTAAACACCGGTCTCATTAGATGTAGAAACTAATTAAGCTAATTTGTCTAGGAGTGTGTACTTTTACCAAGTCAAACTCACCACTTTCTTCCTTACTATTTTATTTTTATTATTTTTAAAATAGTCACCACTTTGTTTTTTTTTTCTTCGCACATGACATAAACATCTTATTCCTAGTCTCTCTCTAACAGCGATTGAAAGGAATATTTTGGCATTTCGACAGCTCCTTTACATTTACCTAAATAAAATATTCACACAACTTGTCACTCACATCACACCCCAATTAATTCAATTATTATTAACCATGCGGTCAATTTTAATTTTAATTTTTACAGTCCGTGCCGCTATACCTGTCGGAGATGGCACCGTACAAATACAGAGGAGCTCTGAACATCGGATTCCAGCTCTCGATCACGATCGGAATTCTGGTCGCGAACGTTCTCAACTACTTCTTCGCGAAGATTCCCGGCGGCTGGGGATGGAGACTCAGTCTCGGCGGCGCTATGGTCCCGGCTCTGATCATCACCGTCGGCGCTCTGATCCTCCCCGACACTCCCAACTCTCTGATCGAGCGCGGCGAGATCGAGCAGGCGCGCGTGATGCTCAGGCGCGTGAGAGGAATCTCCGACGTGGACGAGGAGTTCGACGATCTCGTGGCGGCCAGCGATGAGTCCAAGAAGGTGTCGCAGCCGTGGAAGACCATGCTCGAGAGGCGTTACCGGCCTCAGACCACCATGGCGGTTCTAATTCCGTTCTTCCAACAGTTTACTGGGATCAATGTTATTATGTTTTACGCGCCGGTTCTTTTCAGCACTATTGGATTTGGAGACAACGCTTCTCTCATGTCTGCTGTTATCACCGGAATCGTTAACGTCGTCGCCACCGTTGCCTCGATTATCTATGTTGACAAGTTGGGACGCCGTGTTCTTTTCTTCGCCGGCGGTGTGCAAATGCTTATTTGTCAGGTAATGTTTTATTTGCTTTTTAGTCCTTATAGTTCTTTTTATTTCTAATTACCTTTCCCTAATTGATTTATTTTATTTATCTATTTTTCTTAATCAAGTTACAAACCTTTATTTTTGGAATTGGATCCTCGAATTCGTTGTTTCACTTTTTTTTGTCCGTTTTGTTCTTTTTAAATCTATATGCACAATATATTTGGAATTACATCTGCTGAAATTGCTTACATATATATATTTGTTGTACAATTTTTTATTTATTGATTTTGCAGCTTGCTGTTGCGGCGTTTATCGGAGTGAAATTCGGCGTGAACGGAGATCCCGGTAACCTTCCGAAATGGTACGCCGGTGTGGTCGTGGCGTTCATTTGCACGTACGTGGCGGGTTTCGCGTGGTCGTGGGGCCCACTGGGATGGCTTGTGCCGAGTGAGATCTTCCCGTTGGAGGTCCGATCGGCCGGTCAGAGCACCAACGTCTCGGTCAACATGTTCTTCACGTTCATCGTGGCTCAAGTCTTTTTGACAATGTTGTGCCACCTCAAATTCGGGCTCTTCATCTTCTTCGGTTTCTTTGTTGCCGTGATGACCGTATTCATCTACTTCTTCTTGCCGGAGACCAAAGGAATCCCAATTGAGGAGATGAGCCAAATCTGGAAGAAGCATTGGTTCTGGTCCAAGTACGTCACCGAGGATGATTTCCCCGCCAGACCCAACGGTCACAAAAATTGATTGAGAACAAGGAGGGGTTTTGTTTGTCTTTTGGGGGATTTGTTTAGTGGGGGTACATACTATTATAATTATTGTTATTCATGTTGTCATTTGTCTTTTATTGATTCGGTTGGTGTTCATTTATGACTTACTTTTTTTATTTACACTGTGTTTTGGAGAGAATGAAGAAAAAAAAAATTATATGTTGATCAAATTTATTAATATAATCCGAGTAATTTTATTTAACTAATTCTTCAATTCCTCTCTATTTTTTCTTCTAAAAATTTGAAGTTATTTCGTCTATGTACTTTTATAAATCGTCTTTTCTTACCTTTTTTTTTGCCCTAGTTAACTGCAATTCCAAATCTTTGGGATGTTATTTTGTCATTTGTGTCGGGGGTTTCAGAAAGATAAAAAAGCTTACATCATTGTGACATGTAACATCCTCTGTTTTGATCCTCTCGGTTCTGTTTCCTAGTTTTCCCTTTTAGAAATCTGTGATAATCAAGTGATAATTAGTAGTTTATGTACTGTATTGATAAATGCGTGTTTTTACGCAAAAAAAGATATATTTGATAAGTATTTTACAGTGCCTTAAATTAATTAGAGTGTTTGTCGGTTGGTTGGAATTGAAACTGGGATTCAAAATCGCTCCATTTAATTAGTGGGGTTTGTGGTTTTGTTTCACCGTTTATAAATACATGATGCAATAGTTATTATAGTCGTAGAAGACTTTGCAAGTCAACTTGACAAAGGCTCTGATAGTTTCACAGAAAATTGTCTGTCATTTAGGGACTCTTTACATAATTGTCTTTCAATCGCATTCATATTTATAAAAGATGTTATACTTCAAGTCAAAAGCAGTTTCAGAAATATGTAAATAAGGTTCTTACTACAATTGCTTGAATTAGAGAGTTTGTCTGTTTGAATAGAAATATGTAGTCTTTGTTATGTGTTTACACTTTGGTGGCTTAAATTTTTGGTCCATCATTTATTAAGTGAGCATGGAAGTTCTGCTTCGCTTCTTAAAGGATGCAAATATCTTTTGCTTGACCATAATTGTAATTACTACAACAAATTGTTTGTGTCTTGCTCATTATTGTCTAACTTCATCTCCATCATATATAATTAAAGATGTTAAACTCATTAAAAAATATAAACGGTAAAACCAAAAGATTAAAATTATCTTTTAAATTTTGACTAATAATGTCACTTCTAAAAAAAAAGTATCTTCATTAAGTAAATTTGGTATTGAGAGGGGAAGAACTAATAAGACTTTAACAACCATATCTTCATAAATAAAAAATTTCTTAATTTTGTTTTGTTACATATTTTTCTTCTCTTAATAGTATTCTTGGTTTTGTACACTTAGAAGCATTTTTTGTTATCGTAACGGCTATAACATATTGTAACATTGCATATACTTTTATATATTCAGTGAATACAAATAGGTTTAATTTCTTTTTATCAAAAGTTAAAATTTTCAAAGACGAGATTATAGAAAACATATCGCTTATTGATGGAATATAAAATTAGGCTTACCGATATTTTTTCTATGATTTTTTTTATAAAATATCAACAAAGCACAGACAAAATAGAGTTATAGATCGTGAATGCCAATATATTGCGAAATAAACGAAAAAAAAATGACAAGTCAAAACAAAAATTGCTAAAAATCAACCTTGTAAAATTAAAATCATAACATTAATATTTTCTGTCCGTATTAATATTGATATCCTAAAATAATTGAACACTTCATTTATCAAGTATTTTTTTTTTCAATTCATTGTAAAATTATATAGTGGTGCCATTCTTGGTAATCATGATCACAGAACTCCAAACAAATTTCAAAGGTAACAAATGATTAAGAACATTAAAAATAGGGTAATGTCAACACGTTTTAGCCATACTAGTAATCAATATTCAATATCGATAGTAGTTTTGGAGGGAAGAACAGAAGGCACTTTCTAAGAAAGGGAATGGAAAAGGAAAAGGAAAAAGAAATCCCACGAAAATGAATGAAAACACTTCCATTATCCGCAATTCTATTCCCAAGTGGTGGAATCAGAACATCACATGCTTTGCTGAGGTGGAAAAATTTTCTTTATCTCCCATGTAATAATGATTTGCAAGACTTTTGTGTGTCCGAAAGAAGCTTCACCGTGACTCTCACAAAGCAATGTCCGAAATAATAAGTGGATAAATATGCATTAAATCATGATATTAAGGTAGGCCAATATTTTGAACCGAAAGTTTGAGTTGTTGGGTCAATTAGTCACGAGCTTTACGATGAACTAGAAAAAAATAGCAGCATGAATAAACCCACTTTATATTTTCTTCTTTCTAAATTAAATAGTTACAACTTTTAAATTTCCCTCTCTTAGATTTTGCTTTTGGATAAAGCAAATTGGATAAGAGGAATTTATTTCTAGTTAGTTGTCTCTCTTTTCATTCCTATCCGGAATTAGTGATGTAGAAGACTTTGGAGTATCATATGCTATTCTTTTTTGGGTTAATGATATATTTTGCCTTTCGTCTCTTTTCTTTTTCTTTTTCTTTTACTCTTTCTGGGGATAGGTAAAGGCGTGACCAAAGCAAATTGTGTTTCCCCTTTGTGGAGGGAATAAATGTACAGAAAAATGAACTTAGCCTTTGTCCGAGATTCGCTACGTGAATTTTGTGACTTGTTTATGGCTTTAAGATATTTTGATATTTTGCCTCCAATTGCGAAGCCATAAGGAATAACATGCATGCATAGTCTCTCTATTTTTTTTTTTTCGACATGAATGAATGTGGGCTGTGGATTATATGCTCTGATGAAGTCGAATAACACGGGCCTATTGAAAAATAAGAAACTTTACACCCAGTGGCCAGTCTCAATTTAATTATTTTGAAATACTCACTATTTAATTTATTTTGTAGATAAATTATGATTTTAATAATAAAATTATTAATATGCACTTCATTATTTGAAGAAAAATTAGGTGATTACAAATGCTAAATTATATCATATATACTAAACATAGGAGCCTAAACATAAACATTGATAAGTGCACCAATAAAATCATTTTATATGGAAATAAAACGAATTTATTACTAAGCATTTGCTACTCATTGAGATTGAACCCAAGAGCTATATTGTGTGTGATGAGATGATCAGACTAAGTTAGGTACCACTAATCAACATTATATCTATAACATGCATGCATTTTTTTTTTTTTTTTTATATTGCAAATATCGGTCACTGATGAAAACACCACTGTTATGCAAATATCGATCATTGATGACAATACCGATAAGTATTTAGAGAATATTAAATTTTGTTGATGATGAAAATAAAATTGCGAATGAGAATACAAGTTAAATTCTAATACATTGTAAATTTACTTGAGAAATAACAAAATATATATTAGTTTATATTTGATAGATAAATAGACTATATATGTTAATGATTATTATGCCCAAAACGCTTTTTATAGGGGGGATATGGTGGTGTTGAAATACTTCACACGGAAAATCAAAATCAAGGAAAAAAACCATTTTCACGAAATGACTACGGGTTTCTATATCAAATCATTACGAAATTATATAAAGACACCAAATAATATTTAAAAAGCTTTTGTATAAAGGTAAAAATGGATTAGAAACTAATCATATGAGTCTTTTAGGTTGGATTTTACCAATCTGACAGTTTAACAAAAATAAATCTATCAAAAATTACTACGTTATAATTCTATTATTATTCTATAAGTTTGTAACAAATCCACACTAAGTACTTTCGATGGTCTTTTCTTGGTAAAAGAAAGAGAACATACGCAATCGGTTCACTGTTTTATATAAATTTCAAAGCTCATAGTGATTCATCGACTAATATTCGAAAAAAGATTTGAAACTGTAAGGCTTGGTGATATCAGAATCTCCATTCCACAACAACTCTGAAAGTTGTTTGTAGGCTTTCTGAGACGCATGAACCGCGTCGAAGAAGAAGAAATCCTCAACATCTTCACACAGCTCAAACTCTTTTACACCTCTCTTCCCTCCGCAGCTAAAGATTCCTCTGAATGGTCCGCTTCCACAACATCCCATATTCGCAACTTTGAACCCTTGACAAGACACACAAAAGAAAATATAAATTACAATTTTTTGATCATCAATGAATGGCTTAATTGATTGGTTTAGTTACCGTATTTTGATGGGGTCTCTAGTATCTCGGTCATCCAAGGGTACAAGTCTTGGATGGTATAGTTGAACCCCGAGAGGCGGGTTTGAATTAGTTTGAGATGTTTAGGAAGTTGTTTGTTGTGCATCTTTGCTAGTATTGTGGCTTCTTCGAAGCAAGCCCCGTTTTTTCGTGCTTCGAGTAACTTGATCCCGGGAATACACCCCAAAGGTGGCATTGTTACCAATCCGAATTTTCTCGCTCCCACCTTGTACATTCCCTATGACCAAATGGACACGCCAAACATGGCTATAAAGGATCCCATTTTGAAAATTAAGTTAGATTTCCAAATCGAAATCTTCGAACGAGTGTTGGCTCCGTAGAAATATAAATTTTAGGAGGGAAAATAAAAATAGAGAATTTGATAGGGAAACTTTCTGATCATTGTATTGATTTGATTGATGGATAATTACAATTACTTAATATGGCCTTTATCTAAGGGTGCATTAAGTTATTCATTTAATTGCTTAACCTCTTTTAGAATTAATGACTAGTAGGTAATTAGATATTACTTACTTCAATAAATTGGGTCATATTGCCAAGAACCATGCCAATGTAGTCTTGTTTAGAGTATTTGCTATAGAAACTGGGGTTGAAGGTGAAAGGGGAGATGTAATCATTGCCCCCGATGCTGATTAAGTAAACGGCCGATGAGATCAACACCTTCGATCTCTCCGCCCCGAGTTTACGCATCAATTGCTTCTTCACTTTCTTGAAATATCTCAGCTGGGTTTTAAGATCCACCACCTTTAGGGAAAAATTGAGAAGCGTATAAATTAGCCTACTAGGCGAGTGGCAATAATTATGTTATCCAAAAATGTTATCCCCCCATTTTAAATAGTTGAAGATCTGAGGAAATATAATTAAGATGTAGATACAATTTTCTTTTGAAAATAGTTAGTAAGAAAAAGAAAAGCCAAGTTCAAGTGAAATATACAGCAGTTTCCACGCAGAAAAACCGCGGAATTCTCAAATACCTGCGAAATACTTATGTAATACACGATTTACCAGTAAAATTAATGCTGCGGCATGTTAGCGGTAAATATAGTATCTCAATCGAAATTAAGATCTGTGCGAGATTTTATTTTCTTGATCTCGCACCTGTATGGTTCTTTTCTTTTCTTAACCTATTAATTTACTATAGTTTTCTACTTCAACCTTTCCAAAGACGTCCAAACAATAATAGGAAATTAGTTGTGACTTAACCTTTTTTTCCCTCAAAAAATTTCATGACCAAAAGACAATAGATGACTTTGAGTTGCACTCAGATTTTCCCACCTATTTTTATTTTCCATGGCAAAATCTGGATTCTAAAGAAATACATAATTGAATTAAAAGAAAAACGTTACTTACGAAACCTTGATAACTTTCAACAAGAGCACCGGCACCACCGGAGGCAAAGTTTACACCATATTTGTAGTTGTGGACTCCGGGTTTCAAATATGGAGGAATCAATGGTAATTTTGCGTACTCGCCTATACCACGTAATTAATTAAATTATATTAAAAGAAAATAAGTTTTATCATCAGCAGTTCTAATCAAAATTATTATCAAATAATCGAAAGCACCGGTTTCTAGTGTATGTATTTGTAAAAGAAAGCCATTAGCTCACCCCTCTAGATTTGATTTATTTTTTGAAAGGGTTGACCATAAATTTTGAAAAAAAAAAAAATGAAATGTCCTAAGATCACTCATCTAATAAATATATGGTTCCGCTCTGCATAGCGATCAATATTGCTCTACAAAACTATCCAATAACCCCAAAATCAGCTCAATTTTCTATTTAATTTATCTTAATTACAAATTCGACCATATTTCAAGGAATTACATCCTCACTCCTTTTGTCTAATATTTTTTTTATATCTACACAGAGCATCACACAACCATACAAAAAAAAAAAAAAATTGAATCATCAATCAAGAATAATATCAATCTATCTTATTTAGTACTTTAGAAAGAATCTTACTAATGAAGTCGGGAATGAGACGGCCGTCGGAGAATCTACCGGAGGGGACTGAGAAGTAGGATTCCCCGTAAGGCGGGAAATTTGCTCGGAAATCCGCGGTGGTGTTAATGTAATTGTTGTTGCCGGGATCGTACAACGAGTCGCCGAACACGAACATTGCCACCTGTCCCTCCGGCTGCTTTTGTTCAGCCACCGTGGTGCTGACGATGGTTGTGATGAGGCATATGACGTGGCTCAATGATCTAGCTCTTGCCATGTCACTCTCGCTATATGATCTGTGTAACTAAATCCACCTTAGTCTTGCTAGGTTCTCTTTGGTTGTGTGGATTTAGATATATAGATAGAATTAGAGAGCTGATAAGAAAGAGCTTTTTTATCTGCATTTGGATTTTAGTCAGCATTTTGTTCTTTAGTCCAAAGTTAAAAAAAAAAAAAAAAAAAAAAAAAAAAAAGGGTAAGTTTTATTGTAGTACGTTGGCGTATATCTAGAAAAAAATATCACGTGTGTCGGAGGTCATATACGAATGCTCGTAGCCAATAGCAACAATAGTATATATCATTATATATTGTGAAATTTAAAAATCGATTATCCATTACATTAGTTGGATCATTTATTTATAAACAAACTAATCATACCCTATAAAACTTCAATAATTAAGGGACTTTATTTAATCATGATTTCAAATGCTGGGAATGGCAACGGGTTCGGGTCTGATCGGGTCCACTCGTTCGGTTACCCAGACCCTGTTAAAAAATGAACCCATTAACCGGATCCGTTTATCTGATTTTTAAATTAGGTCGAGTAAACGAGTATATTCACCGAGTAAAAAGTGCTGGATCCGTTACCCATATTTTTTAATACAATCAAAACCATTATAAAATACAAACAATATAATATACTACCATTATAAACAGGTTATAAGTTATAACAATGCTATATAATACTATCATTACGTTTATATCAAGTTAAAAAAAATAAACAATACTACTATATGATTAACAAATATAATACCATTAATAACCAACAAAACATAGATTACGTTAGGGTTATGGTCTAGTGTTTTTTATTTTTATTTTTTAATTAATTTGTTTAATTATAATAAATAATAAAAGAATATTATCAAATTAGAAGATTAATCAAGTGATAGCTAACACATGAATCAACCTAAAGGACCCAAGATCAATTATTGATAAAAAAGCACTTTTTAATTGTTAACGGACCGGGTACCGGATAGACGGGTACGGGTCCACCTATTCTGTTACTCGGACCCGCACCCGCTAAAACTTTAACAGGTCCTAACCGTTTACCCAATAATAATGGGTATTACTCGGCCCATTTAAATCGAGTAACGGTGGTAACGGTCTAAGTAACGGGTAATGGGTAAAATTACTATCCCAGGAGTGCTAAATTATGGATAATAGCAGTGACCCTGATAAAAGAAATAAGTTCTCTTTCAGAAATGACAATTATATCACGGTGCAAAAAAAATAATCACGGTGTTAAGCTCAATTTTGCATTGGGGTTTAATTTAATTTTAGTTTGGTACATAAATAATATTGAACTCAATATTTAACCATTAGAGATTATTCCTTTCTCAATTTAAAAAAAAAAAATGCACGAAGCAATACAATAGAATTAGGGTAAGAAATCCATAAAAATAAGATCTTAGTCCAAAACACGTCACATACGTAAATCATAATGAATATGATACTAAGTAGAGGTGATCACTTATCCTGTGTATGCTTATGACACTTAAAGAATCGAGCGTATATAAAACTTTTTCAAAATATACGTAATGGTTGATGATGTTATTCGATCAACCACTCTGATGATCATAACAAAGATGATCCTTCTGTCTTAATAGACAAAAAAAAAAAAAAAAAAAAAAAAAAAAAAAAAAAGCTCAAACTAGAATTGTGGATGATGGCTAGTCCGTTCATAATCCAATTTAAAACAAATTGTACAGAACGACAACCGAAAAGACTGAAAAGAAAATTGAACTTGAAAAATCATAAATAAAAAGAAAATTGTAAATATAAATGGATGTCGCTGCATGTATATAACATCGTTGTTCAAGGAGTGTGAGAGACGAAGACTCGCCGACCACAACTCTCGCTGCAACACAATCGATAGTGACTCTCGTTACACTATCATCGACGACAACCAAGGTCATGACACCGATGGATCTGCCCCTGACTTTTCATTACTTTTTTATCAACGATTTTTTTTAAATTTATTATTGGATTCCCGTTTTAAATAATGATATATAATAAAATCTATAAACTTTATAAAACAAAGCCAATTTATTGCTGAACGATCTTCGAATTTAAGCTTATCTTAAAAATTCAAATTATGTATGCAAATTCATTAATGAACTTTGATTATGTTGCAAGAATTGGATATATTTTTATTTATGTTTCATTGACGAAGTTAGAAAATAGAGTTCAAGAGAAAAAATAAGATATATTAAAAATTTAAAGAGCAAATAGTTAGTTAAAATGGAAAAAAAAATCAAAGAAGAAGTGAAATAATAAATTATCAGTTGAGGGATGAAATTCAACAAGGTAGAGAGAACTTTTACTTAAAAATAAAAATAAAAAACTAGAAATTTATAAGCAAGGAAGCCACGTCAAACTTATTGTTTGAGTAGTAAGCCAACGTTTTATTAATTATAGTTAATTAGCCAATGATTCTATTAACTATAATTAATTTACAATTTTATCCAAACAACTCAATTAATGAGCATGATTATTTGGGTAAAGTTGTCAATTTAATTGCTATTAAGAATCAATAATTAATTAACTATAATTAATCAAACGTTGACTATTATGCAAACTTAAAATTTATGTACAGCTATATAACCCAAAAACACTATATCAATTAGTCGAATAGTTATCTTTAATTAGAGTTATATTTAATGATTCAAATATCATAATTATGGCTGAAATTACTGAATCTGCGCAGCTGTTGCAGAAAGTGTTGTAACAGAAAATGCGACAGTTGCTGAAATTTAGAGAAAATAAAAGATAAACGATATGAGTGCGGAATAATAAAGAGACACCAGAGTTGGTAACCCAGTTCGGCAATTCGTGCCTACGTCTGGAGGGCCTTTGCCCGGTGGAAAGCAGTTTACTATGATAACGTGGTACAATAAGGATTTACACTCAACGACTCCCTCGCTAGCTACCCAACCTACGCATATCCTCTTCAACAGCAACTTAGGCTCCCCCTAAGTACGAGATCCCCTCGATTCTCACAGAATATCTCTCCCGAGACTTCTAAATGTGTTTCCCAACAAAAACAATTGAAAAACCTAACCTCTAGCTTCTAATACAATCACCCGTATATAGGCAACAAAGCAGAGGTAAAAGACACCTTAAAAGCTTGAACACAGATCGTTCTAAGCTCAGCTAAACACTCAAATAAATCTCTCAAAAGGCGTGAGTGTAGAAGGTGAGGTGATGACCTATTTATATGAGAAAACTAGGTCAACACGAATCTTGAAGTCGGATTAGGAAGACCAACCCATTATCTCATTAATCCACGCTGGAATCCTTCTTCAAGTCGGAGTAGCGAAGCCCAAAAGTCAATGGGCCGAGACTGTTATACAGGACTGTTACAACACAAACTGCGACACTTGTGACCGGAAATTGTAACAAAGCCCAACGCTATCCGATAATATATTCCACGATTCTATATTATTTTGCCAACATTAAATCGCCAATTAATGTAACAACAATGGCTATAACTTATATATGTGTTATAGCATATACGTCTTATTTTAGTTTGGGTTATTTTCTAATAATTAGATTGTTTAAAGTCTAACTCTCCTTCTATTTAGCCTGATTAAATTAGACTACTCTATTCCGTAGTATAGACAGTAGACTTGGTTGTACCATAAACTTTTACCTTAACTTCAAAAAACCTCGCGAAGGCAGATCAGGAAGTTGTAACCTTTATTAGTCGTCTTAGAGAAGAAAAAAAAAACACTGATTAATAGGGCCGTTAAATAATGAAAAAACTATATCAACTAATCAAGTTGTTATTGAGACAGAGAGACTTCATCTTCTTGAAAAACACTAGTTTTGTGTGTTATTATTGCAAAAGGCAAACTTGGTACCAGATTGAGGCTGTTATTAATGACGCCTGTGCTGGCGTGGGGTAGTGCCACCTAAAGTGACATTCCACCAAACCAAAACCACTATCTCCACTATTCTTTTTTTATTTTATTTTTTATCTATGAATGTGTATTTTACCTGGACTCACAAACTTTCACATCAACAGTAACAAAAAGAACGGAAGTTTTACCACAAGGCAAGGCTTTGCATTCCTCTTGTTCAGAAAACACAGCAGAAATTGACCGTCAAGTCAGATATGGCACATGAACTTCATGAACAACTTTATATAGGGAACACATATACAGATATAGATATTAGATACAGAGCTCATGAACTTCATGAACAGCATTTATGCTTTTACTGACTCACAGAATCAAAGCATCACAATGCAAATGGAGGTAGCCAAGTCGGAATAAATAACAGTCACGTATATGACACCATAAAGTAAGAAGGCAAATTAATAAGCAGATAGGGAATAGAATCGAAACTGACATGTCAATAATCTATCTTAGTCATTTACATCACATAAACACCGGTTCTTTTTATTTCTGGAAACAAAATCACTTTATCTACACAGGCAAAGTATGACAAACAAACCAGAGTTTATAGAGACTATCCCACTTCCAGAATATTCTCTCCGGTCCATTCTTTCTTTTCTTCTTTTCTTTTCCCCTTCTTTTACACAGAAATATACTGTCAAGTCCTAAACATTTTTTTAGGATACAAACATCCGTCATGTTACAAGAAAAAAAAAAGATAAATGAAATAGATTGACTCTCTCTTAGAAGCAGATAGATGCTCATCTCATCCAATCAAAGAAAAAAAAGAAAAAAAAAAGCATCACCAAATGATAAACTCGTCGCTTTACACCGAATCCACTCCTTCAACCTGTTGTCGAGCGAGATATCTTTCCCTCCGTTCTTTCTGAATATTTTAATAAAATTAATTAAGGGTATGTTAAGAAAAAGTTTCACAAAGAATCAAACAGAAATTACAAGAAAGGAAAAAATGGCTTACCCATTCATCTATTACAAGGCCTTCCCCGATGATCTTCGGACCAGCATCTTCCGGGGGTTTCTTGCGAGCCTCGAGCGCAGCATCAGCCTCAGCCAATTGGCGCTTCAACTTCTCCATAGTCTAGAACAAACAGCACAAAATCATTTCTTTATCACGACAAGTGTGTTTCACATATAAGATGTGTATACAGACAGTGTTATTACATACCGGACTGGACCGTTCTGGGTCTAGAAAAACAACCCGCAATATTTGCTCTATTGCAACTTGGTCCTTCTGCTCATCAAACTGCAGCCCAATTCAGAGTACATGAAAATGTAACAGAGTCAGCGAAATTAATTGAGAAGATTGGCGATTGTGCATCAGTACAAACCGATATCTAAGAAAACCAAAACACTTTTGAAGCTCAATTGATAGCATAAAGAACATCTACGCAAAACATTTTAATAAATTCTACTATATACACAAATACAGAGAGGATAGAGGATAAGCAGAACGCACCAGCTCAGGAACATAATCCATCGGTCCTTTCACCTTCAAGCTCATGATTTTGAATTTGACCCTGCTCTTCTGATCCACCAGTTTTTCGTTGTTCTCGGGAAGCTCCACAAACTTGAACACTATTACGAAACATGATAAACTTATTAGTTCAAATGAAATTAAAAAAAAAAAAAAAAACAAACATCAATTGGGCGGTGAATTGAGTGTTGCATTAAGAAAAATTACCAGTAGCTATAAGACTCTCTCCGGGAGCAAGGATAGCCCCTGGAGGCCGCATGAAACAACTTTTTGGTGCAGTTGTTTGAAACTGAAAGCAAGACAATACCCATTAGGGACTAATTTTCAAAGAAGGAATTTGTTAAAAACAACAAAATTAAATGGAAGTAATACAAGGTTAAAACATTAATTGATTACCTTAAAAGCTACATGGGATTTGCTTGAGTTTTTAATGTTGATGGCACTCCTAACCTGCTTCCCGGGTTCACCTACAAAAGGAAAACATGTCCCATTTAGAACATTAATTAAGCAATAAATTAGGAAGAAAACTAATGCAAATATACAGCAGATATCAATTGCGACAAAAGGATTCCGAAATTATGAAAAAAAGATCATGCATGAATGCCATCCAATTCTATGAAAATAATGCTAAGCGTTCTCAGTACACAAAAGTTGAGCTTTTTTACTCTATAAAGTCGTTGTTTTATATCAAAAAGCTCTACGTCGTCGGTACATGGATATACATGGAATTGCGAAAACATTGCATTAATCAACCAATGCCAATCTACCAAATCAAAATTTTCGTTGTACAAAAAACTAAATCTTGCACAATATCCAAGTAACAAACATGTTACGCCAAAAAAATACTCACGCAATAGAGATCCAAATCTCAGTAATTCAATTTATCCATCAATTACGGTAACAAAATTCATGATTTCTGAACAGATCAAGCCTCGAAACCAAATAGATAGCAATAACCAAAAAAAAAAAAAAAATCCGAAAATTATCACGCAAAAAGCAAAAAATAAAACAAATATGTCCAGACGAAAAAAAAGACAAAATTCGAAGAAGACGAAAAAAAAGAGGAAGAAGGTAGAGACAAACATGGAAAGTAGAGCTTATTGGAAGGATCGAGCTTGAGCCTCCGGCGAGTCGGAAGAAGAGACCTCGCGACGGAGGAGACGGAAGGATTCGAGGCGTGAGCGTTCGAACCTCCTTCGAACTGCGACGAGCTATGGTGGCTCATTCCGTGGCCGTGACCGTGACCGTGACCGTGGTACTGATTCTGCGACGACGAAGATGACGAGAAATTCGGCGTCGTTTTCTCCGACTGACGAAAAGGCTTCTTCAAGAATCCCCAGAGTTTTCCGTCGCTCGACGAGGAAGAAGAAGAAGAAGACTTTGTCTCAGCTATGGCCATCTATTTCCTTATCCTTTCTTTCGATCTTCAAAACGCCGGTTTCAGAGCATTTGGTGCCCCAAAAAAAAAAAAAAAAAAAAAAACCAGCGTCGTTTTTGGACGATTTTAATTTACAATTTATTTATTTATTTTCGCCTGCGTTTTGTTTGGAAATGGAAGAAGGAAAGTGGAGAGAGAAAGTTGGGGCAGGTCGGAACTCAGGGAAGGGATTTAATGAATTTGGACACGTTCGATTTCAAGTCCGAAGCCACTTTTATACCGTTTACATTTCTCTTTCTGACTAAGCGACGTCGCTTCGTAATTAAGAAATTTAATTTTTCTTTAAATTTATTCAATTTCCAACTATAAAGTTTCGAAAAACAAACAATTTTAAGAATAATGATATGATAGTATTAAACATTTTCTATATCTTTGTCTCAAATTTATCATGTTGTTCCTTTCAATTTTCAAAGGAAGAAAAAGCTTTTTTTTGCTATAAATAGGTTTTGTTTAAATAATTTTAATTTCCTCTGTTTTTATATTTGGAACAGTTTTCCAACAGCTTTTCATGGCAACTTTCGTATTACTATTTTTTTTTCTTTTGCCTAGAAATTCGTATTACTTTTCTACCGTATGCATATAGTGGATTTTGGCAAAGAGCGGGCCCGTTGACTTGAACTACTAAGATTAGTTGACTTATGATATGAGTAAAGAAAAAAGAGAAATTATTTTTTCGTGTTTCTTGTTAAATTTTTGGTGGGATTAGCTTCGATTAAAATGGTTTTATTTAAATATTAAGTCCTGCTACTTTCTATCGTGCATTAGGATAAATGTGACCGTTTACAAATTTGACTTTTCGAAATAAAATTAAGTGGTCCAATAATAAGTTGGAAATGGTCAAGTTTACTACAAAAAAATAAAATAAAAAATAAAGGAAACTGTGTTCTGAAAATTCTACAAAGACTAAGCAGTATTTCAAAGTTTGGAGACCCACTTTAGTCGAAATAAAATGTGCTGTACAGTACATGTATAGTTTATCTATACATATATAAATATATTATGGAGAACCAATCAATCAAGGCTGGATTGAAGGTGACAATTGGATTGGGATACGAATTGAAGGACAAATCAATTGCCATATACCTTAATGACACCGCACATTTTTTTTTTAAATAACATCCATCTTCTTTTCATATACCTTTCAATCATACTGCATAATACACTATCTCGTGATTTTAAATTTAAATAAAAATAATTAAGATTGTCACTAACGCCGTATTATGCCAATTGTATATATTATTCCCACTATCCATCTATTTTCTTTATATATTAAAAAAAAAAAAAAAAAAAAAAAAAAAAAAACAACAACAACAACTCAAATTTTCGATTCATGTGCTATTCATGAAATGAAAACAGCTGATTTGGAATATACTTTGAGCTTGTTTGGTAAAGGTAACATTTTCTGTGTTCAATATAAATGAGCTGCCTTTGCTAAATAGAGAATGAAGTCCAACTTGAACCTTTGGGTTCAAAGTCTAAAAGAGTAAATATGGAAGTCAATTCCGCGTTGCACAAGTAGTGATTGAAAAAAAAGTCTTTCTTTCTTATAAATTGCTATATATTTATTTGGTTTTTGTATACACGGCAAGAATGCACCAGTTAATCGTGCAATAATATATGAAATGACATGTTGGGAAATAATGTTAATTAAAGAGTAATGCACATTAAAGGTTACATTTATGACAATAATTTGAGCGGCACCCATTTGCCAAAATGGTTCGATTTAACCAAATTGTTATTCTCGAAATTGATTATTTTTGTAGAAATTAAATAAATCTGTGAGGATAAAGGAATTTGCGAAAGTCCCCAAGGCTGAGTACATGTATATGAATACATTTAAAAATGGTTAAGGTTTTCAAGGATAGCCCAATATTTTATACTTTCTTGTGTATGTATTCGGTTTCGTTGTTGTATTTCGTACTATCTATGTTTTCCATATTATAAGTTTTCGTTAATGAAAATTATATTAATATTCACAAACCGTCTATTTATTTTCCTGCACATATCATATCATACTTGTTTTAGACAACTTGCAATTTTGGAAGAAAGTGGGTAACGAAAGTAGTTGATTATTTTCATATTTTTAAATAGTGACCGGATATTAATAAGTTCACAGAGTTGAACTTTAAAAGTAGACAGAAAAAAAAATGCTCATTTATATAGGTCTAGTTCAATTTTTATTGAAGATCCTCTGATTCTCTTAGAGGAAGAAACTGCATTAAACTCGTGAAAAGATTTTGACTACTTGTATGAGAATTATATGATGAATAATCTAAATGACTTCATATACGATTTATATGGCTCCAAACGCTCCTACAAAGAGCTTGGGATTCATTAGATCGAAAGTATAAAATCGAAGATATGAGCTCTAAGAAGTAAATCTTAGGCCGCTTCCTCGTGTTTCATATGGCGAATTCAAATACGATTTCGAGTAGTGTGCACGAGTTGCAATTGATCATCCATGATTTTTGGTCAGAGTGATGACTAATGATGAGTCATTTTAGGTTGCCTCGGTCATTAAAAATTTGTATTAGAAACGAAAGGACATAGAATATCTACCTTAAGTTTAAGCAAAATTAGATCAAGAATAATAAGGTGAACACTTATGAGAAGACAAACGTTGTTGAATAAGGTGAGAGCTTGAAAGAAAATAACCCCGCCAACAAGTTTAGGCCTAAGAGAGATACATTCTCGAAGAAGTTTCGATCAAGGTTAATTGGTAAATGTTTCACCAGTAACAAAGAAGTTTACTGAGCCACGTTAGTAGAAGAAGAGGAGAAGAGAGTCGGTACCGCGTAGGTTGGTAATTTGTTGACTATACCAACTCAAAATTTTAAGACAATATACTGTTTCAAACAAAACAAAAAAAAATTGAGACAAAATACTCGAAATAAAAAATTCAGAGAAATGATTGTAATAATAAATTTCAATGACCAAAGTGCAATTACACAACATATTTAGTGGCCACCGAGATAATATAGCCTCATAAAATTGGTTGGGAAAGCAATTTGTCATGGGAAAGTATTGTATTCCTATATTAACACTCTCTTCTTTTTTTTTCTTTTTTTTTAAATATATGCACTTTACGATTAGATCAACATCACGTGGCTAAGTGGCTTAAAACTAATCTCAAGTCTCAACATGAGTTTCGATATTTTTCATCGTATACATGCACAACAGTGAAATAAGAACACATGAATGAAGGTTCCAAAAAAAAAAAACTTGGGTAAGAAAGAAAAAGAAAGGTATATATGTAACATATATTATCCTTCAAAAATCAGTTGAGTAAATGGATTACAGTGATTCAAAGTGGGAATCCAGAGTCGTTCCATTGAAGAACAGAAGAGCCAATGTTCTGTTCTCTCTTGAGCTTATCTTTGACAAACCAGTCGCATAACTTCCCAGCGTTTAGGTCCTCGATTGAACACTCTTCTTGCTCCGCTATCACTCTCAATAAATTTAACGACGAAACCTAGAACCAACATCAAAAAACATATAACAATCAAACTATAATAACACAGATGCTCTAAGTGTGTGTGTGTATGAAGTATGAACTTGAGAGCTTACCGTTATACGGCAAAGAAAGCGCTCGTGAGTGTCGAGGCCGGAGATTTCGATGAGCCCGGCTTCTTCGACTGTCAAGAAAGTTCTCTTCTTTTCCGTTCCTTCTTCTTGGCCCGTAGAGCATGCTCTTACACGGTGGGACTGTTTTGCTTTCTTGAACGGTTTGATAGCTTTGGTTTGTGTGTTTTGCCTTGGGCTATTGGGGCTGGAAAAAGGAGTTGCAAACAATCTTGTTTTGCATGGTTTCAGTGACAACATTTTTTTTTTTTAACTCTGGTTTTTGATGTTTGAAGGGAGGTTTACAAGAGCACATGGCTTATCGGTTTGTTGTGTTTGGAGATATAGTGTGAGATGTGTGGCTCAGATTGCCAGGGGATATTTGGGGTGGGAAAAAGCATCATCCGATTCCATAGTAGAGAAAATTAAATTATTCTTGTAAATAATAAAGAGTTCAAGGGGAAAAGAAAAAGTGTAGCCCAATTGTCCTCAATATTTTGTACTTGATTCGTTATACTAGGAAAAATGATGAATAAAAGCTTATTAAGGAAACGTAATTTAAGTTGTTGGAATAACATGGTACTATAAGTTTATATATAAAATCCCGTGAGGACAATGGTAAACAAATATTTTTAGCAAAAAAAAAAAAAGCATTCATTCATAATATATAGTTTTGGTCACTGTTTTTTTTTTTTACAAAATATCAAAGTATATGCGTTTATAAAATTAGTCGCATCTGCCTATTGAGAACAAATGCATTTGTTAAAGTCTTCTATTTCAAATCATCCATCTTGAAAGAACTCAGTGCCTATGAATAACCGAAGTAAATTATAATTTACACGGTTACAGAGAACTTACAGAAGCACCGAACTAACTCGAATTGCGATCAATCTTGTCAATAACTCGAATTGCGATCAATCTTGTCAATAATATTTTATTTTTTTTTCGCAAAGAAGCGCAAAATAATAAACTTAATGATAGAACAAAAAACTTGCAGAAGATTGAAGCACTTACTCTTTGTTCTTATTTTCACCTTCTTCATAATCATAGATACTAACCTTTGTTTTGGCGTGCAGCTAAAACCGAGGCAGACAAAGGTTAAACACAACAAATTGAATAAAATTAGACAGAGTGTAAGTAACTAAATATAAATGCACGATTGGGAGAAACAGCAATAACTGAAAAAGAAGACTAAACATCCGAGGAAATGAGTAAAGAAAAACAATGTAAAGAAAGTTCCAAATTCCACAAGCATAGTTCAACAAAAAGAATTCAAAATTACCGACGAATGTAGATAAATAAACTGTACACTAATTCTCGTACGTGCAATGAGCTGACCTCAAACTCGTTGCTACTCATCCACATTAATAAATATCGTTGCCTTGAGTGGAGAAACAAGAAACTAAGAGGGAATTAAAGAGGATATAAGAAACCACGAACACGTCAATAAAAAAATTGAATCAAAGACCAAGATTCAGAACTTTGAACCAGTCATTACCATTGTCCATTAAAAAAAACAAAAACTCAAAAGAAGAGAACCGAAGACTTAGCCCCAACATAGAAGAACTGACCTCATACAACGTTCGAATGCTTTACCAACTTCGTTGTCGCTACTTCTCGCTTGATCAGATAAGCTAATGATTTTTTTTAGGTCTTAAGACACTTCAATTCGATGACTTCTCCATCTTAAATCTCTTAAAAACAAAAACAAAAAACAACAAAAACTAATGATTTTGATGGTAACTGAATACTGCAAAGAAAATCTTCTTTATTTCTGTCCATTTTCTCTGCATCATCTCTTCAACAACTCTGCTAAGAATTTAAGGCAGCCAGGCAAATTCAAGTATGAAAAAACTCCTCACAACCAACCCCAATGTCAAAAATGGAAATCGTGTCGTAAATTGCTTTAAATCATCACTAAAGATACAATTTAGACCTTTTGGAGTACTAATCAACTTAACACTCTCACCGAACTCACTCATTCTTGCTCCCCCTCATTTTTGTCTTCACGGTCTTCTTCTTCCGTGTTCTTGTTCTAGTCATTATTCTTCTTCCCTGTCTTGTCTTCTTCATCCTTGTCCTCTTTGTAATTTTTTGTTTCTTCTTCTCCTTCTTTCGTTTTCTTTTTCCTATCTTCTTCTTCTTTCTTCTTTCTTTCTTCTTCCTCTTGCCTCTTCTTCATATCGGATTCTTCCTCTATCAATTTTTCCTTGGCTGCCTTCCTTGCGGAAAATAGCTCCATCTTGTCACTAACATAGTCCACACTTTTAGTAAGAGTGTGGACCATGCTCTTAATTTCCTTCTGAAAGGCTATCCATTCACCTTTCATTTGCTTGACTTGGTCTTCCATGGCCTTTAACCGCGACTGTAAACAAATTTATATAACGTGAACATCAAAATTTGCACTAAATGCATAATTTTGTGACATGAGCTTGTCAACAAATATAAGATTTGTTATTTAACGATAAGCTTGTCATTAAATCCTATAAACATAAAAATAACACCACAGTATAAGATTATACCTCCAGATGACTTGTTGATTTCGGGTCCATCGGTCTTTTCATCTTTTCTCTTTTGGAGGGCTTCGCCGGTTCTACTGGTGCTACTAGTATCGGCTTCTGCAAAGCCTGATGTTGGACCTCAATGCCAAGTGCATTGAATACTAGCTCCGACGACTGAAATCTGATAGTTTGCAGAGTGGATTCGTAGACGTGAGTCAAAGATTTCCAGCGACGCATCAATGGAATCGCCGTCTCTGAGACTTTCTCGCACTGTTTGAGCTTGGTCAGCACCGGAAGACACTCGTACGCCCAGACTTGAAGCGGCAACATAAACCCCGGAAGGCTGACTTTTGCCTTCTTACCCTCTTCCTTCCCGACCTTAATCTTAGTCTTGTGGACATACGTCTTGACGTTCGAGACGAAGAAATCCCACACCACGTTACCCCAAGGATGCCTGTTGAATTCCTCGAGGTCCTCCACGAGTTTAACAAACGCCATGTTTGGAATTTTGACATTTGCGGGCCCGGGGATGAGGACATTGCACAGAAAGTGAAGCTGTAGAAACTTGACCCTCTTAAGTGAGTCTTCCCATTTCTTGCTCTCGGACACCATCGAGGTAAGTGTCTCGCGCTGCTTCGGGACGCCATCGCGGAAGATTGTGTTGTAGAGCCCGTTCTCAACTACTTGGTCATATTGGCACTCGGAATATTCGTCCACGATACGAAGCCCTGTGATTTCTGCGAAGTGTTGCTTCGTGAATGCTCTCGGCGCCCCGCCAATCTCGATGAAAAGGGCATCAGACTGCGAGCCCTCGAAATCACCCACTCTCATAAGGAGGTGGTTAATTATTTTTGACGATTTGGTTATTTTGGGCATCTCGAGGAAATGCCCAAAACACGATTGGCCAAACAACCGCCTCTCCTCCGGGGACATGTCCACGGAGTCTTCAAACTTGTCCAAAGCGCCATAGAAGTTGAAGTTATTCTTTGGGATCGAATCTTCGGGAATAGGTCTTGTCCACCCCTACATTCCAAAAAGAATAATAATCATTTGAGGTACTATCCGTATATTATAAATAGGATTTAATGACAAGTTTGTCATTAAACCATGCAAAATGTTGTGTTTTTATTTTTATTTTTCCATAGTTACTAGTGATTTACAATACAAAAAACTACAACTAACCGTAGATATCATGTACCTTCAAATCTAAGCATCATTCCAAAATCACAGCCAAAATCCGATGCAACTATACAAAACCAGTGTAAAAAAACTAACCAACCAGAAAATTCAATGAAAAAATATACATTCAAACAATCAACCATTAAAAAAAAAAAAAAAAAAAAAAAAAAAAAAAAAAAAAACTCATTACCCAATCATCAAAATAACAAAAAAAAAACAAAACGAAGAGTTAAACAAAAGTGACATCTAAATAAAATCAACTTCCAAATTTCCAATGCACATCCTAAAATCAATAAACTAATTGCCCAAATAACTTAGTAAGTAAAAAAAAAACTCACATTTGTTCCAATCGGCTCTGGATTTCGGGCCACGGGCAACATTTCCACTCTGGAGACGTCAAAATCGTCATACCCAGACGAAGAATCGGAAACGTCAACCTTCTTTGACCGTTTTGGCGTCTCCTTTCTTGGTTTGGGCGTCGCAGACTTCCTCTTTCGCGACAAACAGCGCAGAGCAAGGGCCGCAGCCATACTGGGGCTTCTCTGTGTTCGAGGAGTTTTTTTATCGCCAGCCATTTTTGTTTAATGAGAGAGAAGAGTCGACGGTGAGTACAGTGAGGCAAACGAGAAGGATAGAAAATTCGGGGCAGTTGTGGAGACGGGTGTTGGCGACCTTGCTTCGTCCGTAAGAATTCCTAGAGAGAGAACGTGTCGAGAGGGAGAGAGAAGTGGATGAGTTGCATGTTAATGGAGGGAAGACGAGGAAAAGAAATAAAGTAATTACAAAAAAAAAGAGTAAAATGGATATTTCACAGAAACCCAACTAAAAGAATTGTAAAAAAACATCAATTTTACATATGCATGTCCAATTCCTAAAATAATAACATTGAGGAGAACCAGAATTTAGGGGGAAATAGATTGACAAATAAATAAATTCGTGAAGGAAAAGAAGCACCAACAATTGAACATCGGGAATCTAAAATTTATGATGCTGACTTGATCATGACCCTGAAACAATATTACAGTTATATCCTATGTATCATATCCAATCCCAGGAAGAAAACGAAATGTTTGAGGAAACAAATTGGCTATTCTTGGTCTTGATACATGCATTTTTGTTTCAAATTATCTTTTACAAAATGGAAATGCAAAGACTTTTAACCTTATGTAACAACAACAAAAATAATGTCATGGGTGTACTTAAATTGTGTCCAAAAGTAGTTGTAGGAAATGAACTTCCATTTGCACACCAGATGAAATGAAAAAATATACGTGAAAGTCCAGAACAGAGCTGTCCAAATATACAAAATAAAAGAGGAAATTGTCGATTCTGAATGGTCTCGTCTCTTGCGTAAGTATTTGAGATGTCTGACCTTACTTTGTTCGACGATAGACCACAGTCTGAGAGGATCTGACCCAGAGCAAGACCATCACTGAAACGCAATAGGGGAAATTAAAAGGAAGTGAGAAACAAAGAATCACGAAAAGGGTTTGGGTTTGGGATATGCTCTAAGAACCGTATATAAAAAAGAGCCATAATCACTTACCATTGAGTCACGGCCGGCGTTTCAGCTTTCAAGAGAACCTAGAGAAACCCTAAACCTAGAGAAAGCCATAAACCTAGAGAAAGTGAGATTGCATGTGAGAGTCAGAGAGAGAGCAAGAGAAGCGTTATGAAGAGAAAGGCTTTTAGGGCTTGAGAGAGATGAGAGATCATTGTGGTGGGCGGAGACAGAGCTTTGGAGATGTTAAGCGGAGGCGACGCCGCGTAGAATCGGAGAGCAAGGTGGTCTCAGAGAGAGAAAGAGAGAGAGAGAGAGAGAGAGATTATGGAATGGAAAGTGATAGTCACCGAGTCTGTGTGTGAGAGAGATCAAATTGAGGAGTCATCGTGTTTGGTCGATAAGTGTTTGGTCGATAAATCAAATACGAATGGTAATGTTAATAATTACTAAGGAATGGAATAGATAATCTATGTTGTTATTTTATTTGGGTTTTTATTATTGTTTGAGAGTCATAATGAAATAACTTCGATTTTTCACGTATTAAATATTGATCTTCTTTTTCATAGGTGCTATTCTCATTTAAAACAAAAAAAAAAAAAAAAACAACAACTAAGGGGAAGAAATTTGGGGGAGAGTAGGCCTTCTAAAAGTTCGAGAGATCCATTTGGAATTTCTTAACGGGATCGATGATGAGTGCATTTTATACGTACAAATCGCTCGTTCTCAAGCTTGAATCGAAGCGATTCTTAGGTGTTTTTTTTTTTATATCTTATTGTATTTTTTATTTTATAGGTTTTTCATGAGCTTAAAGTGTTTTGGATGATTAGAAGACTTTTCGAACGACTAAAGTTAATCAAGAAATATGGCGTCTTCTTCTGCATGATTTGAGATTTTGAAGTGAAGATTTTGGATGAATTCTTTCTACCATTGGATAGAGCTTTCTCTTAGCTTTCCAATGAATGTTTATTTTCGAAAATCGAGCGGAGCTAGAAGTTACGACCGATTCAAAATCACTACGCAGTTGTCCAATTTCAGCGTGCCTTAATGGCCAAAAACACGGCTTTCGTCAATTTCTCGATTTTAAAGTGTTTTTTACCCTAGTATCTCATTTAAGGGTCCAAATAGTTCCGAAAATCCCCTAAACCCGATATAAACGAAATTAGCACCCAAAAACATATATTTCATTTATTTTTAGTTTTTCATGAGTGTTTTTGTTTAGAGCTTTTGGAGGAAAAAAATGGATTCTCAACGGAATTGACACTAACACAAGTTCTTCTTCTCCAAATTCAATCGTTCTTCTTTCATCTTCCCTTTTATTTATTTTATTCCCTGTTGAACATCGTTTTTTTTATTTAATATGAATTCGTTTTTGGTTTTATTGTTTGTTCTTTTGCTTTTGATTAATATTTTATGATTAGTTTTAATTATGAATTCTTTTAGTGGCTAGATTTTTATAGGGCTAGCAGATACTCAATGCGTTGATGATGTAAATTTTTTTATTGCTCATTCCCAATTATGTTCGTTTGATTATTAGTTGTGCTTGTTAATTCATTGATTAGCTACCTTTAAATTCTTATTTAGGATTGTTTGCTACTCGATATAGAGTAAATTATCATGTTTTTGTTGTAGTCATCATGATCGACCTATGTTAATAGAAAACTCTAGGCGAGAGTGCAGCTGTTTGAATTCTTGTTCTTTATGTGTGCAATTGTTTTAACAGGATTATAGGCTGAGAGGATAACAATCCGTCAAGTGCATAGGTTCGCTAGAACACTCGAGAGAAGCTAGTGGAGAATTTTGATCGAGTGAGATTGGTAACATAGGAACAATAGACAAAATATGGATAGTCAACGTAGTTGGTTCGTGGTGAAGTCGTGGCCCGCTGGAATAGAAAATATAGAAGCGACCTAAAGAAGTTATCGACTTTTTTGTTCAAATGAATTGGCCGACGAAGACAATGACGAAGACAGAGTTTGGGTAGATACAAAAGAGGGTACGTTCTCTGACGAGAAAGATGACGAAGATGAAACTTGGGTTGCCCATGTTGAGAAGAATTTTGGGATATTGATTGAAACGGAGAATAACCATAGAGGAAGGTCAATAAAGATTTAGGGATAAAATATTTGAGTATTCGGCGTAGATTAGATGGACAGAGAAAAAATTGTGTAATATATGTCACACTCAAAATAGAGGGCTTATGCTGTAGTTAATAAATCTTAACATAACGAGGCATCCAAGATCCGAATAAGCAAGTCCACTCGGATACTCTTGCTTGAGTGGGAAGGGCTCGAACAACAAACCATAACAACTATTTGGTCTGACGAAGAACCTCACCTAAGGCATCCTCAGGGTTGGTAACCAACCGAGCGAGGCATATAGCAAAACAAGACAAATGATTGACTCCCTTGTTAGCCATACTCGGGGGCAAGACCCTAACAAAAGGGATGCCTTAGGATGTGTGCTTTATGCCTAGGATCTGCACCCTCAATCGAGGCATGCGCTTGATTCAGTCAAATGACTTGCCCCTCGCATGGGACCCAAGGTCGAGGCTTGCACTTGATACACCCAAAAGAATGTGATAGAGTTTGTGCATATGTGCGAGACTTGAACCAGGGAATGAGGCTTGCACTTAGGCTCATCCTCCAGAATTGAGCCAAAGAATGTCACTGAGGCTGTTAATGACGATTTCTGAATGATAGTCATGCAAGAGGAATTAGTTCAGTTTGAGAGGAATGAGGTCTGGAAGCTTGTTCCCAAACCTGATGAAGTGAATGTTATCGGAACAAAATGGATCTTCAAGAACAAATCTGATGCTCTTGGCAATGTCACGAGGAACATAGCCAGATTGGTCGCTCAGGGTTATTCTTAGATTGAGGGCCTGGATTTTGATGAGACTTTTGCTCCTACGGCTAGACATGAAGCGATTCGACTCCTTCTTGGTATTTCATGCCTCAAGAGGTTCAAGGTTATTCAGATGGATGTCAAGAGTACTTTTCTGAATGGTGTTCTGAATGAAGAAGTGTATGTTGAGGTAAGCTCTAAGCCCCAAATTTTGATAGGAGAATGCATGACACACGAGGTCCTTGCCTAGTCCAACCGCAATACTCGACACTCATGCCGCATGCACTATCGGAGGCTCAGCACACTGGTCGACCTTTTATTCGACGATCTTGAAAATGGACATTTTATCACTTAATTTTAACTGTTCTTAATTGAGGAAAAACTTATTATTTTAATTTGTTTGGTTAAACAAAATCGTTTAAAGCCGGTGAACCATTTTTAAAAAATAAGTCTATAACGTTTAATAATAATAAATTATTTTTTATCACAATTAAATTGCAAATTTGATTTAATTATTATTTATAAAATTACATTGGTTACAAATTCATGAATCGGTTTATCAAATCAATTTAATAAAATGAAACTAAAATTGTAATTAATAATTTTTTTCCGTGATTAATGCGGTTTTAAAATTGAGTTTAATTTATAACAAAATAAAATTAAATACCTCACTTAATATACTTTTAATTGAAAGCGAAATTATATTAAAAGCAAAAACAAATTAAAGTATGATGTGCGTTCATCGAAATTTAGTCTTGAATCATTGTATTTATCTTGAGGTCTTATTCTTCTTTGACTTGTGGGTGTTATACCCATTTAATAATAAAAGACCTCGAGCTATTTTATAAAAAAAAATTAAATTAAATCTTTTTATTGCGGAAACTGTATGAAATTTGCTTCGATAATTAGTAATTAATTATTAATGTTATTAAATATGCAGATTTTAGTCCTTTGTTATTGAAGAGAGGAAACGACATGTCATCTAAAAAGGATAATCTACAAAAAGAACTGGCAAAAAAAAAAATGTTTGTAAATCCTCTCACGTCTCCGTGCTAGATCGTCATGAAACTAGAAAAAATCAACCTTTTAACATTTTTTGAACGGAAAATTTCTCACCAACCTTTAACATTGTCTTCGCAAAACGTCGCCATTACAAGAAAATCAATCTCCGGATTAATATATAGACGACCAAAATAACACAATTCAAATTTAATGACTGCATTTCATATCCATAAATTAATTATTCCCTGAAAAAACTACATTGAAATAAACAACATTTATAGTTCACCGCCACGATCCTCAAAGTGAGAATCATTCAAATATATACATTTATATATACAATATACAGAAATCGTATATCTACAAGAAACCAATTGAATAAACCAGCATATCCAATATATATACAGAGTACACACGTGGATGTATGTAATCAATTAGGAGCCCAACAACTCAAGTACATGATAGTCCTCATAGACTCCTCTGCCTGATTATTACTTGCCTCGCTCTTCGCGACCTTCGAATTAGCAGAACTTGAGTCGATCGTTCCCGAGAAAAGCCTGGCTTGTTTCGACGAAGACGGTGTAGAAGAAGAAGAAGAAGAAGAAGCTGAGTCACATAGAGCCTTGGGACAAAAGAGCATTTGGTCTTTCATCTTTGTCCCTGCTTGCCACAATACCCTCAAACTCATCCACGCTAAATGGCTTTTGTTTTGCTTTGTTTTGTTTTGTGTCTTTGTGTTTTGTGTTTATATAGCGACGGTCGTATATGAAGTTTATTTATGTAATGTCTTTGGAAACAAGGATAAGGATTGATGATATGGGTACTTTTAATTTTCTTAGGGCTTGTAAATTGTAATGACACGTGTTCGCTTGTTATTGGATTGTGTTTAGATTAGGACAACCTCACTGCTTACGTAGGAATTTTATGAAGCTTCCTTATTAGTTGATCGTCTCATCGTTATATTGTTTGATTTTTAATGCGTAATAATATATTAAACGCGTATGTTGTCTCAGCCAAAGTTGAGCACGTCTTTGGCTGTTTTTTTTTTTTTTTTTTTTTTTTTTTTTGCATTCGTGTTTTTTACAACTATCAATTAAAGTCAACAGTGTCACCATTTTTTTAAAAATGTCAATGATATCTTGCTATGTTCAAGATTTGCATTTATCTTTCTTACGAGCCACGAGAGACCAAGTCAGGAATTACAAATATAAAATTTTCTCATTAGATTACTATTTTAGTTGTCTACGTAAAAAAAATGTCATCTCATGTGTTATGTTTATTTTTTCTTTTCTTAAGATAACATGTATGGATAAAGTAAAATATATACTAGGGTTCTATAAGTTTAAATTTAAAATGAGTTTAGCTGTTTGTATGTGTTTGCTCAATTAGTGTTTTTTTAGTGTATTTCATATGTATTGATTTATTCTTCAATAAAAAATGCATTGATTTTTATTTCAAATAATTGGCTACGTAGCCATCTTAAACACTAGTAGTTTGATTTTAGTCAACCTTTCATTAATTTTCCGTAAATAGTCATCTTGCTTACGTGACATCTTATTAATTGAATTAGTTTTACACCTTTGCCCTTATTTATTACGCCCGCCAATTGAATTAGGCAGTTTTATTTAATTTTGAATCTAACCGATTTGGAAAGATTGTTAACGTGTATTTGGAAATTTTCAGCGTTGACTTTAGCTAATTAGTTTATATTTTCGTGGAAATTCATTATGGATAAAATCTGTTAATATATTCTTCATTTATTGATATTATTTGTTTTCATAATTTTAGAACGTCCAAAATATTTCCAGAATTTTTTTAAATTTTTTTACACGAATATACTGTAAATCACCTTTGTATTTACAATGTATTACGATGAAACAATTGGTATTAACTATAAATCAACGTCGTATTTATAATACTGGATAAGAATTCACCAGAACCAAAATCTCAGCAAATTCACAATCACTGAAACAAATCTCATACACTCAAAACCACCAGCAATTCCGATGAAAAAGAAGAAGAAGAAGAGAGAAAAAAATGAAGGATCATCATAATACAAGAAATCCTGTAATCCCTCCACCAATCCAATCCGATAGGCACAGTCCGGTCACCATCAACGAGCGTCGATCGATGTTGCAAAGGGTGGGCGAGTGTTAGAGCCGATGTTACAGAGGGTGAAGCGTCGGCCGATGTTACAGAGGGTGAAGCGTCGGCCGATGTTGCAGAGCGTTGATTTTGTTTTTATCGGTTGTGTAGAGATAAAGAGATAATATAGATATCTGCATTAATGGAGTTTTAAATGCTCCCTCAATTTGTGCGAGTAGTTATGGCCGAATATTTTGTTTTCTATTTGAATTAATGGACTGAAAATAATGAGCGGGAATTTGGCTAGAGTTATTTGAGGTCATTCACGTCTTTTAACATGCTGTAAATAGATTGTTGTGACTATTAACAGGAAATTAACGGAAGGTTTGCTAAAACTAAAACCCTTTATAACAGTGTGGCTATGTACTTATATAACCCTTTTTTATTTTTGTGGCATTAGTATTTACATGGATTTATGAGCGACGATGATGAAAATGACTAACTTTTGAAAGCTAGAGACTAACTCACTGTTGAAAGCACCTTAACTCCCTCAAATGAATATATCATTCAGGCACCATGTACAAAAAAATTATAAAACAAAATTGATATTTATTTAATTTAAATAACCTGTGTCTATTTTATTCGAATAGACTATTAATAGACTTGCCCATCCATAATAAAATAATAAAAAGAAGAAAATGACATCTAGTTCCAATTTTTGAACTTTAATTCTACAAATAACATTTTAATCAATTTAATTCTAAATATTTCCGTTTCTCTTCCACTATTTCATTTTTTCTTTTGCACATGTTTTGAGATGGTGTTTCAATCTTCGCCCTAATTTGAGTTGAGTTTCATGTTCTTTCATTTTATCTAAAAATATTTAGTGGAGTTCGCCACCAATGAGGATTTTGATAATTTTAGAATTTCAATTGTTAACCGGTCTATTTGGGAAATCCCATCTTAAATTCGGTAATTTTGTCGTTTTCTCAGCCAGCTAAGCCACGTCTTGTTAAATCTTGAGACCCAACATCGAAGTTGCTCCACCAATTAAACTCATCGCCGTCATGACTCGCCTAACCTCAGCCTCCTCCGCCGTCCGATTAACTGTCTCCCACAGCTCCTCCCCTGCGCCTCGGCGCAGCCGATTCTTCCCCTCCGCCAGGTTTCTCTCTCCGTCGATACCTCACAACACATCCCCGGGATCTCAGAAGCTCTACTCTTTTATTTCCATGGCTCGCATTTCAGGTCGTCTCTTCCGTTTCCCGATCACAATGCCAAGTACCACCGAGAGCTCCAAGCCGCCATGGACGTCGTACAGAGAGCTTGTCGGCTCTGCCTGGATGTAATAATTTCTCTTTTACATAAAACCTTTGTTCTATATTTTTGGCTGCCGATGGCGTTGAAATGTTATAAATTGTGGATTAATGTCAGGTGAAATCATCGCTGGTTTCGGATGACAGACGTATAGTTGAAAAGAACGACCAAACTCCGGTCACTATCGCCGATTTCGGAGTTCAGGCTCTGGTCAGTTTGGGTAATTTATATAGATACTAGGTTGCGATCTCTGATTATTTATTCTTAATTGATTGAAGAAACTAGGTTTTGTTGCTCTGCAAGTGTGCATTTTGTTTGCTAATTTTGAAGGAAAGTCCGAGTTTTGATCAGCATAATGTGGCGAGATTTGTTTGGAAATTGAATAAGTGCAATCACGATCGATAGCTTGCGATTAATGTTGTAGAGATCACTAGAAATACACACTGATATTTGGTAGACTTTCGATATATTGAACAGCACATCATTGAGAATTCTTATGTTCCTGATTATTACTTTGGGATTGAGATAATTAGATAAGATGTTTCCTTTGCATAATGTTGGAGTATATAAAATATCTCAGAGCTTGCCAATATGGCTAAATCCAAAATAACTCTATTAACGTGGGCGGACATTTATGGCACTTCATGGTTGACAATCTAGTACGGTTTAGTTCTCAGAACCTTGATACACTAATGAAATAGTTTTAGGTTTGGCGCTTAGTACTTACCACCAGCAATTTGTTCTTGAAAGTGCCCGCTTCTTAGTACTCGATCTAAACCCGGAAAGAAAAATTGATTTTTTTTATCCTTTGTTTTAATGTTTCGGCTGCAGAACTAGGAAACATGTTTCCTTCTATTCCTCTGGTGGCTGAAGAGGACTCTGCTTTCGTAAGTTCCAACAATCTAACTGGATTGGTTCTAAATGCCGTAGCAAGCAATACAGATGTTCCGTGTACAGAAGTTGAGGTACTGCAAGCAATCGATAGAGGTGGCGAGGATGCTTCTACTTTTGGAACCACACCAGCGACATATTGGGTGGGTATACGTAAGCATTGTATTTAATCATCACAGTTTTATTTAAGCTTTATGATGCCTTAGCGTAGTGGCTTGATGTAGGTATTGGATCCAATTGATGGGACACGGGGATTTCTTAAAGGAGGCGATGCTTTATATGTGGTAGGATTCACTATATTAACTCGAATAAATATTCCAAAGTTTAGTTGAAGCAACTCTTTGTTTAGACTCGATGTAAAACAGGAACGTGGTTTCTTCTTTCTTGTTTTAGTTCCTTATCTATGTTTGCTTCACATGTTGAGGAAATTGCCCTAGTTTTTTGCAGGTAGGTTTGGCTCTCATAGCCGAAGGAGAGATTGTGCTAGGTGTTATGGGATGCCCTAACTGGAAGAATGATTCTTCGGACGAGGCAGGGATCATAATGATTGCTCATGTTGGCTGTGGGACATGGAAGAAAAACTTGCCTTCCATGCTAGATGGAGCAGATGACACGCTTCCTAGCTGGACAAGATCCTTTGTTGATCATCATTCCTTGGTACATCGAGCACGCTTTTGTATTCAAGATAGTCAATCATGGGAGTTTTTGCCTTTGTTTTCTTCATACAGTGTAGCAACTGATGCTGATAATGTTGGGGACAATCAAATTCTTCTGTTGCCAACGTGTTGTGGAAGGTTAGCTCTTATTTATTTATAGGATATAGTGTACGGCTTTTTATGAATTGTCGGAATTCTATGGCTTGACTGCTTTGATATTATTTTAGGAGATACTGAATATATATATATATATATACATATATATATATATATATATATAATAACAAAATTGTGCTTTTCAATTGCCAAGCCACCATATCACAAACCATTGCACTGCACCATAACCGACAGAAAACTAAACTAGCCCCAACAGTGAGCACTAGTCCACTCCCTGGTTAATCTGACAGAGAAAAAAACTTTTTAAGTCGTTATGAAACACCGAAGGCGAAAAGGCTATACTGCAATTGACTTTCCCAAAAGCTTACTGATAACACAAACCTCTTGGAGATAGTATTCATACCTTATATAATTCTATTAATTGTATGAACTTTGAAACTCTTAGGTGTATCAAATCAGTCAAGACTCGTGAACTAGTTCATTAAGTACTCTTAAAGATTCCGGATTTCTCCATCTTGTTCTGTTCTTTCTGTAGACAGATTTGAAATCTCGTGACTTTTGCCAATTTTATGTGTTTTGATGCTTGTAGCTTATGCAAGTATCTTATGGTGGCTTCAGGCAGAGCTTCAGTTTACATTCTTGGTGTAAAACCTGAAAAACTTATCAAGGTATATACAATAATTTTGAGCTTAACGGTCAGTGACTTCAAAAGCTTCATCAGTGTTACTTAGAACTGTATTTATTTAAAAAAAAACAGGTTTGGGATCATGCTGTTGGCTTGATATGTGTGCATGAAGCAGGTGGCAAGGTTAGTTTCCAATTTTTATTTATATTATTTATAATGGAATCACATGTTTATCAAGTAGTCTCTAAACTAATAACGAGCTTTGAAAGATAAAATGAAATGGGAACACCCAGAAATCTACTAATGTCAAACTCGGTCATTTTCCAAACTCAGTCATTTGCTTAATCTTTTTACCTGACATAAAAGATAAATAGATTGAACGAATAAAGTCTCAAGACCGAAAAAAATTGCATCAATCAACTTTAGAGAATGTCTGTTACGGTGACTTCTCTTAATTTAAAGGAAAAATGATACGTAGCCAATTCAAACTATGACTTTTGCAAAATAGCCATAGTTTCATTAGGTATAGCAAAATAGTCAATCGAGAGTACTACGACTTTTAATCCTATCTCGATTAATTTTAATCCAGCCTTCATAAAGCTTACATTCTGTCTTTATAGTTCGTTCGGATTAAATTTAATCCAGCCTAGATTAATCTTACTTAGTCTAATTTGCTTATAGTTGGCAAATTACGGCTATTTTGCAAAAGCTTAAGTTCTATTTGGCTATATAGCCACTTGACCCTAATTTAAATATTGATCAACCTCAAAACCTTTTGAACATTGGTTTTCTATTCCCCTGGAAAAAAATGTTGCAACTGCGTGGGTCAGATGTCTCTGTGGCAAGAATAGTAAGTAGGGATGGCAACGGGTACGAGTAAGGCCGGGTACACCTATTCCGTTACCCGTATCCGCTATAATTTTTTACCCGTTACCCGGACCCGTTTACCCGGAGTTTGAGACGGGCCGGGTAACGGGGATACCCGCCGGGTAAACGGGTTAAAAATGTTGGACCCGTTACCCGTTTACCCGGTTTAAAAAAAGGGTAGTGGGTCGGGTAGACCCGCTTACCCGTTTATAAAATAAAAATCTACCAACAATATAAAGTTTAAAAATAATATATCATCTTTAGGTAAACATATGATTTATTATATTTTTAAAAACAATGTTTAAAATATATCATCTAATTATGTAAACATATGATTTATTATATTTTTAAATATTTAAAAGTTAACGGGTCGGGTCCCGGGTAACCGGGTACGGGATGGCTATTCCGTTACCCGTACCCGGACCCGTTAAAACCTTAACGGGTATTACCCGTTTACCCGTTTACCCAAAAAGAACGGGTATTACCCGACCCGAATAAATCGGGTAACGGGCCGAAACGCGGGTAACGGGTCAAATTGCCATCCCTAATAGTAAGAACTCCACTGCAGAATTTAGTGGCAGATTTTATAGAATCGTTTTGGAGAGAATGTTAGGTTTTTGTATTAAAAGATATCCTTCGATTCCTCACTCTTAATCTCGTTTTATGCATTTATATTGCGATTTGAAGTGATCATTGATCCGTAAGCAAAAATCATCCATAAACAGCGATGCATTTCCTCATGAGATAAGAGAGATAACCGTCCTTGCCGTCCCATGGTATTTTCCAATCTTTCTGACAAGAAATTGGCATATGATCGTGCATATGATCCCAAAATGATCAATGTTGATAACGTGCATATGATCCCAAAATGATCAATGTTGATAACGTGATACCAGGTGAGCGATTGGAGGGGTAATCAGATTGAGCTTTCGGCGGATGAAGTTGGACGACGGATCATATATCCCACCGGTGGTTTTCTCGTTTCCAACAGAAATTTGCACGTTCGGATCTTAGAGCTCATCTCTTCAAAGGTTTGATTGAAAAAGGTCGTATTTTTTTCAAGGGACTACAGGAATGGAAAAAAAAAAAACTATTAATAATATATCAAGTCTTCAAAATCATTTGGTGCCATATTTGGCAAAAGCTCTAGATGATTTAAAAAAAAAAAAATCATTTGACGCTATTCTTTGCATTTTTATGTCCCATAATAACGGGAAAGTAATGAACATTTCTCAGCTGGTAAGCACTTCTGAATAAGATTAAAAAAAAAAAAAAAACCAGAGAGATTTATTTATTTGTGATGAGGGCTGGGGCCTTATAATTTTACAGTTGATCACACGCTACTTATGTAATTTACATTTTATGCAATGAAGATAAGATCAGGCCATTGTTTGCACCGCCGGCTCAAACTCATCGGGGGCGCTAGGCGATTCAATATTTTGAGGCCCTATAGTACTACTAAAAATTTAAATTTTCAGGGTAAAAAAATGTAAATTTTTTAGAAAATGGGCAAAAAGTGTAAATTTTTAGGATAAAAAATGTAAATTTTCTTAAAAATAAGCAAAAAGTGTAAATTTTTTGGGGCCCATCCACATATGGGGCCCTAAGCCTAGGCCTAGTCCGCCTTAACCCAAGGTCGGCAGTGACTGTTTGAGTGAAGAATTCTAGATGAATTTATTTGAATTAAGAATGGAAACTTTTTTGTCTGAATGATGGAGATCTAATGTCTGTATTGTTACCATATAAGATCTTTCGTGAGACATGCTATGTTTTTAAGGGTAGTATAGCAAAATAGCCAAAATGAAATTATGAAATTTGTTTTTAGTCTAAGTTTCACAACTTTTAGGGAAATAGCCAATAAGTTTATGTGACAATAGTTAATGTCTGATTTGCCCTTATTTATTAACAAATTCGTCATTTTCTCTCTCTTATTTTTTTCCTACACTTTTTTTTACATAAAAACTTCAAAAAAACCATATCTATCTCATATGAACTCGAAATTGAGTGATTCCAAATCCTACGAATTCGTGACGCCAAGATCTTCAAAAATAGATCCATTGTGTTTGATGAAATGTTTAATACCATAGATGTAGAAAAATCATGTTACTACCTTAAATATGGAAATAACTGAAATTTTTTGAAATTATCGACATAAATATAATTTTTCATCAAACACAATGGGTTTATTTTTGAAGATCTCGACGTCACAAATTTGTAGGATCTGAAATCACTCAATTTCGAATTCGTATGAGAAAGATACGAATTTTTGAAGTTTTGATGCAAAAAAAATTATTTGAAAAAAATTGGAGAGAGAAATTGACGAATTTGTTAATAAATAAGAGTTAATCAGACATTAATTATTGTCACATAAGCCATTTGGCTATATCCCTAAAAATTGTCCAACATGGGCTAGATCCAAAATCACATGTTTAAAGTGGCCTAATTAGTTACAAATCTCTATTTTTAAATGGAAAAATTCTACAAGATAGCCATTTGAAATTTATTGATTAGTAAAATAGTCAAAGTTTCAACTTTTCAATAAAATAATCAAATTTACATTTAAAAAAAAAAATTACAGTTAAGATTAAAATTTTTAATGATTATTATAAGTAATTTATCACTTTAAAAAAAATTACTTTTGGGATTAACAAAATTTTGAAATCAAATTATTGCACATTTTGGTTATTTAACTGAATTAAGACAAATTTTAACTGTTTTGCATATTCATAACTTTAAATCGGCTATTTAGCTCCATCAACCTTTTTAAATTACCTTGTATGAATTCTATTGCAGCAGTAGAAAAACAATCCCAATTTATTGAACAATAAAATTATCTACGAAAGTCAATCAAATTAGTAAGTTACTTCATCTGATTGGTATTTAGAGCAACCAATTATATGAAGTAACCGGAATGATGGTTGCTTAAATTCGAATCAATCAAATGAATCCTTAAAAAATGACAAATATCTAGAAAGTTGATGTGCCAGGTGTTCGTTATATATATGCTTCCCAATGTAATACGATATTTATGTAACATATCCCGAATGTCTAGTAAAATATGGGTTGAAATTATGTTTATGAGATTGATTATTCATATATATTATCAAGTTTGAAAACAATGCTAATAAACATACCACATTATCTCGATTCTAAAAGAAGCTAAATAGTTCCATTCTTAAAAAAAAAAGAAAAAAAAAGGAAAAAAGAAAAAGAAAAAAAAAAGAATGAAAGGGATTGAGATAATGAAGAAGTTTGCCTCATTATTCAAGAGTTCGTTTACCATATTAAACAGCTTAGATACAAAGCTTAATCTAACAAGAAAAAAATTAGATAATCTACTAAAAACGCAATTCACAATCTTGATAGTCAACCCATAACGTATAGGCAAAACCCTCATAGCTAGCTACTCATTATAGGAGGTGAGTGCACATTTTGGACAAGTAATCTCTAACTATATATATATATATATATATATATATATATATATATATATATATATATATATAATATAATATAATTAGAGATATTCCACTCATCGATTCAAATGCATTTAAAAAGAGGCGATATGAAACTTCAGAAACCAGCCTAACTCAGATAAATTCTCCCTTAGAAGTTTTTCCGAAACTCAGCATATATATATAATATAACCTGTGTTGCTTTGATACCATGCATGGAGACATCTGCCCGAAATCTAGGGTCGTCGTCATATAATAAATCATCGTTCACTAGAGCCACACTTTCTGTATTATCCACACATTTATATATGAGTTCTCTATTAGAAATTTAACACACTAGCACATTGTACTATACAAAAAAATGAAAAAAAAAAAAAAACAATACATGGTAATATTGCAGTTTATTTAGTGTCGGTCTCCAGAAAATCAAACAAGAAATCTATGGGAAGATTATAAAAATGTTTGACCATATTCAAGAGGGAAAAATATCTATATGCTTTGGACGAAAGCGAATGAGATGACAGGCACATGATTTCACCGTATCTTTACCCATGATTTGACGCTTTTAAATTGTTGGCCTATTTATTTCCTCGCATAATAAACAATGTCAAATTTTGATAAAGAAAACATAATTTAACGCCTTTTTTTGACAACTGCCCAATGTGAGGTGTATATCAACTTTTTTTTTTTTATATATATATTAGAGATGTTTAGTTAAGGATTTAATTAATGATTATTTATGCATTCATATCATTATTAACAGGTGTCCACTTCCAGAAGGTTTCATATAAAAATTATTTCGATTTTTACTCAATTTGGCCATTGATCATTTATAGCTCTTCTATTGTTTCTCTAATCTTTAACTTGTCATGAAAAACATACACAGTGGAGTAATTAAGAATAATAATAAAAACCTCAACACGGACTTGTCTCCTTTGCTGTAACCAGGAAGCAGACAAATATTAACCGTCAGATTTCATTACGTGGAGATCTTTCAACGGTCTATATTGTAAGACCTCGCGGTTTTCAACCATGTGGTCCCACTTTTTTTTTTTAAAACTCCACTTCTCGCAATGCAACACGTCTATAGGTCAAACTTTGTTAAAAGCTCTCTCAAAATTTGAAATTAGGTTTAGCTTTTTTTTTAAGAAAGCACATGACTTTTTTGTTCTTACGGAACAAGAAGATAGGTTCGTCATTGTGATGCATGCAAATATGACATGATTCGAAAGGAGTGAGGTAGACTCTGGCCGAGTGGGTTTTTTTAAGGGAAAATAACACATTTATACCCTGTGTTTTAGTGAAATGTCGAGTTTAACCCTCGGTTTTCAAAAATGTCGAGTTCATACCCTCTGTTTAACTAAAATGACGAAATTATACCCTCTGTTTAACTAAAATGACGAAATTATACCCTGAAATAGACAACAGTGTCACGAATATTCTTTTTATTGACTTTTCATTGACGTTGAGTATAATATTTATATATAAACACCAATTATCTTTATTCATTCGCGCCATATATGTAATTTATTTAAAAACTAAAAAATAAACAACAGTCTTTTAATCGTGAAGAACACAGAAAGAGGCAAAGGGGTAAACATCGATAGTTGATAGTCATCAAAATCGCATATTCGAACAGAGAATCCAGGATTTAGAGTTACAATTTGAACACGGAATGAAGTCATTTCTTAGGAGGTATGAGTTTTATTATTTAATTTCAATTTAAGGCTATTTTTATTTCAAAATTGACAATTTGGAAGTTAGGGCACTGATTTAGATTTGATTTTGTTTTTCTTATATAAGAGTTAATATCAATGAAAGAGAGATTTGTGACGCTGTTATCTATTTCAGGGTATAATTTCGTCATTTTAGTTAAACAGATGGTATAATTTCGTCATTTTAGTAAAACAGAGGGTATGAACTCGACATTTTTGAAAATCGAGGGTTAAACTCGACATTTCACTAAAACACAGGGTATAAATATGTTATTTTCCCTTTTTTTAATATAATTTTTTACTATATTTTATGAATTAGTCTCGTGTGTCATATTACAGAGATCACAGCAGTTCTTTTTTTTTCTTTTTCTTTAAACAGTAACAAAAATGTGTGTGAAGTTACAAATTTCTTCTCCTATTAGTTTAAATTAGATTTTATGCTTGGATAACATTTTTAATGTAAACAGTTTCTTCATTATAATATGTGAAAAACGTTGAATTATAAAGCTAAATTACTAGTGTTTTTACTTAATTGTGTTAGTGTTACCATTTAAAAAAGAATATAGAATAAAGCAAAGCAAAAGTAGAATATCGAAATGCTTATTTTTTTTTTCTTCGATTCACACTATCTTTAGTCTGACCTTCGCTTTAGACTTGTTGAAGCTTTTTTGTTTGATTTCGGCGTAAAAAAGGAAAACCTTGAAAAGTTCGTTATCATTAGTTTGAGGCTTTGAGCTTTTGTACTATTCCGGCCAGACTTTTGTACCACTCCAAAATTTGATCCATATATATATATATGTATATAATTCTTCTTTTTTGACCGTATTTGATAAATCCTGGCCAATTTTTTTTAACACATTTTCTAGAAGTGAACTTGTAGTTTGCTTCTTTGAAAAGCCCATCACACTGATCTCAGCTCCTAAATCTTTAATTCCGGGAATTATGTTTACCAATCCGTTCATTCCATTTGTAAGCTTACAAAAGGGTCAAAACAAATCAAACAAATACTTGCTTAGCGAATCAAATCCATTTGATTAATTAGTGAATTATTTATTTTCTAAGATGGGATGTGCGTATGTGTACAAGCTATGACCAGGCGTAGATATAGTTTTATACAGCAGAGTGGGGACATATTACATTTTGATTGGTCATCCAACGAAATCACGTATAGAGATTAAAAAAATAAAAATAAAAATGTGTGCTGTTTTAGTTAAGAATTAAGATATATACAAAGCTAAGGATAACTTAGAAAAATAGCACTAGAGGACGAACTGGTTAGAAAAATTTGTTATCAGATTCAGATTTGTACTTTGTACCGTAGGGCTTTGAAAAAAAAAAAAAAATACACACACGCACACAACTGACACAGGCATAAAGAGCCAATGTGATATATGTCTAGAGTCTAGGCTCAGAAAATATCAAATATATGGAAGCTACATGTTTTGTGTAAATAGTTACATCAAATTGGATTTTAAAAAAATAGTGGCAACAAACTAAAACTTCTTTGTTTTATGGGCCTCTTATATTAACATATATGATTGATGGAATGTGCGATTAGGTAAATTTGAATAAATTATATTGTTTTAGGTAGTTTTCTGCAATTAGATACTACTAATCCAAAAGACGAAAAGGGTAGGGTAGTGTCATAACCTAATTTTAAAAATAGTTTCTTATTGAAAAAGAAGAAGAAGAAAAGTGAAGATAATGACAAAATAACTTGAATATATTAAAACCTCCTATATTGTAATATTCACAAGACTATGAGCAACCACATGTTCCAAAGTCAATGAGGTTGATTCATTGATGTTTTTCTTGAGAGTGGATCGAGTGTCAAAATGTGACTGAAATAAATACGACATTGCATCGGCTAAGAATATAGGTTAAAGTCAAAGAACATTTCCATAAGCCTACGGAAGAGTTAGTAAACGGCATTAATTAATTTCTTTTTTAAAGGTGCAAGTATTTTCTTTGCGACGAGAAAAGAAAAAATCTTTAATAAATTATGAAATATCCACCATAAAAATTCCTAAGTCGTTTCAAAATATTTAGACATGTATCTCCTTATAATTATATAAGCTGAAGGGGGTGATAAAGGTACCTTGTATTTGATCGTTTAAGGAAAGAAACTTATTAGTTAAAATCATTTGTGTACAAAAGTCTGCTCTATTTGAATAAAATGAACCATATTTAAGAACATATTTGAATTTAAAGGAAAAAAATTAATTAAGCCATTGAATTTAAAAAGCTGGACATTGCTTCGGAAATTTCCTTAGCTAAACCTATCAAAGATAACGTAAAAGAGGCACATAATTGAGTCAAATACTATATTCTTCTTCAACAATATCGTATTTAAACTTCCTCTATAATGTTGTTTATACTCAATTCAATATTTATATTTTTAAAAATATCTACTCAAATAGCTAGATTAAGTACATTATGTTCTTTGTACGTATTTTACACAGATTACAAATTAAGAAGATAAAAATATAAAACATATTACCTAGCAAACTATTCTTTTGAATGTGAGAATCCTTTTTACTTGTCCTTTAACTCACAAGTATTAAACTTGGTGACTTTCAGGAATTCAAAACCAAATGTGATCCCATGATCTTGTGAATACTTTTGTTTTTATTATAAAATTTGGTTATTTCTCAGTTTATGTAGATCTCTCATAATTGTTTACATTTTCCATCCTTGTACATTAATGGATCGTGTCCTGGCTTACTCGAACAATGCGACTATCATTCATAGAACGATTACTGTAGGCATTACAAATAAGATCAGAAAAAATTTGTTGAGCTCTGCTCTTGTGCGAACTAATGAAGGATTGAAGTATTGCTTACCGTAATCGCGTTGCATGTTTGATTTTAGGGTCAAGCGGCTATATAACCAAATAGAACTTAAGCTTTTGCAAAATAGCCATAGTTTGTCAACTATAAGTAAACTAGCCAACTTAATCTAGGTTGGATTAAATTTAATCCCAACGAACTATAAAGACAGAATGTAAGGTTTATGACCGCTGGATTAAAATTAATCGAGGCATGATTAAAAATCGTAGTACTCTCAATTAGCTATTTTGTTATACCTAATGAAGACAAGATTAAAATTAATGAAGGCAGGATTAAATTTAATGACAATCTGGAAATCCAACAGATCCAGCCGTGCATCAGATCCGACACCGGAGACGAGGATCTGAAGCAGAACCGATTCCGATGCCTCGGCGATCCAATTCCGATGCCTCGGCTCACCCCTTGTTCTTCAAGCCCATCCGATTCCGATGCCTCGGCTCCTCAGGCGCGTCACCATCGATCGCCCAGAGCCTTCGAGGTAGTTCCGCCGGAAAAGCGACAGAGAATTCGTCGTCTTCTGAGCTCTGGCTCCACAACACGATGAGCAGAAAGAAGGAAGTTTTCAGTCCGAAAGTGGAAGGAAATGTGGGAATGTATGTCTGTGGAGTCACTGCTTACGATCTCAGTCACATCGGCACTGCTCGTGCTCATTTTTGGTGGAGAGAGTGATGGCTATTTTGCCTAACCTAATGAAACTATGGCTATTTTGCAAAAGCCATAGTTTGAATTGGCTAGTTCATGCCATTTTTTCTTAATTTTATTGGTAACTCGCATACTTTCTTAGGATATACCGTAATATTTTACTACCATTAGTGGTATCATGCTCCATGATATACCGTTATCACATGGGTAAACAACAACAAAAAATGTTATCCTGCAAGGTACTTGAGAAATAATAAATTAAAAATAGATTTTCCATCAGAGTTCTCATATATAAATTTAAAAAATATAGTTTTTGTACAGAGTTTTCCTATATAGAATTTTCGTACACTCAAAAATACAATTCACTCACGAAAATAGAACAAATAAATAACTACGATTGTCGAAATGTGCGAGGTTGTACCTCATATATATGGTGGGAGCTGTTTCAACAACGATATGTCACCGCTAAAGCGTCTCTCGCCGTTTTGTGGGTGATGCAGCGGCGACTAATCACTGTTGATTTAAAGTCGGTAATGTTTAGCAGGAATAGTCGCTACTAAAACCTTTTTAATGGTGAATGATATGGATTTAATAATGTCACTGTTAAAAGTGGTATATCTATAAGAATATTTTCATATTACTTATTATATAATTGGAAATTATCTCTCCATTAGTATGGTCCATAAACAAACGACTTTAGGCCCAAAATAGCGCACGATTTATGGCCCAAATAAAGAAAATTGATTACGTTGATTTTAACGTAAAATTTTTCGTTGATGGTTGTGGGCTATAAATATAAACGTTTTTTAGTCTCTAAGCGCACTCACACATTTAGAAAACCAACATCATCTCGGGGTGAGAGCGAGAGCTTAGAAGAACCTTAAAATAACTTGTCGAAGTCGGAGTCCAAAGCTCGCTGGAAAACACAATAATGTGGGAGCTAGCTCGATTCTTTTCGCTTTCTCTTTTACATATTCATGTTGTTTATAACACATTTAAATTGTGTATAAGTTCTTACAATATGTTGTAGTGTTAGTGCGAGTTTGTGCTATTAATGTCTCTTATTCATTATATTGTTGTTCAAAAAATCAATGCAGAGGGCTTGAGTTGAAATGAGATTATCATAGATTCATGAGAGCACTAATTGTGATTGTCGATAGTAGTTGTAAGAAAAACGATGACAACATCAGAAAAAAGAGATTATTGTGTACTACGAACAAAAGTTGATTTGCATATTGCATGCACAAAACTTATGCTCTTAGTCGTACCCGTTGCCATTATCGAATTAGGTTTTCATATTTTGTCGTTATTACATTGCTCCCCATTCACTATTAATCAATTATCTGAATATTTTCATTCTGCTTATTTTAGTAACAAAATATTTTATTTCAATAAGTGAAACAAATGTGAGCAAGAATTTGGTATCAAAGAAGAAGAAGAAAAAAATAATATTAAACGCAAAATTGAGGGGATTATAATTCCTATTTTTTTTCCTAGTTCAAATTGGCAAAAGGTGAGTTGGAACTTGGAAGGAAAAACAAAAAAAGAGCTAATTGAGGGAGAAAATAACGTGTATGTATGCATGCACAATTAATGCTCCTGTATTTCGGCAAACGCCCAACTCTATTATTGCCCATCTTTCATTAAACGCTGATCCTCTTACTCATCATCAATTTCCCATTTATGTTAAATATATATATTTCCTACAAATTAAATTGACCAACTATTTCTCTTTGTTTTTTCATTTTCATTTTATGTTTATTGCCGTCCGTACAATCACAGCGAGTCAAAAGACTCAAAACGACACAAGTCGGCGCAAAATACCAAGCAGCCCAGAAGTGAACACAGCTTCCTATGAGGATTACAATGTTGCCCTCAAGGGCAAGTACGTCATTTCGACAATCATTGGCCTCGTAGCAGAAAGACCGGTCACTGTTACCGCCAAAGTGCTTATAAGAAAAGGATAGAAAAAAAGAAAAATCAAAGCACACGTGGCAGTATCCCACGTTGGTGACAGCTAATATGAATACATAAAGCCTGGAGTTACACGCTCCGCCGGAAATTGACGTATACATATATATACTGCCTTACATATATAAATATAATATTATTTTAAGCAGTAATAATAAGGTCAATTTTAAAGAGAGGGTAACAAAATATACGAGTTATTATTCAGAAGGGACACGTATACGATAACAGCCATGTATTTGAGAAGAAAAAAAGGACGGCACGGCGAACCAAATCCATTTGACTTCTCATAATATGATTTTTTTTTTTTTACCATCTCATCCGTTTTCCTATTTGCCTATATATACCCTTATGCGTTTCCATACTGACCCTACATCTCTATCTCTCTATTCAATATACATCTCTCAAAGTCTCAAGCAAAATTAACTTCCCAGACGATATATCGATCGAACACCAAACTTCTACTACTACTATACAACGTAGACATACACATAGAGGTGTTATACATATAGAGTTGGTCGTTGCCGAGTTTTTGCATAACCAACTGATATAAATATAATCAAAATGGGAAGAGCACCGTGTTGTGAAAAGAATGGGTTAAAGAAAGGTCCTTGGACTCCAGAGGAGGACCAGAAACTCGTTGATTACATTCATAAACATGGCTATGGAAATTGGAGGACACTTCCCAAAAATGCAGGTATATATATGATATATGTAATTTTCATTCTTTAATTTATAATCTCTTTTTATTTTTTTTGTAATTTTCAAGATTTAATTAACTTTTTTAATTTTGTTATTTTATTTTTAAAGAGTTGCAGAGGTGTGGGAAAAGCTGTAGGCTTCGGTGGACAAACTATCTAAGACCTGACATAAAGAGAGGACGATTTTCCTTTGAAGAAGAAGAGACTATTATTCAGCTCCACAGCATATTGGGCAACAAGTAAGTCAATACTTACCCACAATATATACCACACTCCTTTTTTTTTTTTTTCCGTTATGTAAAATAAAATAATTAATTAGTCATCCGTTACTGTGTCAGATGGTCAGCTATAGCGGCTCGTTTGCCGGGAAGAACCGACAACGAAATAAAGAACTATTGGAACACTCACATTCGGAAGAGGCTTCTGAGGATGGGAATTGATCCGGTGACTCACAGCCCACGCTTGGATCTCCTGGACCTCTCTTCCATTCTCAGCTCCCAGATGAGCCACGTGTCAAGGCTCTTCGGAGCCCATCATCAACACGCTCTCGTCAACCCGGAGCTACTAAAGCTAGCCACTTCTCTCATGTCCAACAACAACATCACGAACAGCCAACAATCACAGTTTTATTACCCTCAAGATCACACCCAACTCTCCGACTGCCACGTCACCCCAGTACTTCAAACCGCCGACCAATCGATGATGTTCCAAGACCAGTCGCTAGAGACGTACCCAACTTTGGACGCCACGAGTTTGATCAACTCTCCGAGCTCTCAAATCACGGAGTGGCAAAGCTGTAATAATAACGCCGTGATCACTAACAACGAGGATCACTACGTCCCTGTTTTGCCGAGCTATAACTATGACTGTCGAGACCAGAGTTTTAGCTTCCCTGCCACGTCATCGGTTTTGTCAACGCCTTCTTCGAGCCCGACCACGGCTTTGAACTCCAATTCGACGACAGCGACGACATATTTCGAGGACGAGCCCGAGAGCTATTGCAGTGAGATTTTAAAGTTTGAGCTCTCAGATATCTTGGATAATAATTACTACGACCAGTTTATGTAATGTACGCGTTAAGTTTTATTATTAGGGGCTCAGGAAAATTAATTAAACCGATCATATGATGATCCAAGCTAAGAGAGAGATAGAGAGGCTGTTTTTTTATTTCTCCGATTGTTTTTCTTAGCCTCTTGGACTTTGGTTGGGGGCGTGTAAAATCTGTCTGATAATTAAATTGTTTTTTTTTTTAATTTATTATATATTGCGCTTTCTGTATCGAGAAAATAAAGATCTATTAGCTAGTGGCTTTGTATTTTTTTATTGGGAAGTTTCCATTATTGATCAATTTTTTATATTATATTATTAATTACGTACTGTGATATACGCACTTCTGTCTTTTGTCTCTCATCGTGAATCTTCTTATCATATTTTTTAATTTTGACAAATAATGATTTACGTTAATGATAGCACACATGATCACTAACTATTATAAGGATCTTTTCTCACTTACATATATACTTCACGAATCAATTATAAGGTTTGTTTATGCTTTTGTTACGTAGTCACAATTGCTACATGCGTTTTTCTTTAAATTTTGTAATATATTGATGTTGATCCTCGATAATAATTCAGAAATAAGACCCGTTTCCAAAGCTAATACATTAAAAAATCAACTGATCAGTAAAACAAATTATTGGAGGATAACATAAAAAAAAGGGATTTGTAGCATATTAGCCAATGAGAGATCTTTTAAAACAATAGCTACATTATTAATTTATTTAATAAAATAGCCAACATTAATCAGAATCCCAATAATATCTTTTTTCCAAATCCACATCTTCTTCTCCAACCCCCACATGAATAGATCTTCATAATCCACATATCATTTTTAATAAAGAAGCCTCGGAATCTCACCACGTATGTGTCCGTCGGAACATTTCCGACGTAAATCTTCCTCGACGAAGCAGATCCGGCAGAAGAGGGAGGGCTGAGGAAGACGGAACTGGTTTTTATCCAATGAGATCGAGAGAGGAATTTGCTGGTTCTTTTTTGGCGAGAAGCTCTCTGGCCTCGGTTAGGATTTTGGCGAGGAGGGAGAGAGGGACGACATAGCATTGTCTCTGATCGTGCTCAACGCCGATGGAGAGCGTCCGAGGTGGGGCCTCCATGGATGGATTTGTGTCCCTGACTCATTCGCTCCTGCAAGTCCAGTTCGGCGACACTTAATCCGATTAACTGTCATAGTTAATCTGATTAACTGTGACAAACCTCTTCTAAAAATGATTTCGAACATCGACGAGTCCCGCGGTTGTGTCGATCCGGCCGTTCGAAGGTCGCAAGTCCAGTTATGTGAATTATTTTGTGATAGTTAATTTGTTTATTTGTGAAGGTTAATCGGATTAACTCTGTGTGTGTTATTCTGATCGCTTCTCCGTCCCCGGCGAGGATCACGAATTCGGGCTTCTCGGCGGCGAAAAATGACTCGATTTCTCTTTGGCGAGTTAGGTCGAGCTCAGCATGGGTTTGGAGTAAGCAGTTCATGAAGCCTAAGATTTCGAGTTTCCGTACAATGGCGGAACCGAACTCGACAACATCGGAGTCAATCTCGATTCCGTTCATGTCTTCGAATGTCGGAGCTCTGGAGTCGAAAATTTTGATGTGACAGAATTGTTAGTGCTGAAGACGATGAAGACGTTATTGTAAAAAAGTATAATTAGTATAATATTGTATTGTTGAATTTGAGTTTGAACTATTTATTCGATTAAATTAATAATTGAACTAGATAGTTAGTCCGTACTAAAAATGATTCATAAAAAAATAAAATAAAAACTTGAAATATCTACGTGATTGCTGCAAGGAAAAGGGTACATAGCAAACGCCTAGTTAACTTTATTTTTATATATTTTTTTCAAAGTAATTATTATATATTTCCATTTATTAGTGGTACTATTTTTCTTTCTACTTTTCTTTGTAGTTTTGTTTTGACACACACTTACTTTCCTGTATACCTTTCAGTATAAATAATTAAGCGTATGACTTTTAAGTATGTCTAATTCAAATAATAGTCTGAACAAGTAATGAAATATATTATTTTAATACACAATAGACAATACTCTTAAACATATATATGAAAATGTAACTGTGTGTGTATTGTATACAACGCAAGAGCTATAAATATTAATTCTTCGACCCTTATTTTGTTTCTTATAAATCCTGATTATTGGATCATAGATTCCGGCACGAGCTACCGGAGCTCCGATGAGCGACACGTGTTCCTTCCACCTGTCCCACTAATTGTCATTTTCACGTTACTAATAAAGTAATATTTTTTGCATGAAAAGGATTATTATCATTGTAATGTGAGTTTGACGAAAAACGAAACGTACGTGGCGATACGGCGAGCAGCGACCAATTATTTCTGATTGGGACCACTTCTAAAGAATAAAAAATAAAAAATAAAAATGAAGAAACTCACAATTACCAGCTTTTATTTAAAATTGAGGCATGGCTCTTGTGCTCCTTTTTTGGCCCTTTATCTTATTATTATTAATTGCCTCACAATGTCAAACCAAGAACCTAATGTCGATGATGTCACTATTGGGACACGTGGTCTCAATAATTTAGCATGGTGGGCCCACATGAGTTGGGCTCTTTGACCATAGACCGGACTCGACCCGATTAGACATGGAGAGAGAGAGAGAGAGAGAGAGAGAGAGAGCCCTTGGCAAATTCGTTAAAGTTTTGATGCAAAATCATATAAATAAATATTAATAATTGTGTTCTAAAGCAATCAATTATCATATATCATACGAGTTTCCGTTTTTACATGATAAAATTTACAATAAATTATATCATAAAACCTAAATTATAAAATAAGAAACCTTAAGCTTGAAATATAGAAAACTTTCAATATTAATGGGAACTTAAATTCCACCATTACAAAGGATGGTAGAAATAAAAATCAATAAAATTTTCAAATGGATTTAATTCTCCTTCTCTACTCTTCTTTAATGCAATCCTTTTATCAGTAATTTATTTTCGAGTTCAATTATATCACACTTCGAAGACTAACATCTCAATCAGGTTGATTTTTTTTTTCTTCTTCAACTACAAAGATGATCAAGTTAAATTATCACGAGTCCCTCTCAAAATAAATTAAAATTAGATGCGTAACTCATGATCTTTATAAAAAAAAAATATCAATGATACATCTTCAATCGATATAGGACTTTTTGATACACTCTCTTCACACCTAAAATTGAACAGTTAGAGCGTGAAATTTTTAAAATTCATAGCCTAACATCGAGATTCTTTTTTTTTTTTTTTTTTTTTTTTTTTTTTTTTTTTACTTTGATACAATGTTGAAGAAAGAATTTTACTTTGATACAACTCCATCTCAAAATCAATTAGCGGTGGTAAGAGTAATTCATAGTCTTATTTGGAGCGGAGACAAAGTTATCCTTGTCTAATATATGAACAAAATAGCTATTTTAAAATTAGCTATTTTGCTCATATATTTGCGAACTTTCACTTTCGTGCAATGTATAAAAGACCGTAAAACCACCGGCTATTTAGACCTCAGAATTCAAGACACGACATATTGCAAATGTATGGTTCTCGTTCTTCGCAGTGAAGCTTTTCGGCTTGATACTAATGATGAGTAATGGTCAATCCACTTGGAAACAAGGTTTATGCTGTCCAATATGCATACAGTAGATATGAATTAATCCATATACGATATATATATTCGTTTCATAGCAGCAAAACCCATTGAGGTTGTAATCCTCATACGTGGCCAAGGAATATATAATCTATATCCGCACGTCTCTCGAATTTGGCCTTATTTACACTACCAGAGTAATAATGCACATGTCTATGTAATTTCTAGTTCCTTTGCCACACGTTAAACTCGTTGCCCTTTGAACAAGTTTTGTTCTGTTTCATAGGTAGCTTTAGAATCTGACCGACTTTCAGTACTATTAAATGAACTCTACGTAATCAATGTTTTTACTTAATTAAATTATCATATAGTTAATTTAGTCTTTAACCTAACCGGTGAATAATGTAGCAAATAATGTACTGTTAACACTTAGTAAATTGTTAGCGTTGGTAAGAATATCTAAATATACTTACGTTGGAACTATAAAAATCAATGATTTTTACATGGATTTTTTTTTTTTTTTTCATCTCATGATGATCCTTTGAAAAGAACTAATAGCTCGGGAATTAGAAAGGCAAATTTGAAAAACCAAGTCTTAACCTCACATTTAAAAACCAAACCCTGTTGGACATATCAACAAAATCAAGTTTTTGGGTATGTAAAAAGTCCAAAATGCTTTTAACTTTTTGTGAAAATTTGTTTTGTGTTCGTCAGTACGTTGTTATCCAAGAATTAAAAAAAAAAATTCACTTTATTTCAAAGATTTTGTTAATAAATTTCAAAGTTTATAATTGAAAGTGAAACTTCAAACTCCTAGATAAAAAAAACAGACGAACAAAAAACAAATTTTCACGAAAAACTAAGGGTATTTTGAAATTTTACGTATCCAAAAATTTGATTTTCCTGATAGTCAAGAGCTTAATTTTCAAATGTGAAGTTGCATTATATTTGGTTTCTCGAGTTTCCCACTATAAAACTATATAATTGAATAATGTGATATATATATATATATATATATATATATATTTTGTGGAAATTTAATATTTAGATGATAAATTGTAACTAATATATGAGCAAAATATCTCATTTTAATATGCATTACAAACACAAACTAAACTTTATGTATTTTACAACAAAATTATCCTTGTACTTAAGTCCTCTCTCCACACTATTTTTAAGGATGTTAAGTTAAATATAAAAGTAAAATAAAAACTTAGGATCACTATTTCTGGTAAAAGAGTAGGGACTACGGTAGAAGGAGTTTATGTTTCAAAGACGATGACAAGTCATTAGAAGCGAGTAGTCGCTTGTAAAAGTCCGGTTAAAATTTAGTGAATATTTTGAGCGGTTAAAAAAACATGATTAATAGCGTTTAATGCGCTTCTAATAGTTATATAGGTCAAAAATTATATATTTATATATATATATATATATATATATATATATCTTTCTCTTTTTCTTTTCATTTTTCTTCTCTGTGTCATCTTCTCTTCTCTCTCCATCTCTATGCTCTGACAAACTTTTATGCTTATCTTTTGTTTCGTCGTCATCCTCTACTATGCCGCTTGTTGGGGATTGACCACACACAGCACTCTCTCTCTCTCTCTCTCTCTCTCTCTCTCTCTCTCTCTCTCTCTCTCTCTCTCAGCTTGGTTCAACCGTTCTCACCCCCACCTGCCTCTCTCTTGATCCGACCCATCGCACCGCTTCCACGCCTCTTCCCATCGCATCCAACCACCACCAATGCGCCATCCACTTTTGAACTTTTAAAATAGACAAATATCGCTTTTAAAATCCTATTTCTATTAGTGTTTGCAACCTCCCGACGATCTCCATAATTACCAAAGCATCCTGTTATAGCAAGTAGAAATTCGAGCTAGAAAATTATGGAGAGAATAATTTTTCTCACTATTTCACAACCAACTTGTTGTTGTACTTTCGATGGAGCATTTTTCGAAAAACATTAATATTTGAGTCATCTTATACTTATTTTATTGTAAATTCGTATCAACCAATAAAATTTGCTTGTTTCTTCATCAACAATGTATCTTTTAGATTTCGATATAAATCTAGTCGTACAAAAATATGTCATAATACATAGTTTGTTAAGAACAAATTTTCATACTGTAAGTTAGAAATTTATGTACGATCAATTTTCTAGAGAAAAAGTTAAATGAAAGACTAGTGAATTAAAAAAGCATATGCCCGAAATAGTTAAATGCAGAATCATTGATGGCTAAAGTTTAACGTGGCTGACGCTGAACTTAATTAGTTACTTATAGAAATTTGTTAAAAAAAGGAAGATTAGTAAAATTTAAATATGTTTATTTTACTAATAAGCCAATGACACTTATTTACTATCATTTCTGCTTCTAAAAAGATTTTCCGAATAAGAACCACCCAACGTAAATTCTTTCCGGATACAATATAATTTAAGAAAGAGATGCAGTAATTTTTCGTCCCAATATGTGGCTATAATATCCCCTATCATGTTATGGAACACTAGATATAGATGTATATATTGTCAACTAATATTATGTCAGAAGGATACGAACCATCAATAAATCGCTAATATACGAAGCATCAATATTTCGCTAAGAATTTGCCAGCGCGAGAGTACAGAAAGCACAAATATATTTCTCGTACTTAGAAGGTTTATGGTGTCACCAAATACCGACGATCCCATGGTCAAAAGTCTAAGCAATTGATTGCAAATATATCTCATTTGAGTAAGCCATTACGTCAGTTACACGTATACCGAAAAATTATTGCATGTACAAAAACAGACAAAATAAAAAGTACCCCATTATTGACCTTTAACCTTGATTTCTCTCACAGCTCATGTGCTTCTTTTCTTTTGGGTATGTCAATATGTGAAGCAAAAAAAAAGTTCTGTAATCATTATGTTAAAAGATCAATTTTGGAGCTATGCCTTGATACGTGTCTAAATATAGAGACAATTTTTTGGAACAAAGAGCCTGGCTATATGATAGCTTTGAATATATACCAGCCGACCATACTATACGTAGAGACTATATATCATCTCTCTCTCTTTTCCATGCATTTCCTTTTCTTTCGACCGCCCAAAGAAAAAGCTCTTCTTTGTTTTGATTGAGTAAACTCTTAAAGTGTGTTTGTGTCTTTTCGTACCCAATCTAGCCTTTAATTTCTCTTAATTTTCCTTGTTCTCACCACTTTCAATGGCATGTTATTTTTTTCGGTATATTTCACAATCTCAGATGCTCATAAGAGATTAGAAGGCATTATTTTTCCGCGCATACACATTCATACTATCCTTTTGATTTTTTTTTTTGTTCTATATTCGTTATCCGACCTTGAATAATATACATAACTTTTGTATTGTTTAGGCCGACAAAAAGTTGAAATATTGAGTTTTGACATCCTCGCCTGATGTTTTTTTAAATGAGAATAATTAATGAAACTTTCCAAGGAAAAATATATGTACTTAATTATAACATAATATATATATATATATATATATATATATATTTATAAACCAAAAGAAAGAAGTATACTTTAGTACACTTTGCATAGAAGTTAGAAGTTAGAACTACGAAAGTCAAGTCAGTTCACAACTTCACGGGTCTGTTTGTTTCTTAACTTGAAAACTGTTTTTGACTTTTCTAACTTGAACAGTTTTATGAAAAAAATTGAATTCACTGTTTGTTTTATGATTCCTATAATACAACTCAAAAAGTTTTCAAGCTGTTTTCTGTTTTAATGAAGAAAATCAGAAAACAATTTTTATGTGTTTTCCAATTTTTTCACTCAACTTTTTTAACTTTTTTTTTTCTTTTTTTTTTTAATATCTTATCTTGACATCTCCTTCTCTCCTCTCAACATCATTTCATTTTCCTCACTTTTAATTATCGAATTTGTTTTTGTTCCCTGGAAAACTTAAGCTTTACAATTATGGCAAACTTTAAACAATCGGAACTCCATTTTACAAACTGTTAATTGATCATGATCCTCTCGTCGAGCACATAATAAGTTTTCACTATTTTTAGTCAACATTAGGTATCAAAATTTGATATTTGTTGTATTGACTACAAAGACAAACGGTGTTTTCCGATGAACTTGTGAACAATCATTATAACTAAAGGTACGACCATTATATTCGGGCGGGAGAGATATTATGTGGAAATCGAGGGGATCTCGAGTTTAGGGGGAGTTTAAATTGCTGTTGAAGAGGATAGATGTATATTGGGTAACTAGCGATTGAGTCGTTGAGTGTAAATCCTTATTGTACCACATTATCATAGTAAATTGCTTTCCACCGAGCAAATGTAATTCTGATGTAGGCACAACTTGCCGAACTGTGGGTTACCAACTTTGACAATTTTTTTTTTATTATTTATGCACTTATATCGTTTATCTTTAAAATCTTTAAATTTTAGCAACAATATTTTTTGCAACAATTGCGCTGAAACAGTAATTTAAACTATAATATAGGGCATAATCTTTGTAATATAACTTGATTGTAAGAGATTAAATCATATTATATGAAGTTTAATATTTATTACTTAAAATATATATATATATATATATATATATATATATCAATAAAAAAAATTCAAATATTTTATCATCTATAGTAACGTACGTATCAAACTATTGATAATTTGTTTTTTTATATATATATAATAATCGATCAATTGACTTACACAGTGCCCAATTAGTTGTTTGGGAAAAAAAAGTGGAAAAATAATTTATAAATTAAAATAAATTAATTAGCACAGGATTAAAAATACCAATACCAATATTGATAACAAATATCTCATTTTACTGATATCAATTGACTACTATATCGATAGTTATATTACAAATATATCTACCGATACTATTTTATAGCGATAATTTTTTTTGATATAGTGCTTACCGATTGAATTTGAGTATTTTAGCTAATTACCTTGTGGTTTGACTAGACGACTGTCTGATCACGACAATTATAGTCAAAATGAATTAATACGTTGATTTAAGCAATTAAGAAATACCTTAGAACTAATTGATGCAACAATTATGTGTTGAGAATAAAAGCAAAATGTTGGATAATTTAATCATTGACGTTCAATTTTATAATTTATGTAATATATTGTAACAATAAGTAATATAATTTAGTTGTGACCATTCAGACATACTATGTGAAATCTAATATTAATTTGTATTATAATCTCTTAATTAACATGTTATAACATATAACAATGATAAAATACTAGATTTTTTATTAAGTAAATTTATCAAATGCTGATGTGATAATCTTTCAAATAAATTGTATAGCTTAACCGACTAGCTAAATAAATTATAGTCAGCCAACTGACATCTTTGATATTTTAGTCGAACTAGTAGTATGCAGACAAATACCCTAGCTCAATTTTAGATAATTGACTAGTCTCCGCATTCGAATTAAGACAACTGTTGAATTAACGACATTTTCACGTTAAAAAAATAGTTCATAACTTTTTTTTTTAAATATATTTTTTACTAATACGATGTAATAATTTTGTACACTAAAACAAAATATTTGATCAAATTAATTTATTCACGAAGTTCAATTATGTAAATCCTAATAGTATACTATAACAATTACTAGATAACTTAGTTGTGAAACATTTCAATAATTTTAATATGAAATAATCAGATATTAATTCATATTTTGAAAAGCTTCACCACTATTATTATGAAATCACTATCACATAAACATAATTCACTAAATATTTATGCTAAAAAATGAGATCTCTTCTAATATATGCACCACTTCGCTCAATGAGATAAAAAAAAACTCCACCATTATTATCAAATCACTATTATATATACATATATTTTACCATTATTTATAGATATACAAAGAAGTTTAATTATAAAAAAAAAAGGAACTAAAAAGAAAGGATAAATTACATTATTCCCCCCTCAACTATGACACTAATAACGATTCACCCCCTGAAATATGAAATCTTACATGGCAGACCCTGAAATCCTACATTGTAACGAAACTCAACCTTCTGTCAAATATTTAACAGAAGTATTTGACAGAAATTGTGATGGACAATGAATTTACTATACTACCCTTAATCATTTTCTTTTTTAAGAGCAATTATCATACAAACCTCACTTAAATCCCAATAACATACCAATCATCGCCACTATTAAAAAAAAAAAACCCAAAACCCAATAAATACTCAGAAAAGAGAAACAGAGTGATTGAAGAGACGAACCTCATTTAGCGGAGGAAGAGGACGAGGTTTTGTTGGACTTGTAAGCCTGGGCTAAAGCGTCGTCGTATGGGTCTCTGCGTCCCTCGACTTGGTTGATCTGAGCGTCCCATCGGAGCTGAGCGTTGTGTCGCTCGAGAGTCCAGAAATCGTACGGACGGAGAGGCAAACTCCACATCTCCTTCGTCTTCGCGCACCGATCCTTCACGGCGTAGATGTGCTTCCTTATATTCTCGTCCCTCTCTTTTGGATCTTCCATCATCCGAAGTATCAGATCCTCCGCGAACTCCATTATGAAACTCATCTATCTCTCTCTCTCTCTCTCTCTCTCTCTCTAGCCTGAAAGCTCGAAACACATCAACAACCGATTATTTTCCTGCGACGGAACGAATTCATCGTCTCGAGAAATTCGATTTGATCGGATAGTCAAAACACGCTGCGACGGAGCGAGAATTTGATCGTCTCTCGAAATAGTAGATTCCGAAAGGGATATCGATACAGAGAAATACGCACTAAAACAGAATGTATATCGACGAAGCCATATAATTCGATGAAGAAGATGATATAGAAAGTCGAAGGATTTACCTGGTTTCAATGTCGAAGCTTTTTGGGGATTTATAAAGTAATAATTTTTTTTAATTGTACAATTACCGATTTACCCTTTAAACATTTGACAGTCGTTAATAAAACTTGACAGAAGGGTGTGTTCGTTACAATGTAGGATTTCAGGGTTTGTCATGTACGATTTCATATTTCAGGGGGTGAATCGTTATTAGTGTCATAGTTGAGGGGGGAATAATGTAATTTATCCAAAAAGAAACTAAAGTAGAAGGATAATGGAAAAAATTTGAAAAAAAAAATAAAAAAGAGAAAACACCCCTTTATTATTTTATTTTTTTTAATAGTACAGATTTTCCATTAAAATTGGGTAAAAAACCGATCAATACATGAGAATAACACCTTAGTACATGGATTACCAAGACCTAATTCGAGGTGAATCTAACACTAAATTCCGGTAAAAGTACGATATGTGCAAACTTCCGACAATGGGAAGAATTACAAGCACCAATAGAGCACACACGAGGCTCGTTAAAAAACCTAAAGATTGGCGATGGAAAAATCCAACCAAACTCGGTCCGATAACCACGAATAGGGTGGCTCTTCAACCTACATAGATAAAAACCTAACATAAAATCCACTACGGGAGATGAGACTACGGCTAATTCGAGTCCAAAATAAACCAAAACAAAACAAGCATAATAAAAATTAAAAGGATCCATATTCCAATCAATAACCCTATAGCTAAACTGAAAACCAAAAACCAGCCGCCGAAACAGTAAACCAACCACAAAACCCAGATCTACTACCACCTCAGATCCAACCAACCCAGATCTGCGAACCTTCGTCAGTCGCACAACGATCGGAGAGCAAGAGCCCGGCGGCGCACACCGACAGCGGTCGCACTACGGTCGGAGAACGGTAGCTCGGATGCGGACGCGCACAACGACGACACACTGAGAGCCACACTCCGAGGGTCAGACGCGGACGGCGGTCGCACCGTAGGAGTCCGGCGGTGCACAGCGTCAACGAACCCACATGGTTGACGGATCTGAAACGGTAGTGGTGTGCCGGCTCGGCGGCTAAGAAGCAGAGAAATGACATCCACTGAGAAGGGGTTTCGTGGAGAATCGCCCTCCCCTCCGGACCGGAGCCGCGACTGTGACGACGTCCGAACCCAGAGGGGCGGCGGCAACGATTCAAAATTAGGGTTTTTTCCCCTCTGTTCTGTTCCGAAGTTTCTCTAGGAGAGAGAGAATAGATATCGACCAATTACAGATGTCTTGTTTTAAAACACCCCTTTATAAAATGTTTATATTATCAGTACACATCAATTTCGTTATAAGATTATGTTATCAGTTCCCATGTCATTAACATCTTCGTCAAAACTACAAACATTGTTGAGGTACGTAACTTTGTTTTATTTGTTGCCTTAATTTGAAAAAATTGATTTATGTGTGGTCGTCGGTAGATCTTGTGAAATGGATCGGAGGCTTCCTTAAAGAGTATAGGAAGGCAAACACGGTCCCTTCTCCGGAGAACAGTGTGGGCGAGGCTAATGTGTGGGCCCCGCCGACGAGGGAAGTCATCTCCGTGTGCGTAGACGCGGCCATTGATGGGAGAAGGGGCAGGTTTGGCGCCGAGTACGTGCTTCGTGACCATAGAGGCTTTGTCATCGTCTCATAAATGTCAGTAAAGAATTTGTTCTACTCCTCCCCTCTTGCGGAAGCCGCGACTATTATCCATGGAGTGCTTGCGGCTTCGAACCTCAAGAATGACCGAGTAATTGTGCAATCGGATTATCTAGCGGTGCTCCGTGCGATCAACAGTAGCGCTACTCCGACGGTGGAACTTGGAACGATCCTGGAAGACATCAAGGGTATGTGTTTGAATTTTTCTAGCTCCGATATTGTCTATCTTCCCCGTCCTTGTAATGTCGTGGCCCACAATTTTACCGTGATGCTTTTAGTATAGGTTCGAATGTAGTTTGGTCACGAATTGTCCCACCTTATGCGATGCGAGAGCTTCTACGAGACCAAAAGGTTATTTTGTAACTACGTTATTTCTAAACAACCAACGTTTCATTATGTGTAAATAACGTTGGTTACGTCATATTTTTTTTTATTATTTACGAAATATTTATGAAAAATTTACAAAACTTTTGCTAAAATACAAATGTTTATTTAATTTTTTTTTTTTTGCTCATATAGCTAAATATTTGTAAAAAAATAAAAAAAATAAATTGTCCATGTCGACCCTTAATCAGTAACTCTGAATATAATTAAATACATATATATATATATATATATATATTTATTTATTTAAATATAAAACCTAGTAAGTAAACTCTACTGATACCTTTCATCTGGCCGTCGCCCCCAATTGCTCGCCGACTGTCTCATCGTCGAAACTTCATATAATATGATTAAATCTCCAACAAGAAAAAGTCTTTTATAGCAAGTCCAAATCTGCAAAGTGGTGTTCAAGCAAAGGTCTTTCACGTAAAAAATCCCTCTCTCGTACTAAACGAAAAAAAAATAAAATTTTGATCCCTTCCCAATCCAACCCATCGCCCCCAAGAATCCCCTACCTGTCCATCACCCCCGCCGTGGTCCGCCGCGTGCTCGAGAAGTGCGGCTAAGTCCGCCGCGAAATCCCCAATCAACGGAGCCCATTGGGATTGGAAACGACGCCGAGACCGCCCTCTTCCTCCGCTCTGTTATGGGCGACGACTAGGCCTTCACTGCCCCGAAACGATGACGACGACGAGGTGAGTTGGGTATTTGCAAACTAATTATCGCTGTGATTTTAGCTTGAAATAGGATTTGAGTTTAGAGCTTGAATGGTTGTTTGGGAATTATGTTGTCTAGAGCTTGTGAGTTTTTAATGTTCTGATTTTTGTTGTTTAGTGCTGATTTGGTTTTACACCGTGGATGGATGGGTGAAATTAGGGTTTTTTATATTCTGATTGCATGGTGTTGAAGAGAAATTATTAGTATCTTGAAGGTGTGTTGTGTTATATACCTTTGTTGCCCAATAAAGTTGTTGATCAGACCACTAATTTATTGCCCAGTTTTATGTTTCCAAGATGTCTTTCTTCTTTTTGGGCGTAAGTTCTCTCATTTATTTAAGGGATTTCGATTTAGAGACTTGATTTACGATTTTATCAGGGTCGTCATTGCATGATCGGATTTCGGTTCATGAAAAAGTGGCGATGTTGCCGACCTTGGAGCTTAAGTAATTGATCGTATAACGGTTTGGTGTGAATTCATTAGTTATAGATGGGAAGTTTGTTCCCCAAGTTGCTCGTTTGAGCTATGACAAATGTCATAAGAGTTTTGTTTGTCTAATATATGTTTGCTTGAAAAAATTGCGGTCGTGAAAATTTTATAATCCGTATGGTAATCGCTTTGCATGAACTTGGAGATTTCATTTTATTGGTATTCAAAGGGGCTTGAATGTGACGTGGTACCTAGGATAGCCTAGTGGTGATTCCACACCACCTCCTGTGTGGAGGTCGTGGGTTCAATCCCCACTGCAGCGAAGCTGTCTTCAAAAAAAGGGGCTTGAATGTGACATTGTTGCTTTTGGACATATTAGCGTCTGTGAGGAGTACAAAACTGGGTCTTGTAACTGACTTTAGGTACCCTATCTCGGCTCATTTGATAAAGGGAATTATGTTTATTGGGTTTATCTTGAAATTTGCAGGTTTTTGACATCTAAACACATAAAGAGAGTTGCGAATTCCTTTCTGAAGAGCTGGGATCGGAGCTACTCAGAAGCTGGGAAATATGGGACTGTTGCATTAGGACTGAATTTGCCTCGATACAGGCTGTACTCACAGTACAGGTCTCCAATCGGATCTCATACTCATGCTTCGCTCTCGTTGTACAGTACTGGAAAATTTATTGGAATGACTGGTCTGTCCAGAAGCTTCTCCTTGTTCTCTGCAAGCAGTGCAGCCTCACACCATGCCCAGATTGCTTGGAAGAGGCTTTCTCAAAAGTGCTATTCGAAGCCCTATTCGTTTACGCCGATAAACAAGATTGCACAGGCTGTTAGCTTGGCGGTGACACGTGCTCACCCGCTCGTCCCCGGCGCTTTCGCCGTGGCGTGTGGACAGGCGGCATGGGCACAAAGGTCATTTACCGACAACGATTACACTTCACACAACGGTCTATATATGCGTGCCCAAGATGGGCATGCTTACATGACATCGCTACTTTGGTCAGTGCTCGAAGGTTTGATAATTCTTATGCGGGCTTTTTATCTGACAGTGTTGTTCTCGCCCAGTATCGTGATGGCACCGTTGGCCGATTGTTGCGGAGAGAAGTACCGGAGGCTTTGGCTTCGTGTTGTTCATCGGACTTTGGAAAGAGCTGGTCCTGCGTTTATCAAATGGGGTCAATGGGCTGCCACTCGGCCGGATCTCTTCCCTAGAGATTTATGCGTCAAGCTTTCCGAGCTTCATACGAAAGCCCCCGAACACAGCTTTGCTTATTCAAAGAAGACTATCGAAAGAGCATTTGGACGAAAGCTCTCCGAAATTTTCGACGATTTCGAGGAGCTACCTGTGGCATCTGGAAGCATTGCCCAAGTGCACCGTGCGTCGTTGAGGTTTCGATATCCGGGTCAGCAAGGGAAGCCCATGGTAGTTGCTGTGAAGGTCAGGCATCCTGGTGTTGGCGAATCGATTAGGAGAGATTTTATGATCATAAATTTCGTGGCGAAAATTTCGTCAGTCGTACCGACTCTCAAGTGGTTGAGATTAGATGAAAGCGTACAGCAGTTTGCGGTCTTCATGATGTCTCAAGTTGATCTTGCCAGAGAAGCCGCCCATTTGAGCCGCTTCATCTACAATTTCAGGCGATGGAAGGACGTTTCGTTCCCAAAGCCTGTGTATCCACTTGTTCACCCGGCTGTTTTGGTGGAAACTTTTGAGCTAGGTGAAAGTGTCGCACATTTTGTTGATGAGCTTGAAGGCCATAGCAGGGTTAAATCAGCGCTTGCCCACATCGGCACACACGCTCTCTTAAAGATGCTTCTGGTAATTTGTCGTGAAATTCACATTATTTTCCATGATTTTGCCAGATAAACCTCAAGCTAGGCTAGTCATAGATATCTTAAACATGCACATTGGTTTCTTTTGGCTTATTAGAAGGGGCTTTGTGTTTCAGGTGGATAACTTCATACATGCAGATATGCACCCTGGAAATATCCTTGTTCGGGTGGGTCCAAGCAAGTCTTCTCGAAGACGGCTTTTCAAATCGAAGCCGCATGTTGTTTTCCTTGATGTGGGCATGACCGCCGAACTCTCTGGAAGTGACCGAATAAATCTATTGGAGTTCTTTAAAGCCGTTGCTCGCCGAGATGGCCGCACTGCTGCTGAGTGCGCACTGAGATTGTCTAAGCAACAGAATTGTCCCGATCCTAAGGCTTTCATCGAGGTAAACAGCTTTTGCATCTATTTATAATTTATTTACAGAACACAAATTAGGGTAAGAAATTTAGATATTCACGTGTTTTAGTTTCCATCATTACTAGTTATGAAAAAAATCTCTTGGATAATCCAGTTTGATCAACTTTGTTTGGCGGGTATATTACTGGAACCTGCACTAATTTAAATGCATGGTAATTCTTCTTACTAATTTGTTTTGTTGGATAAGCCTACCTAAGTAGAATAAGTGGTTAAGCCTACCTTCTGTAACTCAGTTGCGAGTGAATTGTTCACTTTGTTTCAAACCATGGTGTGTTATTATAAACAGGAAGTGGAGACATCATTCACATTTTGGGGTACTCCGGAAGGCGATCTAGTACACCCAGCTGAGTGCATGCAACAGTTGCTCGAGAAAGTCCGGCGTCACAGAGTCAACATCGATGGAAATGTCTGTACCGTCATGGTCACGACCTTGGTTCTCGAGGTAAATAACTGACTTCCATGTATCTGCCTAATATCACGGAAGAAAAAGGAATACCCACCTTGACCCCCCTTGCCTGTGTTTGATAGGAAGGAGAGAAATATGGGTTCATTAGGAGAAGTTATGAAATCCCTGGTGCCCACAATTTTTAAGCCTCTTTAATTTTGGAAGGAAAAAAAAAAGTGAAAGTTTGACAACATGTTTTAACCAATTTTCATCCACAAATAACTCTCTCATTCCCTAACATATTTTGAAACAATCCATTCCTTCGTTCTTACCAGACATGGTCTCTGGGCTTACCCTGTGAGCAATACTAGTTTGAAGATTCTTCAAATAAGTCTTATCGAAAGAGAACATAAATTGACGGGACGAATGTTGGTTTGTTTGGTGGTGCAGGGATGGCAAAGGAAACTCGATCCGTCGTACAATGTAATGCAAACGCTTCAAACGCTGCTTCTTAAAGCTGACTGGGCAAAGTCCCTTTCGTACACGATCGAGGGGCTGATGGCCCCGTGAAGAAGAGGCGATCGAATCGATCTTGTTCGTTGGTTATACATCTCTTCTGAAAACAATTTTGACACTGCTAAAACAAGAATATACAAAGTCCTGAGGAATCCACTTGATTGTATCTTAGGCATTTTTATTTTATTTTTATTTTTTTGAGGCTCCCTAGGGAAAGAAAGCCTTAGGAATTTTAGCTTGCTGTTTTGCGTTAAGCAATTCGCTGAGTGAAAGTGCAAAACCATGAAGAAATCTGAAAGGAGGAGAGGAATAAAGCGGTGACTCATTATTCTTTTATTTTACTTAACAGGTTATGTACAGCTCAATGTTATTGAAAAACTTTTGTTTTCTAGGTGTTAGTGTTTATTTTTACATTATAATACCTCGTATGAACAAGTATGAATACCCTTTGTGGAAATTCACAAAATTTTCTGTAGTGTTTTTTAATTTTTTTTTTTTTTTTTTAGCTAATAGCATAGAGTTTTTATTGCGAAAATAATTTTTTTTTTCTAAGCTGTAAAACAATCAATTATTTTATTTTTTTATGTTTGACATAATTTTTTACTGTTTTGGACATTTATTTATTGTTTAAGGTTTTTTGGACTGAGATTAGGCTTGGAGCCGAAATCTTTTTCATAAAGACCCAACACTCGATTTGATGGCCTTGAACGAAGGTCCCTCACTAGCTGTCAATTCAATAAAGCTCCTTTTCTACACTGAATAGAATATGCAAACCTTGAGCCATGATTTCCGATTGAAGCTTGCAAAGCTTCGCTTCGGAAGCCCCGGTAGTTTAAGACCAAAATTAGAAACAGGCAAGCCCTTTTGCAACTTCTTGATTTCAACGATATGACTTTGTTGTTCGCATAGAAGAGCATCTTCGTCCCTAACTGAGAGGAGATTCGAAATTTAGGCGCTCTTCTCAAATGACAGTCTCAACTGAAACATAAATGAGGATTAGCTCATCTTGGAAAAGTTGGAAAGATTAAGAGAGAGACCAATTGTCCTTGATTGATGGGCATCACCAACCCAACGAGAAATTGAGCATTAGAAAGCGAACCACTATACTTGAAATCATATTCCAAAGGATTGTTGTGCATTTTTACCATATTCCTCAAATTCACATCGGTGAACATAACACACTAGAACTTGTTTCATTCCATTAACTTGAAGCAATGTCTCTTTACTTAGACAAGTTTGAGGTTATAAGGCTTCGGAGTGGATCAGCGGCGCTTCATCAAAACGAGGAGAATGACATCCCATGTCAAAAGGATAAATGGACATATGGCTATCCTTGGTCAGTCGATCCTGAATCACCCTAAGTCGGCATCAAATCCCCAAAAGTCTTCAATCAATTTCATACCTATATGTTCAAGAGCGGAAGCATGGTGAGGTGGACAAATCGGGTGAACAACATTAAGACGGGAGGCTGCTCGAAAAAAAAGAAGAATTTGATCCAAAATCCTTAAGAGATTGGGCACGTTGAGAAAGTCGGCACGACGTTGGGATCTATAAGAGCAAGTTCACAAGGGAGTTGCCTCATGATGTTGCCTTCTTACATTGTTGCCCTAAACCCGTTTCGTATTTTTGACGCTATGAGCTTATATTCCAATGCACGATATAGAGCGTTGAAGAGCCCTCTTGTACTCTCAATTAAAGTCATGCATCTATGAACTGTGGAAAACAAATTGACTACGATTTTTCAATTACCTCCTTTCATTTTAATTTATGGCGTCGGTTCCCATGTTTCTCGTTCTCAAGCAAGCGACGTGATTTAATGGGCTTGCTTTTCTAATGCCTCGTCTATGTCTTGTCAGCAAGTTCTAGCAACAAAGCTTTGAGTTTTGACATATGCTCTAGCTATTTTTTAAAATAAGTCATTTGTAGCTGATGTCAACAGTCATTGATACGGCATGAACTCGATTTACAATGTGAATCAATCTCTCCGGTAGCACAACTCTAGGTTTATAGAACATTAAATAACTATTTCAGTAATTTTTGTCATAACCAAATGACCCATTCTACTTATTTATGCTATAATATAATTAAATAAACAAATTACTAATTTATCCTTCCGGATCTAACACTGTCATAATCTACAATCTCAAGAAAACTTTTCATTTTTGACATAATGTATGGACAAATTAGAACAATGTGAGTACCTAAAATTTAAAGCTGTACACTATAGTATGGAAATCTGACATTTTCCAATGAAGGTAATCTCCAATTAAAAGTAGCACAATTTCATGGAACCCGAAGATGAACATCTCGTAACGGAACTCAGATTGCAGTTGCACATGTAAGCTCGCGAATTTTCTTGACTGCCTCACTAAGACTATGAAGAGCAATTTTTTTCACCTGTTTTCAAAGCAACAATGATATCCAAGTATAAGCGAAAGGTCTTGCTGTTCAAACCAGAAGTGAAATAGCATGAATCTTAAATGTTCACCTCAAAATTGTTAACTTTTGCTTTATGGCCCGTCGGAAGTTGATGGATTTCATCGGTCAATTGATCGCACTCCGTGACATTCTCAGGAGATAAAAAGTCCAAAACCACATGGACACATGACTGCATGAACAAAATAAATCACACAATATAGTTCACGGCACTACCGTAGCATAACAGCCAGAAGAACGTAATTTATAAGTATAATCTAAACCAGTTATAGTGTAGTTTGAGACATTGCATGATAACCATATGGAAAGAGGTTAGAAATGATGAGCATAGAGCGTTATAAGTGACCTTGGGACTTTTAATCTGGTATGGACATCCAGCAGGAATGACAACAGCTTCTCCTACGCGCTGCTCAAAAGTCCAAGGCTCAATCTCTGGTGAACATACACACACAAACATCCCAAAAAGATTAGCATCTATTGTTTTTGAATTGCCACAAACAATTGGTGTAAGCCACACAACTTACTGTATTCTTGCTTAAGCCTCCTTTTGTGAGAAGCGTCGAGGAAGAAGCTTTGATCAAGAATTGGATGAACAACCTGTCGAAAAGATGGAATACAGTGACAAGTTAGCTAGCATGATTTTCATCTAGAAGAAGGCACAATGGTTCGGGTTGTGGACTTACTTTATCACGAAAATCAGGTGTACTAGAGAGCTCGTTAGAATGCCTTTTGAGATATTCTGTGAGCTTCGAAACATCTTGCCTTCGAAATATATCCCACTGTGCGGTACAGGATGAAGCTTGGGAATGTTTCCCATTGCTCTTCCCTTCTTCTGAAGTTACTGCGCCATTGCTTCGTCGGCGGGCCAACAAATCTTCAGAATCAGAATCGGTCTCTGAATCAGATTCCACATCTGGCGTTTTGCTCTGTAAATGATTTCTCTCATATGATCCCTGGGTGGTAATAGAGGAACACGATACTCCAGCTACTTTCTTGCGAAAATGCATTTCTTCTCCTATTCTATCTTGGGATCCTGAAGCTCTAATTTTATCATCAGATAGCAACACCTTTCTCTCGACTTCATTTACCAAGTTTTGATCTGCTATGGAAGACGAACTTTGTTTTTGAGCCTTGTGCTTTTTCAGTAACTTTCTTACTTTAGAAACTTGTTCATCGGAGATGGGGACATCTGAGGTATGTGCCAACACATTAACCTGGGTTCAAACAAATTAGAAAGGAAGTACAAAACAAATCTCTGTCCTAAGACTCTCACTTAACAACTCAATCTCTACAAACACAAGGTTTGCGTTGGACAAAAGTTGAATTGTCTATATAAGAAGGATTTTTTTTTTAAAAGAAACGGTATATATAATAGCAAAAGAAACAGTATATTTACCAAGATAATAAAATATTGGACAGGAATGGAATAGGAGAATGAAAAGAACTTACAACGTCATAGGAATCATAGTGCAGTTTTATCACAGATTCAGCCTGTACAAGTTGCTCGGCATAACCATATGATATATAGAGGCATGGACCAAGGTCAGGCTTTAGGATTCCCTGTGGCAACCTTGCAGCAAGATTTAGAAGACCAGAAGCTGGATTCATGTACTCTTGAAGCGGTAGGGTATGAATAATTTCAGCATAATGATCAGGAAACTGTTGTTTAAACAGCTCGGAAGACAGCCAGCCCTTTAACTTCAAAGTCTCGTTCCACGTGTTCTTACAGGTTTCACTGTTGAGAGAACCCATAAAGCACTGCCTCATACCAATTTCTACCTGCCAAGTTAAAAAAAAAACAATTAAGAATTTTTTTAACATGTTAGACCTTTGAGCGCAAGACCCAAAAATACAATGGACAAAATATCTGACCTGACACCAATCCAAGCAAGTGGAAGATTCACATATACCTCCGTTGTTTTCACGTCTGGAAATGCTTTGCTCAAGATAAGTACAGAACATCAATACAGGATCCCAACTCATATCTAAGGTAGCCTTGAGCACGTTTCGAACTATAACAGGATGACCTTTGAGCCAGTGTTTCTGAAAGTGTTCGACGTTATCGCTGTGTATTTCCACAAGTGTGGGGTGGTATAAGAAGTTATCAGTAGCACCTTTCCTCACAGCTGCTTCAGCTCTCTGATTGGTCCCATGACATAAAGAACAGCATGAGTCTATGTCTGACGTGTCAGGACAATCATAGCTACAAACTATCTGTTCGGCCCTTGCTTCAAGCTCTCTGGTCCAACTTGAAGGAAAAAGACATCTCAGCTCAAGAAGGCCCTCTCCACAGCCTCCGAAGTTCATGGGCGGGCAAGATGTCTCGCCATCAGCATTATGAGCCTTCCAGCGAGCTAAAGACACAGTTGAAGATAGGTACTTGTTATTGGGGTTTCGTTTGGTTCTTTTTGGTTTCTCCTCCATTCTTTGTGTACTATCCAAAAGTCCACTTTTCGTTTTGTTGAGGGAGACAGAGCGAGATATATCAGTCCCTTCGTGCAACCCTTCATGATGTAGATCCCGACAACAACTTAAACAAAGATTATATGAGCAATTGGGGCAGCTTCTGTGGAGGTCCAATATATGACCTTTACATTTATTGCTGAAATCATACAGCAGAAAATCAGCCGAAACCAAAACAGAAAAAGTCAAGCATAGTAGTCTTTAGAGGCAGAGACCATACCAGCAGTGTTGATCATTGCAGCCAATAACAGCTTGCTTTATCTCAAGGTTACTTGGTTTTATTCCTGTCATAAAAAAGGATATGTGAAAAGTGATCAATGTGTATAATATACTGGATGCTCAGAATAACAATTGTCATCACATTACCTTTTATTCTTGCCTCTATTTCCAGTTCATCACTCTGGTTTACGTTTATTTGTTTCAACACCGGAAGAAGCATACAAATCAAGTAGTGTATACATAGTATGACTTCAACATTGTGTTTCTCCCCCAAAAATTCCTGAAATAAAGATGTGCAAAAATTATGAATCACGAACAAACATCAAGTCAAGTAATTTTCCTTTTCACAAGCTGCTCAGCATTGATGTCAGACCTTACTTTCAGTGTCTGTATATGAATTTCTGAAGCAGTCCTTACATGTACAAGTTCGGCGACAAACTGGACATGCCTCCTTGACTTCATCTTGCGTATCAAAGTACCTGAATTTTAAACCAACATAGTTATCAGCTGCTTATCCCAAATAAACAGTACAATACTTCATTAAAAAAAAAAAATCGAGCTTAAAAAAAGTATCAGCAACAGTACTTACATCAGTTCATAAAACTGGGACAAGTACTAAACAAGCCTAAGGTGCGTGAAAAAAACCGGGTACGATTTCCTAATGAAGCATAGTTTTAAGGATATTAAGAAGACAAGCAAGAATCTCTACAACAGGAAAACTTACAGCCTGTATTGTAATTTTTTTTAATAGCTGAATCTTCGTAATAAAATGCAAGTATTGATTATCAGATTTCTTTTTTGTCTTATATCGGCGTCTAAGGTTTTCTCGAGCTAACCAATGTCTAACCTAAAAATAACTGACTGTAAGTATCAAGAATGTTTCATAATCCAAGCCCAATATTGTCTCTAAATATCTCAAACAGAGCAATGACAAAACTGCAAAAACGGAGATTCAAGAAGCAGCCCATAGTTACAGTCTACATCTAACCATAACCTATCGGGATACATTTGCCTTGTTCATAAAATATCCAGATACGATCTCAAAATGGTCGAAAAGTAAATGGCAACAGTATCGATTTTCAAACACAGAGTTCTTCTCTCTAAGGTAAGAAAAAAATTGAAAATACAACGAATGATTGACTGAGATTAATAGACTAACCGCTCTTTGATGCAATCCAAGCAAAAGAACTGCTTTAGGCAACTCGAACACTTGGTTAGAATCTGCGAACCGCTTCTCCGACACCAATGGCACTTCTTTCTCTTATCCCGACTCAACTTCGCCACCGTCTGCGATGACGGCAAAACCTTCGCCAACCAGAATCGGAAAGAAAATAATCAACAGACTGAACACAAAGAAATGGAAGCAATGCAATGTGGCTCAAACGAATAGCAAGAAAGAAAACCAAAAGTCACCTGCCATTTATCAATGGGCAACGCCTCAACATTCTTGGAGCGAAACCGACGCATCATCGTGACCGGGCCGGAAATGGCTCCGACCTTGACGCCCAAAGGCAAATCGGCGCCGGCATTACCCTGCGACGGCGACAAGGAATTCGACGAGATCGCCATGAGTCCGTTGGGAAGGTCTCTGGTGAGCTCTTCTTCACTGTCGTCGTCGCTGCTAATCTCTCTCTCCCTCAGACTCTTCCCGTTGCTCTTCTCCACCTCTCGCTTCAGAACCATCCTAATCAGCTCCAACTCCGTGTTTCCCCTCTTCGTCCTCTTCGTCGTCGCCGCCGCCATTTTCCGAAAACCCTCGCCCGATCGCTGCTTCCTCTTCTTCATCAGCTTCGCCACAATCTCGACCTTCGTTGCCCTAATCTTCACACTCCGGCGACTCGCCGCCGATCTCCCGCTGTTCCTCTGCATCTTCAGGGACTCCGGGACTTTCTCCTTGTGCTGTCTGTGGCGTCCTTGGAGGTAATGAGTCTCGCAGAGCTTCAGATTGTCCTTGACTCTCTTCTTGCACCGCCATTGCCGTCCGTCGGTTCGGTTACACCGGAGATGGTCCGGTACCGGACCGTCTTCTTCCATTCTCTCTCTCTCTATCTACCTCAGATTTCTGGTGATTTTCTCGGGAAAAGGAAAGCTCTGTTCTTCTTCTTTTTAGCGTTGAAAAAGGGGAGTAATTAATTGGGAGGGAGAGGGACAAACAGTAGAGAGAAAGAAGCAGGGAAATAAATTAAATATATAAACAAAACAAAAATGGCAAATCTCGTAATTACGAGGGAATAAAGAGTCTAATTCGGGTAACGTTGATTACGAGCGGAGAATCAAGATAGTCGATCACGAATCACGACACTCAACTCCGTAGTGTTCTTTTTTTCCTTTGTGGCACTTCTCATCATAAAAGATAAAACAGAACGTTTTTTTCTTTCTTTTTAATTAGATAGAAGTTTATTTCTGTATCTCGTTCAGTTCCTTTAGAGACATTTAAATCACGTTTATTAATACTGTTTATAAACATGTATTGTAGATAAACGGTTATATAATTGTTCTGGGTCAACGGATTGCTATGCATGATATCATGCAGTTTTTTTTGTGGAGTAAATAAACCAAAAAACAGAGAGAAGTTTTCTCTGTCAAAAGTTTATTATAAAGAGTTGTGTTTTTGCAAAGCATGACAATGTGGGGTGTTTAGTGTGACTATGAATGTATTTGCAGGTTAAATTATCAGATTTAGATGGCCTTAATTGTGTAGGGCAATGAAGCCGAAACATAAATTATGATCACCAACCACTTAGTTTGGGCGACATTATACTTTTGCGTAAGAGCACTTTTGCGTAAGAGCGTGAGTTGAATCTTCATCACTACAAAAAAAATGTCTTTACTATTGAAGCTTGAATTATTTCCTGTAATTTTTGCATAAATATTTAATTTAGTATATATGTGAGGTAAAAATGATAAAGTAAAAATATCACAAATTGTCAATTTTCATTACACCTTAGTTAGTTTATAATCTCTCCTTAACCTAATTTCTCTCAATCAACAATTTTTATTATTTGCGAAGATAAGAAGAATTGATCAATAAATGCTTCGTTGTTTTTCTTCCAAATTTTTGGTCCTATGAGTAATTTTATTTGTTGCTAAAAATTTATTTATAGGTCGTGCCGCCTCCAAATAATTTGGGAGGATTGTTTAGCTAAAGCTAACGGAAATTAACCATAACCACGCGCACGCGCCGCATGTTTATAGTTGGCGAGGAAAATTAAGTGAAATGCTTACCTTTATCCTAGTAATTACTTGCATGGATAGATACCAAGAAAGAAAAAAATTTAAATTTGACAAAATTATATTATTGACCAACTACTTACACAGTTTATTTTAATTAATTTTTGGGATCCAATTTAATAACAAGATTTTTTTATATTCAAGATTATCTAAGAATACCCTTCAAAGAAGATAATCTAAGAATTTATTTCAATTAACAAAATAGTAAGTTCATTCATTCTTATTCTTAAGGACATAGGGTATCTCACGAAGGATTTTATAAGGAAGGAACATAAACGGGAATCATCAACATTATTCTACAATCAAAGAATCAATCTTGTTTAAAAAAAATTGATTGTTTCCATGACTTCCAACCATTTTTGTGAAATACTTAAATTACTACTTTTGACTCATGAAATAAATCTAAACAATTGAGATCAGAATTTCCATCAAAACTAACCATATCATGTCATATTTCTTTCTATTCGAACTTTCCGTAATGATGAAAAATATTGAGAAGTGCTTACAGCTTTTATCTATTGGAAAATCTAGATTCATCGTTCGTGTTGTACCTTTTTCTATTAGTAGATTTCTTTACTTATCTAGATTTTACTATCATCTACATCATAAATATGACTAAATATTGTAATTAACATTAATTTATTGTCATCAATTACATCATGACATTCTTCATTTCCCAACTTTCTATATTTGGTTCATTATTATCTCCTTATTCTCTTGTTTATGGTCTATGATATAATTCAATTTCAAATTAATTACTAAACATGAAAAAAAGGGTGAAAGAAAAAGAAGTACTAATACAAATAACACAACAAACAGGAAAAAAAAAAAATTAAGACTTAAAGAAAGATAAAACCTTAAAAATGATGCAATAAAGATATTTATCTTTCAAAATAGAACTTTTTTTTGTGGTGTTTCTCTTCAATTTTGTTTCTCTTTTGATTAATGTACTCACTTCTTTCGTGTGACTTGAATGCTTGATAAATTACTTGAAATAATTTAGCATAAGTGACAAAACAAATTATAGGAAAAAAATTAAAGACTTAAAGAAAGATATAACCTAAAAATAGTGTAATCAAGATGTTGTTTATCCTTTTTTTTTAATATAAAAGATGTTGTTTATCCTTCAACGTGTTTTTTTTTTTTGGTATTTATCTTTATTAAATGAATAATCGGTAATTATTTTAATAAATTATTATTTTACACGCGATTGTTAGCCATGTTACGTTATGTATACGCAGTAAATGACTTTAGAGCTTAACTAACAAAAATTTCCATGTGCGCCACGAATAGCAAATTAAATAAGGGGCATCTACGACCAATGGTATTGAATTCATTATGTCGCATAATGAGGTGGCGTAAAACTATCACTAGACCGAGCTAAGAACTACATCGTGTACTTATTAACCTTGTAAAACTAGTGGTAGTTGGTTTATTGTTAAAGTTAGCTATATTGTTAGCCTTGTAAAATTTCTTGTAATTTTTAATTTTTTTTAACCTTATAAGATCAAAGAATTAGTTCCGTTAGTAAGAGTGTATTATGAGACTAAACTTAACGTACTTATATTTATTAGCTTATCATGATTAAAAGCTATATTAAAAAATAATACAAAAATTTATGTGACAAATTTTTGGATTTAAAAACAAAAAAATTAGAGGAATTAAATCATTTGAAATTGCAAAATGGTCAATATAGCCAATGACTATTAAACCAAATAAACAAGTGGTTATTGTTGGCTGAGAATTTTTTCGCTGAACAGTCACGAATAATTTGATGAAATTCAATTTAAACTTATGGATGTTGAGTCTCAAATTCTTGTAATAAAATTTGAATTAAACTTAATATAGAAATCAGATATAATATGAAATGATAATTCTGTAATGGAATTCAGTATAGCAAAAAACTAGATTGAAAGTGACAAGATAAGAAAAAAAAAAGGGATTCTAAATATCATTTAGATTCTAAGCTCGGACTACAAAAGAATAGTTGCTAGTCTCCAACAGAGTAAAATATGAGATAATTGTTCACAATGATATCTATCATTTAGAATCTAAGCTCGGACTACAAAAGAATAGTTGCTAGTCTCCAACAGAGTAAAATATGAGATGGCTTTTTCAACATTATATCTAGATATCATTGTGAACAATTATCTCGCATTTATATTGACCTCGTAACATCCTCATTAATGTCAGCTATTATTTCGAGTTCGTCGTTCAAATTTGATCCATGCGCTTTTATCTGACCCAATTTACATTTCTCGACTCTCCTTCTTTTTTTTTTCTTTTTTTTTTTTTTTTTTGAGGAAAAGTCACTTGGACTGGTCATTAATTGGGCAAATCTGCCAAAATGCTCTCCCACGGACCGGGAGGAGCGTAGTCATACCAGATGGCTGGTGCGTGGAAATTCAAAGCCATTTTAGCAAGGAGATGGGCTACAGTATTACATTTTCTGGGCGTATGAATAATCGTAGCAGAATCAAAAAGGGAGAGTTTAAGCTCGACTCTCCTTCTCAATCAACGTCTTGTTGAGTTGAGATGAGGCCGACTCAATTGACCTTTCTTGACTCTTATTTTTAGCGGTCAACACTTTTAGATTATATTGGACTTTTTTCGGCGATCAAATTTTTAATGAGGACGAAGTCTAGAACTCGGATCTTTTGTTTATTTTTGGTGTTTCCTTTGGTGTCCATCCAATCAAAATAAATCATGTCATCATTTTATTAAATGGGTAATTTAGCAAAATAGCCAACTCAAACTTTTAAAATTGCTAAATAGCCAAGGTTTTGTAAATACTAAGTAAATAGTCATTCCGATTACGTGGCCCAATAATAGGTTTTTTTATTTCCGAAAATTGCCCATGAGCGTTTGAATTTTGAATTACTAATTTGAATTTTTGAATGAAATTTATTCCCGAAATTTTTGGAATTGTATTTCTTGATATAAGTGTGAACATGATTTAGTCTATTAATGATCCATTTATTTTAGGAACTAAATGGACGTGGCAGTTGTAATTTTTTTGTTTCTTTTTATATATTCTTTCTTATATTTTTCGTCCAGATTTATATTGCATTCTTGATTTCTGTAGGGATCAGTAAACTAATGTAAATAATGTTGGTTGAGTGTTCATTTACATTTGCGTCGATAAGTTATTTACCCAGATTTACATAAGTCATGTTTCAGTTTAACCAATAATATCAAAATATATAGGTCTTAGTAATGACAAAGTTTACTCATATATATGTTTCTTTGGATTAACGAAGAATCCAAAGTACCAAAAGAGTTAGCAAACATAAATCTCAAAATACACATCATTAAGTAATAGAATAAATTTTGAAATCCTGGTGGTGAATTAAAAAGAAAGATAAACGGTTTAGACATCATCGATGTTGAGTGAGAAACTAGACTGGCTGCTTGGATTCTCATCAACCTGCTTTGTTACTTTCTTCTTCGTGACATATGCTGAATGTAGCATTGTTGGTTTCTTTATAACGCATTTTGTTCTCTCATTGATGGCAAGCTTCACTGCAACCGGTTTGCCGTTCTTCTTGAGATGTAAATATGTGTAAACAAAGAAAAGGTCAAAAAACTTAGACTGTGTGATATTTACTCAGATTTACTGCAAAATATGTCGACTACTATTATTTTCTTCTAACATCCAAACTCAGCAGTAAATATGTGTAAAAAAATATTTGATCCAAAAAACTTAGACTATACAATATTTACTCAGATTTACTGCAAAATATGTCGACTATTATTATTTTCTTCTAACATCCAAACTCAGCAGTAAATATGTGTAAAAGAGTATTTGGTCCAAATAACTTAGACTATCCAATATTTACTCAGATTTACTGCAAAATATGTCGACTCCAATTTTTTCTTCTAACATCCAAACACCCAATTTTCTAAACGCATTCACAATGGTATATCGGGAAAACTAACACACTGATACATGATTTCATTTTACTGCGCATCAAGATATATATATATATATAACACATCAAGATTTATACATCAAACTCGTTCCAACAACATTTAAACATTCAAAAGGATATACAATAAACATAATAATCACTGAATAACACATGATTTAAAATTTAAAATCACAATAGTCGGATCCCCCAAATTTCATTGTGATGAAAAGGGTTTTGTGTAAATTTTAGGATTAATGACCAATAATCCACGGATTCATTACACATAGGGAGAGGAATGTTCCATACCATCTAATTTCAAAATCGATTCCAAAAAAAAAAAAAATTGAAAATTTTTAATATGTAAATCGAGGTTGAACATTAGTAAATAAGAGTTCCAATCGAAAAAAAATCACACATGCATACCTGTTACAGCCGGAGAGAGGAGCAGGTCTGAAAAATAGTTGCAGTTCGTCGGAAGTCGCCAAAATATTGCAGTTCGTCGGAGAGAGGAGCTGGTTTATGAAAATAATTTTGGGAGCGATTTTTTTTTTATGGCAGAGTAAAAATCGGTGGGGAGTATTCGGTTTTAAATGCAGTTATTACTTCCTCGATTCTCGGAATCACGTTACCTATTTTATTGTTTTTCTTTTTAAAGTCAACTGTGTGTTATGGGCGGGAAAGTCTGGGCGTTTTGGTAAATTTAGAAGTGTCTTAAATGATATCTGGCTATTTACTTAGTATTTACAAAACCTTGGCTATTTAGCAATTTTAAAGGTTTGATTTGGCTATTTTGCTAAATAATTGTTATTAAATTGACTTATTTTAATTAGATGGACACCAAAAAAAAGACAAAGGATCTGAATTCGAAGTCTATGGTATTTCTAGCACTATTTTCATTTATGATATGAATTATTATCATATCTAAAATTATCAAAATAATTTTATGGCATCACGATCGCCAGTGAAGAATACTTTTGAGTTTGAGAAAGCCAAAAATACTTGAGTTAAGACGATCGTTTTGATAATAATTTATAGATAAATAACCACTTTCAAATGTAAAATCTTAAATAATTAGTCATTTTCATATATCAAATGTCGACTATTTACCGAATATTCTGATATAGTATTCAATAAATAAACCATGAGCTCTTTTTGGCTCTTTTTCGTACATATAGCTTGTATTATAAGTAAAGATAAATTACATTAACCAGCTTATTTTTATATACACAGTTAAAAAAAAACACTAAAATCTATACGAACTTTTTAATTCTGTGGACACTCTAATATCATACATCTTGCACATATGCTACAACACTTACAAGCACAGCCTTACAAAACGTACACATTTTAAAACATATATTTACAAAAAGGTCGAACTAAATTTCAACAATCAAGTATTTTTACCATCGGCATCTTCGAGCAGAAACCGCAAAATTTCCGGAGGAGGCTGGCCAATCCAAACTTTAGGGCTCTCGGAGCTAATCCCAATCCGAGCTAGTTTATGGGCGATCCTATTTCCTTTTCTAGGAATATGAGAGGCAACGCAATTGAGTCCCAGAATAATTTTTTTTATTTGGGTGCCGTGATTTTGACACTCCTTGCACTTGACTCGGCTACGGTTATTAATAAATTCGATCAACGTCTCGGCGTCTCCTTCGAGCCATACATTCCTCCACTTGTTCTCCAACACCAACTCTAGACCTCTTCTTAGGGCCGAGAACTCCGCTGTAGTGCTCTTGGCCTCGCCAATGGACTCGGCGTAGCCTAGCAAGAACTCGGCCTTGTGGTTCCTAAACACCCCTCCAATGCTTGCTCTCTTAGAATTTATGTCCGAAGATCCGTCGAAGTTCAGCTTTATCCACCCGATTTCGGGTCTTTTCCACGTGACGGGGACAAGTGAGGATTTCTTGTAGTTTCTCACTGGGAAAGAGAGAATGTTTGGATTTTGTTTTTGGCCTCTCATGAGTAATGAGTTTCTAAATGCCAACATTTTTACTTGTAAACCAAGTATTAGAACTACAATATATATATATATGTATATATATGTGAACTAGGAGAAAATTAAGCATAGAAAAGAAAAAAACTGGATTGGCTAATTCATGAAAGAGAATGATCTTTTGATAAGTATCATGCATTAATATTGCTTCACTCCACGTATTTCCCTGATTCCATGCATGAAGCTGATTAAGTAGAGAAAAAGCAAATTCCAAAATGGATTTCTTCCACGTTAGGAAAGGGATAGTGAAGTAATGGAGTTTCTAAACTAAGGCTAAGATCTTCGTATATTCTATATACTAGAGAAGATTAAATTATCAAGACACTTGTGTTAACAAGGAGAACAAAACTAGACAAGTACGTACTTGATGGAGAAGCAATGGATATGTATTATGTTTGCTAACACTCCAGGTACATACTGATTCCATGCATGAAGTTAAGTATAGAGGAAAAGCAAAAGAAACACATAATTCTGCTGCGACAACGCAATTTCTTGACATGAAAAGATTTAAAAGCGACAAGGCAGTAATGGGATATGTAAAATATTGCTTTTTAAAACCCGAATGACAAGTGTAAATTAGTACCAAGCGTAAGCTAGATAAGTTGATCTTATGACAAGTGTAAACTTAGCCAGATAGATTTTCTTAAGTAACTTGGACGGAAAAATATTGGCGTAACAACTTACAAATGGCACAAATTCGATTTGGAAAGGTAATTAAGTTTTTATTTTCTCCCCTTCCTTATGTATTTAAAAGAAGACAAGCCATAGGAAGAAGTATTTATAACTTCTTTGTATATATAACCGCATGTACCCGAACATATCTGAGTTTATTTTTACTCTAATTAAACTGTGCATATTTACAATATTAAATAATATTTTAAAGGGAAAATTTCAATCACATAACATTACTATTAAAATAATGTTACAGTCATCCAGTCCATTTGACACTCTACATAGTCCGCTTCGATTCGATCCGATATCGAAACGGTCTCTAAATCTAGATTCAGGTCGAACCGTTTTGAACGGCTATATAAAATTATAAATATCATCGAATATTTTTTAGTAAAGATAAATTTTATCAAACAAAATGAGATAGTGTTTGTGTTAGATAATAACAACGGAAAACACTCAAATGCGTTAATAAAAAAAATCAAAACATTACCAGAGATAATATCCTACACAAAATATTTAGAGCAAAAGGCGCCGAGAACAAAAAGTAAAGACATTGCGATTTTATTCTTGGTTCGGATTCGATATGAATCCTAAATTAAGTCAAGGTGTGAGACATGTTGTTTTCCCGATCCATTATGAAGCAATCACAAAATCCGATGAAGAATCAGATCACCAATTACAAGAGCTTCTGAACAATCTTCATAGCAAGAATATTTTATTTCTCTCTTACTCAAGATCTCTCTCTCAATCTTTATATACTGATTTACGGCTTAATGAGACGAGTGCCTAATTACAATAACTCAAAGGACCTTAATTGCAAAAGTCTAACAAACTCAGTTCTAACGGTCTTAACCATGCTTCTAATTAAAAGCGGCAAGTTTCTTCTAATACCACCACCAAGATTTATGAAAACTGAATTTAAATTATAAGTGTTTGATTAATAGAAGCGACTAGTTTCTTATCAATTTTTGATACACTTTCACTTTCAGAAGAAACATTAGAAGCGATATATATTGTTTCTATAAGTGTCGATTCTAATCTTTAGAAGTGACGTCTTTTCGCTTTTACGTCATTTAGAAGCGGAGTTTTATAAGCAGATTTTATCGCTTACGGTGCTTTTAAACTACTTTAGAAGCAGTATTTGGGCCTTTGGAAATATTTTTTGTCGCTTCTAAAGACTTATTTTCTTTTCTAATGGTTCTTTTGTTCTTGATTTTACAATTCCACCGTATTCGTTAACTCAGATGATTATATTTACCAATTTCAAATCCGATGATTAATTACTAAATTAAAATAGGATGATACTTGAACTCCTCAAGAATCTTTGTATGGGCTTTTGTTCTTTTTAAGTGGCTTTGGTGCCGTAATGAAATGGATATCCTTGATGCAACAGCCACACTAATATAATTATCCATTTTATATATTTCACTAATTAGACTCAATAGTGTATCGAAATTCAAAAATAGATTCAATAGTATTAATTCATGATACGAAAATAGACCTCTCGTTGCATTATGGACGAAACTAATAACATGGATACGTTGTTTTCTTTTTCGCCTCCATTTTTACTCTAAACTACTTCTTTAATTTTAGGGCATTGTAGCGAAATATCCAAAATGAAACTATAAAATTTGTTTTTAGTCTATGTTTCACAACTTTTAGGAAAATAATCAACATGATTATGTGGCAATAATTAAGGTCTTATTTACCCTTATTTATTAATAAATTCGTCATTTTCTCTCTCCTATTTTTTTCCTACACTTTTTTTTTACATAAAAACTTCAAAAAAACCATATCTATCTCATATGAACTCGAAATTGAGTGATTCCAAATCCTACGGATTCGTGACGCCGAGATCTTAAAAAATAGATACATTGTGTTTGATGAAAAATAATGCTTAATACCATAGATGTAGAAAAAGCTACCTTAAATATGGAAATAACTGAAATTTTTTGAAATTATAAAAAAAAATGGAAATGTAAATATGATGCATTAAAAATAATTATTATCAAACACAATGGGTCTATTTTTGAAAATCGCAACGCCACGAATTTGTAGGATTTGAAATAACTCGATTTCGGGTTCGTATGAGAAAGATACAAATTTTTGAAGTTTTGATGCAAAAAAAAATATTTGAAAAAAAATATGAGAGAGACAGTGACGAATTTATTAATAAATAAGGACAAATAAGACCTTAATTATTGCCACATAAGCCATTTGGCTATATCCCTAAAAATTGTCAAACATATGTTAGATCCAAAATCACATGTTTAAAGTGACCTAATAATTAGTTACAAATCTCTTAATTTTATTTTGTCTCTCTTTCTTTAAAAGTCCAAGAATCTCATTCAAAATTTATTTTTGAATTAAAAAGTGAAGTTTAAAAGTTTTTCCATAGGTTTGGAGGATTGTTGATATATGAATATTATTTAAGAATACGGTGAAGTTCATAGGAAATCATCTGAATTATTTTCAGAAATAGTATAAACAAAAAATTAGGAAAATAGTCAACTTAAACATTTGACATTGCTAAATAGCCAACGAAATCTTAGGTAAATAGCCATAAATAATGACGTGACCTAATAAATGGAGGTTGCTATTTACTTAAGATTTACCAAACGTTGATTATTTAACAATGTAAAATGTTTAAGTTGGTTATTTTCCTAATAGACCCTAATAGAAAAGTGCAAATCAGTCATTAGAAACTGCCAAAAGAAAATTAGTTAATCGAATTTTTTTACTACAGATTTCATATTTAATTATTATTTTTCAGTAGTATGGCCAACAAGTTAATATAAATTCCTTATATTCCACTGTATTATTCAGTAATCTCCAACATACATCGAAAATAATATGAAAATATGAAAAAACACAAACAAAGGAAAATTACTTTTCCGGAGAGATAAAAGAGAATGAGAGTCAAAATGGGGGTAAAGAAAAAAGTGTGAAGTATTTAATCTATAATTGAATCTAGTTATATAACATGAATATTATTGAATTTATTTTGATTCATTATTTAGTCTTCCCTACTTAGTAAAAGAGGAGCGGCCCGTTGATGTGAGAGAGGAGTGGGACCAATCTTACATGTGGATCCCACCTCCTCTCTCACATCAACAGTTGACCGTTGATGAAAATCATTTATGTTAATGCAAAAACATACTTTTTTTGGGCTCTATTGCTAATTAGTCACCAAACTTAAATTTTGTTAAATAGTCAACGTTTTGTTAATTTTGTAAAATAGCCATTAACATAAATAAACGAGGATCAAATATTTAAAATATCATTAATTAAACATTTCATAATTAAAAATTAAAAATACAAGTCTTTAACGAGTTGACTATAAATCGTTGAATGATCAATAATTCCTCTCTCTCTCTCTCTCTCTCTCTCTCTCTCTCTCTCTCTCTCTCTCTCTCTCTTTTTCCATTAACAATGAATTTGTCTCTCTGCTCCGATTTTTACTCTTCATTGTGGCGCTCAAACCCCGTGTGCCCAGATTTTTCTGGCTGCAAAAAATTACAAATAAACACATGTTAAAGATATTAACACAAATATATATACCGAAATTAATAATAATTAACGATTAATAGCTGTAAAAAAACCATAAAAGAATTTGCCATAAAAGAATTTGCCGGCAAAGATGAACACGACTTCATATTTACAATAGCTAACTATTATTAACAAACATTAACAAATATTTACAGGAATTAACTGTACACGATTCAGAATTGTAAATAACAAAAAGAACAAATGAAACTCATATCTAATCTAAAAAATATTGAACAAAAATCAAACACATAAAAATGACCAAATAATCACAATTACCACCACAAACGCTAACGAATCTAATCTAAAAGATATTGTATAATTAAATAAATAAAAAATAATTAATTGACTCGTACCAAGGGGCTGTAGCTAAAGCGATGGAGGTCGTCGGAGTAGCGATGTGGAGACCGGAGGCGAAGCAGTGAGAGTCTTCATCGGAGCAGAGGTAGTCGCCGAAGGTGGAGACGACGCGGGCATTGATCACTTGTCGCCGTGGCGATCGATGTGTCATGGTCGGAGTTTAAGCTAAGGCCGAAGCGGCGGCCATGGCGAAAAGAGAGAAGATCGTGAGTAAAGAGAGAGATAAAGAAAGTTTCAAAGAACAGATTTCTCTATTTTTGTGGATTGAAAAAATCGCCGATCTTTGCGAGAAATAAGACGCTCGCGTGTCGGCGATCAAATACTCATTGAGCGCATAGTCGACATAGATCGTCGCCGTCGGGAACGGAAACATAAGCAACATCCCTATCCCTAACCCTAAGCCTCACCATTACCAACCGGAGAGAGAGAGAGAGAGTCCAAGGTCATGTTTGGTTCTTATCTCAAAAACAGTTTTTGAGTTTTTGAGTTGAAATATTTGAAAACAAAAAGTAAAAATGTGTTTGTTTCAAAAAATTTTGACGTTGTTTTGTAAAAAAGTAAAGAAAACTGAAAACAAATAAAATGTGTTTTTGGAAAAAAAATTCTTCTCTTCTCTCCTCCTTCTCCTCATCTTCTCTTTTCATTTCTTCAAAAACAAAAATGAAAACTGTACCAAACACTTTTTTCAGTTTTTTCACTTTCTCAAAAACAAAAATGAAAACTGTACCAAACAGCTTTTTGAAAACAACTCCAAAATAATTTTTCAGTACAACTACAAAAATTAGGAAATAGAAAACAAAAACTTTTTGAGTTAACTACCAGACACAACCCAAAACTTCTGGATTTATTCAAACAACTTCATCATGTAAAAAAGAACTAAACCGCCCAAAAAAAATTCAAACAAAATAATTGCTATAATTAATGAACTTAAAAGTAAAAAAAAAAAAAAAATCTCACAATTAACTACACCAAGTGAAATACAAATTTTGAATTAATTGTTACATCATCAAAATTGACCTTTTTGCTTAAAATCTTAAAACGTTGATTAGTTCACAATATCAACGTTTCAAGTCGCTTAGTCGTGTAATTTTCTTTTTTCTTCCTTTTTTTTTTCTTTTCCTATAAACACTTGCATTATATGTACAGAACAGAAGAATATGAATCATAATTAAACAAGGAGTAGAAAAAAAAAAAGAATACAGCTTCTGATCATATGCCAAAGTATGTCTAAAGTCTAGGATTAATTCTTCCTCAAAGTATATTTGTATATTTAAGCAGGGAAAAAAAGGGTCTAGATTCAGAATAATGAGGAGGTAGCGGTGCTCATTCCTAACCCGTTGGACTTTCTTCCCCAAATTATTTCCATTCTAATAAAATAATCTCTAAAATTTTGTAAATTCTGAATCGAGAATTGTTCTTTGAAATCACCTGTTTGACCAGTAGAAAGTTCTCGATTTTGAAATTTATTAAAATTTTGGGTAGTAAAGAAGAAGTGAGATACTTTCAGATAAAAGATATTTCATGATAACAAATCCCTTAAAGAAAAAGAATAATCATTTAACAAAATGATTATTGTAGAGATTTTTGAGATTGACAAGAAAATATTTAAATTAAATAACTGATGAGGGAAGAGTATTTTCCATACCGGTTTCCAGGGAAAACAAGGAAGCAATGTCCAATGCCAAAAGGATAGAAACATAATTGAGTGCATCGTTAATGAAAATTCCAAAAAACAAACGGATATTGATTAACTATGAAAAAAGTTCATAATTGTTAGTTTTCATCAACGCTGCACTCAATGACGTTTCACTTAACCTTTTCGATACAAAATTCTTCTCTGACTGAAATTATAAAACATTGCATAAAACTCATTCATGTTTATAGATGGAAGCGGTACACAATGATATAAGAAAAAGAAAATAAAAAAGTGATAATAAAAAATTATCGTACAATGACAAAGTCCTAGTTTAATAGTGCAGTACATGTAGCGAGAATTTGTTTTCTCTCAGCTAGATTTTTGAGGCTGATATTCAATATTAAAATGTGGTCATCGGCCATATTTGTACTTGGTTTTGCTTGTACCGCTTAAAACTTTGTACTACATATAAACCACGACTCTGACTCTGTCTCTCTCCTCTTCTATTGCACCAAAATTTGAATACGTTCTACAACTATTGTTACATAATACAAACTCCAAGGAAAGTACGTTGTGTACATCTGTACACGTTCTCGTAAGAATTTCTATATGGAATTTTCGAGAAATGAGATCATCCAAGTTTAGGTCCCGATATTAGATCTAGAAGTACAACTTAGCTAAATTAGGTTTCGATTTTGCACCAGAGTGGAAGGCCCAACCAAACTTATTGACCATGGGAATTCTTGATGATTCCCGAAATACCTCAAATTTTAAAACATTTCGTAAATACCTCGGTTTTTTATTTTCATATGATTTTATAGATGTTTTAATAAAACTGTAAACTAGGGCGGCGCAAAAAAAAAACCGTAAAAACCATAAACCGGACCGGACCGGTGATTTTTAGACCGCCGGTCCGGTTTAAAACAGTTTTTTTCCCTGGTTCGGTCCGGTTTAAAACAGTTTTTTTTCCCCGGTTCGGTCCGGTCCGGTCTACTCACTTCAAACGGTCCGGTCCGGTTTTTTTAAAAAAAAAAACCGTTGAACCGGACCGGACCGGTTTATTTAAAAAAAATAAATTAATGTCCAATTAGCCAAATTAGGCATTTGTGCATGTATTTCCCTCCCATAAATGACTATATATGTTTTTGTTTTGGTGGAAAATTAATGGTTTTTTTAAATTTAATTATGTAAAACGGTTCAAAACGGTCCAAACGGTCCAAAACGGTCTAAAACGGTCCGGTCCGGTCTAAACGGTTCAAGACGGTCCAAACGGTTCAAAACGGTCCGGTCCGATCCGGTTTTTACAGTTTTTTTGTCCGGTCCGGTTTGAGTTTTTTTGGACCGTTTTGAGCGGTCCGGTCCGATTTTTTGGCCGGTTTTGGACCGGACCGGACCGTGCACAGGCCTACTGTAAACAATTAATAAAATTGAAGCAAAACTGAAAAGTAAAAAAATAAGTCTAATAAAACTGTAAATAACAAGAAAAAACTATAAAATATATTTTTTTCATAATAAAATTAGTATTCTCATAATAAGAATGAGAAGCGAGGTGTTATCAAGTACTATTTTAGAAATAAGGTGATTCAAGTAATATTTACCATTTTAAACTCATTAAGATAGCCATTAAGCGACATCCTATTATTATTATTATTATTATTATTATTACGAAAAAATCGCGTGCTCATCGCACAAGCTTTAGAACAATGGTAAAATATTTATTGATACAAGTGAAAACATATCTTATACATAATACGAGTCTAGATCGAAATAGATCTGATACTAAGTATAGATAATCGTTGTCTTGGAAGTATGAACGAAACTAGATCTTGTGGAATCATATTGAATATAGAGCACATTAAAATTCGAGCACTCCTTTGACTCTTTCAATATAGACGAAATGGTTAGAGAGATTCAAGCAACTGCGGTTCGATGACCATTGAAAAATATTATTCTTCATCTTATATATACAATATATGTCACGAAACCAAACAAATATAGTGAAAAGCGACTAATTTATATCCATTCCAAAAAAACAAAAACAAACACAATACAGCAACAAAATCCACCCGAGGAAGAAGGCCACAGCAGACCCGCCTCAAGGAGTGCGGAAGATATGTGACCATGTCGGGGAGGAGCTAGGAGCGATGTTGACAGTATCGATAGAAACACCAAAATCCACCCGAGGCAAGGGCAATGCCACACTTCACCATAACCTGAGAAGAAAACCCACAACACAAGGCCCAAAACTCGGGTACATCGAAGAGAGGTGGTTGGCCAGAAAGTCCTCCCGGTAGAATAAAAGGATCCGAACAGAGAATCTCGAATGAATAGAAAAAGACAAAGACAAAAATATGAAACTAAGGATCAAACGAGCCTCCTCTAGGTCGTAACCTCGCCCCTTGTAAACCAAAATGGCATCAAGGGCCTCGAGAAGAAGTGTAATTAAGAAATAAATATTTTTTTTTTAATTATTTTCTTGCCTATGAATAATAGTGACTATGCGATCGCAATTGACATATCCATCGTCATGGCTAAACAATTTAGAAAAATATCAATTCAACTCTTCTAAGATGGTAATAATATAAAAAAAAATGATAATAAGCAAAAAAGATTAAAATAAAATAAATATACAAATACTTGCAACCATAAAATGAATAAATAAAGTAAGAAAAACTTGAAGTTCAGATAATTCAATAGCACATTTATGCATTTGTCTCTCCTAAAGCTTATACCTTCTAACCCAAATATTGACTTTAAAAGAATCTACCAAAACATGTAAAATAATATACTATATATTTAGTCATAATATTTTAGTAGAACTAGAATGAGGAGTGGCCAATGAGCCACAACCAATCAAGACAGACCCCTGAGAAAATTCCTCCCAAAAGAAACACCACTAGAATGTTGCCCAAAGCATTTTGTTCAGGTCCCTGTAATAAAATAAAATAAAAATAAAAAATTTATTCATACATAGATGATATCCATAATTTAAGGTACTTAAAAAAAAAAAAAATACCATGTAGCCCTTGGGGGCGGCGGTGAGAACGCAGACGGTGAGGTGTCCATTGGTGAGACCGAGGAGAGAGACGAGCATTATCATCCAGCCTTGGTCGGCGTATTTTGCCGTGAAATAGAAAGCCGGTATGAACAGAATCCGCGACAGAATCGCAACCATGAGTCCTTTTCTTGATTCTATGTTCAGAATCTTCACCAGCGGAAGGTATCTCCCAACCAAGTCCAACAAGTTGTACATGGCAATCAATACTAGTGGATACCTGACCCCCCCAACAAAATAAATAAATCACTCTATATATAATGTTCAATTATTGAAATACTAATAAGGTCTCCAAAATTTGTGTCAAAATTAATAACTATAATTTTTTTCATTCTTACCATGTGCCCAAGCCGTGTTCCCCGGTGTTTTCGTACAAGAAGCCGGGGAAGATGGAGAGCGTGATGACGTAGATCATGTAGAGGCCGAGGCAGTAATCAAGGGTCTCCATTATCAGCTTCTTCTTGCTCATTGGCTTCATAACCTTTAAAAAAATAAAAAATAAAAAAATTTGAGTTAGAATGCTGTGGATGGAAAGCAAAGCAGAAAAGGCGGTAATTAAGCGATTATATGTTTATTGTTAGTACCGCTTGGTCAGAGTGCGCGTCGACGATGCCAACGGCCGCGAGATCGGCCGAGACGGTTTTGGAACCTTCCGAGGCAGCTTTCCTCCGGAAGTGCTTCACGATTGGAAGCTTCGGGAACACGTACGCGTACAGAAATATGCAAGCGAATTCAATGAGCGAAGCCAACGCAAGAAACAGCACTGCGAGTTCGCTCGTATGAGTCCGCGTAATAATTCAGAGACTATTTATTTGTGTTTCTTTTTTTAAAAAAAATGCACTTACAAGCTCCCTTGCGAAGGCCGCGGCTGGTTTGGTCAAAAGCGGCTCTCGTCACCAATCTCAGGCCAGAAGTCAAAACTCCCGACGCGGCCAAGCCAGCCATGAAGGACTGCAACACAATAAAAACAAAAAATTGTTTGAAATAGTTCAATGCTTATCCTCAATTAAAATTATAATCTACTATAAAAAATGCGGCTCATCATCTTATGCCTAAATATCCCCTAATATGTCGCATCTGCGTCTTGTCTTTGTTTGAGTTATTTTTCTAAACTATTTGATAGTTCAACTATAATTTTAACGTTTAAGCGAAAAAAAAATAGATAGATAGTCAATTAAAACGTTTGTAATTGCTATATAATTAAGGTTTCGTAAATCTCAAGTAAATAGCCATAAATATGGCGTGACCTAATAAATGAAAGTAGTTAATTATCTCAGATTTACTTCACTAAATATATGAAAATGACTATTTACGTAACATTTACGAAACATCGACTATTTCTGTAAATGTGGCTATTTACTTAATGGACCAAAAAAAAATTAAGGAAATCTATTTTTCGAAAGCTTACCTGCATAAAATCGGGAAGCATGAAGGCGAGATCGCCGACCATGCCACCTTGGACAAAAGCGTCGGCGACGCCAAAGCCAGCCACGAGTGTGCATATTCCCGAATACGGCCCCACGCCTCCTCTCCCAGATGTCACCAAATCAACCTGTTTATGATAATTAATTAATAAATAACTACAATTAAGCCTTAAATAATTATAATAAATCTAAATGAGTGCGTTTGTTTACAATGATGAGGAGAAAAGTGCTGGCGAAGAAGAGCGCGTATCCGAAGATATTGCGCTTCCTCGTGTCGATCTTGGCCTCGTGGTACGCCATGATCATCATCATTCCCAGAGCGAAGGGTTGGTACACAAGCGTCAAAACCCGGGATGGATGGTAATCCTTCGTATTTAAATTAAACGAGTATTAGTGTATAATTATTTTTCAATTTAAGACGATTTTTATGTCCTGTGTGTACTTACTGGGAATAATTCATAGTAGTAATCTCCGATTGTGAGCATGCTGTTCCAGGCAACAAGTGAGCCCATTCCCAGTACCCAGCAAACAAACATTGCCATTAACTTGCCCTGTTTTTTTTATTTATTTATTTTATAAATAAGAAATTTATTATGTTAAATTAAACAAGGATAAACAATATACATATAACATCGAGATTAATCACTTTTACTAGCTGGCTAACTAACCTCGTGGTTCACCACCGTAACTCCAGACTCGATCGTCATGGCTTCTCTTTCTTTCTCTTCTCTGTTTCGTCTTCAATATGTCAATGAGTTTGATATAGACTGCACAGTCAATTCTATAGATTTATATAGATGAATATTTTGATAGCTTTTAAAAATAATATAATATATCTCGATGAGCGCAATCTTTTGAGCGTATTTTGTTTTCTAATAATTGCTTCCACGATCAAAATATGCGTTTACAATTACATATGTTATTTGCCGCAGAGGAATTTAGAGAGTAAGAGAAAAAAAAAATATAATAAATAAGTAGACCAATGATGAATGATGGGCCTTATCTTCTGAGATCTGAGCTATGAGCCTAAATATATATTATATATTTGAATGCGAATAATATATAAATAAATAAAAAGTGTAAAGCTTTTTATGGATGGTTGGACATGGACTGCTAAGAAAAAAGAAGGGAAAAAAGCAAATTAATATACGTATATGCCATCTATTATCTAGTATGCATTCACATCTCATCATATTACATATATATATATATATATATATATATATATATATATCATTAACGCCGAACCATTAATGGAATTTGAAGGCTTTATAAAATTTTGTTTTAATAGTTATAATAATGGATTTTTTTTAATAAATAATAATAATGGAATTTGAAAGCAACAACTAAAGCAAATTGAGTAATGATGAATAAGCTTTAAATAATATATTTATGATACAAATATCTAAATACAGTATATTCTGCCAGGAATAAGTAAAGACAAAAGAAAAATAAAGAAAAAGAAAGAAAGAAAAAGATTCCCACTTATATTGCACTGTTGATACTGATTCCCTTTTATTTCGAGTTGACCAAACCATGTAAACGCGCACCAAAGACGTCAAAGATCTTTATAGTCGCAAATAGACTATATACGACTGTTATTTTGTTTTGTTATATATTTATTTATATAGATAAAAATCCGGTTCTGTTCAAGTTGAAATCGGATCAACAAAAAATAAATAAATAAAAAAACGGTTAATTTATCCCCTCTTCTTGCGATTACTGAAACGCCATAGATTCACAATCTGCCATGGCCAATATAAAACAAGCTAAAACTTCTACAATGTGACTAATAATAACAAAAGTTATCATTCGGCTTTGAATATTTGTATATTCCATCAACACAAAAAAAAAGGCTAAAAAAAGCACACACGCACATATACAAATAGACGAATAAATATTCTTTCAGAAAATCAAGAACTTCGACGATAAACATGAGAAGAATCAACATAAGGTAAATCAACGGTGAGAGAGAGAGGGTTGTTACCGTCGCCGATGTACGGACTAGTGAGAGACCAGAGTGAGAGTAATGGATTTTTTTTTTAATATATCGTATTTATAATCGCCCTAGGTTTGCGTACTCCAGAAAAATCATATCAAGGAATTGACTTTTTATACTCACGTGGAGTTGGATTATAACTGCATTTTAGTGCCACGTCATTAATTATGTGTTAAGTGCTATGATTATGTAGCAATTCCATAAGTATAATATCTCTTAAATTGTAAAATACGGTAAAAAAATAATATATATGATAGTGGATATTTTTAAACTCTTTTGCAAAGGAATATCTTGGAGATTTGGTTTATTTCATTTTGAAATAGTTAAACAAAAAATAATTTATTTTTGGAAATATGTACTGTCTCATCTTAAAGAACTTCAACAATTGCCAGCTATGTTGCTCCTGTAATTTTGAAATTCTATACTCCATGCGATTAATTTGTTTTCAGAGTTAGATCACATTAATGTTTGATGCCAAATCAAGACTTCACGGGTTTACGTTTGGAGACAAAAATGGTGTATATATACTTCATCTATATCCACAATTAGGCTATAATAATTATTTTATAGGCCTTCTTAAATGGTTTCCTTATTTAGAAAATAGTGATCTTCCTCTGTTTCTCGCAAAGTGATATTCCAATACAGCCACATGCATAGAATCCGATAGAATCATAGAAGTAATAAGTATCTCAACATTGAATCTAAACTGCCAAAGCCGATTCTTAAGGTGACCTAATTTTGTTCTCTCGAAAAAAATGTGGCCTAATTTTATAGTTTAATTGCCGCACAATAAAATAATAGTTAATAGTAGAAAATGCGATTGGCAAAAGCGTCAATCTCATACTGCAAGAGCAAGTCATTTAGGTTTTAATGATTTGTTTTAGTATATAAACAGTGTCCCGTTCTGATCTGGCCGGAATTTTAATACTATTTGGGCCATAACATTTCATGTTATTTAGAACCAAAATCATGGTAATCCCTAAAAGAAATTTCATAGAATTCCAAATACCCACCTATACCCGCATTCTCTCGATTTATGGATAAATATAAAACTAATGGATACGCGTTACTGACGTAAAATTATTTACTCACTAATTAAATCGTTATAAAAAATTTAAAAAAAAAATGAAAGAGTACACATGTACAGTGGCGGAGCTAGGAATTGAATTCAGGGGGGACCAAAAAAAAAAATTCAACAAAATTAAAGATACAAAATATATAATAAAAATATCCAATTCGATAAAATTATTACATATTTCCACGACGGGTTTTTAATTTATCAAAACGATCTATAATGACTTCATTATCAATACAATCAAAAATTTCTTTCTCAACATAAATAATTAAACTGTCGTTCAACCACTGATCTCCAATACGATTGCGTAACTTGGTCTTCACGAGATGCATTCCAGAAAACACTCTTTCAACGCTAGCAGTCGCAACCGGCAAAATCAATGCCAATGTCAATAGTCGGTAGACTAAATGATACACCTTATCTCTTCCCATTTCAACCATTTTTTTTGCAAGATGACTAATCCCGTTCAAATATGAAAACTCTACACTTGAGCGCATATCAACAATATCGTTTTCAAGTTGATCATCAAGTTCCATGAGCTCAATTTCAAATATGAAAACTCTACACTTGAGCGCATACCATTTCTCTTCTTTGCACTTTTAGCATGTTCTTCTATTAATGTCGTTGTTGAGTCTACTTTTCTTTTGAAATATCTCTCCATATCTATACTCATAAAAAAAAATCAACACCAAATGATTGGAGAAAAAAAAAATCATTTGGGACTTTCATCAAACACATAGTATGCATTAAAAGATTAGAGAACTCCAATAATAAAAATAAAAAATGAGCAATGCACGTATGAATCATATATTAAACATTTACCTTGTTAATGATAAACAAGAAAGGAGAATAGTTGAAATGAGAAACTAGAAGAAAAAAAAGTGTATGGTTGCTATTGGAGTTTTTTTTTAACATTGAAGATGAAAGAAGACTTGTTAATGAATATTTTTTTGGACTTTTCTCTTAAAAAGTCTGCTGTTTGTATTAGAAAAAATTAAAACAAATTTTCGTCCAGCCTAGATTCGAACCTGAAACACTGCCAACTGTACTCTTAAGCCTTGACCATTTGAGCTGCAACAACTTTGTGACAATATTAGTGTACCTATTATATTTATTAATATGTATTATTTAATTTTTTTTAATAATTATAACTAAGCCTATTAATTTTTTTTTTGTCCTGAGCCAGTGGGGACCCGTGCACCCGCTGGTCTCTATGTAGCTCCGCCCCTGCACATGTACACAAAGATTTTTCTCTATAACTGTTATTAATACTTTTGTTCTAATTATGTTGGTTGATTTTGGTAAAAATCTTCCAAACTATTAATATTTTTGTCCAAATCCCATCATCTTACGCATATAATTATGGGTTTTATGCTCGAAATTTTAAATGGGCTTTCTTTGATTTCCTCCCTCTTTACCCTCAATATCTAGGGTAAAATTATATAAATAGTGTTCTTAAAGTGTAATATTCTAAATACTAGTTGTTTTAAATAAACCCCTTAAAGAATAGTATTTGTCAAGATTTAAACAACTATTTGAGATTATTTTTATTATAAAAGAAACAATAAACAATAATCAAAGTTAAATAGAATTTTTTTTTAAAAAAAATGTATGTAAACATCAAGACAAATAGAAATTATTATTTATAATTTGAAATTTTGTTTTACGATTATAGCAAGAAATTTTGTTTTACAATTTCCTCAGTGGAAATTACATGAGTACCCTTGTTATATAATTTTTTTCCGAGAACACCTCGTTTTTCATTCTATTCTGAAAATGTCTCGTTTTATTATGAAAATATAATATAATTATACTTTTTCTTGTTTACATTTTTATTAGACTTATCTTTTGTAATTTTTGTGGTTTTATTTCAATTTTTATTATTACTTTACATATTTCATTAAAAATATCCACAATATCATCTCAAAGTAAAACAGAACAAGGTATTTATAGAATGTTTGAAAATTTAGGTAATCAAAAAACCATATCTTCAAATGAGGTACTTGTGTAATTTCCCAATTTTCCCGACAATGTAACATTTTTGCCAACTGAACCCTAAGAAATGCGGCCCAACTTAGTGAAGCATAGCTCGAGTCATAGGCTAAATGTCTTTAAATTTTGATCGATCATGACAAGTCCAAGTTTTTTTTTTTTTTTTTTTGTGAGAAGCCCAATCCCAGTCATTGGCGACGATTATATTGCGTAGCGAGTTGTGGTATGGAATTCCACGCTTACAGAAGAAGCAATGCGATGAGATTTCTTATGCAACAATTTTTGGACTTAGAGGTCGCAATCTTTGAGGGGAAAAGGGAGTGAAAGCAATACTGTTGTTATCAATATCCACCGCCCAAATCAAACCATGTCTCATGTCACTTGGATCCTTCCCAGTTTCCCTAACTAATTAAACATGGCTAGATTTCAAATATTGTCGTATTAAGATATTTATGTTAATTTGGAACCATGTTTAACGTCTTAATCTCGTACGAGTGTAGGCCTGCACAAGGGCTTGAATGTATTTTTTTTTTATTTATTATTGAACACACACACACACACATATATATATATATATATATATATATATATATATATATATATATTATTGGGAGGGGGCATTTAATATTCTCATCACATCTGAATAATTTATTGAATAGAATTTATTACATTTCACTTTTGAATTTTTTTTTATAACTAAATAAAAAGTGTGTGAAGTTCCATCCAAATTTGAATTTGAGACGCGCATAATTTAATAATATTTTCCGCACCTTGAACATTTCTTAAAGCTTTCGAACAAAAATACCATAAGACGCCATAAGCATGTATTTGGACTGAACTAAAAGTCAATGAAATTCGAACGTCGGCAAGAACAATTTTTGTGGGAGAGAGAAATTTAACGTTGGGTGTTGATTTCCAAAAATAATGTTGTTTATATACGAATATGCTCTATTTCGTGAATTAACACGAAGATAAGCCGATCTTGCTCATTTGAACAACAATTGAAGTCGCAAAGAACACGATCATTTGATCAAATAGTCGCTCGTACAAATTGACATAACTCTTCGTTAAATAGAAGAAAAAAGAAATTAATCGATGAACAAGCGAACACGACCGTTGGAGAAGGCATTTACGCGAGAGAGCCCATAATTGTGCAACTCATCAGATTTTCAATGATGCTCACATGTAATCGTGATTACGTGCCTCAACTGCACCTACAAGAACCATTTGACCTCTATGCCAGAACCCTGCCCCGACTCCAACGCAACGAAGAAATCAGAGACATTATGCAATTTTTTTAAAACTTGTCACTTGTAAGAAATAATATGGCCTAAATATCCACATATAACCATTGAGATAACGAATTCAACATTTATCACTAAGAAACTACACAGAGTCATGATCTCAACGATTATCAACAAATAATTGATAAATAATGGATTTGGTTAGCGTATAATTTAAGAAAATTTAGACTATAAAAAATACAAGATAATAAGATGATCTCATTCGTAATCGCTTGCTATGATTCTCTCTTATAGTCTGCTGCTCTGTTTTATTAGCTCACATTGAGCAAAGGTTTATCCGCCACCAAAAGAGTTGATAAAAATAGGAGGTACATAAAATCAAGTATTAGAAATAGAATATAAACTTAAAAGAGTTATTGGCGGTATAAATACATTACCTTTTTTATTTGATACACTTTAATACCACAAATTTTTTTTTTTTCGACGACAAAAATACCTAACGTTTGTGTTTGAAATCATCGTTAGCTTTGATCACATTAAATGCCACGTGAACGTCACAAACTTTAATAAATACCATTTAAATCCGTGTGGAGAGCTGATATTTTAAATACAATATTTGATTAATTTTTCTTAAAAGAATACCATTAAAAATAAAATAAAACATAAAATTGTTTAATAAAAAAGAAAAATTAAACAACATATTGAGAGAGAGAGATGAACGGAGAATTCAATAAACCATCATCGCTGCAACTATAAATCGAAATCGACTTCACATCTCCGACACTCAAACCGATGTACACGTCAAGATCGATCTCATCTCTGACATCTTATCGTAAAAAAACACCGCCTGAAATTCTCGACGCTCCTCAAACCCAAAAACACGATTCTTGCGGAGAATCTCTTTGAACAGTCAGATGCTTTTTTTTCCCACACATTCACCAAACTCTACTTCCCAAGAAGGCTGACAAAGGAAATGGAGATATTGCTATCCTTTTCAAGAATTCTATTTTTTTTTTTACTTATTAATGTTTCTCACATGTAGCTAAATAACACGACGGAGAAGACGACGGAGAAGACCACAAGGTAGAGAAGGGGATTGAAAGAGAGGGGGAGGGAGAGCATATGGGATTTTTTTTTATTGGGCCTCCACGTGTACTTTTAACGGATTGAGAGTAACAGTGGTCCTAAAACGTAACGTTATGTATTTTTGTCGTAATAACAAATGGTCATGGTATTAAATAAAAAAAATAAAATATATATACGGCCAATAACCCACTTAAAAATAAACTCTTTGTTGATTTCATGGATGTCCTCCATGGTATATCCTTCTTCAAGTTCACGAGTTCTGAAATTATTAGAGCAATTGTCACCTTTGAATATGATTCCACCTTGCATTGCATGGAGTGAAGCCAATTGTGATAGCATTTTTTTTTATCAACAGTAAAAGTAAAACTCCACTGAGGCAATAGTAGATAAAAGTACAAATACTTCGATAAAAAAAAAAAAAAAAAAAAAAAAAAAAACAAATGCTTCAATAAATCTTTGTGGAAAGTTGGAAACCAATAAGTTGTTTGAAACCAATGGAAACGCCCACCAACCCTGTGTTAAAAAAAAAAAAAAAAAAAAAAACCCACTCTCTTGCAACTGTGGGGCCCTCTTGTACGTCATCGAGTTTAAAGATTAAACCGAAAGTGGCAAACGACAATGACATTGACAACAATTAAGTAAGTACAAATTCTTGTTTATTGGGGCTGACTAAGCTTTCCTTTAAATAATATATAATCAGTCATGACTCATGCGTTATGCTTATAATACAACAGTTCACAACATTCTTTTTCAGATTAAAGGAAATATTATATAATACGATAGTGAAATGAAACTACATAATGTAAAGATTGTCCATGGCCCGAAACATGATTTTTCTACAAATTATTGGAAACCATAATTAACCAAAATTTCCTGATTGTAATTAAATCCATTAAAATGATAATAAATATTGATTTTGATTTTTGATAGCCTATTCCTATGGGCGAAAAAAAGTAAAGAAATTCAATTTCGTGATACGATACTAAATAATAATATTAATCTCATCTCATGTGGAACAAAAAAAAAAAAAAAAAGTGATATGAACAAAAAAACCGACAAAGCCAGCCTTGAGAGTTGAGAAGAATAACAACTCAAACTCAACCAACCAAAACAACAAAGTCTCCAAAGTCACATCGCCGACGAAGCGACTTCTCTTCCCCTCCCGGAAATGGCGTCGCTCCACCCGTCGGAGATCGAATCCTACGCGACGGACTCGGTGGCGTCGTCTCCGCGCTCCGACGCGCACCACCCGGACCACGCGCGCGTGCGCTTCATGTGCAGCTTCGGCGGCAAAATCATCCCGCGCCCGCACGACAACCAGCTCCGCTACGTCGGCGGCGATACTCGAATCGTCGCCGTCCAACGCTCCGCCACCTACGCCTCCCTCCTCGCCAAGCTCTCCAAGCTCGCCGGTAAACCCAATCGAATCCCTAGGAAAAAGAAAAAAAGAAAAAAAGAAAAACCCCGTTCCCAATTTCGACTTTCGATTCACCGAATCCTCGATTTGATTGATTGGTTGATTCAGGGACGAGCAACGTGGCGGTGAAGTACCAGCTCCCGAGCGAGGACCTGGACGCTCTGATCTCCGTGAGCACCGACGAGGACGTGGAGAACATGATGGACGAGTACGACCGCGTCGCACAGAATCAAAACCCCCGAGCCACGCGCCTCCGTCTGTTCCTCTTCCCGAAAGACGACGAATTCCCCCCAAACAGCGCCGGCATCGCCACGCTCCTCCACGGCTCCGGCGCCAACCGAGACAACTGGTTCATCGACGCCCTCAACAGCGGCGGCGGAAGCGGAAACGGAGTTCCGCCGCCGCTGGAGCGGAACCGCTCCGAAGCTTCCTCCATCGTCTCGGAGGTCCCGGACTACCTCTTCGGCCTCGACAACTCCGACGAATCCCAGCCCAAGATCAAGACCCGGCCCGCGTTCCACGACGCCGTCTCCGTCTCCGACCCCAGCTCCCCCGCCACCATCCTCCCGCCGCAATTCTCGTCCATCCCGAATCTCCCGCCGGTCAAGACCCGGCCCGACCACGCGGACTCGATCCCCATGCAGGCCAGCCCGGTGCTCCGCCACTACGTTCAGACGCCGGCGCCGGCGCCGGCGCACCACCCGATGCCGGTGTACTACGTGCAGGGCCACCACGCTCCGGTGCAGTACATGCCGGTTCAGTACCCGTACGGACAGCCGGTCCAGGGGATGTACGGGAGGCCCGCCGTAGCGACGGTGGACCCTCGTGACGCTTCGCCGAGGGTGGTGTCGTTGCCGGAGCATCACGTCATGTACGGTGTGAGGAGCTCCGGCGGTCAGACGGTCGTGTCGGGGTTTCCGGGGATGGTCGTGGCGGCGGGGGAGGAGCTTCGGGGATCCGGGCCCGACCCGAAAACGGGTAATTTTTCGCATTCGTGATGATAATGGTCGATTGTTTCATTTCATTTCGGTAATGAATAAGTTCAAAAAATAAAAAAAAAATAAAAATTGTTTGGCGTGATTGATTTTGGTATATATATATATTGAAAGGGTTTCATGTTTTGCTTGGATGTATTGATTTGTATAAAAATTATATGTGTAAGTAAGTCATTGGAATTTCGCTATGATTTTTTTTTCATTGCTCTCTTGTTTGATGTGTGAATTGTTATATATATAAGAAAGTATATGAAGAAGGAAGATGTTTCTCATTGATTTTTCTTTTTCTTGTGAATGTTAGTTAGAGAGTTTTTTTTTTGGCCGTATTATGATCATATGATATTTCGCTCTAGGCAAAGTGTTTAGTGCTGCTCATAGTTCCACTGATCTTAGTATGCTATGTAAAAAATTCACGAGCAAGAAGTATATGGGTGTGACTCTCGTAGATTAGTCTTGTGGTCCTTTGTTTTGCGTGAGTTTATGGTTGGCCACGTCACGAGCGAGCCGAAATAACGGTTTGGTAAAATATATCAGGGGATTGTAAAACATTGAATTCTTGACTTTGACGGTTTGACCACACCAATCATTGTTTGCTTTGGGCTTTGCCATGAGAGGGTTAAATAATGCATAAAAGATAAGAAAGGGCAGAGAGTGGGACCCATTATTTTCACCTTTTAGAGGTGGGAGTGTAGGACCCACATCTACATTGCATGTCTTCCGATTCGGAGCTCTATATGATCTCGTCCTATAATGTGACCAAAAACTAGGAATGTCTAACGGTATGGCCGGGTAAATCTATTATTCGAACTCATCTTAAATTTTTACCCGTTATTCGTAACTGTTTATTCGGTTTCTAAAGCGAGTCTACTAACCGGTATGCACGATTAAAAATAATATATCCCTTATTTATCCGCTCTTGACATAATTGACTACTAGATATTTATCCGTTAATAAAAAAGATAAGATGCTATGAAGATACTCGGAACAGATCGAATCGAAGATTATCGCTATGAACAGTGCGAGGCTCCAATCGAAATGAGATAATGAAGTGAGCGATAATACAAGGCTTACAAGCCCAATTAACAAGCCAATATAGTAAGTAGGTTCAAAAAGACCATCAACTGATGACAAAATTCTCAAAAATTTAGATTCTGCACTTCTATTCCAGAACGTATGAATATTTCCTTAATTATTAATTAAACAACTAACAATATCTCAATAGCATCCGCCTAAAATTAAAAATACCAAAGCGATATTACAATTCAACGAAAGTAATTAAAGTTTACAAATTAGAAAATAGTGTATGTATTCATGTTTTGATTTTTGTATGCACAATTCAGTTTGTCTTCATGACTTACGTCTTACGCCATCGTTACACTAGATAAAGTAGTTTCCTAAAAAACAATTTCATAGAAAATTTATAGAAAGAATATTTATTAAAGATAAACACACGTGTGATTAAAAAAATATATATTTTCAATAGTATCTTCATCATCTCAATAATACATATAGACATGGTTCGAAGTTTTCCTTCTATAATTATAGATAATAAAAGACATCGTTGGGCAAGCGATGAGGGGCGACATCGAGGGTGAGCGAAAACAAACGAACGTCGATGACGGCTAGCTAAGGTTTTGTGTTCTCTTGATGTGAATTAGTCACTAAAAAATTAGGTATTGATAGAGCTTGTTTTATTTTTTCATTGTTGTTTTATAGTTGAAAGACTGGGTACCAGGGGTACTATGTAAAGGGTTTAGGGTTTGATACTTAGAGGAAAAAAGAATCAAGTGTTTTAAGAATTATAAAATTAATTAAAAAAATCACCCAAGATTATGATATTAGCTAATCATGACATTGTACCGATGAAAATTCATAATCGTCAAATAACCTAGTGAACACGCATCTTAGATCTAATCTAACAACAACAAATTTTGAAATCGAGACACGGGAACAATTTAAATATAACACATGCCATTCAATTAATTTTGGTTAAATTTTCAAGCGGTCACAAGATTCTCATGAAACCCATAACCATAGTTGCTCAACTAGTTACTATCAATCCTAACAGTTATGTATTGAAATTAGAAGTACTTCAAAAAACAATAATATTCCTATATAGGTGATCAATCAAAGTAGCAATAGCACAATTCAAGAGCAATTAACAATTGGAAAAAAAAATAACTTCAATAAGAGAAATAATTACAATGTCTACACCAAAGATCTTTAAGTCGTGTTTTAGGATTGAAATTTCCCTCCATCATTTGGAAATTCAATTACTCATACCAAAAAAATTCCCAAAGACAAATAAAATTCGTGATAAAGAAGAGATTGGAAAGAAATAAAAAAAAAACGACAAAGATTGATTACTCAAATCTTTGTGTTGATGATGGTATCATTCGAGTTGAGTCCCGTCTCCAAAACCTTCTCGTTGTCCGACTTTTGCTCTTCAAAATTGATATCTCTGTGTTACGGCAAAATCCAGAGTCTTTTATATATATAAAAAAAAAAGAATCCGAATATTTACTCAAACTCAGCTTGTAACGGAGCATATAGTGCTTAGTTGTATCAAGGTACAACAGTTGAAACGTGTCAATCAAAGGCAAATTTCACTCACTCCATTTTGCTGTATTCTCAGCGCGGTTGATCCATTTCCTTCCAGCGAATTAAAATTCCAAAATAACACAACATCAACTTTTCCACATTAAACACTGAAAACACAAAGCGTTCTATCACAAACGCTCTATGAATGCTTTTAACGCATAATAGGATAAAAATGATAATGATAAAATAGGAATTAATGTACCTATTAAAATCAAATGGAAAACAATAGTCAAAATAGGTCATTTGCCACCCCCAGACATTCATATCAAATTACGACCTATATTATGTTTGCAAATTATTACAATAAGTCAAAATTGACAATTTTTTTTGTCCATTTTATAGAATTTACCTAAAATATCTTATTTGAAGAATCAGTTTCCTAACTATGTAAATCATTTTACTTGCTGTTTATAGTTCTTGACTTTTTTTTTTGTAGCGGCTATATAGCCCAATAGAACTTAAGTTTTTGCAAAATAATCATAGTTTGTCAACTATAAACAAACTAGCCCAAGTAAGATTGATCTAGACTGGATTAAATTTAATCCCAACGAACTATAAATACAGAATGTAAGCTTTATGAAGGCTGAATTAAAATTAATCGAGACAGGATTAAATTTAATGAAAACCTGTACTCTCAATTGGCTATTTTGCTATACCTAATGAAACTATAGCTATTTTGCAAAAGTCATAGTTTAAATTGGCTACTTCATACCATTTTTTTACTATTTTTTATGGTTTCATTTAGAATAAGGGCAAACATTTATAAAATATAAAATAATCTATTTATGATTTATTTATTTATAAATATGAGACGTTCTTGGAACTGTCATCTTCTGACTGATTTCCTGATTATATAAGTTACTAATTTTTTTTTTCAATATTACATAATTTACTACATTTTACTTCTTCTTTACAATTATATTTTACTTACTTGTTTTCTGTTATTTTAGAGTTTCATTAAAATACGTACAAAGATTTCAAAAATTAAAAAAAGATAAGCTATTTATAAATGTTTGAAAATGTGAGGCATTATTGAAAATACCATTTTGGAATGAGATTATTATGGAATTTGTTTTTTTAACCCCGTGCCTCATAGTGGGCAATTTTCTTTCAATCGTACTTAATGGGCCGACTATCTCTTCGTCTGAGTTGAGTTCCGTGCTAAGCCCAAATTTATTTTTGTTATTAGGCCTCTGTTCTGACTAATTTATTATGTTTTATAGGGTCTAATGGATCTATCTATCTTCATTGATTTGCTCCAAAGTCTTATCTTTACCTCATCAATTTGTCGTGTACACTCTCAAATAACGTACGCTATCACTTCCTCATCAACTTGGCTTCGGGCTCGTGTCCTCGGGTATTTTGAGCTACTAAGACCAACTCCACCAGATAACACTATTTTCTACTCTATTTTACAGTACATGTCACATCAAACACTATCTCATCTTCAACCGAACTCTATTTTTTACACCAAATTAAAATATTAATTTTATATTCAACTTTCTCTTATTTATTTCTATATCCTTATATTTATTTAATATTAATCAATTATACCACTTATTCATGATTTAATAATGAAGTATTACTCCATAAAATTATTCAAAATACAAATTAACACAAAGTAAACTTAATATTTATTAAACACAAAATACAATACAAAAAAATAACATAAAATAAAATAAAAAAAGTACAATTACACATCTGAATTAGAATATCTCTCCCACAAATGGTCGATCAATGCATTTCTTGAGCAAATGAAGAAGTCAGGTGATATGAGGGAACGCCTCTTAGAAAGTATAGATAAGGCTAATAATTTGAAAACAATCAAAGAAGAAAATAAAATAATGAAAATGAATTTAAATAAAATATCAGATCCTCAGGTTCGTGCATTTTGGGAAGCTGAACAAGCCAAAGTTTTACAAAAGAGAACCGAACAACAACAATCTCAAACACCATTTTCCAATTCTGATTCATATTCACAATATTTCACCGGTCTTGGAGGATCCGGCGCTAATCTTCCCGACTACTAGTTTATGTATTGCAAATTTATGTTTAATTTTATTTTGTTGTATTTTGTTTATTTATTTATTTATTTTAGTGTTCTTTTTTTTACACATTGTAATGTTATTTTATTTCTCTTTTAATATTAATGTCGTTTTAGTTTTTCCCAAACTCCAACTGTTAATGTTGTATTTGAAAATAAATTTAATGAATAATTTAAGGATAAATATGATATAATTTTATAAATCAATACAAATATATAAATTATAAATTTAATAGGGACTAAAAAAATATTTTGGAGTAGTGAATAGTGTCACGTCATATTTGGCGTGACACCAAACTCAATAAATATCTCACGCCATAATAGCGTGAGATAAAGCGTACGATTGGAGCATCAATATACGCTATTACCGATATATAGCGTCCGGCTGGAGAAGGCCTAATCTGATGTCTCCTTTTTCTTGCTACAGATAATTTATGTAATATTTTGCTAATCACAAATGAAATTCATATAATCGAGGTTTGTAATTGATGATAAGATATCACAATGCAATGAATGATAAGGAATCAAACGTTTGTTAGAGATTACTGTGGCAAAGGCACTACAACGAGTTGGTCCGAGTGTGAAAAAAGTAAAAGAAGTTTGAAAATAGCTATAAGGTGCTTGCTAAATTGTGAAAAAAATAGTCTTTCAAGTTTTGACCTTGAGCTTTGTCGTCGAAATTAGATTTCATAAGCCTCCAATGGCGGTTGAATTAGCTAACTTCTCACTTTGCCCAAATACATGAGTTCTTGAGCGTGGGTTAGTGTTAGTTGAGGTAGTTAAGTCGGGATGTTTTGAGATTGTGCTAGCGACATGATCGAAATGTCTGGTCCCAGGTTGTTTTCAATTCGGTGACGTTTGGTTTGGTTCCGGGTTGTTAGGTCTCACGTGTTCTCGGACGTTAGGTCCTAGGCCGTTCTTCCTTGGGGACGTTTTGGTATTTTTATGTTTTTGGCCACGTTACATAGTATAATCCTACTTCATTAATAAAATATTTATTGCAATTAATTAGACATTCCATTGACTTATTTTATTATTTTATTACAAGTTTTATTTCATTAAAAAAATAGTTACCCAGTCCGCAGTACAAATTAAACTAATTCTTTAGTTAATTTAATTTACTGCGGGTGAATTGCTAGTTTAATTGCCTCTTATTTAATATCGCCGTCCACAATAATTAATAATAAATGTCTACAGAATTCTTCGTTATATTAACACCATTAATACACAAAATCACATGCACACGAATTAATATAGACACAGAGTATATATGTACATATAATTAATATGGAATAATAAACGAGAAAAATATAACATCGCTCTCAAAAGTTTTCTTATCTTTTTCACAAAAATCGCTTATTGGAAATAGAAAAACTAATATATTCCTCGAGTTTTGTCAAAAATCCATTTTCGTCCTTGTGTTTTGAAAAGTTAAATATATTATTTCAAGTTCGTCAAATTGAATACATACACATTATATACGAACAGCATTTTCCAAAATTTTAACCGGAAGAATTCATTAATGAAATATTTTGTGAAATAACCGCTGGTGGAATATTAAATTATTTCCTAAAAAAAATAGTGGTTTAATCATGACTTTTTTTTTCTTTTTTTTTTTTTCTTGATGTAGGGAATATAAATTAATTTGAAAACAATAAAGACAGAAGAACAACTATGACGTAACCAATAATATATTAGCGTTTTTTTATATATATATTTTTTTCGAAGAGTATATTTGTTATTAAAGAAAATACTCAAGGGTCATATTGGAAACGTTGTTCTATAGTCGAAAATGATATGATAATGCTTTCTGCATGGGGGCAAAGCGTGCATGCACGCACTCATAGTATCACATGCATCTCTCTCTCTCTCTCTCTCTCTCTCTCTCTCTCTCTCGTGCAAGAAAATTTCATTTTCTAAACGTGATAAGTAGCAAATAATTCTAAATATATGTTAATTTACATGCTTTTAAGAATAAAATTTTGTCAAGCTTTTAGACAATAATGTCATATACCTTATTTAAAATATTTTTTCTCATTCCCTCACTTCTCTATATATCTCTCGAACTATTTCGGTTCTAACTCCTCTAAGCGACCTTCGACGAACACGCGCAAAATCAATTTTTTTTAAATCGTTTATTTAATTAATTATTTTGAACTATACCATTAAAGAACGTATAAAATTTTCTCTGAAATAATATGAATCTTACTCTATGTCTTTATGAGCATCGCTTCGCTTCATGATTGAAAAAAGCGATTCTAGATAGCTGACGTCGTAAAGATCCAATCTCAAATTGATCGACAATCATGAATATATCTCATACTCATTCGAAAGGTCATCAATCACATTGATATTCTCTTTCTAGTCAATATTTTTGACCAAGTAGAGTGAAAAGGTCAGCACAACTATGTTCTTTCAAGATAAATTCATTGATTTCACTGTTAGTCTCCATGTTTCTCAAGGAATTTTTGTAGTGAGAAACCTTGGCTTGCACTTGTGCTCCAAATAAATCTTTGAGTGCGTTCTCAAATTATTTTGTGGTCCGAAATTAACCACCCAAAAACTATGTTTGTATGACATATATTGATAGGAAGTTCCAAGATGAAATCAATTGATCATCCTGCTTAAATCCTGCTACTCCCAAACAGCAAACTCTGAGACTCCTTTTAGATCTTAGGAATGCGAAATAAAATGAAATTATGAGCGAGGGAAAAGAAAAATTGAAGGAGAAGTAGGAGAAAAATCAAAATTCTGCATGTTTGAAATTCATGAAAATGAGAGGAAAAAAAATATAGAAACTAGACACAAATTCAAACCCCCCACGTCTATAAATTTTGATGAATTTCATTTCCCACCCAATTTTTCATGAAAATATGGATCCACTCATTCAGGGCCGGCCCAAACTCACCGGGGACTCTAGGCGATTCAATATTTTGGGGCCCTATAATACTAATAAAAAATTAAATTTTCAGGGTAAAAAATGTAAATTTTTTAGAAAATGGACCAAAAGAATAAATTTTTAGGGTAAAAAAATGTAAATTCTCTTAAAAATAAACAAAAAGTGTAAAATAATTTTTTTTAGCCCAACCCAATTGGGGGCCCAAGGTATAAACCTTACCCGCCTTAGATCAGGGCCGGCCCTCCACTCATTAGCTATACATTTTTCCTCATATTTTCTTATACCATTTATTATCCCTCCAACCAAACAACACTTTGAAAATAAGAGCATTTTTTTTTTCAGATTTGGAACCTGAATTCACGTGGAAACCGATCATTTCATTCATGTGGGAGAAACTTCGGCGATGAGCAAAAATCCAACGAGGTATAGTTATTGTTATACCGTCTTTTTTCTTATGGTAAAAACGACGCCTCAATTGCAAAAACGACGTTACAATATAAAAGGACAATTTAGTCAAATGCTAAAAATAAGCATGACTAAAACCAAGCGACAAACGAATTTTCAACAAGCGACAAGCGAATTTGGGACAAGCGACAAGCGAATTTGTAACACGCGACAAGCGAATTTGAGACAAGCGACAAGCGAATTTGAGACAAGCGACAAGCGGATTTGCGACAAGCGACAAACGAATTTGTGACAAGCGGCATGTTTTCCTTATAAATAGTTCACTCACACAAATCAAAATTCAATTCACTCTCAACTCAGAATTCACTCTCAACTCAGAATTCACTCTCAACTCAGAATCCTCTGAGCTCAGAATCCTCTCAACTCTCATTTTTCTCTCAACTCCGAAATTCTCCCAGCCCATATACGAAGATCAAGGACCCAATTGTTCTTCAAGAAAAAGAAATACAATGAGTGAAACCTGACTACCCAACGTAGAGAATAAAGGAAAGACGAGAATAACAAGGAAGGAAACCAGAAGGCATCTAGCAATCTCAGAAGCTCTCAGGAGAATGAAGAGTTTTCACCACCCTCTCAAGAATTCAAGAAACACTACCCCAACAACACAGGATCAAGACACGTCGCAAGCTCGCACCCCGACACGTGTCTCATAAATGTTATCCGAGAAATCGCATTAACATTTTGGCGCTAGAAGGAGGGGTTCCCGAGAACAACCACGGGCTCTCCACCAACAAATTCATTTCCTCCGCGGAAACCAAGAAATTCACTGACAACAAATGGCTAGCCACTTAGCCATCTCCGAGGGCGGTGCCCCTCCAATGGGAGGCGTTGCACTCAACACTCGGGCTCGAGCCCGCCAAGCTCAAGAGAACAACTCCAATCGAGACGAGACCCACCCCGTGCCCGTTCGTGACGACCGAGATGCACGAATGGAGCGAATTGAGACAAGTCTCTTCCAACTTGCCGACATTGTTGGAAGGATTGGAGGCCGCGACACTGTCGTTGAAGACACCTTCAACGATCAAGACGAGCGAGATGCGCCGAAGTATATCCCATTGGGACCCGAGATGCAAGACTCGGACCAATGTCCCAACAACGACCACAACCCTGAAGAAGAAGACCTCGAGCCCCGCCAAGAGGTTAGCGACGACGCCCCTGACCCGAGTATTCGTGACATTAGGCGCATCGTCCTCACGGAGACGAGAGAGAATCGTGAACGTCACCAAAATCACGAGATGCATGAGGCTCGCCGAACGACTGTTGATCCAAGGTCACGAAACCACCAAGCCACCTCGCGAAGCTTTCACTCCTTCTCCGGGTCAAGAACAAGACATTCTCGTCAATCCGCTTTCGATCGCATAAGCCACGGAGAAGACATAGCAGATAACACCGACGCTCGGAGATTCACGCCACCAAGACGCGTCCACGACCCAAGGCCCGTGCCCCGCCATGACGAGGACCTAAGACAACGACTAAATGCTCGGTGGGAGATTCCACGAAATCTCCCCCCTCCCGAACCAACAAATCTCCGAGCGGGAACGAGATCGATCCCGGCCAACCCGACTCCACTACACATTGCACCTCTCGACCAAGCGTCAAATGAGAGAGGACGCACGACAAGAATTGACCCCACAACGACTCCCCTCGATAACACGGACATGATGACCCTCTTCCAAGAGTTGAGGGACGAAGTGCGAGTTCTACGAGCTGCTCAAACATTGACACCCGACATCCGCGGAATGATGGAGGACATCGTCTCACCTTTCGCCGCGGAAATCCTGGCAGAGGAATTTGCGCGTGACTTTCGCTTCCCGATCATGTCAACCTATGACGGGAAGACCGATCCTCTTCCTCATATCCAGCATTACCAGATGTGGATGAAGGTGGGGAGACACTCGTCGGCAATCACGTGTCAGGCATTCTGCTTCACCTTGAGTGGCCCCGCCTATCAATGGTTTCTCAAACTGAGGCCTGAGGCCATCCAATCTTTTGAAGAGCTACAAAAAAAGCTTCCTTGCTCGTTTCAGCAGCTCTAGAGAACGAAAGCTTGGAAAGAACCATCTCTGCACCATCAAGCAGAGAAGGAATGAGCCTCTCCGCGAATACCTCTCGCGATTTACTGAGGAATCAAACAAGGTCGATAGGTTTGAAGACAACGACGCTATTTTGGCGATCGTAGATGGACTCTAACTTGCAGGCTTCCTCGACTCTATGATCAAGAAGGAGCCGAAAACAATGACTGAACTCACTGCCCGAGCCGGAAAGTACATTACTCTTGAGGAGTTCGTTCATGGCCGGAGAGTTAACGACCACGGAAGCCGTAGAAGGGAAGAAGATGAATCTGAGGACCAACGTAGGAAGAAGGCGAGAACTGATGCCAATGGTCGCCCCCCGACTGACCCAAGGCGTGGCCTAGTGCACAAATTCCAAGATCAGGCCAATTTCACTCCGTTAAACACGAGGCCTGAAAGAATCTTAGTACTAGCTCGTGAGAAATTCAGATCCCCCGAACCTTTGAGGATGGAATCGGGTAAGAGAAACAGGTCAAAGTATTGCGAGTTTCACAAGGATCACAGACACTTAACCTCCGAGTACTTCCATCTGAAGAGGCAAATTGAGGCCCTCATCCAGCAAGGAGAACTGAAAGAGTTCATCCTTGACATGATCAACAACGCCAGAGCCTCTACAAGCCAACAAACTGCGACCACCAATGGAGAAACACATGGCCGTAGCAACCGAGCGCCGACTCCTCTCAACATCGTCAACTGAAGAGCCGTCTATCAAATTAGAGATCCGTGCCATATATGGATCCCATGGCCTAGATCACCTATTTTGAAATTTGAATTCGCAACCTCCACTGGGAAATGTTTTTATTTTTCTTTATGTCTTTACTTTTGTAAACCCTTAAGAGGGCCCGACTTTTGTAATTCGCATCGCGGACGCCTCTTTTGCAATGGAATAATATTTTTCCGCTCACATTGCTGTTTTTGAATAATTTTCAAAACTTATGCATTCAGAGAAATAAAAGAGTTAAGAAATAATCAGCCTTACGAGGTCGCGTCTTACGAGACACAGCCCCACGGGGTCATCCTTACGAGGCCACGTCCCACGGGACCCAATCCTACGGGATCAAGCCTTACGAGGTCACGTCCCACGGGACCCAATCCTACGAGATCAAGCCTTACAAGGCCACATCCCACGAGACACAATCTCACGGGATTAGCCTTAGAGGCCACGTCCCACGAGACTTAATCTTACATGATTAATCCCACGGGGTTAGCTTCACGAGGCCACGTGCGACAGGACTCAGTCCTACGGGATCAACCCACGGAGTTAGCCTCACGAGGCCACGTGCGACATGACTCAGTCCTACGAGATCAACCCCACGGAGTTAGCCTTACGAGTCCACGTCCCACGAGACTCAATCCTACGGGATTAGTCTTATGGGCCATGTCTCACGAGACTTAAATTTTGCAAAGTCACGTCCCATGAGACGTACCGCTACAAGATACGTATCTAATTCATAAGACCAAACGGTCCAAAAATATCAACGACGAAGCTCTCGGGGAATTCAAATTAAATTTCTCGCACGACAAGTCGCTCAAGAAACTGGGGGGTTAATGTTATACCGTCTTTTTTCTCAATTGCAAAAACGACGCCTCAATTGCAAAAACGACGTTACAATATAAAAGGACAATTTAGTCAAATGCTAAAAATAAGCATGACTAAAACCAAGCGACAAGCGAATTTTCAACAAGCGACAAGCGAATTTGGGACAAGCGACAAGCGAATTTGGGACAAGCGACAAGCGACAAGTGAATTTGTAACACGCGACAAGCGAATTTGAGACAAGCAACAAGCGAATTTGAGACAAGCGACAAGCGAATTTGCAACAAGCGGCATGTTTTCCCTATAAATAGTTCACTCACACAAATCAAAATTCAATTCACCCTCAACTCAGAATTCACTCTCAACTCAGAATCCTCTGAGCTCAGAATCCTCTCAACTCTCATTTTTCTCTCAACTCCGAAATTCTCACAGCCCATATACGAAGATCAAGGACCCAATTGTTCTTCAAGAAAAAGAAATACAATGAGTGAAACCTGACTACCCAACGTAGAGAATACAGGAAAGACGAGAATAACAAGGAAGGAAACCAGAAGGCATCTAGCAATCTCAGAATCTCTCAGGAGAATGAAGAGTTTTCACCACCCTCTCAAGAATTCAAGAAACACTACCCCAACAACACAAGATCAAGACACGTCGCAAGCTCGCACCCCGACACGTGTCTCATAAATGTTATCCGAGAAATCGCATTAACAGTTATAGTCTTGTAGATGATGACCATGAATCAGAAGAAGAACTTGTTTACACTTTACACTAAGAAAAGAATATCTGATCTAGCATTGATCGAGGCAATCAGCGGGGATTATAGGACACCTACGAAAACCAATTGATCTGGCTGGAGAGTTTGTGTTTTCAAAAGTGAATCATGATCGAATCCGGAAAATAAGGATAAAATTATTAATACCATGAAGATGTTAAGGACCTAAATAAAATTTGGCATGAGTTTACAATAACTGATCAGACGTCGGTTAGCACTTAGCACACACATACATGCAAAAAGCGACGTTGATAAAAACAGAAAGTAAAAAGAAAAAGCTTAGTTTGGTCTCCCAGTAACATGCAAATGGTTTTCTATTCATGACCTTTCAGGCTTTCTCTTGCACCAATGCCACAACATAGAGAATCCATTTCATTGTATAAGAAGATGACATTCACAAGCAAAGAACAAATAAAAGGTGAATCGGTGATGTTGATATACTGCGTACGTACTGAAGTCAAATTTGACCTAGAAAAAAAATACACTAGTAAACGGAATAAAGTCATGGGTTACGTACTTTGCTCTTTAAGACGTAGTATTACATACAAGATACAACTATCTATAATGTATACATGTGTACATATAAATAAGTTAGTAAGCTAAGCGTGTCGATATACGCATTAGCAACATTATTCCTCGTGATTGTTTTAGTGGACCCCGTTTGAATATTCAATGAAGATTATATTTCTGTGTTACAAAAAGAGAGAAAATGTGAAGTTAAAGAAATGCTTTGCGCGCGCTTCGGAAGTTTCCCACTACTTCTTTAGGTCCTTTCCAATTGTGGGGTCTAATCTAATTATATATCGCTTTTTTTTTTTCCTTCTTACTTTTGAAAAAATAAAAATAAATGAAGGCTTATATTTAACATTTCTTAGTGGCACACTAAGAATTTTTACGATACAAAAAAAAAAAAAAAAAAACGGAATTCTTAGGTTTTGTCGCGTTACAGTAAAAACTGTGGAACTCTTGTCGCGTACAAGCTAAACGTTGGAACGCTACGAATAATGAATAGGATCACAATATTTTGAAGCACACTGATTAATCAAGCTCATTTTGCTTGCAAGTTCGTGCATAATGACATTTATAACTCAATGGAAATCTTGTCTTTGATTAATAATTGCTCTGCGCACATAAGCGATAGGGGATTCATCTCCTCTTATATACATATGAATTACATTATTGTGCAAATAACAAAATAAATGTATACCAATGGGAAAGCAAGGCGGGGAGGTCGGCTTGCCTAGGTGAGGAGGTCGACTGGCCTGAGCGCACTGCCGGCCCTGGGCTAAGGCGGGCTAGGCCAGGCCCAGGCCTAGGGCCCCATATGTGGATGGGTCCCAAAAAATTTACACTTTTTGCCTATGTTTAAGAAAATTTACATTTTTTTACTCTAAAAATTTACACTTTTGGCCAATTTTTTAAAAAATTTACATTTTTACCCTGAAAATTTAAATTTGTATTAGTATTATAGGGCCCCAAAATATTGAATCGCCTAGAGCCCCCGGTGAGTTTGGGCCGGCCCTGCCTGAGCGCTTGGGCAAGGGGGCGGATGGCCTGGGCACTTGGTCTTAAGATCTTGTCCTCGAGTACTTTTATCTTTAGACTTAGGTCTCGATTTTGATCCTGTTTTTGTGTCATTTTTACTATTGAGGTGTGATTTTTTACTTTGTAGTAAAATGAAAACTTAACATTAATTATTGGATAAAAATGTTAATTGAGGAAAATTTGGAACTTATTGTACCCCTAATTAAACATATATGAAATACTAGAATTTTTTTAAGGAATGAATACTATTTAAATTGGATAATTTTTCTGTACACGTCAATAAATTAATTTATAATTTCAAATGACTATACTATAAAAGAATTTCATCAAATTAAGTCTAAACAATATACATACACTAATGCGTTCAAAAGCAGGATATAGATATTGGACATTTAATGTCCCACAGGATATTCAACATTGAGTACAGATAAGAATTGCACTATATATATGTGTTAATATATATTAAAGATTATTATTATTATATCGTAAGAGTAGTTTTTACTTTTTTATCGCCTTGCCTATTTATATATATATATTTTTATGTATTATTATTAAACATTTCACAACGTAAACTTAAAGTATCTAACATCTCTTTTTCGTTTCTCTCTCAACCCTTTCTTTTACAAAATTATCATGGTATCAGAGCCTGAATATTTAATTTTCGCTTTTGTTCACCGTTGGATGATCACGAAATTTTAACACATTGTTCGTGACACATAGTCGTCCATTTTAAACGGTGGAGATGATGTTCTCAGCAGTTGAAGTTGGTCTGTTGAGTGAAGAGATGAACTGCAAATTTATTTTCCCAACACCTTCGACCAGGCCAACCGAAATTGAGTTTGCGCATTCGTCAACCGTTGGATCAACACAAACTTTGGACAAATGTTCATAACAATTAGACGTACTTTTTGAACGGTGAGATTTGAGTTTTGAGCTCTTAAAGTTTTTTTGTCGGATGAATCATAGAGCTGCAAATTATTTTGGGCAATTTTATTTCCATTGGGTATTTTGGTTGTTGTTTGGTTGCAATTTTTCGAGGGTATAATTTGGGGTTGTTTGGCTATTTGGAGATTTTGAATTATGGCTTTTGTCTTTATGATAATATATATTTAATAATTTTATATTGCGTATTTTGTAGTGGGTGTTTGGTTAGTTTGTAGTGGGTATTTGGATTTTTTGGTATTTTGAATTCGATAGGTGTGTATTTGTGCTGTTTTGGGTATTTATTTGAGGATTTCGCATGGGTCAATTGGATACTTCACATTGGTTGTTTAGGTGTTTGTTTGGTGATTTTGCATTGGTTGTTTAGTTGTTTTGGAGATTCACATTGATTATTTGAGGATTTCGCATTGATTTTGGGGATTTCTCACGTTGATTGCTTGAAATTTTGCATTTTTTTTTGGAGATTTAGATTGGTTGTTTGGAGATTTCTCGCATTGATTGCTTACAAATTTTGCATTGGTTTTGGAGATTTATTTATAGATTTCACAAAGACTTGCTCACTCTACTTCGCGCTTGCGCTCGTTTTTCTTTTTGTTTGACAAACTCTCGATATTTACAGTTGTCGCGACATGAGTTTGCAGGATGATGTTAATATATAGTAAGATTATTATTATTATATTATATGAGTAGTTTAGTCTTTAGCTTTTATTTGTCTTACCTATTTATATTTTTTTTATATATTATTTTTAAGCACTTCACAATATAAATTTAAAGTATTCAGCATTTTTTTTCGTCTGTCTCACCCTTTTTCTCTTTCTACATGTATATGTATATGGATATTGATAAATGAGCCAGATCTAAACATGAGGATGATATACAACTGTGGTTCTTTCTTTATCTAGAATGCAGAAATGAAAGCTATATATCTATGTGTGACACACCTGCCATGACTAATAAATGTAAGAGACCCCTCTGTCTAATTTGTATTTTCTAAATATTGAAGGACATGCAAATCTAGCTATACCAACTAGAAAACACTTGGTGGGAGTAACGTTATATAGTCTTTCATATTGGTCAACTATATATATATATATATATATATATATATATATCCGTACTTCAAACTTGTCATTTCTCTTATAAAATAAAGTTGTTAGCAATGCGAGCACATTAATTATGGCTGCAGGTAAATGTGAAAAATGCCTTTGTCCTTATGATTTCCTAGGTAGGATTCACATGGACTGTATATAGCACGTATATTTCAAGAAATTATATTATTATGATTTTGTTAGGGGGTGGGAGACCAGGACATAACTACTGAAACAGATTAATCTAGTCCTTAATTATATATAAATATATATTATATATTTATTTACAAACATTAGATCGCCGCACATGATATCATTAACTGCGTACGGACATTATTGATTTATTAACAATAAAGTTATCAATAAAAGATTGGAACAGAACCACATAATATTGACGAAAACTAAAGAAAGACATATATTAGACAGAATGTAAATGAAAATTCAAAATACGTAAAATATAACTAAATAAAGCCTTAATCGGAAAAGAAAAATTTAGAGGAAACACCGAGGCGCATTGCACTACAGACACTACAACAAATTGGAATAGAGACGAAACATTCCCTGCGAAGCGACGATGTTGTTTTTAAAGGTCGTCAATGAAAGCTAGATACGGCCAACAATGTTGCCACAAAGGACTAAGAATAAATCGAAAAAAACTATTGTGGAAATATCATTGATATAATAGGCCAATGACCCCCCTTAAATATAGACGATCTATTAATTTTAGTTTGGAATTGACGTAGCCTACATGTCTCTTGTGGGCACACACATGAATTCGAAATCACAATTCCGATCTGCAATTCGCACCTCTCAAGCTTGAGGCACACAAAAGAGAACCTCTTCTGTTCAAGAAATTAACATTTAGAAACGTGGACTTGTATATAAACATTCTCACGTTGATTCTCTTTCAAATATGGGAACATTTTCGTCATATTCTTCACAAATCTATGTTTATACTAGAGCATCAATTTCTCTTTCATATTGCCTTCAAAATTAACAAATCAATTACCCGATTTTATGCATCTTGCGAGGAGAATAGGAATACGATTGGACTTGGTGCCTATTCCAACATATGTTTTTGAAGCAACTTTTAGAAGCGACGGGCTTTTTAAGAACGGATTATTAGAAGTCGCTTTTAGAAGCGAAATTTTTCTTAAAAAGCGACTTTCGTCGCTTCTAAAAACCTTTTTCCTCCTATTTCATGTAAAAATCTTACTTGGATAAGTTTTAGAAAAAGATTAATATGATCATTAAATGCAAATTTAATATAATATTCCTACATTAAGGGACTCCCTCACCTATGTGTGTGCATATATATATATATATAACGAATGCATAATACCGTGACTTGATTGGGTGTTTTAAATGGATCATGAAACTTCTATGAATCATTTTTTTTATATGTTGAGACGAGCAATAATAGTTATAATGTTTCAACAGCACAAGATCAACTCCTATGTTATAATGAGTAGGCCCAAAACAGTAAGAACGATATTCATAGTTACAGCCCTACTTGTGTGAATGCAAATTCACATTCAATATGGTTGCTTTGGTAAGATGTCGGAAACGTGAGTCACATGCAAGGGCTGATCCAACACAATATAATAGGCAAGTAAAGCACTAACTAATTTTATCACAGACAAGATTTTTAATTTTTCGATGTATCCAAACAAAGGCGCTATGTTTTGATATGTCGCTTTCATCCACTGTAGAATCCCGAACTGTTTCCTATATATACATATACTAAATCCAATTTATATAAACATATACAGACATATAAAGTGTCGCATTGTTTGTCATGTATAGTTTCAGGGAGATTTTATTTAAAATAAGAACACAAATCAATTATTATCTTCATACAATAACCTAAATGACCAGTGACATTCTCAACAAATATAAATGATATTAGTGAATCTCGATGAAGCTCAATGAGACATACATATACATCAATTTGATTAATTAATTTTATGTGGCTCTAACATAGATAAAAGTCTTACAATCAATACTATTATAAATCTATCAAGAGACACTTCAGCATATATGTACACATAATTTAATGTACGGAGAGAAAAAATCGTTGCTTATAATAATCCTCAAATAACTAATCCTCAAATAAGTCACACGTCAAAATCTAATTCATGGAAGATACCAGGATTCCCCAAAAAGAAAATTTAGAAAAAACTCATTAAAGACCGTCTGCATCAAAATATTTTCATATTAGTCCCCATAATAAAATTATCAGCCACACCGACGACCATCATGTGTATTTCAAATGAAGGAACAAAAACCCTAGGAAATCTATAGAAATGAAAGCAAAGAAATGAAATCTTGACTCTTTTATATTAATTTCTTTTTACAATATTTGCAAATTCAATGCAAATAATATAATTGCATTGGCCAATAATGTCTGGCTCGTCGTCACAAACTATATATCCACACTATATATATAAACAAAAAGCTAGATTGTACGTTTATAAATATGCTCAGTAGTTCATATTAGTACTTGGCAAAGAACGTATGAAGTACCTATTGCTAATTATATCATAAATGTTGTAAACCAATTTGTATGTTATCTATGTAATACAAAACTGCAAACATAAAACTCATATGGTTGATGCTTGAGAGTAAAGAACCAAAAGTGTGATAAAGTAGCAATAAATAAAAAGATGGAGTGCCAGCTAGGTAGTATAGCAGTACAATAGCACTGTTACATTTATCAATATATTTATATATATGTATAGATTTAGTGAAATATCTATATTGCTAAATCAACCCAGCGCTTATCCCGGACATTTGGGAGAATATATACCACACCTGTTTCTAGCTAATAACAATAATAATAAATATTTGTGGGCGTGATAATAATATATATCGCAAGGGACCACCAGGGTTAAACTCTAGCTAGCTCATTGATAATATAAAAATTTATTGAGTATTTCAATACCTGAGTCTGCTAGTGTATATGCTTCATATGATAATCCAATTATTTTACCGACATATATAATACTACTTTATTAACGAAAACAGTCTATTAGTTTCAGTTATAAGTCTCCAAAGTTAACTCACTATTTTGATATTATATAAGCGAGGCATTAAGGTTTAGCCAGGGAAAATATGATACTGAGAGTATCATACTTAATGTGCTATTCAAATAGACTCGAGAAAATCCGACTGATATATGCATGAAACTATTAAAGAAGCTAATATAAGAGAAGGTTATGGAGTTGTGGTATTTTTTTTCCCATCACGTATAAAGCCAGAGTTTAATTAAGATAATGTAAAATACATCATACCATAATTTTAAAGTTTATGTACTTCACAGAAGTAATTTGTGTTTAATTGAGAGAATCATTAAGAACTAGCTGCTATATTTAGCTAACATTTTGGCTAATTATATAGCCATGATATATATGATAAATATCAATCGACTAATTATGAACTAGTTTTTGATATGTTTTTAACTCTGATGCAAAAGTTCTCTAAACTATTTTACCTTTGTTTAGACAACTTCTTACTAATATGATGTCGAATCCGCAGTCTCTTTGTTACAACTTTGTTTTCCTTTAGTTTTGATATTTTGTTAGGCTAAATATTTCTCATAACTGTTAACATGTTTTTCATGTAAATAAGATATTTACTTTATTGACAATGTAAATATTATTCGTATAGTGTAACTTGTAGTAGTTTGCTTTGTTACACTTTTAAAATTTTAGTTAATTTACATATATAAATTTTATAGGGTTTGTTAGCTACAAACAATAAACTAACACGAAGTACTTCATATTTTTTTTTTTTCAGATGACATGATGTGAAAAATCCATGATTATTTTTAGCCAGATATTATATTGGACATAATAATTTTATGACATACTTATTGCATAAGTTTTTGATATAATTGAAAAATAAAACAAAGTTTTTGCAAATATAAATTTTAATTTTGAATATGCTTTTGATACACAATTTCTATGAAAAAGAATAATTTCAATTTTTTTGATATATTATCAAATTTGCACTAGCTAGCTGGTTTCTTTATTGCTCCACGAGTTGCAATTTTTATTTTTTTTTGTATAATCTTTTTAATGCTAAAAATTTATTCACATAATAACATTTACTAATTTGTACTTTAAATTAGTTGAGAGCATTCTCTAATTTAGTGATAGTTAATTAAATTTTGTCTATCTGACATGAAGAGATAAAGCTACGAATATGGTTCAAGTAGGGAATGTGTGGTGAACACCGACCTGAAGAAAAAAAAGAATACAATACAAAGAGAATAAAAGACAATAGAAAGCTAAAGAAATGTAAAAGGATAACTTAGATATGTTACGGTAAATAGTAAAAAAAAAATATCAACGACATATTTTATTTATTTAATTTAGTGAATGAAGATTTTATGTGAAGCGAGTTAAATATAATAGTATAATTAATATGAAAATAGAAGAAAACTAGAGGCATCTTTCCTTTTTCAGAATCTCAGCACCATTTTCCTTTTTCATAGATAATTTACAAGGATATAATTTAAGCTTTTGGAGGCAAAATCATTTTCCCTTAACCTTCACGACAGAGTATTTAAAATATTAAGAAAGAAGTCCCGTCCTCATAATGCATCAAACAACAAAAGTATAAAAACTATTACAAAAAAAGTAAAATATAAACAAAAAAACTATTCAACCAATATTGTTTTCCATAGCGTCTGGCTCTCAAAATTACTTTAAATTTTTCATGAAAAATTATTAGGAAACACAATGTATAGTAAACGACTTGACATTTTCTCACATGATCAGGGGAGCAGAATTTAATATATTTAAACAAATATTTTATTTTCTAAAAATATATCCGTTACTTACTCACAGTACGACTGTATGCTTATTGAGTTATTTTAAACGGTAACCAGAACATGCTCAACATTTCACTAATCTAGAAATTAAAGTAATTGAAAATATTTTCATATAAAAATTGCAGAGATCATGAAGATAAATAATGAGACAGAGTGGTGGTATGAGTATCCATTTCCCTTTAAAATCTTTTTAAACCACATTCATGTAACATAATAAGAGTTTGCTGAGAAGCAAACATAATTCATGACTCATAATCAGAGAGACTTGAAGTTGAAGACTTAAACAAAAGTCCCTCTCTCTCTCTCTCTCTCTCTCTCTCTCTCTCTCTCTCTCTCTCACGCACACACAGACACAGACACAGACACAGTAATAGTTTCTCTTTAACTTTATTTGTCTCTTTCTCCTTTTTCTTTTATTTCTTCTCTGCACAGAAAACGAACCTTCTCTTTTCCTTCATTATTACACTCTCCAAACTTTCTTCGAGTACTATTCTATATCTGTGTCTTTCTCATTTCTCTATATTATATGATTATCTGTGTCGCCACAAAAACCATAACCTAGACCAAGCTCAAGATATGGAGTTTGACCACCGTGAAGACCCTCTTATTACAACAACCTTCGAAGAACAGAACACCGAAACAGTACCGGATCTTTTCGACTCCGAATCCGATCACATGCCATCGAAGGACTCGCTCAGAAACAGAAACAGAGACTCTTACATTTCCTTTCGCACCGAAGCCACATCTCTCATTTTGCAGGTAAACTAGATTCAAAAGAAAACAAAAATAATCCAATACTATAGACGTGTAATCCTACATATATATATGGTTTCAGGCACAATTTTCCTGCAACTTTGAGCCTTTTATATCGTACCTCGCCGTGAATTACCTGGATCGGTACGTATCCAAGCGAGAAATTCCGGTAACTGAAAACGCTTCTCTCATATCTATATATGTCTATTTATATATATATATACAGTTTTTTCCTTCGCAATTTTTCTCATATCTATACTCTGATAAAAGCAAGGGAAGCCGTGGATTTCAAGATTGCTCGTAATGGCTTGCTTATCTCTGGCCGCGAAGATGAAGAACACTCATTTGTCTCTCTCCCAAATCCAGGTAAAGTAGTTATTATTGAAGTTGAGACGCAATGTGTAATAATTGAAGTAAATTGGGATACTAATTAAGTGATTAAAAGCAGAGAGAAGAAGGTTCGGCGTTCGAGCCTCAGACGGTTCGGAAGATGGAGAGTCTGGTTCTCGACGTGCTGAGCTGGCGAATGAGATCGGTCACGCCATTCTCGTTCTTCTCATTCTTTCTCTCGGCGTTCGAGCTCACTCACGCCGAGTCTGCGCTGCTCCGAGACCGAGCTTCCGACATAGTCTTCGCATCCCAAACAGGTAACTCTCTATATACTCTGCTAATAAAAATAGAAATAATAGTAGCTATAATAATAGTTAATAATTAATGATGTGGATTTTTGCTATTTGTGCTTCGAAAGATGTGAAGTTTTTGGAATTCAAGCCATCGATTATCGCGGCATCGGCGATTCTCTCTGCGTCTCGCCAGCTCTTCCCGACTCGGTTCGCTTGCTTTGAAGCCTACTTCTCGGCTTGCCATTACGTGAATAATGTAATTAGTCAAAATTTAATAGTAAAAGATTATTGTCAAATTAATAATTAATATACTGTTAACTGATTATTTTTTTTCTCTTTTACTTTACAGGAGAGTTTGCGGAAATGCTGTAGTGTGATGCAAGAAATGTTGTTGAACATGGAGAGTAATGTAATATCACCGAAATCCATGGTCTCGGAGATGAGTGAGACTTGTACGGAAACGACAATAAAATCGTCGACGGAAGAGAATAAACGACGTAGATTGAGTGGTGTGTGTAGTGGCAGTGGTAATAGTACTAATAACGGTGGGTTCGAGATTTCACAGTTTAGTCCATATTGATTATGTTAGTTCAATAGATTTGGAAATTTCACGAGCAATCGAATCTCTGTTTTTTTCCCCGTTAAGATGACATATAAAAGAAGATATTAGGTAATTAAATAAATAAAAGTTGTATTTTCATTATGGGATTTGGTGATGGGAAAAACAGTGGGGCTTCAATGCTGAACAGACCCTTTTGTCCCCTTTTTCTTTTCTTACATGTTGGGGGGCTTGGATTTTGTGTTATATGCTTGTGTTATAATTATAGGGTTTTTTTTTTTTTTTTTTTTTTTTTTTTTTTTTTTTAAAAGAGGAAAGTATGTAAAGAGTCTTGACTTTGAAGGAACCCAATATTTTGATATATAGATGCTCTTTCTTTCTTTACCACTCAGTCAGCAGGCTGTGAAAAACACATAAATCTGATTGGATAAAATGGTTTGTTTTTTAGATCTAATTTAGGACGTTGGTCTGATTTTGTCACCAATTTAAAATAACCAAATTTAGTTTCCAAATTGAGATCGTGGTTTAGACGAGACCGGAACGATCCTAATTTTTTTTTAAAGATATTGAAACATGCTAATTTGGGTTCGTCATCGTAAATAATAGATGTTTATATATATATATATATATATATATATATATATATATATATATTTAATTTATATTTTTTGTCATCTTTTTCCAAAATTTGAAAGAAAAAAAAAATTAAGGCAGCTTTGCTGCTTGTGTGGATTGAACCCACGACCTCCACTTTGGAGGTGGTGTGAAATTAACAACTATTTTTTCATGCTTAAGCTCAAAAAGTCTTCTATGTTCATGGAGTGGTTAAGCTTGTGGCAATCAAATGTGTCGGGCAGAGTCTCTATGATCATATATCTATTTTAGAATCTCCATCAATTCGGAAACCCATGATCTACATGTCGCTCAAGTGACTTATGATTAGCATGATATGGTCACGAACAAGAACTCAAGGTTTCATGAGACAGTTCATGAACCGCCTCACAGCTTGTTGCCTAGCCTGACGCCATTTGTGCTCCAAACATCTCATGGAGGTTGAAGAGCATATCCTCAATAGTTTAAACGCCCCTTAATTAAGTTGTTGTTGTAACACATTACTCATCGATGCTAAAATGTAGCAACGAGCAACTTCGTTGAACCTATCCATGCAAAGTCGGTATCTTTGACCTCTTGCGTCGAATCAACATTCGGCTTGGGAGGGCAGCCCATTTGTGCTTGTAAGTTAAGACGATTACAAGGTTACATTTCTAGTCTATATGATTTTCTCATAAAAGTTTGTTAGGGGAGAGAATGGTAGCAAGTGGAGAAAGAGACATTTTGATTTAAACAATAAGTTGAAACAAATCAATGATTAAGTCTTTTACTTTTGAAAAAACAATTAGAGAGTATAATTGAAATGTTAAAATCTTACAGGCATTTCAATTTCATGGTGTTATGAGTAAAAATGATTAAGCAATTTTACCTAGGGGCGTGACCATGTTTAATCTCCTTTCATAGGAGTGACACAACACGTTATTCAGCTTAGCTATATTTATATTTTAAGAACATATAGCTTGGCTAATCACCATTTGATTTGATCACTCTAGTTCTTTTGCATAGCCTGTATAGAGGGTTACTTGAGATAGAGCCTTAGTGTTCAACCAACTCTTCAGTCTTCATATGAGAGTACTTTAATGCCAATCACCCTAAGGAAAGCCTTGACACAATAACATCTCTTTATGAACTAGCTAAAAGCAATTCCTTAGACTTGGTGAATTCAGAGTATTCTTGTTTAGGAGAAGGCACCAGGGTGACTCTTAGTCTTTCGTCCCTAGTCATTGAATTGGTGTTGGGGTCATCGCTTAGTTTTTGTAACGTAGATTATATGCATTGAATCATAGAAACCAAGTTTCATGTATTTCAATTGTATAAGACTTTGAGTTCTAGAATTTACCTTAACATACGCTATATAGTGGATGAGAATTATATGAATGCTGCGCTAAGCACAATCGACCTTGGAAATATTCAGTTGTCACTCGACTTTTTACCGTCCCACTCAAACAATCCAAGAGCCATTTGATTTCAAAATAGGTGATATGATATGTTTATACCTTTGCGAAGTGGTATGATCATAATTTTGGAAGACAAGTTTGAAAATAAGCAAAGTACAAAGTTTTAAATTTGATTTTTTTCAAAGTGACCATGGACCGGAGATTCAAAATCATTTTTAGAAGAAAGTACGAATCCAAAATTCATTTTTCTTTCACTAATGTTTATGTTAAACAATTTAAAGAGAATGGCTCAAACAAATTGGATATGGTGGCCGGAGCCGCCCAACACGGTGGTTTAGAGTTTGGGTAGCACCACGGCTATGTACTAGTCGCGGGCCATAAACTTAGGCACCATTCCAATTAGAGTTCGGCCAGATTTCGCCGTGCCACCACCAAGCAAAGTTTCTCCTCTTATCTTCTATCACCGTGTGTATGGCCGGGTAAAGTGGTGGTGGAAGAAAATTCGGTTTGCGGCCATCTAAATCCACGTTGTATTTTTAATTTAATCACTCAACTGTTCATAAGTTTTTTGGAATCCGAAAGATGTCACAGTCTAACTGGGATTGTGAGCTTGTAGTTAAATGCACAAATTTACTACAAGAGTATTCTAACTCATTTTACCATAGTTGACTCAAGGACTGTGAACCTAATAGCTTAAAGCATAGATGAACACAAATAAGAGCATAGACACTGCTACCTCTCTAACTTTCGTTTCTCCAAATCTCAGTGATATATATTCTACTAAAATAACGAGTGTCCATTAATTTCAATGCTTTCTCGTGTTTTATATTTGTTAAGGGAGTGAGTCGCTGCCTTGTAGCAAGCTTTGGCTCTATATTTGATGTCGAGGTTGTCGTATTAGTTTGCGTAAAGTTTGTTAGAAATATTAGAATAACCTTGGCGAGATATAAAGATAAATTGCAAGAAATTAAATAAAACAATCCCAAAACACTAATAAAATTAATTTTAGAAAATAAATGGAAAATCAATTACACAAAACGAAATAAAATGCAAAACCGGATAAACCTTAACCGATATGAAAACAAGAAGGAGAATCGAAAAGGGAGAAAGCGTCGAGGCTTGCTGGACGATTTCGTTGAAGCTTTTTATCGCCCTTCCACAGGTGTCAGAATACTTGAGCGAAAGCCTCCCATGATACAATGACGGAAAAAGACGAGCTATACACTAAAAGACTCGACTTCGGCGAACTAGAACCTCGGTCTGAATGCTACCACCGGACTACAAAAAGAAAAAGGTACTCAAATTTCTGGAGGGAGAGAGGAGAGAAAGAACACTTAGTTTCAGTATGTGTTGGTGTGTTCATAATGAGAGATGGACACTGCCTTTTTTAGGCTTTTCGATGAACGGATTTGAACAAAACTTGTTGCTCACTAATGCTCCATGAAGGCACCTTAATGACATTCAAATAAAAAACCGTTTTGACATAAAGATCACGGTTTATACCATTCAGCCTTCATACGAACCATTAAATCTCGGTTACAAACAATTAACCGCTGCAGTAAGTGCACAGTTACAACACCAATTAATTAAATGATTTTATTTTATTTTAAATAAAAATTAAAATTTGGAAGGAAAAAAATAGAGGGAAGGGCCAAGCTCATTCCAACCCGACTTGCCCGGACGAATGGCGGCAACAGCGCGCATATGTGGTGGACTTGAGCTTGTCTAAGTCATTGGACCTCTACAAAACTGGGCCACCCTTGGGATAAACCATAACACTAATAAAATTAATTTTAAAAAATAAATGGAAAAATAATTAGACTAAATGAAATAAAATGAAAAACTGGATAAACCTTAACCGATAAGAACACGAGAAGGAGATTTGAAAAAAAAGAGAAAGCGACAGGCCCACTGGACGGTTTCCTTGAAGGTTTTTATCGTCCTTCCACGGGTGCGGGATTACTTAATCGACAGCCTCCCAGGGTACAACGACGGAACAAGACAAACTATGCACCACAAGACTCGACTTCGGCGAACTAGAATCTCAGTAAGAATAAATACTGTTTATTACAATATTTTCAATTTCTCATTTACGAATATGCATAAATTATCTAATTTTGGTTGGTGATCGCCACTCAAATTTTAGCCAAAAATCAGCCCCATAATTGTAAATAAATACTGTTTATTACAATATTTTCAATTCTTTTATTGGGGTCCCTTGTTTATCCCAAATTCAATGTATTTTTTTTAGTTGTAGTCGTGGTTTCTTCCATTTTATTGAAATGCCTAAAGTCCTTTTACAAAAAAAAAAAAAAAAAAAAAAAAAACAAACAAACAAAAAACAAAAACGCTCATAAAAGTCCAAATGAAGATAACCAAAAATACAAATAAAACAAAATTTCTCATTATTTTTACAAAATACTGAAAATTAGAGGGTTATACTTGTATAGCTAATAGTCCAACTCGAAATATAAAGTTCTTGCACAAAAGGTTAGAGCACTAGCTAGAGAGGACCATGAAACTAAGAGAAACACCTAGCGTACAAGACAATAATAATATTGGAGAAGCTGGTGGTCAATTAAGATTAGTCAATACATAAAGGAAACGTGACCAATAGAAAATTAAGATTTCAGAAACCGAAAGAGCGTGGACATGGAGACACTCACTAAAACTCGCTATTCTAGATACTTACGTTTGAGTTGAAAAAAAAAAACAGGAACTTCTATAACTCGCTATTAGAAATGCAAACCAAAATTGAAAAGGGAGACTGTCGCATTAAAAGAAAAGAGAAATTTTATTTTGTAAACCGAATATCAAAAGATCAAATTTAGTCTTGTTATCTGATTTTTGTCACATTTTTAGATAAAAGCACTCCTCTAAATTTTTTTTAAAAAAATATCACTTCTCTATTTCTCTTACTCTCTCGATTCTCACTCTTCCAAAGACCTCCGACGATCCCCGATGATTTTCTAAAAAAATGAGAAAATTGCTTAAAAGAGTATTTTTGTCAAAAAAATATGATAAAAATCCAACTGCCGATAAAATGCACATAATAAGTCAAATCTTTAATATTTTGCTACTTGGTCTACAAAATAAATTTTGGTCAGAATCTTTATCAAGCCATAACAGTTTTGCAAGGGTCCGTGAGTTTTTTTTATTCAACAAGTGTAGTAACTACTTTTGTTTACCAAGTATTAAGAGTGATTCCTTGCTAGGCACGAAATACCTTACACTTGACAAACAATAACTGGAGAGGGATTGGAGTGTTTTTAAATAGTCCATAGAGTTTGCCATTAGTTTACTAGCGATTAAACGCATCAATAATCAAGAAAACTGTGTTATTATATTACTGTAATAATATATTATGTAAAAAAAATCGGAAATAATGTTTCAGAAACCACATTTGAGACTACATGTCCGTGTCTCAGTTCAAAGCAAACTTAAAAAGGATATATATCAACAAAAAGAAAATCAGCATCTCAGTTTGACACGTTTCAAGGCAATATAAGATACATGGTAAAAAGAAAAATCATATGTGGTCTTGGTAAACTGGTCATTTTTTTTTATAAGTAACTCTTTGATTGAGCATTTAAGGCCAATTTAAAAACATATTCGTTTACATTCGATTAGTCCAATTGAATTATTTATTCCCCGCCCTCTCAAAACATATATAAAAATAGACACTAGGAAAGGAAAAATAAATGGCTGGTGACGTTGTAGTTCTCTCTCGTCGGCTATCAAAAAGTGTGAGTCAATTATGCCACCTTTAAACCTAAACTTGTTTTTATTAAGAAAATAACTACGATACCTGTTAATACAGTTATAATAATAGAGACATTTCAGTAATTAATCTGCAAGTGTGTGTATATATATTTTCTGGAAGTTTCTATCGAAAGTGCATCATCAATTATATATATATATATATATATATATATATATATATATATGTTATATATCAGACATGACATGAATGGATTACATCGAAAGTGCATCATCAGTTTTATACGGTAAAATTCCCTCAAAAGATAATTTATTATAAAAAAAAAAGGTAAGTATATATTACTTCGATATATGTATATATATATATGGAATTAATGTTAAATTACTTTTTTTTAAATAGAAATATTAATGTTACATAATAATCAAAGGGTGTAAAATAAAATGTATTAATGTCTGTCGTAAGTCTTAACTAACTAATGGATTTCGCCAAAAATTACACGAGATAGTAAATGAAAGATAAAAAAGAAAATAAGTAAATAATAAATGATAAATATAATTGCATACAGCTTTCATAGCTCAGTTGGTTAGAGCACCCGTTTAGTAAACGGGAGGTCTTGAGTTCAACTCTCAATGAAAGCAGTCATTTCTTTTTTCTAACTTTGGAATGATTTTTTGAATCTCGTTAATACTCTTAAGCCATATGCTTAGTCATTTATTTTTTTTAACTTTGGAATGATTTTTTGAATCTCGTTATACTCTTAAGCCATATGCTTATGCATGTTACTTTACGTTGACTTAAAAAAAAGTACACATGTTTTCTATTTCACCTTTTGAATATATATTCATTTTATGTATATAATCTCATTACTTTAAAGCAATATGCATATTAGTTTAAGATATCTAAAGCGTAAAAATGAAGACATTATGTTGAACTTCCATGTACTTCTTATTTCTTTCAAAGGTTCAAATAAATGGGAGAAAATCAATCCCCTATAATTTACTGCAATCTCTTTCCTTTTTTTTCTCCCTCTACACGACATGAACTGAGAAAACCACAAAAAACCACAGACAATTAATAACAACAGTTGTATATATTCAGTATATATCTATATCGCAACTGGAAAAAAAAATTAACACAATCTTCCCGTACGTCACGTCAGAATATTTGATCCGTATAGTTTAGCCAGTCATTGCACAGTGCTTCCTCGTAGTAGTACTGATCATATGTCCACAAGTTAGACATAACAGAGTCTGGTTCGAAGAACATCGAATAATTATCCTGTGTCATTAGATTCAACACTTCTTCATTTCCGTTGTGATCAGCTTCTAGAACTTGTTTATTGGCCGTTGGGGAGATATAAATATCGTCAATGGACATTGGCTGTGGCGACTCGGTGATATTAATGGCGGATTTCTTATCCGTGGCTTCGTCGTCCAACTTTTCCGGTGATTCTTCTTCTTCTTCTTCTTCTTCTTCTTCTTCTTCGTGTTTTTCGAGTTCAGGGACTATGTTTGAAGAGGCGTTTTGATCGTTCAACGTCTCTTCGATTGCTTTAGGGCTAAAAGGCTTGTTCAAGCGCTTTTTCAAGTGCGTGTGCCAGTAGTTCTTCACTTCGTTGTCTGTTCTCCCGGGGAGTTTTGATGCTATAGAAGCCCATCTATATTATATATAATACATAAATTAGTATATACTCTTGCAGATTAATATATTACCTGAAAATATATTAATTTTACGGGCATTAAGTACCTGTTTCCAAGGCTCTCATGCAATGTCATTATGGTTTGAACTTCTTCATGGCTAAAGTTTCCATGCTTAATGTCAGGCCTCAAGTAATTCACCCACCTAAGTCTGCAACTTTTTCCCGATCGCGCCAAGCCTGAAATAAATTCATTTAAATCAGAATATATATCGATCAAGAAAATCATCCAGATTTTTTATTTTCTTTTCATTTTGATAAATTACATCACAAGTTAGCCTCTATTTAATTTGTTCAGAACATTTATGACGAATCAACGTACCAGCAGCTTTTGACATCTCACTCCAATTCCATATTTTGTATTTCTTGATGTAATTAATCAATTTCCGATCTTCATCTGAACTCCACGCACCTTTCTTAAGAGGCGATCTATCGCTACTGGACTCGGAATTTTTCACCATATCTATTCACTCAATTTTCCTAGTCTTCTGTATCTCACCTTTAGTTTTTCAGAGACTACATATATATACGGTTGTATACGTACGTAACAGCCATTTGAAATTCATTATCCAATGTGAAAACGTAATTTTTATATATATTATAGACCAAGTTTATGAAAGTCTGGTCAAATAAATTTCTATACTCACTAAATTCAGAAAAGAAAATATATGTGAGAGAAAGAATTTCCTTGCTCTTTCCCTTGTATGAGAGTAACTAATTTAAAATAATAAAAAAACACACGTTTATTCAGAAGTACATAAATGTTTTTTTTTAATGATTGGTCTACAATATATAAAGTCAAATTTGGCTAGTTCCTGGTCACGGGAATTTAGTTAGCATGCACGTACGAATTTATGAAAAAGACGTAAAGTCTGTAAGGAATTTCTAATATATTTAGTTTTTTTTAAATGAATTTTTAATATATTTAGTGATAGCTACAAATATATCCCTTAGATTTCCACAGATTATTAAAAGGCGTGAAAAATCACTTTAGAGAAGTCTTTATTCGCGATAAAAAAGATCGATTTGAATTTATACATATGAGTCTCAGGATTATGTAACGAGATTAAATCCAATTCTGAAATTAAGAATAGATGAAATACAGAAATAATGTAAATTGAAAAGACGAAATATAGCTTTGAGCCTTTTATTGAATGAAAATGACGGAATCAAATAATGAACAAATGAAAATGACTAATAAAAGTGGTAAAACAACAAGATCAGGCAAGCTCAATAGTATTATAAGCGTAAAGAATTGATAGGCTGAAAAATCGTGCGGAAATATGCTTCTGGATCTTATATTTATAGTTGTAGGGGGTAATGGACGAGCTTTGAATCTTCAGGAACACATCGGCCAGTGGAAGGAAGTAGAAGCCCACGGAAAAAGAAATTCCGCTACTTCTGTGAGTTGTTAGCATGTTTTAATTTTTCTTTTTTTAAAAAACAGTTGTTGAATTTGTTACCGTTGCAAATCCAACGGCTGTAAAAAAAATGTGAAGTGAACGTTAGTGAACATTACCATGTGGTTCAATGAAGAAGTGAACATTGCACATTATAACGTTGCAAATAAATGTGAATATTAGAATATTGATTTTATTTCATTTTTTTAATCCATCTTTTTCATTTTTCTATAAATACAATCCTCATTTACAACATCTCCTCACATCTCAATACAATCTTCTCCTACTCTCTCCCATTACTCAAATTCTCATAATATCTTCTCACATATTTGTTTTTATTATATAGTTTTCATACATAATTTTCTTATAAAAAATTTCGGTCTAATTTTTGCGTCGCCCGTCCACGCGTCACTGTGGTTCAAACTTCGAAACATCAGTTATAATCTAAGCTCGGGAATAAATATTCGAAGCTAGCTCATACTTAGAATATTATATATAATCTTGTGGAAATGATCGTAAAGATAAGAGACAAAAGTATTAATTTTCTATATCATGGATTATTCAGATGAGTTATGATTCTTGATGAAGCGGTCTATTAATTCTATTTTCACACAGTGGAACAGAATCAACGTACAAAAAAAACGATCATGGCATTATTATATGTAATCTACGCGTTCTCCAAGAACTTCTAGAAATTCTCAGTCTCCTTACCTACTTAACTTCTACTATACCAATAAAAAAAATAGTTTCTCTTTAATAAGGGTTATTAAGTTTTTCTAGCCACACGGATATAGTGGATTGAGATATAGCCCACCTTTGATTAATTTCTTGTAAATAGCCAAGTAAACTTATTAACAGATTAATAAAAACCTTATTTAACACAACCAAACATATATTTTAGGTAGTTAATAGGCTGCCACGTATGCAAGTTGGTTATTTACAACTTATTTACCAAAGGTTGGCTAATTTACAATTCCTATAGTTTAGGTGACTTACGTAGCCAATTTTTTTGCTTTAATAATTACATCAACATTAAAAAAAAAAAATAGTTGTCTAGCAAAAATTTGAGTGGCGCGATGGTTGAAATATATGATGGTTGAAATATACGAGGTCAAATCATCGAATGAGCATATATCATAAGGTAAAAACTATCCCAACAAAAATATAGTAGCGCTAAAAACTTGGTTGATAACGTACTTGTGAACCGACGTGGACATGATCATGATCATGATCATGTTCCTCTTCTGCAGGATCTATGCTTCAACAATGGCTTCTTGTTGTGATCTCTTTCAACGTTTAACGAAGAATGGTCTCGTGATCAGCTTCTAGTACACATGAATAATCTCCTCTATCAAGTCCTCTAAGAAATCCGCACCAATAATTTTAGAGATTTGTAAGTAACTAGGTCACTTTAAACATGTGATTTTGGATCTAGCCTATGTTTGACAATTTTTAGGGATATAACCAAATGGCTTATGTGGCAATAATTAAAGTCTGATTTGCCATTATTTATTAACAAATTCGTCACTTTCTCTCTCCTATTTATTTTCAAATAATTTTTTTGCATCAAAACTTCAAAAATTCGTATCTTTCTCATACGAACTCGAAATTGAGTGATTTCAGATCCTACAAATTCGTGGCGTCGAGATCTTCAAAAATAGACACATTGTGTTTGATGAAAAATTATGTTTAATGCATCATAGTTACGTTTCCATTTATTTTTTTGATAATTTCAAAAATTTCCAGTTATTTCCATATTTAAGGTAGTAACATGATTTTTCTACATCTATGGTATTAAACATGATTTTTCATCAAAGACAATGGATCTATTTTTGAAGATCTCGGCGTCACGAATCCGTAGGATTTGGAATCACTCAATTTCGAGTTCATATGAGATAGATATGGTTTTTTGAAGTTTTTATGTAAAAAAAAAGTGTAGGAAAAAAGTAGGAGAGAGAAAGTGACGAATTTGTTAATAAATAAGGGTAAATCAGACCTTAATTATTGCCACATAAGTCTGTTGGCTATTTTCTTAAAAAGTTGTGAAACATAGACTAAAAACAAATTTCATAGTTTCATTTGGCTACTTCGCTATAGTGCCCATAATTTTACTCAATGTTGTTCTCTATTTCTTATTTTAATTCTCTATGCAAGTCCGCTCGAATCTCCCTTCAGGAGGGCACAACTAATCACACATTTTCATGCTTGTACGTTTTTCATCTACGGCAAGGTAGTTCTTCACTCTATTAACGCTTTCACAATCCATAGAAATTGCAAACATGAGCATTAGACTTTCCCTCGATGGTTAAAAAAAACTTTCTTGTTGGGACCGACTACCTTTTTCAAATACAAAATAAATGCTTCCCATAAATTAAGCTAAATCAGCAATAAAACACGAAAACAAATATTATTATTAAAAACCAGTCATAAAATTCAAACAAATACCTAATAAATTTTGATAAAATCAAATATCGGAAAATAACTATGAAAATCAAATATTATACACTAAATAATCAGCTCAATAAACTCAAAACAAGCTTGAAAGCATGATTCCATAATAAATTAAAAAAAAAAAACTCTAAACCCTAATTTAGTATTAAAAAAGTAAGAAACTGTCCTTTAATTTCTCTTAGAAAAAGCGGTATATATTGAGAAAGATTACAACATTCTATGGCTGAAAAGTATTGAACTGATTCCGCGCTATTCATAGTTGTTATATATATTAACATGAAAACAAAGCTTCATTTAATTTTTGAGAAATAGAATCTGTGTATAAATGATAATATAGAAGAATACAGACTTTATCAATGGGAGATGTTCCACCAATCAAATAAGTTAATTGCCCATGAAAAGAATAAAATGTGTAATATATTATGGCCGATTCAAAGTGGCCCGTCCATAAGTATATAACTACCTTACTCCTGGAAGATAGACAAAAAAAACTAGATACATGTGACAAATTAGACCCAAACTCGATACAAAAGAAAAACGTTTGTCTAAAGCATGGATTGTCATCTTTTTGGGGGGTGATCATATTTATGAACAAGACCTCGTATCCCCAAACGAGAACTGAATTTGCTAACATGCTTATGAAAACAAAGCTTATTATAAAAAATAAAACAAATACCAAATAAATTTGTACAAAATAATATTTTACTATGATTAATCAGGTCAATAAACTCAAAATTAAACTTAACGAAATTACATAAGAAATAAAAAGCTCTTTAAACCCTGATTGGTATGAAAAGTAAGAAACTCTCTTCTTTGGTTTCTCTTAAAAACGGCAAGGATTACAACATTCTATTGCCGAATATTGAATGGATCTTACGGTATTTTAGCGACTTTCAGGAAGATTCAGAGGAGCTTAGCTGGTTTTAATCTTTGTCAAAACTTTTATCTTATTTTCTCTACGGAAAACTTGAGGTAAATGAGTTTTCAACTAAAATAATCTTGGGGTCGGGCTAGTATCCGAGCGCAGAATCTCACCCAATACCGCGTTATTATCTGATTTCTGAAAAACCACGTGGTATCGAACGAATGGCGCTTTCGATTGCTTGTGGTTTAGTGGGATTTTAAACCTCATTAGTTTAGAGGGGCGTTTAAACTCATCAGCCAATTTTTTTTTCTATTGATGTAGTAAGCAGATTAAATTATCATAACATGTTATAATTTATGAGATTCTATACTAAAACCGATTGACAATACAATAAAAAAAAAAACAAATATTTAGAGATATAAGCCACCAAAACATAAGCATTTGCATTTTAGCCAACGTTTTGTAAATTTTATGTAAATAACCAAAAATATGACGCAACCAACGTTATTTACACATATTTACTAGAAATTTACTATGCGTAAATAGATTTACGTGGTGATTTACCAAAAATTAATGAAGCGTTGACTATTTAGAAATGAGAAAATATCAAGAGTATCCCTCGTATTTAATCGAAATGCGAGATTTATCCATTCGATTTCTAGAAATATCAAACATATCCATTCATCAGTTGAATATAAATGACATATAGCTCCAAAAAAAAATGTTATATTACAAATATCACTCGTTTTGTTTATATTTTACAAAATTATAATTTGAACTCCCAAAAATACCCTTAATATAGAATAAATATTTATTTACTATTTTATTAAAAAAAATCAAAATCTCTCTTTATAAAAAAAAATCTTTCTTGATATTTTTGTATATAGAATAGAAAATATTGAATTATTTCATTAAGGGTATTTTGGAGAGTTCAAATTATTTTTTTGTAAAAAATAAACGAAAATTGTGATATTTGTAATATAACATTTTTTTAGGGGAGATATATGTCATTTATATTAAACTGAAGGGATATGTCTGATATTTCTAGAAATCGAAGGGATAAATCTCGCATTTCGATTAAACACGATGGATACTCTTGATATTTTATATGTTTCATATGGATAGATAGCTACTGTACCCTGAAAAAAATCATGATAATATGAATATTCTAGATTTTTAATTTATCTTTCTATATAGGAGGATCCTTTAAAATAATATATATTGGTTGCTGATGGTATCCTAAGGTAAGCAGAGTGATGAGATTAATTAATCTACTTTATTAGAAGAAATAATAGTAATAGCATCTATATGTACTTCTCCGTAGACATCAAGTTTGAATGTCTAGGAAATTTAGAAACAATTTGTATATGTAAGGACGAATACGTATGTTCTCAATGTATTACACTTACAATTAAAAAAAAAAAAAAAAAAAAAAAATTTGCAAGCGCACAAAAAGACAGCTTTGATCATCATTGCAGTACCATTGTAGAAATTAGGCATGTACATCGGGTTGGGTTATTCGGGTTTGTACATTTCATGAACCCGACCCGAAATCTTCGGTTTGTCATTTTTATATCCCAACCCAAACCATTTATGGTACTGAAACCTAATCAACCCGAACCGATATTAATCGGGTTGGTTTGGTTTGATTTATTTGAGTTGGTTTAAGTCGGGTTGTTCGGGTTAATCTGTCACAACAAGGTACAAAATAGAATCGTTTAATCAGATTCATAAAAAAAAATCATGCAAATACTAAGAATAAATAAATTATGTCTCATCTCAAATTTCATACTCCATAAAAATCTAGATCTCGTGAAAAATCTGTAAATTAACAAAAAAAAAAAAAAAGAGTTGTTGAAACTAATATAAGTAAGTCTTTATGATCATATTGAGTCTACTTATATTATCTATTTGTCACTGTCGTTAGCATAAAAATACACCTATAAAATAATTAATTAATTTAAAAATGCATTTATATTCTTATTTTAAAACCATAAAGCATATGGTGTATTTTTTTTATTTTACCTTGACAACATTTTTCATTTTTTTAGAGAAATTTTTTTATTTTTATTTTAACGGGATCGGGTTGGTTTGGTTCAACACAATCTCATGACGATCAAAAACTAAACCAACCTGAAACACTTGCGGGTTGGGTTGATTTTCAACCCAAATTTTTTCGGGTTGTAATGAGGCGGGTTAAAAAAGAGTGCGGTTTGATTTGAGTGATCGGGTTGTTTGGTTCGTCCGTTCGTCAACACCCTAGTAGAAATTATACGGACTAAGTCTTCGCTTTTCCGCTACTAGTTTAAAAGGACTAATTAAACTAGCAAGTTGTCATCAAGCGCATCGTTCAATACATAATAAACGAATTATATTTCCATATATTCGAATAGACTTGCGAGATTTCAATGGAGTAAGAGAGACGGATTGTCTTACAAAATATATATATAGCAAGTGGGGTATCTACAGTGTGAAACATATGCTAATACATGATCACATTATAAATGCGTAAATGACTATTCTTCGTAAATTACTGGTCTTATGAATAAACGAACATTCATTCGGGGTCAATATTCAGCTTCGTCATGCAGGTTGACAAATTATAGGTTTGCGTTACAGGAATTTCAAACCCAGCGTATTTTACTTTCATATAGAGCGAGGCTTGTTTTTTCAGTCGACCTCGACATTATATTTAATACTTAAGGAAAGAATTGCAAATGTGAATTTAAAATATATATATATATATATATATATATATATATATATCACGAGTTTTTATAAGAATAAATTAAGATAATAAGCGTTAATTGCCCATGCTTTATTTTATTTGTCCTATATTGAGGACACGATATATGCTTGAAATGAAATCATAATCAAGTCTTAAAACCCAACAGTGCATTTCACGTATAGAATCTTGGTCTAGAACCATATTTATTTTCCAGCAGTTGAGATCTATTATGTAATTGTTTATTGAGCAACACAGACGTTAGAGTTAAATTTTGCTAGAGGCGGGACTTTTAAATGGTTGATCTTATGAATGTTTTACCTCTTATACCTTTTTTTGAAACTTAATTTCTCAAATACATCAGAAACTGCAGTTATTTTATAATAAATACTTACTTTTACATTGTTTTCCACGTAGTCTACCGTTTTACTTGACTTTTTTTTTTTTCTTAATGGTTTACCGTTTCATTGTTTGCTTATTTTCGAATTGCGGCCCATTGGTCTTTGTATTTTACTTTTATTACTTCTATTTTCTTGGTTCAAGGCTCAGCAATACTAAACTATCTGCACCCTTCTTTTGCAACTCCTACAAACAATCTAACAAAAAGAAAATATTATGTTAAGGTATAATTTTTTTAAGGTATTTTAGTCAATTTGGTTATATATATAAATAACAACAATATTGTGTAATTTTTCTTCTAAAGTTTTACACAAAAATTCTTATTTCTTAGTTACTACAAACAGTCAACATCGCAGTTTCAGGTTGAGGATAATCCAATGAAAGCCACTTCGTCTGATGTTACACAACATGTTCACGAGGACTCCTACGGGATTAATAAATTCCATTAAGATAAAGGACAGAACGTTACAACAGAAATAGACAGACACGAATAACTTTATGAATGTTAGTTTTACCTTTTCCAACTAAACTTGCTGATCAGTGTGTTTGTAAAAATGATTCTACATTGCGCGTAATTCATTAAAAAAAAAAAATCATAGTTTTTAAAACACTATGTTTTCACATATTAAGAGAATTAAGATTGTAAGTTTGCTCAATGTGGATTAAGGAAGCTTGTGCAATCACACGATTATAAACTAAATAAAGCGAACCTCTCAGACCTAAGCAAATAGCATTACACACATGAATGACGAGTTAGTGTACTGATTAATTAGGATAATACGAACATATACATCACGCTGATTGGAAATTCAAGGGAAAAAAAATAGCCGGGTAAGAGGACAGAGATCACTCTAAACACTTTATGCACATCGACCCGAAATATTTCTCTTCCGAGAAGACGCCAATCCAATCGGACTCGAAAGCATTCCGTTACCTCTCTCTCAGTGACACTTGAGCATGAATCCAAGGCGTTCGTTTTAGCTTCGCTTTTTCGAAACAATTTGGGAAAAAGCTCAGGAGTGAGTGTTTATAGATATTTGGACGGTGCAATCCATGGGCGGGACGGGATGTGGTGGCTGTAACTCGAAGAACGCTTTTGTTCCTTCGATGCATATCGTGTCTCCGCGGCCGTGCCAAGTTCCGTCTTGGATGTTGTTCATCTCCAGAGTTCTCGATTCCTGCTCGATCACAACTAACCATCGATCAGTTTTTCATAAGAGCAACACGCTTGTAATCAAAGACCTGGCATGATTAGCTTTCAAGATAGCGACACTTTTAGAGGTCCCAAATTCATAACTCTCTTATCTATTTTCTTAGTGTCAATCAGTTAATGATTGGTACAAGAGATAAGAACATGACCTGGCATAATAGTACCAACTAAACAACCAAAAGGATTATCTTTCGAGAATGCGACAATTTTAATAGTTTCGAATTCGTAACTCTCTTTCTTTTTTTTTCATTCTGTAGTGACAATCTGCTAAATATGAGTATGAATGCAAGAGAAAATGACCTGGCATAACGTGCAGCACGGGCAGATGAGATGGTAAATGCAATCGTCCAAAGAACTATCGTTGCCCTGAAACCAAAAAACGACTCCGTTACTAGAATTCAGATGTAGCTTTGATAAAGCCGGAGAAGGCTTGGCCTTTATAGTTAAATGATACACAGCTTATCAACGTAATACAAAGATAGAACATTTTTTTTCCAGATTAAACACTGGGTTGAAGTTATATACCATGATGTTGAATTTCTTTCTCATCTGTGTACGGAAGAATCCTAAATACAAACCCACAGAAATCGTGAAAGCGATCGACATATACAAGAAGCAATTCCGCTTCGTGACGATGAACGCAATGCAGCTCAGAAGAGCACTAAACACAATTATGAAGTGCAAACTTCCCTGCACCCAAAAAAAAAAGCTTATTTAGTAGAAAATTTACGAAAAAGCACAAAGCTAAAGCTTGGTTTGATTAGTCCGAAAGGCACAAGAGCAAAAGTTCAAATTGCATATTAATTTCATGTACCTGCAAAAAGCAGGAACCAAAACCAGCTCGTCTCATGTTTTTGCCATATCTATAACACGGACAACTGCAAAACAATAGAAGAAGAAATATAACAGACTGCAATTTTTTCTTCAAATAATAATTATAAAGAAAATTGCAAATTTTTTCCTTCCTTTTTCGATTCTCTTTTCACCTTGGGAATATTGTTTAGCAAAGAACCTAATCTTCAAAGAATAATATATAAAAAAAATAATAATAAATAAATAATTCGAAAGCGATTGGGAGGTACCAAGCGGATTCAATGGCGATACGGCGGTCTTCGAAGCAATCGAGAAGGTCGCCCTCCCACATCCTGAGGACGCCGGCGTCGGCGGCGGCGTGGTGGTGGTCGTCGGAGGTGTGGAGCTTGGTCCACTTGCCGTGAGTTTGCATGGCCACCGTGGAGCAAAGCATATCGAAGTCCACCACCGCCATTCCTTCCAGATAGCTCTCTTCCTCCGCCGCCGCCGTCTCTTGCCTCTCTGTTTCCGTCATTGTTCAACTTTGTACCACAAGCCACAAATAAAAAAGTTGGGGTTTTCCCTTTTTTCTTCTCTTCTCTCTCTCTCTCTCTCTCTCTCTATATATATATATATATATATATATATATATATATATTATTTAAGGATATATCTGTATCCTTTCTGTATCCAATGTATACAAGTTTTTGTATGTTTTCCTTGTTCATAAACAATAAAAGAAAGGGAATTTAGCAACTTTTAAAAAAAAAATTAACAAAATAAAAGGGAAAGAATAGAGGGGTTGAGTAAGTGGCGTGTGCTTGTCCCGTCTCCTCTTAAATCAATTTATAAATTCGATCGGACAATTTTAATGAGGTTTTGCTTAAGATGAAATTAGATCGAGATTTTGTTTGAGATGAAATTAAATCGATTTTGTTCGGTTATTGTCATATTTTATGTTTGAATGCGATTTTCGGTTTATATCATTCGTCTAACAAATTGGTCCAATTTAGTCTAGTATACACTTAAATCAAATATTCAGCTATTTAATTTCTTAAATTCAATATCGTGTTTTTTTTTCTTTCAAAATTTGGATATTCGATTTTTTAAATTTTGGATCCAATTTTAAAATATGTTTATGGAAACCGGCTATCCAATTTTTTATACTGGTTATCCAACTCTTAAAATTCATAATACATTTGAAACTAGTTTTTAAATTCATTTTCGATGATTTCCGGTGACCTTTGAATATCATTGGAAATTATTGTAATTAATCAAAATTGAAAGCAACATCGACTATTTTTTGGTCTATATTGTCGAAAAAGAGTCGTTGTTGCTTTAATTTACCTTAGTTTTGATTAATTTCTATAATTTTCGATAAGTTTCGATGAAATCAATATTTTTTCAATGATAGAGTTTAAAAACTAAGTTTAAATAGAATGAATGACATTTTTGTCCGAAAGAAGAACAAAATCTCTTTTGATATATTTCTTAAACAACAGTTTCGCGATATTTCTTTTAAGTATTAAGTGTAGTTTCAGAAAGTTCTCTTTAGTAATTCAACATACAACACAATACACAAACATTTCAAGAAAGAAATCTATAGAAAATATTGATATAGATATATATAGTCTAATTTGGGAGTTGGGAGGTGTATGATAGGATTCCAATTCACATATAAATTATATTTTATAGACTCAATTTCTTGTCTAATCAATTAAAAACAAACTTAATGGAACCCGCAACAACTCATTAAAAAATGAATCTCTCTTTTGATCTTGTGGATGATAATAATTGAGTCAAGGGATTGTGGAGTCTCATTACTGGCCGTTATGAAAGCGAGACATTAACTAGAGTTATCAAGAACATTTCTTCCTCTGCTTTGTACAAAAAAAAAAAAAAAAAAAAAAAAAAAAAAAAAAAGGATATATTGGTTTCTCAGAAGAAGAAGAAAAAAAAGGATATATTGATTGCGTGGGACCTTATATAGATTTGGAGAAGAGGATGGAATATTAGGCTAAGAACTGCTTGCGTAGCGTCCGAAAAGCCAACCCATTATGAGTTGTGTGTTGTACAGTGTACTAACTAATATACCATTCAATTTGCATGTTTCTTTTTCTCTTTATTTAATCAGCAATTTTCTAATGAGGTTGACCTAACTTATGGACAATAATGTATGGTGGGCTCAGTTGGTGTTTGTGTTTGTGTTTGTGTTTGTGTTTGTGATAAGCTTTCTAATTTTGACGCAATGGGTTATCTCAATGACTCATTCCCAACCGTCCCACGTGCATAAAGTTGCCAATTTTTTTTCCTTTTCAAATTCCTCTAATAACGTTCATGATAGAGAGAATTTGGCAGTTGGACTTTACGAAGGCTACAACTTCTTGGGCTGAGCCTAACATATTTGCCCGAAGAGAAAAAATAAAATTCGCGCAAAACAAAACTAAGTTTGTGAGGTATTCTAGGAAATGATTCCAAATGTGAAAAATTAAAAAAACTGTGTCTAGCCCGAGATAGTTATGGAGTTCCAAATGTGAAAATTCCAAAGGTGAACCAACACACGTCTTGAATATTCAGCAAAAACACACGTCTTGAATCTCTTACGATAATAATAGAGGTTCCCATCTCTAAACCGAGCATCATTATTAATCTGCGTGGAATCTCTGAACCATCAATGCTAGAATAGTTTGACTTTACAGTCCTAGACACATTTTACTCATTGACGTGAATGTCAACGAAGTTCCAACAAAACAACAATGAATTATACACGCAAAGGCTGAATAGTTCTAATTCGGAAGTCCCTGGCTGAAACCAAACCAAACGACTCTCGTGAAAAGCACCCAAACATGTGATCGTAAGTCATTTTCGCTTCATCAGAACAACGCAGACGTTTTTAATCACTTCTAATATGTCTATTGTGAAGCTCAAACCGACTAGGGCGACCAAGCAACTATTTTTCAACCTTCCACATAAATAAACAGGCTCAGCCAAAGCTGTAAGATGCTTCTAGTAACTTCATTGTTGAAGAAACTAGTGGCTCTCTCTCCATCCCATATGTACGTCATTAGTCCATCAAATTTGAAAATTTTAAAACAGAGTTCTTACGATGGTGCAAGTGGATTCATACCTGTGCACCTGAAAAATATCACTTGTATCCCTTCACTCAATGAATTCTTCCACACACATCAGAATCAATATGTGTACTTTATTAGCAACATAATCCCGTAATATCCATGAAGGTGTAACTGTCAAAAAGTGTCAGATGTCCACCAGAAAAATGTCTAGGAATCCAACGGGCTTCGGAAACTTGAAGGCGGACATGGAATACATCAGGACGTTTTTACTATTTTTTATTTATTTATTTAAAGAGTCAAGAGTGTACCTTTTTCCAAGTCAGTTTACAATTTTTTTGTATTTTGTTAACAATGCCAAATAGAATGTTATACTTGACCTAAAATGACTTAAATGAGTAGGAAAGAGGAACTTTGAACTAATTAAAATTTTGGTACAATATTCTCATAAAAACCAGATGAATTAGAGAACCACTTTTCTAACCAATATCCATTACAGGTCTGATTCAGAGCAGACACAAACAACATCTTACTTTCCACCAAAAAAAACAACACGATAGCGATCTTACAAACGAAATTCAGGTTAGATAATATTTCGGGTTCTAAGGATATATGTAAAAGAGAAACCAACCAGGACAGCAATAGAACTTCATGTCTTCATAGGAGGTCGAACCAAGCCCAGACCGCTACCACTACCCAGATGCTTAAAGTCAGTTGCCTCAAGATGGTCTCCATGGCCCGCGAAACCGGTCCCACCTTTCGCCAAGTTCACCAAATTCCTCTCTTTACACGCCTTACTACAAAAAAGACAAACCTTGTCCACAGCCATGAACTTATCAGCACACTTCTTGCAGAAGACATGTCCGCAAGAGCTAAGGGCCACGAGCGATGACGTGTTGGTCAAAGTGACTTTGCAGCTAGGACAAATGTAAGACTTATCGAGCGATGTAGATTTCTTCGTCTCACTATTGTCCTCCTTGAAAATAATAGGAAACAGAGTTTTGAGCTTGAGTTTTTCACTGCCTTCGGGGCAGACGGTGCATGTCGAGGGCAGGTCAACTTTGACCGGAGCTTCGGGAGTAGCCGAAGGAAGCCAAAAGGCTTTCATAGTCCGAAGCGCTTCTTCTTCATAGGAAGTGACTTTCACGCTGTTTGCCCCGTGGAATCCGGTTTTGTCGTGGCTGTGATTTCGGTCGCTGTACTGCGGTACCGCTCCGTGGTTTTGCTGGTCAAATGCATCGAGCTCTCGAGCTTTCTGTAGCCTTAAATTCTCTTCTTCATCGTCTCTGTCTTGCTTTTTCTGCGCAGCATGCGCTGCTAGCTTCCTGGAAGAGTATATAAACAAGCATCAGCGTATATATATATCAAGCTCAGGTGAAATTGTGGCGTGTTTAAAATCCCCAGAAGCAAGCTTATGACCTCTAGTTAGATTTCACAGGTATGTAATGTAAGCATGGGTATATTTTCTTTACTCAACTACATCCTATAAGTTCCACAGTTTTATCATCCTATAATTCTATCTGGAGTTTGATAGAGAAATTTCCTTAAGTATTATCCTAAACAAATTCAACACATAGTGTCTCAATGCAAACTCGTCCCTGAAAACTTGTACGTAATTGCACACATAGTTCATGAATTTAGTTCCAAACAAAGAACCCATGTCGAACTGCTCTGTAAATTGATAGCTTATATCAGTTCATGCTAGTTCTGCAAGTCGACCAAGCTATCATTCTTCCTAAAAACTATTGAAATACAATGAAAATCATATAGAAACTAGATAATCGTAAGTATATCAAATCGTAAATTGGGAAAAGAAAAAAAAAACTTGATTCAAATTAACCAGTTTATAAGAAGAGAGCGAGAAAGAGAAAGAGAAAGAGAAAGAGGGATTGACCTCTGAATGTCTTTCTTCTGTGAGAGCAAGCACTCGTAAATACATTCCTTGCAAAAGACATGACCTTTCTGACAAGCCAGGGGATCGATTAGGGGCTTCAAGCAGAGACAACAAGCGTCGAATGGCTTGATCGAGTCCTTGCCAAGTCTCTCCTTCTGAGTCCCGAACCCGAGCTTCCGTTTCTCGTCGTAAGTGAAAAACGCGAGGTCGTTGTTGTTCTTTGAGTGCCTCTGAGGCATCTTTGACCAGCACTGGGATAAACCCTAGTTCAATCTAGATTGCGAAGAAGAAGAAGGGTAGGTCGAGTCGAGATCGATTGCAATCAATTTGGGATTTTCTCTTTTGGCTGAATCGATTATGGTTCGTTTTCGCACGGATATTTTAAGCGAATTACCTCAAGTTGAAACACCGTTGCAAAGTAGCCTTTTAAAACTTATGTTGCTAATAAACCGCATAAAGTACACATATTTGTTATTATAGGTGTAAAAAGTAAAATAAAGAATAAACCGCAAGATATTAAAAAAAAAAAAAAAAAAAAAAAAAAAAAAGGATGCTCTTAATATATATATTACTTAATATTAAAATAAATAAATTAAAATTAGTAATATGTACATTACTCAACATTATTGTTATTATCATTAAATTCAGTAAAAACAAATTGACGAAGGTTGGCGTGAAAATTCACTTGTCAAACAGTCACGAACTTTTAACTACCAATAGTCTGATTTAAATTTATAATTAATGGGCCTTAAATTCTCATCGAAGAGATTCAACCCGACTGAGATATATAATGGGAATAATATACAAAATCAAGTAATATATAAAGATTGCAAGAACGAATGATCGATTATATTTTATTTATGAAAATTTCATATTAGTAGAAATATAAGTGAAAAGTGTATGCGCGAATAGGAATCATTTGAATGTCAATTTTGACGTAACATAGGAGTATTTACGCTATAAGAATTATCGGCGAGCTCCTAAATGTGCAGGGGACATATCATATTTGTGTTGGTCATCTGCTCACCAGCTTGTGACACACATCGATCTCGATTCGAAATAGTGGTGAATTTGAACTCCAACATAGGGAAGAGGGTAATTTCCATCCCCCTCTCTATACTTTCACTACTGGACCACTCAATATCGCTCAATATCCAACGATAGATCTCGATCCTTTTTTCCCATCTAGTGTTCATTGTCGGTTGGGTTTTCCTTGTGATGCCCTCTTTTTGAGAGATAATCTCTCATTTGGTTGATAAATTCTCGTACCCACCAAATTTTTCTCATTAAGAAAGAAATTTCTCATTCGGTTAAAGAGATTCTCTCAACCACAAATCTTATCCATATGGTTAAGATGTTTCCTCATTTGGTTAGAGAAAGTTTTCAACGGCCTAATCTTATTCATTAGTATAAATATTTTCTCAAAAACCTTGACTAGCGACAAAGTTGCACATCTCCTTACTCACCCATATATGGGTTTTCAACTTCCTGAACCTCTTTGAGATAAGCTCTAAGCAATACTATAAAAGGATATTTAATTAATTTACGTAGTAATTAATTAGCTTCTTTACACTTATACTAATACGAAACGTGTACTTAAGCTAGATTTGTAAGTGAGTACGTACCTTGCTAGGCAAGTTTTTTGCATAAATAATCACTTAAGAAGATAAATTTGAATAAATTCTTTCTTTACCCATAAGTGACACTAATTAACTTGTTTCAGTTGTGTCTACTCTAAACTTATCTTGGCATTTTATCTCTTCTTTTAGGCTCTGTGAGCTTTACGAGACCGTATACCGTTTTGACACAATACTATATTTTGGCTTATACAATACTAATAGATCAACATTATTATAGAGTATTCTAATTCATCGAGTTAGAGGCGACTTGGGGACTATGAACCTAATTACTAAAGCTCCAATAAACAAGAATAAAAGACCAAAGCTCTTTCTACTTTTAAATGCTTTAATAATTATATTTTTATTCCACTATAAATCTGGAATCGCACTCTTGATGTTATTAGATTATAGTTTACCCAATGATTCAGTTTTCATTAACATAGTCATTACACGATCATCGATCCTCAAAGTTTCACTCATTTTTGCACTAAAATTTTTATTTTTGTCGCTTCTCCGCCGTACTCGAGAGGACCAAAACTATGAAAAGAAGGACCTGGTATGTTACGACATCTAAAGATTCATGGGAAAGTCAACAAAGCAAGAGGGTTGGTTGTAGGTCTTGGTATTTTCATTGTAGAAAATTGATTTCCGGTCATCGTCACTTAAAATAAGACAAGAAAATGAGATAAGAGGCGCAAAGAAATTTGTTCTGACGCCTGCCTAGATGTTCAACATTAGTTCGGGGAATGTTTTGTCATTTCTTTAGAGAGAGATAGTGAGTAGAAAGAGGGAGATAATTTTGGCATAGTTTACTTTAGTCATAATGACTTACCTCAAGCTTGGTTGATGGAGGTATTTCTAGAGGCCGGTGAGATTGAGACCCGAGATGGACCTTAGAGGTTGGGTTTGACGAGACGAGGAGGCCTTCGGGTGGACGAGGGCCTTTGGAAAAGGCGAAAGCTCGGCGAGAGGCCACTTGGTGAGGTGAGGGTTGCTCAGGCGAGGGACGAGGCGAGAAGGTAGAGCCAACGCACAAGGTGCAAAGTCGAGGCCAAGGTGCGAGTTTGGGACGAGGCGTGAATCTGTTGTTGAGGTGCGACGCGTGAGACGGGGCCGAGACACAAGGCGCAAGGCAGGGGTAGATGCGCCAGATGCGAGACGTCAAGACATGGCAAAGCGCCTTGTGGGGCCGGGCCTTCTCTTTCTTCTTGTGTTGTCACGGGCTTGTTTTAAACCAAAGGCTTGAATTGGATTTTCGGCTAAGTCATGGATTGATTTTTGGACTTAGGCTTTGAATATTTGACTTGTGGGTTGACCCACAACTTATGTGTCGTGTTTTGAGTAAGGGTGTCGTCTCAATAAAATAATGATGCAATAACAAATCTCAAATTAAATTAATAACAATTCTCATACTAAATTATTATTCAAAAAGACGACATTTTTAGGTGTAGGAACTAGGAGCAGATTGCTTAAATAGCGTTAGAGAATTGTTAAACAACAAGGAGCAAATTGCTTAGATAACGAAAGAATGTGAGATTTTTTGCATACATGTCGAGCTTGTGGAGTATATTCAGACAATGTATTTACAAAACCGCCTTTAAAACCGTGCATGGTTTTAGATTTGGTCAATTTGTGCAAGGTATGTAACCAATATTTAAACAAAAGAACACTACCCACATTGTAGAGGTCTATTTAAGCAGAGGTCCCACGAGGCTCTCTTTAATTTAGTATTGTTTCATTTTCTTCATTATTTTAAGTTTTGAGTTTAAGATAATAATAAAAAAAATAATCTTATAGGAAGAAATACAACCACTAGTTTGAAATCCTTTGAATAAGGACATAATTGATTTTCAGGCTTGTCACTCTTGTAGCAAAAGAAAATTATCAGTAATTAGACCTATTAAAAGGCATAATTACTTATAAAGATCGGGTATTTCAAAGGTTACATGAATAAATTTGGACTCATTTTTTTGTTCGAAAATAGGTTAAAAATTTATTTGTATAATTTTTTAATTGCCCAATTTTTTTTTAAGAAATTTAGTGTCTTAATGAATTTTTTTACAGTAACTTTTATTATGGATGGACAAATCCAATGAATCGCAAATTGAGAGAGCTCATGAAAATACCTAAAGTCTATGTAGATAAAATCTAAGCGAGTATATTAAAAAAATGTATTCTTCTTCATAAAAACAAAAAACACATCTAGTTTTTAAAAGAAACTATTAAATGTGTGCAAGCACGAAGTCAGTAAAGTGCCGGGGCTATAGCCCCCTTCAACTTCTTATTTTCTTTTGCATTTTTTGTCTATTTTTGAATTTTTTTTTTATATTTTTATACTTTAAAAATTTACAAATTAGTTTCCCTCAATTTTTTTTTTTTTGCATATTAGCCTCTCCTAACTTAAATTCCTAGCTTCGTCCCTGGTGCATGTGTGCGCCATATTTCAATTTCTTACAACTTTTATTGTGTAAATCTTCTATGAGTTTGCTCTCTCAAAAATTTAGTCTAAATACAACGTACTAAATATCTTTCAATCACCTCTCGCCTTGTGCTACTTGGCAACTTTGTGTCCAATTTGTATTTTTTTTCTTTACAAGTTGTGCTACTTTTTTTTTTTTTTTTTGCTCAAAACAAGTTGTGCTACTTGGAGTTGGTACTTGGATATTGCTTTTATTTATTATTATTATTATTTTTTAAATTCCCGATATTGCTTTTTGTTTGGAGTCTCCCTCTATAGTTTCCTTCTTCTTTCTCTCACGGGTCCCACCTCCCCATAAGAGGGACGAAGTTGGTACAATAATTTTAAAAACAAATTGACAAAAAAAAGACGAAAAAGGAAAATGTAGATGGAGCTTGGAGGCAATCTTTGTTTTATGTGTTGCAGATTCTTTTATGTCTAATCTTCACTGACTCAGCAACAATTCATAATTAATCAAGCAAATCGTCATTTCACAATAAGAAACCTCAGTTACAATTTACAAATACAATATAAAGAAGAAAAACAGAGAGGAGATATAAATAAACAAAGCTAAGAAATCTGTAATTTGTCAGTGCTAATCCAGTAGAAGTGGCGTTGAATTGCGAAGCTGTGATCGATGGTCAATTAATTAGCTTAGGTTCTAAGAGAAGAGGAGACGGAATGAGACGGCTTGGACCACGGAACGACCTGGATCTCTTCTTCTTCTTCTTCTTCTTGTTCTTCATCGGATGACTCGTCTTCGTTTTCCACGTCAGAATGGTGGTGGCGGTGGCAGTGGTTGTAATTAAGTTGAGAACAAGGGGCACAAAGGGAGAGGGAGGGGGTGAGGGAGGGGCCGGAGGAGGACCAGGGTGTCGGAGAGAGGCAGAGGCGGCAGAGGAGCGATCGGCGGTGTTTGGCGACGAGGAAGTTGGCGCTGTGGACTCGCTCGTCGCAATCCCAGCACAGCCTCGCGCCGTCCGACTCGCAGTACGTCCTCGCCTCCGCTGAGCACAGCTCGCACTTCTTTCTCTCTCCCATCTCTCTCTCGGCCTTTTGCCGTTGTCGCGTGTGTTTCGCGGGGTTTATATAAAGGACAAACCACACTCATATCACGCGGAAATTATGATAATATATTGGTCTCTGCTAATTAGTTAGTATTTATTAATAGTAAAGAATATTGGTGGTCTGTATAATGTTGGAATTTTATATATTCAAATGTTGACAATAGTATGTGTCATTGGAGATGATGCAAGAAAAGTGTGGACATAATTGACATTTATTTGAGAAAATGGATGGATTTGTGTGTATATATATATTGCAACTTGAAAGTACTATTTCTAAATTGTTTTTGTTGTGTCAAGAAAGTTTGGTAAAATTTTCCAATTAACTGTTCTCTTATTGTATATCTATGTCAGAGTCATAAATTTAAATTAGGGGTGTTAATATGAAAAAGAAAACGAGTTCAAGAAGACTGGTTTATAATTTTTTAGGGTAAAATAAAAAAAAAAAAATTGAAAATTGGTTTTATAGCCCACCCTGGAACAATTTTTTAAGGGGGGTTATAGCCCACCTCGGAACAAACTGGCTTAGTGCGTGATGATGCCCAAATATGCTCTCTACTTTCTTCCAAAAATACATATAATTTCTACATGACTGCCCTTACTTCAAGGAATGTCTTTACGGAATACCAATAGAAGCGCTTATACTCTTCTCCAATGTAAAAATTAACAGAAAAACAATGTAAAAAAGTGATATCAACTACGAACATATTGGAATCAAAACACCCAAAAGCACATTAAGATCTCTCATGCAAACAACTAAAGTTGTTTTATTGCTTATTTGGCAATACCATGTCATTTTCATTTTTGCATATTAATATTATGAGTTGTAATAATTATGTCAAAGTAGTCAATTCTAGCACCAATGCCAACTATTTTTTAATATAAAAAAATAATAAAATACTAAACACATCAATGTCTTGAATAGAGTGTGACTCACTTTTAGCAACTTTTGATGCTATCACCGTTGGAGTATTTTTATGTAAGATAACACGAATGTTGATGTGGATAAAAATAAATAAACAATATTGTTTTTTATGATGTGTAAAATAACTTTAATTGTAATTGTTTGCATTGGAGATGCTCTAACAATTTATCAACAAACAATTCAAATAAAACATCGAATGTCTAACCCTAAGCATCGAGTCATCGAATTCCGACGCGACCTCGCTATTGAGCCAAAAGAAGTTTAGCCCTGATAATTATTCGAACAAAAAAAAATATATACTGTTAACGCCGTTTTTTGGTCAACACTTAGAACCGTCTGTGGTTCGGTCTAGGGCCGGACACTATGACCGCACGTAGGTTGGGTGTGGTGAAATCTTCTCGTCTCGTAGTCTTTGCCTCGCCGGAAAGAGGTTTCCGGTTTCCCGTTACTCCGTGATTAGTTCACCTTCGTGTTCGTCGAGCTCGTCGGGTTCTTCGCGATCTTCGGATTCGTCGAGTTCTTCGCATTCTTCGTGTTCGACGAGTCCTTCGAGTCCGTCGTGTTCTTCGGGTTCTTCACGATCTTCGGGTTCTTCGCGTTCTTCGGGTTCAACGAGTCCTTCTAGTCCGTCGTGTACTTCAGGTTCTTCACGATCTTCTGGTTCTACACGTTTTTTGTGTTCGTCGTGTTCTTCGCCTGAAAAGACAAGAAACGTGAACTAGAGGGACGCGGAGGGTTTTCCCCTGGCGCGCGCTCCGACGCTCAACATTAGTCGAGGTAGGGGGCTTATCTCTCGTCTCGAGTGTCGAGAGAGAAAAATATAGTGAGTCGGGAGTGAAACAGAGATTTCTAAGTCGAGAAAGACTTACCTTGAGAGTGGATGAAGATGGGGTATTTATAGTTTTTCATGTTGGAGTTTGAGTTGGTTTTGGAGGCAATTGAGCCTTGGAGGTCGTTTTTGGCCGTGGTGTTCCTTGGATGCCGATAGTTCCACGCCGATAGTTTCATGACGATAGTCTCGGCCATGAAGCTCGCCAATAGTTTCATGCCGATAGTATCGGCCATGAAGGTCGCCGATAGTTTTATGCCGAAAGTCTCGGCCATGAAGTTCGCCGATGGTCTAACGCTGATTGTTTTGTTTCGATAGTCTTTTCCGCCGATAGTTCAAAGATTCTTGTCTTTGCCGATAGTCTTACTTTGCCGAAGATTTTAGGACGCCGATAGTTTGGTCTTGAACTTCGCCGATAGTATGGCCGCCGATAATTCAATGATTCTTCCTTTCGCCGATAGTCTTGCTTTGCAAGGTTGCCGATGGTTTGCATGACGATGGTTTCAACACGTCGATAGTTAGGTCTTGAACTTTGTCAATTCTTGTTGTTTTTGCTCTCGGGGTGTCGTTTTTACATTGTTAAAACGACGGCATAACATATACCTCGTTTATTTATGTCGTTACTATTTTGCTAAATACTTCTAGTAAAGTAATAAATGAATAAATAAAAATACAATTTGTCAAGTGGCAATAATGCTCTAGTGTTTCAAACTTGTACGGATAATTTGAATAACAGAGTATAATTATTAAATACATTTCGCTGTGTATACCGAGAGTAAATTTTATAGAAGTGCAATAGTTATTCACTTTTTAAACTAGTGTGTATACGTTTAAGAATCAATTAATTTACTATTTATAAACGTAATAACTATTTATATTAATAAAGAGTCTGTGTAGCTAATTTGCTTTAAATCTATAATCGATAGTTGCACAATTTTAGGAGAATCCGTTTCATAATCGATAAGCACGTACAAACTATCATTTAATGTATAGCTGTTTAATATAGAGATTGTTAACCGCGTTTTTGGATTTACACTAAGAACCGTCCGTGGTTCGATCTAGGGCCGGACCCTATGACCGCACGTAGGTTGGGTTTGGTGAAGTTCTTCTCTTCTTGTCGTATTCATGCTATCCGGGTCTTCGGGTCTTCGAGTCTCCGGGTCTTCGGATCTTCGAGTCTCCGGGTCTTTGGATCGTCTATGTTTTCCGTGTTCTTCGCCGGGTCTTTGAATCCTTGCACCTTCACCTAACCACAAATGAAACGTGAATCTAGAGGGACGCGGAGGGTTTTCCCTCGGCGCGTTCTCCGACGCTCAACATTAGTCGTGTTGTATTGCGTTTTTGGTAAACGATTTGTACTTGTCTCTATGTTTTCTAGAGAGAGAAAGTGGTGGTGTGATTTTTGTAGAGTTTTGACAAGTGGAGAGAAACTTACTTTGTGTTGTGAATGAGTGAGGTATTTATAACACATAACCACGGAGGTCGGAATTTTCGGAGCCACGGGGGCCGTAAGCGACTCGATCACGGGAATCGAGCGACCCTAAACCACGGGGGTCGGGATTTTCGGAGCCACGGGGGCTAAGATTGCGCTTTGGAAAACTGAGGGACCCAAACAAAATCTATGTTGAGTAGTGCAACGACCCAAACTTCTTGTGGCTGAGTAAGTCCCTTTCGTGGCTGTGCTCGATCTCGGAAGATCATGGTCTCGGGAAACCATGCCTCGTAAGGCGAGCTTTGCTTGGGACCGACTCGAGTCACTAGTGGTGTGGGGCATTGTACTCCTCAATGTAGATTTTATGAGGGTCTCTCTTAGGATTGACTCTTTTCCGAACCGCCAAGAGTTTAAGTGAAACGAACTCCGAGTAGCATGACGACTCAACCATTTACGGCCGGGGTCGGTGCCTCTTTGGGCTAGGCACGCTCGTACCCCTTGAGGTCGGGGCTTCGCCCTTGGGACTACCCGAGCCATATCGGGTCGGAGTCATCATGCCACTCGGATCCGATCCCACCTTAACTACCTGGGGTAAAAATGTCCGAATTGCCAGTGAGGCATTGAGCGACTAGGGCTACGAGCCAGATAGGCATTTGAGCGACAAGGGTCGGAGCCAAGGTGGCTTTGAGCGAAAATGGTCGTGAAGCCAATGAGGTGTTTAGCTACAGTGGTCGATGTCGTGGACCTTGCTTTCGGGGCTTGATTAAGGAGTCAAGCTGATGACTTTGCCAAATGTTTCTTTGTTTGTACCCGGTCGGATCCATTCCGGAGTCTTGATATCATATCTCACCGGGACGTCTCAGTCGTGGCCGACTTGGAGTCTCTTTTTTTTTTTTTTTTTTTCGTGTCCGATCGGATCGTCTCGGTCGTATCCATTTTCGGGTCTTGATTTCATATCTCACTGGGACGTCTCGGTCGTCGCCAACTTGGAGTTTTTTTTTTTTTTTTTTTTTTTTTTGCCCGATCGGATCGTCTCGGTCGCATCCGTTCTGGGGCCATTGAATTTTGTTTACGAAAAAGTCTCCGGTCACCAAGGCAAAGACTTTTGAGGTAAGACCGGAGGTCGTGGTGGAAAGCTTCCATGGAGAAAGCTTTGGAGTAAATCTTCGTCGTATTGAAAGTTTTCCGCGGAGGAAAAGAGTTTACTGGTGGAGAGCCCGTGGTTGTTCTCGGGAACCCCTCCTTCTAGCGCCAAAATGTTAACCGCGTTTTTGGGTTTACACTAAGAACCGTCCGTGGTTCGATCTAGGGCCGGACCCTATGACCGCACGTAGGTTGGGTTTGGTGAAGTTCTTCTCTTCTTGTCGTATTCATGCTATTCGGATCTTCGGGTCTTCGAGTGGCCGGGTCTTCGGATCTTCGAGTCTCCGGGTCTTTGGATCGTCTATGTTTTCCGTGCTCTTCGCCGGGTCTTTGAATCCTTGCACCTTCACCTAACCACAAATGAAACGTGAATCTAGAGGGACGCGGAGGGTTTTCCCTCGGCGCGCTCTCCGACGCTCAACATTAGTCGTGTTGTATTGCGTTTTTGGTAAACGATTTGTACTTGTCTCTATGTTTTCTAGAGAGAGAAAGTGGTGGTGTGATTTTTGTAGAGTTTTGACAAGTTGAGAGAAACTTACCTTGTGTTGTGAATGAATGGGGTATTTATAGGGACCAAGAAGTTTGGTGGAGAGTGCTTGGTTGAGTGGTGGAGATAACCGGGTGGTCCTGGCCGAGTGAAAAATGACCGGGTGGTCTTGGCCGAGTGAAAATGACCGGGTGGTCTTTGGCCGAGTGAAAATGACCGGGTGGTCTTTGGCCGAGTGAAAATGACCGGGTGGTCTTTGGCCGAGTGAAAATGGCCGGGTGGTCTTTGGCCGAGTGAAAATGACCGGGTGGTCTTGGCCGAGCGAAGATAACCGGGTGGTCCTGACCGAGTGAAAATGACCGGGTGGTCCTGACCGAGTGAAAATGACCGGGTGGTCTTGGCCGAATGAAAATGACCGGGTGGTCCTGGCCGAGTAAAAATGACCGGGTGGTCCTGGCCGAGTGAAAATGACCGGGTGGTCCTGGCCGAGTGAAGATTTGTCAAGAAGTCTCGCTTGAAATCATTCTTTGAGAGTCTCTTTTGAAAGACATTTTAGTGTTGACTCGGAGCTTGGCGTGTGAATTTGCATGTGGGCTTGGGCCTTGTGTATGGACTCGATGTATCATCTTTTGCTCTTGGGGTGTCGTTTTTACCTCACGAAAATACGGCATAACAGAGATATTTGTGTTCCGAATTTGATTTAATATTTCTTAAAAAGAAAAAAAAATAACAAAAATTATTTTGCTTTAATATCTAGGTTATTTCCTCAAAAAAAAAAAATATATATCTAGGTTATTATACGGCGTAGTAGATAGTTACACAATTACAGGAGAATCTTTTTGAATCTATAAGGACGTACATACTATCATTTAGTTTATAAAAACTACATATCCTACTGATCAATACATATACTGTGGCTGTCGCAATAATAAGTCTATGTATAGATTTTATTAGTTGCAACTACCAGAAAGTTCGAAGAAAGTATCAAACACACATCATAGCTATTTTGACAGTCAGATATTACACTGGCTATATAAGAACCGAGTGTGGAGAGGTGAACAAAAAAAAAAATCTGTACCGCCACAAAAAAAAAAAAAAAAAAAAAAACAAAGGTTGCTCAAGCCTCCTCAGTCGCCGCCATTCGCCGCTTCCCTCTCCACGCCAAGTATGTGTCTCTTTTTCCCTATCTTTCTCTTGTTCGAAAATGCTTCCGAACGAGCCACTTAAGACTTTTGCTTGTATCGTTACGGTTCATAACGTGTTCAATAAAATGTCTGAGATGATTGATTTTTCCGCTCAGTTCATTTTCCTTCTTCTTCCGTTTTCTGTGTCTTTCTCTTCGAGTTTGAATCTTAGCACTTGTCTTGATGATATCAAATACGGGAATTAACTTGCATAAATTCCAAATATAAACATGCATTGAACTTTCCTCTAAACTTTCAATCCACCATATCATAAAACTAGATCCACCGTACATGTAGTTGAGAGTTATAAATTTATATACAAGAAATATATTGTATATATATATATACATATATATATATACCATTAAGCTGTATAATACTATAAAAGTAACGATGGATATATATATATATATATATATATATATATATATATTGTTTTTTTTTTCTTCTTTAACTCTGGGTCATCTTCTTTAAATCCTTTGTAGCGGATAGTCAAACCATGGCTTTTACCGTTAAAATTAAGAAGTTGGAAGTATAGTGATTGGGCGGTCATTACAACGGATTGATGATTAGATTGTTCGTCCTACATTTTTTTTAACTCAGCTCTCAAAACGTTTTTTTCCCCTGAGCTTTTACACTTCGATCGGAGCCCTAATTAAATTTGAAAATGTTTTCATTTAATTTTTTCCGTGGATATAACTACTGTATTGATGTAAACTAGTTCTCTTACAAAATGTTTACGGGATTATTCTTCCAGCAAAGCATTTGAACCACCTAACCAGAAATACCATGGCGGCTTCAAAACAAAATCTTGTTAATTTGACGACTCTCTCTTGCTTCGTCGTCTTGACCCTTTTTGTTATCTCCGAATGTAAGTACAATCCGCATATGTATAAACATTTTAATTTCATTTTTACAATTTAATTCTAACACAAGGGGTTACAGGCAGAGAAATAAGCAAGGATATTAACGGCACGGAGTCAAACGACGATACCCGTGGGAGCGACATAAGAATTATATGCAGACCTGGTCCGTGCTCCAACTATTACGGATGGGTGTGCATCGTCGACAACGCTTGCGTTCATTACCGTGACACGTGTATCGAATATTGCAAGAATATCCCGCCCCCTAGTTCCACTCATTTCACTAGTAGTAATGCCACTAATAATTTTAATTAGTTCGTTTTGCCTAGTCATAGTCCTCCAATTATCATGTATGCTTAACCATACTTTTTATCAATATATATGATGCATGATTTGGCAATGTGTCGGATTTATTGAGACAGTTGGTGTTACTCGTATAATTTACACACTATGAGAAGCTACTCGGATGGTCCGAGAACAAAAAGAATTCAATACTAAGTAGTTCGAGTCAAATAGGCCTGATGACTATCAAAAGTTAAAGAACGATCCGTTCATAAGTCAAAATATTTACGAGAGAGAGATATTTATTCATGTATGCACGACATATGAAGAAGAATAAAGAACTCACTCAACCTTTATTTAGAGCGTACTGGTATTAAGAAAAATTAGATGAGGTAATTGGTAAGGCACTTGAAACTCCAATATTGTAAAGTAGTCGAGGTTTTTAAAAATTAGCAAAAATTAGCCAAATTTTGTCCACATAAGCAGTTTTTTATTTTTCTTTTCTTAAATTATCCTTTGAGAATCAAATAAGAAATTCGGTTATTTATAAAAACCAATAAAATTGTCTCTTGAGTTGACTTTTTCTTTCTTTTGCTCGTGCGTGTGTTTTGTTATTTGAATCCCTCATTTAAGGTGATTAATTATTTGACATCCAAATAAATTACTCTCTCTCTCTCTCGGGTGGTAATGGTGAGGGTTAGGTTTAAGGATAGCGGTCTATCCCGTCGGCGGTGACCTCCGCTGACGACGCGCTGAATGAGCCTTTGATCGCCAGAAGGCGAGCGTCTACTTCTTTGCTGAGGTCGCCGATTTCCTCTATCCACGAAAACGGAGAGTTGTGTTCTTTGAAGCTTTCTTTCTCATGATCTTCGCTCTTTTCGTTGTGGTCACTGCTTCAGCCTTAGCTCAAGCTCCAATCACGCGCCGGATCACCGCCCGTGTCGTCTCCCCCTCTAGCGACTACTCCTGCTCCGGAGAAGACTCCCATCGATTCTCTTTTAGTATCCAAACCCGATGCTGCCCTGATGACCTCTATCGCTCCGACTTTAGCTCCTCTTACGAATCAGTTATATTTTTTATTTGTTTTACTTTGTTCAATATCATTTAAATTAGATTCGTTCAGGGTTTGTGGTGGTGATTGCAATGATATGCTCGATTTTTAATTGTTTGATTTTTTCTCAATATCTTTTAGATTAAATCTGAGTTTCATTTGTTCTTATTTTGTTATGTACACTTACGATACGGTTATTTACTGTAAATTTTCGTTAATTTTTGTGAATAACGGTTAATTATTGTTGAATCCGAGATCTCTCATAACTTATCATTTGTTTATTTTGGTTAATTTGACACATAGTATTTTGTATCTACTGAAATTAACTATTATTTATTGAATTTTACGAACATTAACTGCACTACCAAATTTCTGGTTCGGCTCGTCAATGGTATTCTTCACGTCGAAGATCTGTATGAGGTATTCTTCATGTGTGTCACTTGTTATACCACGCTTACCTAGTATATTTTGTATTAAGTTTCATTGTTTATTTCACACAATTACATTGGATTTGATCAACACACAAAATACTCCTTTTTAAATTTTTTATTCAGTCAATTATTAAATTCGTAATATGAAGTAAGGTTATTTTTGTCATTTCATCATTATTAATTCGTGCTTAATAGCTAGAATAAAAAATTAACAATGACTATTTTTGAAAACTCAAATTTCAAATAGGGTAGTTAACTATTGAACCTATGCTTAAAGTAGACTATTCTTTGCTTTTCTTTTCACTCTATTTGTTTTAAAATTAAGATTAATTATATAAATTTTCCTTATACTTTTATATGATTAATAAAGTCATCAACTTTTAAAATATATCAAGTTACATCAAAACCTTATAAACATGTGTATATATCACGTTGACTCAATATTAAGGGTATATATGTAAATTTACATTTAATCAATATAATAATTTTAAAACTAAAAATTAATTATAAACTTTGAATATTCTCACAGTTTTTAACAAAATTCTTTCCATAGTATTTAGTTTTTTGGTCGTTACATAATTAACAGTTTTCTTTTAGCCATACATAAGAATTAGCTTGTAATTCTATTTTAACGGTTTTCAGTTAAACATTAAAAAATATGATATCATTTCAATTTTAGTTAAGTGTACAAATGATCAGACAACTTTATATATATATATATATATATATATATATATATATATATATATATATATATCTATAATCAATGAATAATATATATAATATTTGTTCTTATTTCTTAATAACTAATTTAGAATTGATAAAGACGCATATATTTACTTATTATAAATTCCAAATTTAAACATTAGGCTTAGGCTAAATAATTTTAAATCATTTAATGATTTTCAGTTCACGAAGTCTTAAAATATTTTACTCTTAAATGATACATACGAAGAAAACGACAATCATCTGAGTTCCACGCTACTTGTCCACGTCTCACATCCCTTTACATGCAATGCACACACGTGTACACACACAGTCTCTCTTTCTCTCTCTCTCTCTCTCTCTCACATAAAAAGTCATAGACCATCGTTTCCACAACCACAACACAAGAACAAGAAGTAAAATGGACCACATCGAAGAAGCAGAAGAAAAAGAGCAAGAAAAACAATATTATCCGTACAGCTATTACTATGAAAACGAGCCTCGTTTTCAAAGACCCAAAGCAGACTGGTTTACAAACCTCGTCTGCGACCCGTTGTCGTTTCTCTTCTCTTCTCCCCAGCCATCCTTCTTTCCCAGTCCTACCGCAGAGTCCGAACAGTCGGAAATAATCTGAGCTCCGTAGGCCACGGCGGCGATAGCGAAGCGGTTGGCTCTCGGGGTGTTCGGCGCCGCCTACGCCTGCACGATGTTGATTGTCGTTTTGGGAGTAGGGTTTGTGAGGATGTTTGTCGACGAGCCGGTGTTGGTGAAGCAAAATCTGAACTTTGGCGACCCTGAGGCTAATCCGAGAGCTATGTTCTGGTTCGGTCACAAGAAAATCCCGACTGGTCACACTTTTGCTGTGTCCGTTGAGCTTTTGGTGCCCGAATCTGATTTCAATACACACGTCGGAGTGTTTCAGAATGTAGTTAATTTTAAGGCGCTATATAGTACTTCATTGATAGTTTAACTTGAAACTAATTTTTTGTAAAATTGTCCAAGTTTGCGTGAAATTAATTAGTATAATAGTCCCAATTTAAAAACGGCTACGTGATGGGAAAGTCAAGCTTGCCGTGCATGTTACGCTTCAGAAGTTGGCCGGTCCGGTCCGGTCCGGTTCTAGGGCTGGCCGGAGAAACCCAGAAGATCAGAGTTGACGGGACAAAGAAGGGCATCAGAGGACTGAGGCGGTGAGAGTGGCGGTGATTCCTTGCTCCGGACGGCTTTTCTGCCGCAGATCTACGAGGCCGCGGTGGTCGTTGCATCGAAGCTTCCGTGGCACAGAGACCTCGTACGGCGCTGGAAATGGACGCTCTCTGTTTGGTCCTCTATTTACGCTTTTGCTCTGCTTTTTCCTGCCGGTGTTTTTTCCGGCGCGATCGAAGACTGGTAATAAGGAACGAGGCATATATATGATGTAAAGCGGTGCCACGTGTCAGCTAGAAAATATGACGAAACGTTTCAAATTTTATAAGCCTTCCTTCTTTTAGTATAAGTATAATAATAATAGAATAGATAGATAGATAGATAGAAACATGTGGATTTTAATTTGTCCTCGCATGTCGAAGAACAACGATCTTCTTGACGGCTGACGGAGAACGTGGATTTATATCTACAATTAACTCTTTGAAGAATATTTTTAATTAAGGTCAAATAAGGCTAATTCCAAGTGTGAAGTCTTCCACACATCGCATGTTTGAACACAATGGACGAATAAATGTAGTGTTATAAGATGTTCAAAATATGTATATCCTTGAATATTTTTACATGAATTATTCTGATGGAAAGTTCTATGATTTTCTTCAAATAACAAACTAAATATATGCATGGGCCTACACTTGAAAACATAGTTGAACTTGAACCAGAACCTACCTATAATTGAAATACCGATACATATTGGTATTACCAATTTAATTATTTTATTGTTTACGGATCATGAATATTTCAGAGAGATACAAAATATTGATATCGACAGTTATACCACGCTTATAAGTGGAAATACAAAGTGATATTCGAGGAATTTTTTTTTCAAATAAATAGAGTTTAGAATATGAATTCATATGAATCTATTAGATATCCAATTTGTTATTGCTAGCAACCTAACAGACCTCCCTAGGTAGACCTCGATACGGAAAGTATTGCAAACGAAACCTGTTAATGGGGATATAGAATTTGGAGTAGTCAAATGGACCCCAAAAATAAAAAAAATCCAAAGCCTATACCAATGATAAATCCATTCCACATAGAAGAAAAAAAAAGGTTATTTGCCAGTCTTTAGCTTGCCACGTCATCCGCCAATGAGAGATCTCATTTGCTTGCTTTGACCAAGTCTCTCTCCTTTGGTATGCTTTTCTATCCGTCCAAGACACAAATTTGAAGGACTTTTGGGCCAAATCCAAGTGGGACCCACGAGTAAACATTTAATCAACACCAACACAACCTCCAAACCCCTATAAGTTTCTCTCACTAGCCAAACTACGGCAAAAATTTTACTTAACAAAATTCTCTCACTTATACACATTTGAAACTAAATCAAGAGAATCAAGGTCATCTTTACTCACACAAACATCACTAAGACTAATGTTGAGCGTTAGAGCACACGTCGATGGGAAACTCTCCGCGTCTCTTTAGTTCACGTTTTTTCTTATTTTCTTAGAAATCAAGGACGAAGAACGCATTCCCGACGAAGAACAAGGCGAAACATTATTTCTCTCTTTGCGATTCTAAGATACTCTAAAACTTTCGGATGCTTTAGGCCTTGTCCCGAACTTCCTTGAGCCTTTTGGACTCTTGACAAGCGATTTGGGCCTATCCGATACTAGGCGCGCAACTAATCCAAGCACGCCGCGTATCCATGAACGTTAAGTCCAAAAAACGGCTTAACAAAACCGGATAATTGGTTGTCGTCCCAAAATTTATTACATCACCCTAGTTGCAATATGACATTGTATTCCCCTAAAAGATGACTACATAAATTAAATGAATAGAAGATTAGGAAAGTTTCCCAATCCTATGAAAATGACAATCAGTTATTCTTTGATTCATGGTTTTTGTATAATTTCCCTTCTTTCGATATCTTGAAACTAGTTATTTATGTTATATTATTTATCTTAGGTTCTGTGTATAGATGGTGAGAGTTGATGAATATAGTTTTTTTAAATATAATAAATAGCATATGTATATATTATATTGAACACAAAAATCGTATAAAACTTTATAATAACAAAGAACTCGAGGTTAATTCAATAATTTCAATAAATTTTTGACATATGCATATAAGATATTCACTCATATATAAATTTAATTTTGAGCAAAAAAAAAAATAATGTACATGATAAAAAAAAATTATTGACACTTATTACTTGAATTATTTTATAAAATTTTAGTCAAATCTTTTATATTTCAATCAGCTAACCCAAAATTTAATCTCATTTGGCCACCAATCTAAAATAAATAAAAATTCGGCTATGATTGATAAATTAAATTACAAATGTATACCAAAATAGAATATTATTCGTATAAGTAAATAGAGCCCTCGAGCAATATTATCCATAAATCCCTTCAAAAAAAGAAGGACAAATTTCATAACTAACATAAAATATGTATCACTATTTATATTTTATTCATATTTTCAAAACATTTCATCAATAACCGTTTCTCTTTTTTTTGGACTAACGCTCATGTTTCATAAATTTAGTCAACAATTATTAAAATTTGATCACCAATTATTGAAATCTGGTCAACAACTATTGAAATCTAGTTAAATGTTATTGAAATCTGGTTAATTGTTATTGAAATCTGATTAAAAATTATTGAAATTTGGTCGATATAGTTATTAAAATATGATCACCAACTATTGAATAAATCTGATTAACTATTATTGAAATATGGTTAACAACCATTGAAATCTTATTAATTGTTATTGAAAACAATTATTTATCAAAATTAGAAAGTTAGCGGCTAGTATTAAAAAAAAATTACAAAAACGGTTATTTCGACTATTTCTCAATAAAGAAAAAAGCACATAAATGTAAGTATTAGCTGGCACGAATCAGTAGTTAGGAATATATTCTTCCTCAATTAATGCCGCTTTGACGATTCGATACTTTTATTTCGTGGCATAATAAATATTATAAACCCAAATCATTTTAATACGGCTATAATTAAATGATAAAGTAGGGGAAAGTAAGGCACGCAACAATAATTTCAAAAATATACATAATAAAGAAGCTAGAATGGTCAGAAACTCATGAAGAAAAAATAAATACATAACAATGCAGTGTCACAACACGAAGCATCTAGCCACAAAAACTATAGGGAAAGGAAAGAAAATAAATCATACGAAAGGTATTAAAAAAAAAAAACTCATAACACGGTGTATATATTATATATATAAAAGTAATCAACAATCCGCGACGTCTAAAGCTTCTTCCAAGAGTTGACTAGAGCTTCGCATCAAATCCGGGCTCAGCCTAAACATGAGGGTACAGAATTCCATCTGATTCAAGTTTCCGTTGCCGTCCAAATCGCCCTCTCTGAGCATGCACGCGATTTCCTCGTCGCTCGAGCCTCTGAGACCCAACAAATACGAGCTTCTTTTCAAGCTCTCGAAAGTGATCACACCTTTCTCTTTGTCCATCAACAATCGGAACCCGTTGCACAGCTCCTTCATGAACCCCTCCGCACCTAATCGCTCCACCATCGCCGGAAAGTAGTCCTCGAACACCACGCCATTGTTATTGATATTGTTGCACGCCATTATATAATTGTGTTCTGTGCTGTGGAGAGAGAACTTCATGAGGCTCTAATATATATATATATACGCACACATGCTATAAGTCTACGCATCGTATCATTCATTATTGAATGGATGTGTCTCAGAGGAAGCTTGTTTATTAATTTCGTGGAAAGAGGTGTTTGAACTTTGAAGAGGGATGAGAACAAAAGTTATGAGAACATATCATAATAAGGAAACTCGCATTGCTTCCTGAGGAAGAGAGAATTTAATTGTTTGTTGGGTTGCCTAATAATATTGTTTTTCCAGCTGTGTGTGTATGTTATCGATCTTTTCAATGAGAGCCACTTCAGAACTGTCTTTCCAGGAAGTTGCATCGATGGGTACCCGAACATAAATTTATATACGATGATATGGCACGCATTTCCATAATTGGAGATATAAGTATAGACAATAAACTATAATATATAGATATGCCTAAATAGACAAATACTTGAAAGAAACTCCTTTTTGTTTTGTCAAAAAAAAAAAAGAAACTCCTTTTTGTTGAGATTCGTGACAAGTTACTTCGGTTGAAAGAGTCGATCAGGAAGTAGTCTCTTTATTTGTCGTTTAAAGTATTTGACCGGATATAGGCATTCCACAGAGCTTTTTGCCACGTAATTTTGCTTTGCTTATTTATTCATGCAATGCCGTGCAGAAGAAATTAGGAATAACTATCATTTTGCGAAATCCTCATTCCATATAAGTAGATGGGATTATATATAGAAATTTGAATTGACTCGTTCAATGTTAAGAAGAAAAAAAAAAGAGTTGTTCTTGGAAGTTCTATTTTTTTTTTTTTTTGAGGGATTGGAGTTGTATATCTCACTACTACATTACAGAGTTTATTTTTCTCAAAATATTATAGAGTTTATAGAATGTATGTAGTAAAATTCTAGACATATAATTTTATTATTCATTAAATTCTATAACTAAATAAATATTTATAATATTTAATTAGTCTGTATAACTTCTAAACAACCCTAAAACTTATTTCATTTTCTATCTTTTATCTATAGCTTTATTTATGGGGCGGGTAGGTATCTAGCCCAAATTGACCCCCTCTATTAAAATTATAGCCCAACTATCACAAAATTTAAGTAAGTAGCTCAATCCACTACCAAATAATTTAATATTCCTATATTACCCTTAGTTCAAATAATAGAGCGCAAAACACAATTCCCTCATTCGAAACAAACCTCTCCGCCAAACGAATTTCTTTTACCCTCATTCGCGAACACGAAACCGACGATCTCTCCACTTCCGAAGCCGACGAAGAAAAAATGGTGAGTATCTCAACCTTCAATCTCTGGTAATTTCAAATCCTTCAATCTCTCCACTTCCGGCGCCGACGAAGTAAATTGGTTAGTTAATATTATTAACAATTCTTTGCGATCTCATAAAACACCCAAACTGAAACCCTAGACCTCATCCCCGCTCAATTTTGTGTTAGATTAACCATTATATTGTAAGTAAATATTATTAACTGAACCCTAGACGTCATCTCCGAACGATTTTGGGTTAGATTATTCATAAAAATGATAAGTAAATATTATTTACAAATCGCCGTTCGATAGTAAATAATATTTACAAATCGCCGTTCGATAGTAAATAATATTTACAAATCGCCGTTCGATAGTAAATAATATTTACCATTTGAAAAAACCAACATCTTGAAGCGAGAAAGTCAATGTCGTTTATAGTGTGATCTCTTCTCTTCATCTTTCATAGTAAAACGTGCAAAATGAAAAATAACTGCAGTAATGTTATACATACTCGTCGGCTTGTTCCAATTTGTCCAAATCATAACCTTGATAGTAAATAATATTTACAAATCGCCGTTCGATAGTAAATAATATTTACCATTTGAAAAACAACATACCTGTCTCAGATTTGGCCAAGATCGAGGTCGCCTCGCCGATCTTGACGCAATCGCCGTCGCGGAGCTCGACTCCGGCACCGGGAACGACGGCAAACGCCTGGAGAAGCCATTTCCCCTTCTCCGAAGCAGCGGCGCGTGGGCGATCCCGTCGACTCGCCGTTGGATCTTTGATCGCCGGAGGCTCGGCGGCGGGGAGAGAGTCCAAAAGGAAATCGCTGGTCGGAGTGTGATTCTTCATGGCAGAGATTATATTTTCGAGCTTCACGGTCCGGGAATGGTGTGCTAGGCTTGTAGAACTCGCTCCACAGAAGACGAAGAAGAAGAAGAACCACAGAGACGAAGAAGAAGAAGAAGAGGTGAGTCTGGAGGAATAAAACGTACGAAATTGGGGGTAAAGGACAATTTTGGAAACTCAAAATAACTTGGGCTATTTCCCTAATAAACTAATAGTTTGGCTATTATTTTAAAACTTCTCTCCTCAAGTGACTAGTTGTTTACAAATCTCTTTTATCTATCACAAAATAAAATATTTAAAATTATTTTATATTATTCTTATTAGAATTCGCAATATGAAAATTAATTTTTATCATGTGATAAAAATAATCATACAATACATAAATTTAAAATATAATATTTAAGAGTTCATTTATATTAAAAATCTACATAATCATTTCAAATTTATGTGAATGTATGGAAAAATATGATAAGATACAAGTTAAATGCATGCAGACTAAAATATACTAACTAGAAAGTAGTTACAATTATTACAATAATAGATGAACGAGGTACACATTTTTTTTATTATTAAATTGAATATTAAATTGGAGATAAAATACTCTTTGTATTATGTAAATTAACTACATTTTTGAAGTACAAGATAGCTACTGCATTTTAGATAAGTACATGCAGCTGTACAATTTCGTCTTTATGGAATTGTGAGTTTCCAAGAATCGGATGGGAATTTTTTTGGTTACACTAAATACTTACATTATAATTTTTTTTATATACAAATTAGAAAATTTTACACAAATTTTATTTTGTACAAAACCTCTTCTTCTCTCACCAAAAAGTTGTGACATCGTCCACCATTAGCATAAAACTATTGCAACTCAGCCGTACCTCATCGCTTTCGTCGACCATTGCCAATGTCATTTTCAATCAATGTTTTTAAAATTCAAGACTTAGAGTTAAACTAATATTTTTGTTCATTTTCTTAGTAATAGTGTATTTTGTATTTTTAGAGAATTATCATATTTTCTATGACTAATTTGGACTACCAAAGAATTCACTAGCCTTTTTTTATTTCTTGATTGATTTTCAGTCATTTGTGATGGTTTGTGATATTATTTTTTCAAAAAAATTGGCGATGGTTTGTGATAATTATTATTTATGTTTATCATTGACAGTTTCACACAAGAAAGATGTCAATGATATTATACAAGGGGTTGAATTAAAAATAAAATAAGTATAATTAAGGCTTAGACACTATAGAGACTCAGTGATGTGGTGTAAAAAGGAGGAGGTGGTATGTGCCTCTGATATATATATATATATATATATATATATATATATATATATATATATATATATATATATATATATATATATATATATATATATTGGTGTTGACAAAAGCCCTTGTCGGTGGCTTTAAGAAAATGGTGGTGCAATCGAATTTGAAAAGTGATAGTTAACCTCGTCAAAACGGAGACAATTTTGGCGATCGATGTGAACCTTATTATCGCGGATATTACTAGCATTATTGTGTAGTGTGATATTTTATTTATACTAAGACTTTAAAATATGTTGGCTCATAAACTTATTGAAGAGTCTTTTTTTCTTTTTTTAATGATGATATATTTTGGAATTCTACCCTCCTTGATCTTGACTAATTACAAGAAGAGAGTTTGGCTCAAAAACCTAATGCAGTTTCTAAAAAAAAATTATGGTTGATTAAAAAAAAATATAAAGATCATTCATATCACGTGAGAGTTAGTCGTGTTGTTCCCATACTACGTGTTTTATTTTTTTTTCGCTTAGCACCCAAGTTATCTTTGTCTTATTAAATTATCCCCTGTATTTTATTTATGTTGAAAATTTATCTCTTATTAATATTTAATTGAATTTTGTGTGTGTTAATTAATTAAAATGTGCAAAGTAAAAATATATAATGTGATATTACCATGTGCAGGAACAAGAAGTCAAAGTGATCAAAAATATATTATATTAAGATAATAATATCTGTTTTATCATACTCATTTTGATAAATTAACAAGTAAACGTTAGCAAAAATTAATAGATAATTTTTATATACAGTTGCAACAACATTTATTGTTATTAATTATACGTGTACGTAGTTTTGATGGTGAACATCTCTTTTCAGACATTCTTTGGGATAAAACTTTTAGGTATATTTGAGATTTGGATTTCTTTCTCTTATTTCAGACGTTCATTCCTATTGTTTGTTGAGGTTGTATTTTGCTTCAAACTAGTTGAAGATTTCTCTTTTTCCCCTCTCTTTTTAAAAATGTTTTCCAGTTTCCTCTGAAACAAATTATTGTTATTATGTCGATTTTGATTAAAATAAGTAAAAAAAAAATCAATAAAAATATATGTTAAGATAAATATATAAGATTAATTAAATATAATTGACAGTTTAATGATAAACAAATAACTATAGGATTGTGATACATTTGAAAGTCGTATGATATGATGGCCAAACTTGAGTAAAACTATAGGATATAAGAAACAAAAAATTAGATAACTAACTAATTAAAATGTTTGAAATTGTTATATAATCAACGTTTTGTAAATATAAATAAATGACCATAAATATGATGTGACCTTATCAGGATATTTTTATGCATTCCTGGTAATTTTCCCCTTGTTTTAAATGTAGAATTTCATTTAAAATTTGAATTTTTTCGTTTAATTTCAAACTTTAAACATGATATTCGGTTACTAATTTTTCAAATACATCCCTATTATTTTGCAATAAATTTGGGGATTATGTGGGATATTATTCTGTATCCATATTAGGCGTTCTTATTTGTATCGGTCGGATATTTTCTGTATCCATATTCAAATTTTAAGCACGTTGTTGATGTACATTTGTTTTGTTTTTTTTAAGCGCCATTGTTGAATTTCATTGTTTTTTAGTATATCTCTAACATTTCGTTGTTGTAGGTTCACAAAAGCTGGATTTTCTCTTATAAAATCGGGTGTGTTCTTTTTGTTCTTTCTTCTTCGTCTTGCATCTGTTCTATTATTTATTGATTTTTCCATTACCATGAGTAGATTTTCTTGTTTCAGTATAATTGTGGCTGAGGCAGAAGACGAGGACTGCGGGATCCGATGATGTCGATTGCGGTCTTCCTGGCATATATGACTGAGGCAAGGACTGCATGATCCGACGAGGCTGAGGGCTGAGGCGGAGGACTGCGGGTTCTGATGAGGCCAAGGTGGAGGGCGAGGACTGCGGGATTCGAAAAAATGGATGAGGTACACAATATTTTTGTTCTTCCATTTCTAGGTTTCCTGATTTTCACAATTGAATTTACGATATTTGATTTAGATTTCGATTTTGTATCTTTGTGTGTGTTTGTGTCGGTGTTTGCTAGATTATCAACAATAGGTTACTGACCGGAGTAGAGGATTTGAGTTTGTGACGATGAGCACTATTGAGGAAGTTGAAAAGGCTATGAATTTGAGGATTATAGTGTTTGGTTTTCATTCCAAAAACTGTTTTTCACTTTTTGAGTTGAAAAAATTGAAAACAAAAAGTGAAAATATGTTTGTTATAATTTTTCGGAAAAAATTTTCAAAAAATTTTGAAGTTGTTTTTTAAAAAAGTAAAGAAAACTGAAAACAAATAAAATGTGTTTTTGGAAATTTTTTCTTCTCTTCTCTTCTCCTTCTCCTCATCTTCTCTTTTCATACTTTCAAAAACAAAAATGAAAACTATACCAAACACTTTTTTTTTTTTTTTTTTTTTTTTTTTCAGTTTTTTCACTTTCTCAAAAACAAAAATAAAAACTGTACCAAACAGCTTTTTGAAAACAACTGCAAAATAATTTTTCAGTACAACTACAAAAATTAGAAAATAGAAAACAAAATTTTTTTGAGTTAACTACCAAAATAGTCTCTCTAGAGAGTTTTCGCTTCGTTCAAATCAGTTGTAAATATTTGTAAATTTTGCAAATAGTTGCAAGAAGTCGTAAATAGTTGTATGTAATTATGTAAATATTGTTCATTTTGCAATAAAAAATCAGTATATCGTAAATAATCAACATATTCAAATATCAACAGCAAAAATATTCGTAAAATACAAGTTAATAATTTTAAATAATCATTAATATACAATAATAAAAATCAATAATTGTAAATAGTAGTTAATATTCAACGTCAAATTATCTCAGAATGTTATAAAATCGTTTTAGATAATTATATGAATAAGAAAATAATCCTAAATAAATCTAATAACTGAAATTTCAATTGATTCTTTAAGTTATGAAAAAAAAATTCTACTGATAACGTGTGTGGTGGATTTTGTTTCCATGTTTATCACAATTACTAATTTATATTCAGATTAAATTTTATTTAATTTTAAATATGCGGAATTTTTTAGCGAGAATTTTAATTGGATATTTCAATTAATTTTACGCATGTAAATACATGAACTTGGACATTTATCTAAGATTTATAAAGCGTTGGTTATATAGCAATATAAAACCTTAAATATGGCTATATACATAATAGACCCTATAAGAGAGAGAGAGAGAGAGAGAGAGAGAGAGAGAGAGAGAGAGAGAGAGAGATTTTACCATAAATGGGACATTGATGAAATTTAAAGGGTCTGGATGTAAACAATTACAATTAAAGGTCTAGTTTCATAATTTGGACGAGATGAGAGAATCTCATTCGATTCCTTATCCTTTCGAAAACATCACCAACTCCTCCCTTGGCTCTCCGTCCTTCACTTTTCTCAACTCTCTACTCAAACTCTTCACCGAACCAGGAACGGCGCGTGGGGTTCACTTTCCGACAAGCTTGGATTACAATTGGACCAAGTGCAAATAAGGCTCTGAATTCTGAAAATGTCAAAGTTGGACTTGGGCGTTCTACAAAAACATCCATCCCTCTCTCCTATTCCTTATTTCCTCTCAAACTTCAATGTTACCAAGTTTCACTCTCGGCCACAGGTTCTCTCTCTCTCTCTCTCTCTCTCTCGTACATTATCTCTTTGGAATTGTTTTGCTGTGATGCTTAAATTAACCTCATATAGATGACGATTCTATCAGAACTAATTTTTTTGTTTTACTCAGTGGAGATTTAGATTGAATTATAGAGTACATGATTGGGGATGTGAAAAAGGAATGTAAAGAACATGTCTTTGCTTGTGAGGGAATTGATGTTGGTTGAACGAAATTTTAAATGGTTTCAGTGCAAGAGAAAAGCATGGAAGCGAAAAGAAGCATTACACGTCACAGCTTCAAATGAGAATCAGGTACAAAAACGAAACCACGATTCCTTCCCAGAGTTCATAGCAATCTCATCATAACTCCAATCAATTAATCGCAACCCTCTAATACGCAACCAGACTAAAGAGTTTGCAGTTCCCAGGAGGAACGCGATGGCTTTGATCTTGTCGGGCTGTTTCGTATCGCGACTCGGCTCTCGCGACACGTCATCATCGGCGGGCGAGCTTTCTGTGGGGTTCAGAGAGTACATAGACAGCTTTGACGGGTACTCGTTCGAGTACCCGCAGAACTGGATCCCGGTGCGAGGCGCGGGAGCGGACATATTCTTCAGAGACCCTTACATTCTCGACCAAAACATCTCGGTCGAGCTTTCGTCGCCTTCTTCGTCGACGTACAAGAGCGTCGAGGACTTGGGCCCGCCAGAAGAGGCCGCCAAGAAGGTTCTGAGGCAGTACTTGACCGAGTTCATGTCCACCAGGCTCGGCGTGCGCCGCGAATCCAATATCCTCTCAACGTCCTCGAGGGTCGCCGATGACGGCAAGCTATATTATCAAGTTGAGGTAAAAGTGAATTCTCTGGCACAGAATTCTTGTGCCTCTTTTTTAGAGATCGAACGAGCATGACATGGTCCGAAAGTAATAAGACAAGTTCTCATTGAACCCAGAAACTTGATTTTTGGTTAGAATCTTTGTGGGAAGAATCAAATGATTCGTTTGATACATTCGAAAAATTATACGATTTATAACCAGTAAACTATGGTGATTGTTGAGAACTCGCATTTTTTTTTTTTTAATAATATCCATCTAGTTGAACCACGATGATGAACAAATGTGAGCGAGCTCGAGCTCGAGCTCAGAGAGTCGTCATCTTGATAAAGTATATTCAAAATGTCTTGGCATTGAAAAGACAATAGATTTCATTTGTCAATTGATTTTGAAATGTTTGACCTTTTCTTTAAAGATAAATGTACTTGAGAAGACATTTAAGGTTATGAATTGTTGGGGGCTTTGAATTGTTTGACCTCCTTTGATGAACCTTTATTTTTTTTTATTTTTTTTTTTATCTTGAAACTCAGGTGAACATCAAGTCTTATGCAAACAGCAATCAGCTGGCAGTTATGCCACAGGACCGAGTGACTCGGCTTGAGTGGAATAGACGATACCTCTCGGTTCTTGGAGTCGAGAACAACCGTTTGTACGAGTTGAGATTGCAAACCCCCGAGAGTGTTTTCGAAGAAGCAGAGAACGATTTTCGCCGGGCCATGGATTCCTTTCGAGTAAACAAGGTGGTTGCTTAGAGGATTTTATGTTAAAAAAAAAAAAGAGTTCTAGGCCATGCGGTATGAGATCATGGTTCTCATTTCTGAGAGCCAGTTTTGCCATTCGATTTGTTACACAATGTTCTATCAAGTTCAGGTTCTTGTAAATTGTTGAAGCGAGAAACAATATCTGTTCTATTTTATTGGGGAAAAAATGATATCATTTGTGATGATATGACTTTCCAGCTGAAATGATGCACAGTTCAAAAGGAAAATCTCAGAGCAGAGTCTAAATTTAAAGATGGAAAATTTTACGTAATTGAATTGAGGATTGAGCATCAATGTCACGTAATTTGTTGATATCACGGGAAAAAATATGATAGGAGGCAATTGGATTTTAACCGTAACCAAGTCTCGTTAGAGCTGAGATAATTATAAATGTGTCATTTCGTTCGTGACATTAGGCTTTACGCAATTTTAAACCAATTTTGCATCAAGTCTCAAAATTTCCCCAGTCTAGTTCAATATCTTCATTTAAAAATATTTAGAGTAAACTCTAGAGTTAAAACTTTTCATGTCACAAGACCCAACATCATCGTAGTTTATCCTAACAACTATTACTTCGTTTTTTATCGTCCATTCCATCCTCAAATCGTGTGCATACAAGTTTTAAACTAACTCGATGTCTTACAAGTCTATACTTCGACTCATTTTTTAATTAGTAGTTTTCAAGACGTAGACTAATATATAAATACAAATTAGTGAAAGAATGAATAATTCAACTTATTAATCCTTCACTGCATGCAATAAGATTTCTCAAGTTTCCATTCGTCACCCATTCAAACACGCTTATGAAGGTGAAGCATTCGTCCTTAAGTCGTTCGATCCGATGACTCTTCGATGAAGGTCAGGTTGCATATTATTTGAGTTTATTTTTTTTTTTTAAGTTGGCAGTCGCAAAGTGTTTTGAATTGTTGACAAGGCTAAAAGAAGACACGGCCGAGCGAAGACAAGGCCATGCCTTTTCAAGGTGAGTAAACGAGGGAAAATAAATGCCACATGAACGCCGGGCTAGTGTGAGAGCCGATACTAAATGAATGTTGACACCATGCTTTTGCAAGGAAAAATAAGATTCAATACTCCTTTGTAAGGCAAGGCCGGGCTGGGTGTTTACAAGGCGAGGAAGCAAGGGCAAAGCTAGCGCTGAAACACAACAAGCGAACTTTTTTTCCACTTCTTATGTCCTTAGAGGCAATCGAGTGTCTAGCGTCGAGAGCTCCTCTATATGCTTGCAGTCACAAAGGCTAGGGCTTTCAAACGCGATCGTCGTCGTAGAAGGAGTCCCGCCGAAGGAGCCTAAATGTTAAATTGAAGTTTTTTTTTTTTCGTAAAGGGAATGATTCAATGGTACATATTCCGAAGATTGGGTAAACTCAAAAGGCCACGTGCACTAACATGTTTCAAGTAGATGATATCCCACATAAAGAATGATTTTGCTTCAAGAACTCTCTTCTCTAGCGCCAACATGTTACGGTTCATTTTGGATCAGCACATAAGAGGATTACGCAGTTCGATCTAGAGTTTGAATCTATGATTGCACGTGAGCTAACATGTTTGCCTCTTCAAGCATGTAGGCCTTGCCTCTGACCCTCAACATCAGTCTTTGTGCTATGTGTGATGTAAGGGGTTTAAGCCCGTCTCTAGATTGTAGAGAGAGAGAGAGAGAGAGAGAGAGAGAGAGAGAAGAATGAACGTACACTAAGGTGGGTGAAGTGAAGTGTTTATAGAGAACCCAAAGAAGCTTAATTGTACTCTTGGATTTTTATAAACGTGGACGGCACCACTAGAAATTTTATTAAGAACCCTTGCTTATGACGGAGGATCAGCCCGTGGAAATATTTTATTTTGAGAAATGTAGATATAATTTAAAATTTTGATGCAACTCGGGAACATATATTTGTTTTCTTCTCCAATTAAAGTACTCCCGGAAGAAAAAAAAAGAACTTAATATATATAGAAAATATAAGAAGTTCATTAACTACCAATAAAAACATGGATGATAATAAGACTCTCATATAAAAAAATTAATAAGACTCTCAAAATTCTTTAAATAAGAATAATAATAATAATAATAATAATAATAAGACCCTCAAAATTACTTCATATAAAAATAAAAAAACTAAGATCACTCCCAAAACCAAAACCAAAAAACAACAATATTAATATTTCAGTGATTATCCGCCAGGATTTGCTTAGACGATTCCATCAAAGCTGGGCTCAACCGAAGCATGAGCGTGCAAAACTCCATCTGGCTGAGGGCTTCATCACCGTCCACGTCACCTTCTTTGATCATGCACATGATCTCGTCGTCGCCGATTCCTTGCAGCCCAAGCAACGCCGCGTTCCTCTTGAGGCTCTCGAACGTGATCACGCCTTTCTCTCCGTCCATCAACAAGTGGAACCCGTTGCACAGCTCCTTCATGAACCCGTCCGCACCCAATCGCTCCACCATCGTCGGGAAAAAGTCCTCGAAAACCACACCGATATTCCTCGACGACGCCATTATCAATTATTTTTTGAATTTATTGCCCTAATATATATTCTACTAGCTTAGCTAAGGGATGTATATTGAATGGAAATGCGTGGATGGTGGAAATCTGTTGCCTCTGCATATATTTATTTATTTCATCTACGTGTGTGGATGATTTATTATTATTAATTAGTTGAAAATGCCAATTTGAAGTATATGAGACTTCCTAGAAGTTGCATGGGAAGGTCCCAGCTTGGGAAGACAAGCTGATATATGATATTTGGATCGTCAATCTTTAAAATCACTTTCATGCTTTGTCAACTTTCTATTGATGAGAGAGAGAGAGAGAGAGAGAGAGAGAGAGAGAGAGAGAGAGAGAGAGAGAGAGAGATGGTACGCACGCGTGTGATGGTAACAACAGTGGACACGAGACATAGTCGCTAAACATATAATTAAGTACGTACGTGTCAACTTATATTCATCTAGGTATAGAATTTGTGTTAGGGCTGTAATCGAGTTGTATTAGTCTATTTTTTCATATGTTATCAACCCGAACCGTTACAAATAATTTTTTTAATTTTAAAACTCAAACCAACCTGATTGAAAGGTAAAATCAAACGAAACCAAACAAAAAATAATCGGGTTGTTTGGGTTGGTTTTTTCGGATTATAATTCTTAACAAATGACTTTATAACTCGAATGAAAACTATATATGTATATTATATATAATACGTTATGTCAAATAAAATCAAAATTTAACTTATCTTTAAAAAATTTACATATTTAATTAAAATAAAATTACGCATATTTTTAATTACCAAATTTTTATGTATTCGCAAATAATAAAGTATAATACTGAGTATTTTCATTTAATTATAATATTATTAAAAAAATGATATTTTTTTTAACAATAGTACATATAAATATTTGCAATGTTAAAAAAATTAAAGGATTAATACCATCGGGTTGATTTGGTTTGATCCAATCGCACGATTATAAAATGTTATTAGGTGCGACATGTCGCTCCTAATACCTTGGAGGAAAGGTTATTAGGTACGACACGTCGCACCGAATACTCAAACATCCGCCATTTTTGAGATTTTTTGAAGCAAAATAGGTGCGGCTTTGGGTTCGACAAGTCGCACCAAAAAGTGTCGCACCTAATGCGTGACACTTTTAGGTGCGATCAGTCGCACTTGAAGCCTTTAGCGACGAAATGCCTATATTTGTTCTAGTGAGCCAACCCGAAACAATTGCGTTGGTTACAACTCAAACTTCATCAGGTTTTAATGAGGCGGTTTAAAAATGAGTACGGTTTAGTTCGGATGATCGAGTTCTTCGGTTTGGCCGTTTTCATGAATACCCCTAATTTGTGTTGCTTACTCTTTTACGCTTTATTTTAATTATAATATCTTTTACCGCCTTTCTAATCATGGTAAAATAATATAAAAATATGTATACCGGCTATCTAGAGTCTAGACTACTTATATTGCATTTTTAGTCTAATTATTGAACTTTGGTTCATTTAATGTATTATGATGGTTTATTAAATTGATTTACAAAGTTTTCAATTGCTAATATGAACCTAGGTGAAAAAAAACTTCTTCTATTCTTTATGAATTTTTGGCAACTAATTTACTATGATATTTAAATCACTTTAATTAAGAGAGTCGCTAGAGAAGAAAAGGTTGGGGTATATTTTCCATATTTTAGTATAATTTTAATCGAGAGTAATTATTAGACTGTTTTAAAAAAAAAATCTTATTTATTTGACATAACTATGATCATTCAACATATACATATTATTTTTACTACTATCTACTTATTTGATATTCTATATTAAAAAGTTAATAGTGGCATATGGGGGTTAGTTCCTAATACTAGATTAGATAGAAGATAAACTATATTGCACCTCTAGTGGGGTTCTTTTGTGGGGCTAAACAAGCACTACGTCTTAAATTATTTGCTCATTTTTTATGTAGGAAAATCCAATGCTACAATAATGACCTAAAGGAATAGAGGAACATAGTTCCAGTTTACCTTTTGTCATCTAATAAAGGCACACTAACCTCGAAAGTGTATTTCTAGGATCCGTGCTCACTTTTTATTTATGCTGTGGCAACTATTTATATATATTTGCATCATAGGAAATGAAGAGGAGGTTTCCTCCAGGCTCCAACTAGAAACAGACGGTGATATATATATATATATATATATATATATATATATATATATATATATATATATATATATATATATATAAAATGTTAAACTTCTTGCTGGAGAGACAATTTATTTGAATGTACAATTCACCTTAAATAATAGGATATAAATAGGTAGAGTTTGAGTGGAGTCCGACGAAACTAAATCAAATCTTCACATATTCGATTTTTTTAAAAGGGTCAGGGCATATTAAAATCCTACGGGGTGTGTGATATATTTATGGTTATTTCTTTTACTCATTTGATATGTTTTATGAAAGAATATTAACTCAGCATAGAATACTTAAAAGTCATAAATGAGTCCTTCGAACTAAAAAAAAAAATCAAAATGAAGATCCATATTATCATTAAAAAAAGAACTAATAAATTTCAGTGTCAAAATAATACATAAAACATGAAGAATATCTATCGCATGTATTTATTAATATTTATATGATGGTAATCTAAATGGGTTACAAAGGTAAATAGTAGGGTTCATGAGCTCTAGTCATACTCTCATAATTTGTAATGGGTAATATCCATATCCATCCTAAGTGTAATTTCATCAAACTATGCGCTGTAGTATTTCATGATCAAGATGGAAGCCAAGCTCGCAAGCCTACGTTAGAGCCTTACCTATGTCGAAGGCACATTTTTTACACTCAAGATACTTAAACATGAAAAGATTAGGGGGGTGGCGGCTTTAAAGAGGATTTTAACGACATGAGGGCTCTTTTTTAGGGAGAGCTAGGTCAACATAGAAATCTATTCCATTTGGACGAGTTTAAGCGAGCCTCAACCGTACGTCTCGTTGTCGCGTTAAATCATGATGCGGTGTCCTCCGACGAAGAGAGGGAGGTTTTTGGATAGTCGAGAACTTTGTCCTCGATAAAGGTGTACCTTCCACGAGGATGAAGGTCTTTATTTGAATAATCCAAGTATCATAGGTACTATGCCAAATTGTTTTATTTTTCATTTGAATGATATTTTTTTAATGTAGTTAAAGACAACTCGATCGATTAGATTGGTCAATTCAAATATTGACATTTTGAATGAAAATGCCGATTCGAACTAACGTAGTTTTTTTTTTGTGGGACTTGTAGTGTGTTTATGTGTACCCATCATTTCTAGCACCAAAATGTTAATATCGTTTTAACTTTTAAGGATCAACACTCAAGAGCATACGTAACGATGCAAGGGGTGGACTCAAGATGCTAAGTGCACTAAATAGGCCGTTTCTCTGTAAGATCCGAGAGGGCCGTGATTATGAATGGAAGGACCCAATATGCCACGACCGCCAAAGATCCTAGGAAAGACAACAAGAACAATGCAGTGAAATCATTATAATGCCGTTTCTCGATCTAGCTCAAGAGGGCCGTGACTATAAAGGAAAACGCAATGCAACGATCTGTAAAGAGTGTTAGGAGAGATAGCAAATCAAGGGTGATGGTCTTTAGTCTTGATCTTGCATTTTTCTGAAAGTTTGGTTTATTTCAATCATCATAACCTAAATAAGACAAGAAAATTGAGGATGCAACGAATTTCCCCCGATTGCGCTCTAATTATCAACATTAATATGAGAGATAGATGAGTTAGGGGGTCTAAGTCTCATTTATACATATAAATATATATATATATATATATATACATATAAATATATATATATATACATATAAATATATATATATATATATATATACATATAAATATATATAGAGAGAGAGAGAGAGGGAGAGAGAGAGAGTTGACATAGTTTCTCTAAGTCTAAGTAAACTAAGCACAAGATTTGTGTTAATAGGTTTTCTAAAGGAACTCATGGGACTTTCAGGGTCAATGATGGCTTTTGTGAGATGGTTTTTAGCGAATGGTTCTTCGTAGAATGGTTTGACGAATGGGTTTTCCCCGAACAAGCCTTTGGCGAGCGGGTTTTTAGTGAATGGGTTTCTGGAGACTGTGTATTTGGTGAATATATTTTCGACGAATGGGTGTTTTGGCAAATGAGTATTTGGAAAATAGATATCGAGGAACATGTCTTCGAGAAATGGGTCTTTGGCGAGCATATTTTTGGCTAGCAAGATTTTAACAAATGAAATTTCGGCGAATGGGCTTGGGCGTTGACGTAATTTGGCAGGCCTAAATTATGTATTCGTATTTGTTTTAAATGGATTATTATTTTTCCACGATGAAAAACAACACTATACGTAACAAATTATGAGAGCAAGCCTCCTTTGCAATAGAATTTTAACCATATATAGCTAAATCCTGATTTTATTATTATTGTTATTCTATTTTTTAGTATAGTACAAAGTTATTACCCGGCTTGTTGCTGTGGGTCATCGTCTATGAAGATTTTATATACTTTAGTAGAAATTCGGTGCATTATTTTTCTGATTCATTGTTTTTAAGTTAAAGGAAGAAGGTATTATTGTGTTACTTTAAACTTTTAATTGAGCATTTACGAAGATGACAAAAATATGTACTGATCAATATATATGAACAAATGTCCACATATATACATACACATGTAATATATTTATTAAAAAAAAAAAGGGTATATGCCATGAAAAGTTAGGTAATACACTACGTGGAAATTTAAAATATGTTCAAAATTATATTTTGCGTCGGTGAAAATAAACCTAAAGAACTAATGAACATAAAAATTATAAGATGTTGTGCATAATTTTTTTTTTTTTTAATGGCCATGTAGAAACAAAGGTAGAGTAGTAAAAAAAAAAAAAAAAGCTACAACTCCTGAAAAAGAATCCACCACTTTGAATTCTATATGAATATGTTTTTTTTTTTAAGATTTGTAACTAGGTCACTTTAAACATTTTGGATCTAGTATATGTTTAACAATTTTTAGAGATATAAACAAATTGCTTATGTGTCAATAATTAAGGTCTGATTTACCTTTATTTATTAACAAATTCGTCAGTTTCTCTCTCCTATTTTTTTCAAATAATTTTGTTTGCATCAAAACTTCAAAAATTCATATATTTCTCATACGAACTCGAAATTGAGTGATTTCAGATCCTACAAATTCGTGGCGTCGAGATTCGAAAATAGACCCATTGTGTTTGGTGAAAAATTATATTTATGTCGATAATTTCAAAAAAATTCAGTTATTTCCATATTTAAAGTAGTAACGTGATTTTTCTACATCTATGATATTAAACATGATTTTTCATCAAATACAATGGATCTATTTTTGAAGATCTCGGCGTCACGAATTCGTAGGATTTGGAATCACTCAATTTTGAGTTCATATGAGATAGATATAGTTTTTTGAAGTTTTTATGTAAAAAAAAATGTAGGAAAAAAGTAAGAGAGAAAAAATGACGAATTTGTTAATAAATAAGGGCAAATCAGACCTTAATTATTGCCACATAAACCTGTTAGTTATTTTTGAAGATCTCGGCGTCACGAATTTGTAGGATTTGGAATCACTCAATTTCGAGTTCATATGAGATATATATGATTTTTTGAAGTTTTTATGTAAAAAAAAAAATATAGGAAAAAAATGTAAGAGAGAGAAAATGACGAATTCGTTAATAAATAAGGGCAAATCAGACCTTAATTATTGCCACATAAACTTGTTGGTTATATTTCTAAAAGTTGTGAAACGTAGGCTAAAAACAAATTTTATAGTTTCATTTTGACTATTTTGGTACTCAGGTTTTTATTTTATTTTTTTTTTTAATTTTTTCATATCAAAATATAAATTAAGAAGATGTATAATTGATGGACTTCAAATACTAAGCGATAGTATTCACAATTACATCAAGTCACACGCATTATAATTTATATTAACAAGATTTATAATATTCCCTAACTAATAAGTTTTTCGTCTTGTTTATAAATAAGAGATAAAAACATCATCTACATGTAAAATCGAAATTAAAAACACGTGTAAGGACTAAATACACAAATCTAATGAGCATGTTTTTCAACACATCACAAGAACCCAACCAAGTATAACTCCATTTTCAACTCTCATTTTGAATCTTTAGCAAGAGAGTAGGAAATAGATTACTTTGGTCCATGAACTTGGATGTGGGTGGTTGTTCAAGCCTCTTCCTCTTTCCTCTTGATTTTCTTATTTGCAAGATTTTTTTTTTTTTTTCGAGCACCCTCCATTTATTTTTCTCTCTCTAAAGTTCAGACCCATAGTTGAAATGAGGAAAGAGTGAGAAAATCTAAGTTTTATCTAAAATTTTAGGATTTTTCATTTTAGTCTCTGAACTCTTTAAAAATCCTCTTGGGACCCCATTTTGTGTTGACACCACACCAACCAAAAAGCTCTCTAGATGACAATTCAACATGTACTTCAGATGACTCACGGAATTTGCAGAAAAATCCCTCCGAAATTTGCACTTTAGTCTTTTTTACTGAAAATTTGACATTTGTGCTCATTCTCCTTAAAAAATGTGCAAGAAAATTACTAAAATATAATTGTCTCCCTTTTCTAGTTACATTAACATATAATATAAGGTTTGGAATGTTTCATAATTTTCCCGAGTTCATTTGTTAATTTTTCGAGAATTACTAAAACTCGTGCTCGAAAAATTCTCTTTTCTCTTTCCGAAATTTCTCGGAATCCACTCAAAACTTCCAGTCCATCGCAAATACATGTTTAGCTTAGATGAAAATTATTTCCATAATTTTCTACCCCTTTACTTGGCAACGGGGTGGTGTTATTACAGCCACCATCGGTGTTCCAGTCACCATCTGAAGAAGCCTCGAGCCCGCAAGGATGAGAACCCAGCCGCAAATCGACCCACTTGGCTACGCTTCAAACCATTAAATTCCTAGCCTTTGATACGCCTTCGATGATCCTTCTATCCAGGGTGTATCAATAGAATCCCGATGGACGTCCCGGTTGGATAAAACTCGGTTGGCTTTCTTGAAGCTCGAAATACTGAGACCAAGTGAAATTCCCCTGGTACGATTGTCGGAAGTTTTGAACATGCCTCCCGTAGTCGGCTTGATCGTACCCCACATCTTCACTTATCAGTGGGCATCCCGGTGCACATGCTATGATGTGCTCGGGACCGAACCGATCTACGCGTACACCGTACATACGACGTCCACGTCCTTGCAAATTCACCTGTGGCTGTGGCACTCCTATCGGATTAGGATAAAGGTAAGAAGGACAAGTATACGAACCGTCACTCTGTCTGTCTGACGTGGTGAATGACATTGTGTCGAACTAAGACATCAAGTGATCGACGCCGTATTAACTGCCAGATGACATGTACGCTCCATATCCTTGCTGGAAGTCACCGCCGTAATCACTACCAGAAGACATGTAATGCGTGGGAGCTCTCTGTGTTCCTCCATCGTAATACGATCCGGTCTCAAAGTCAAAGTACTCTCCGGGTCTGTTAAACATGTAATATATTACTTTCCATATTCATCATACGTACATTGTTTGTGAACTCCGACATGAATAAATGCGAATACACTAACCTGTCAGATCTTTGACATCGTGACCCGTGATCAGAATCTTGCGTGGCTTGATAACCTTGCTCCATAGTCCACGGCTCGTAATGTTGGCTACCACCACCACCATCACTACCACCACCAACGTCTTGACTAGCTAGATAGCCGCCAAAGTCACCACCGTCTCCACCATCGTCACCGTCGTTAGGACCACGTCCATCGTCTGATGATCCATGCGAAGTATGACCGACGTCTTCGCTCAAGACGGTGTCGACATTAACACCTTCCGCCCGGGCTTGTGAGGCGACGTTTGGGTCGGGGTTCCGGTCTTCATCGTCGAGGTGAACTGGGCAGATCCATTGTAGGACTTCATCATCGTCGACATTGTCGCCCATTATCTCCATTGATCTTTGGATAATATCCAATGGATCCTTCCTGTCGACGGCGTCGTTTTGGATATCTCGTAATTGCAGCTTCATGTTGTAGCTACAAAAGACGAGTTCCTCAAGTCTCTTATACGCCAGTCGGTTTCGCTGCTTAGTGTGGACAAGTGCAAACGTGCTCCAATTTCGCTCGCACGCCGATGATGATGCGGTCTGAGAAAGGATTCTCATCGCCAACTTTCTCAACGTGGGGGTTTGAATTCCAAACATCGCCCACCATTCTCCTAAGAAAATGAAGAAACTCCGTAAATATGACACTATGATATGAACATTGGGAATAAGAAATAGTTCTTACCGGAAGCCATCTTCGTCCTTCCCGCTACTGCGGATTTATTACCGAACATGCCTTTCGCGTCGCGGAATTTTATAAGTTCGTTCCCGATGTCGTCGCAGTCATCGTTGGGGAATAGTCGCTCAAACACTTCTGTAACCGCCGTAAGATGTTCGGGTGCCTTGGCGATCTCCGGATTGTATTGGAATTTTGGATTTAGGTAGTGAGCTGCAAGATAAATAATCACAGATAAAAATTAAAAATTATACAACGATGTTCACAAAGAATAAGTGAAATGAGTAATACCTGCTTGGTGCAACGAATGGTCAAGTTGTCTATTCCATCTCTGAACCGCAATGTCAACCATCCATTGCTTGTTTGGGATGCTTTCCAACTTCTTTTTCATTAAATCGAAGACGTGGTACAGCAAGCCCATCGTCGGAACAACTTCTGTATCAACGAGACGCAGAGCAGAGTACATAGGCTCGAACACCTTGCACACGCTATCAATATGGAGCCATAAGTTATTGTCCAATATTTTTTACTCCACAAACTGCCCAGCTGCAGTTTGACGGAAGGAACATCGGTCCCACCAATCCGACGTGAACATCTTTTTCAACCCCGGTCGACTGCTCTTGAGACTCGTTAGGGCCAAGTAATTCGTGGCGAATCTCGTCGGACCGGGACGGATTAGCTCTCCTTGTCCGTCTTCTCGCATCTTCGAGAGGACAACCCGTGATTGTAGATGAACTTCGTGATTTCTCTACAATTCTTAACAACATCGGCGACAGTCGCTCGTTTTCCAACGTCCTCTAGCATCAAGTCAATACAATGTGCGGCGCACGGAGTCCAGTACAGATTATATCGACGAGCGAGTTTCAATCCGGCTTTCTTGTAAGCCGAACCATTATCAGTGATAATCTAAACAACATTGTGTTTGAAAAAAAGTATGTTTTCGAGGAGAACAACTAAATATAGACCCACTTCTTAGTACCAATGTTTTAAAGGCGCAACCGGGTAATCAAGGGGATTTTCAATTTTGAGGCCAGGCATAAGCCTACCAAATTAGGCATCAGCTACAAGTGTCCCCCTTTATTTGAGGAAGATTTCTAACCCTCGGGTACGCAAGCCTAAGCACCCCATACCTTACTGCGATCTTAGTTTTAGCTAATTCCAAAAGGAAAACAGAGAATAACTATTTCTCTTCCTCGCGAAAGAAAAACGTGAATTCATCAATTGTCTAAGAACGGTACAAAAATCAGCCATGAAAAATTAAAACAAAAACAAAGGAACCAGCAAAGGCCTCGTCTGTATTGGAAGTTTACAATTGAGGGCATAGCTACAAACTTGTATATTCGTCCACTATTTCTTATTATTTCAACTTCTTGGTTTTCAATATAATAATATACATGTTTACAGTAAACTCTGTATAAAGAATCTGGACCAGCTACAAATATCATGATCAGTAAAAAAAAATCCGACTGAAAGCTAGTATAATGAGTCACAAAAAATGAAAAATGAAGTAGACACTTTGGTCCTCTCTTGTAACGAATACCTTTTCTGTTCTCTATATTTCATCACTGCACCGAGTCACACTCTAGACTTGGGCAACAAGTAGTTCGTTCCATGTATCGGGAATCCCGGGCAAGCACCAATGCAAGCAATCGTTCACCCCCGGAGTTCCTCTGATGTTGTAGCGAGAAACGTGACCCTCGTCTCTCAGTTCCGAAAGAGCGGTGATATCCAAAATCTTCACATCCGTGCCCTTCAGAGCGGCTTCGATGACCTGGTCGCTCGACCCTTCTACACTCACTTCACTTCCGTGGGACAGCGGAATGGTATTATCACAACTACCGCCGGAGTTCCAATCGCCGCCGGCGAAGTGCCTCGGCGAAATCGTCCTGAAGAAAGCCTTGAGCCTGCGGGGGTGAGAACGGAGCTGCGAATCGACCCACTTGGTTATGCTTCTCACCGTGAAGTTCTTGGCGTGTTCTATGACTTTATTCTCGGGCTCTCCGTTGACGTGCATGACCCACCTGTTCGCGTTAAGCTTCCCTCTGTTCCAATGGTGACCCGTGTTGAGGACCAACACGTCGAAGCGGTGCAGGTACTTTCTGAGGAAAGCCGGGGGGCGATCGAGGTGCATCGCCACCTGGGAGGCTCGGTCCGAGGCGTTAAGCGGAACCAAGTCTGACAGGCTGGCCGACCAGTAATACAAGATCGTCGTGTTGGTTCCCGGGAATCTGTAGGCCCAGCCATCGGGGCGAATAGCTCCGCGGGCTTTGACGAGACCGTATTCCTTTCCCACGTTCTCGACTTCTGGGCTGGCTTCTCCGCCTGAGGCCATGCACATCAGCGACTGAAACTGCTGTCGCCCGAGGGAATCCCCTACGAACGCAATTGTCTTGTCCTGCATTCTGGAACGTTCTATAGAAATTAGATCACGATTGACTAATAAATGGAATTATAGTAATTTCGACAGAATATTAAAAGGAAGGCGATTTGGTATCCATAGCCCTGTAATTTAATTAAAAAATATTACTTGTCTCTCCAATATGTGATTCTGTAAAAAAAAATGTCGTTCTAAATTATGTTACTGTCTGATGTCAATTGAGAATATAGTTTTAAGAAGGAAAGAAGCATCTAAAAATGATCATCTATAACTAATTTGTAGAAAATTACAAGATTTAAAAAAAAAAAAAAAAAAAAAAAAAGGGTCGAAGTGTTGCCACCCAAATACATGTCAAACAGCCTAATATGAATGGCAAAAATAGAGAACATTTTATGTTCAACAGAGATGAATGAGAGATATTTGGCAAACCTTCTCAAGAATGAAGTCCTCTCGAAGTCTGGCATTTCGCAATTTTGAGGCTGCCATCGATATCCCTCGAAAGAGAAATAAGGCCGTCTTGTCAACCTGCACGCCCACATTTCCGATAGCCATTGCTTACACTGAGACCCAGAATATAGCGGCCGCTTGCTGTCTGCCACCCATCTACCTATGCTGTAGTTACAAACTGCAACAAATGTGACCTCGTGAATTACGTGACATGGTTACAAAATTGACTAAACATTAGTGACACGAGACTTGAAAAGGCTTTAGGGGTGAGAGAATATTGTAGAAATAGAGGCTTCCATATTCCAGATCCTTGCCCTCTGCCGCAAGTGTCTATTACGTGTGATTTCGAGGTTCCCACGATGTTAATGTGTGTCAACGTACCCGACAGGAATGGTAAGAAATTTCTATTTCTTTGCTTACTTTTATTTTCTTTTCTTTTCTTTTTCCGGGTGATTAGACTTGAGAGATTGTTTTGTTCCAAAACAGATGAACATTTTAAATCAACGAGACTTGTTAAGGCGTGGGAAAAAGAAAGAGTAAATTCACATACTAGGGATAATCCAATTTCAGTGGAGAGAAATTTACCTTCATTACTGGAGGAAGATGATTTATTCGTGAGACTATTCAACTCTTCAGACAAGGTAGGTGGATAATCCAATGAAGAAACACTCGAGTTGTCAACCTTATTATTCGTTTTGTCCATTTTTATCGATTCTTCTTCCTCTTTTTCTTTTTCTCTTTCTTTTTCTTTTTCTTTTTCTTTTTTGTCTTCTTTTTCTTTTTCTTTTTCTTCTTCATCTTCTCTTTCTTTTTCTTTTTCTTCTTCGTCTTCTCTTTCTTTTTCTTTTACTTTGATATTTTCATTTTCCGCCTTTATAGTTGAAGGACCACCAGCTGTTTCAGATGTAAAGCCTGCATTAAGATCAGATACACCCTCATCAATGAGCTATCACATTTTATCAATGATTTATAAAAAAACTTGTACATCGCACAATAGCGATTTCAATTTGTTCTGCCATCTTGAATTTACAGAGATGTTTAATTCACCACGTTTCTAACTCAGCCACAAATTTAAACCCAAAACATATGCAAACTTAGTTCTCTCAAAGTCTTGAACTCTTAGCTTGTGCAGTGTAAGTCTTTTTAGACAAAGTTCTCCAGGAAATTTGTCTATGAACTTGACAGTCAGTTTATTACACTGTCTATCTTTACAATATCCAAAGTACAAAGACGTATAAAAATGTAGAACGAACCTCTTGAAACATTGCTATACCGCTCTAGGGTCGATGGTAAGGTAGTGCCGAAAGGGTTTTTCTCACATGCCCAAAGTAATAAAGTAGTAGCAACAAGGAGAGCGAGAGTGAGATAAACTGGCCTTCCTCTACGCAATTTATTGAAGCCCGCTTTCATTGCAATGTAATTCTACTTGTCTCTCTTTAACTGATCTAGACCGTGCTATGCTCCGTAAAACAACATTATTTGCTCCAATTGATATTTGCTCGTCCTCCAAGAGTTCAGATGAACACTCTTCTAGAAGGAAAAAAAAAGGAATGAAAAATTTAAGAAGAAATTCAAGGTTATCTACACTCCAAGTTTGGGATACTTGCCAAGATAAAATTAATTCGACGAATCCTTGTTACATAAGATAGAATTATAGATAGTTTAACCAACAATTGTCTCAATTTGGAAGGTAAACATTTAAAGCAAAAAATCAACAGATAATATCATAATAATTGAAACAGATCCACAGGGAAGAGCAAAAGTAACAACAAAGAATCTCGGCAAGACATAGATGGAAACATAATATACACAAGTCGGTTATATATATATATATATATATATATATATATATATATACATATAACCGAGTTCTACTACAACACCCTAGACAAATAAGAAATCGAATAAACGGCGCACAGTCTTATCCCTTTCAAGAAAAAAAAATAACATACAGGACTGGTTATCAAACTATCAACATAGCCAACATATTAAGATAGTAAAAACAAAAATTGCACACAAACTACCAGTTCATCCCCGTCTTAGGACATATTTAACTAATCTCATGAATCAATCAATGTATCAACTTGTTTGACAACTTTGGTTCTTAATGCATCAGATGTCATTAAACTTTGCTCAACACATTACAATACGCTGCAACAAACAAATAACGCCCTAATTTATGTGGAATAAGCATAATATAAACCCCCAGAAAATATACCAACCTCACAACAGCATATCAAACAAACCGAACAAAGCAACTCGGACTTTCGCATCATTTCTGTAATCAGCTTGAGATTCAAGACCACGAAGAGCGAGAGACCTTACCGGTTGAAAAGATGGCTTCGAACGCCGGCGAGGAATCGGCGATGATGGCCGTGAAGGAAGCGATGGCACGGTTGATGAACCTCGATGGATATTCTAAAATCAAAGACAAACTCGTCAAACATATTGAATTGTAGACATACACACTCCAACAAAAACTCGGAACTTCCATTTTCTCTACGTCACTCTCAACTCGCGAGACCAAAGTCCAATTATCACATAAAAATAAAATTAATTAAAAAAAAAACAAAAACAAATCGTCTTTCCGAAATCTGATTATCCAAAAACACGACTGACCTTTCGAGGAACAAGTGAAGGAATCCGCGATACAGTGGTACAATTACGAAGCTCCTCAGACTTGAAAAGATGGGTGTAGAGTTGTGAACGATGATTGTGAAGATCTCGAACTCGTTAGTGTATGGTTTCGTGAGAAAGAAAAGGATGAGAATTTGGTTGTGATATTAATAACTTGTCAAATGCACTTGAAATTTGTTTCTGTTTTTTTTTCTTCCACGTTCAATCAGATTCGTGGATCTAGATTTAAGCCATTTTTACCTCATTTCTATATAACCATTATTTTTAGCAAATTCCAAGTTTAGTGTTTTTTTTTTTTTTTTTTTTTTTTTTTTTTTTTTTTTTTATTATCGAACAAGTTTAGTTCTTTTCGAACCTTCTGAGTTTCATCTATGCGGGGTTTATTTTATTAGCGCAACCCCATTTAATTGTGCGTGGTTTTTTTTTTTTTTTCCCTTCTCGTAAACAACACCATTTAAGTTAATATTGTAGTTTTAATGGTGTGATGCTGATTTATATCTAAAATTTGCCGATGTTGATAAGGCATAGGTTGGGTTTTGTCAGGCCATGCGCGATTTCGATTGATTGGGTCTTGTTGTTTCCAAAGTACTAAAGCTTTGTTCCTTGATTCAAAACTATAAACTAAAAGAAAAGAGCAATGCTATTCATCACGATGCACGATGTTGAACGATCCACTCACATCGCGACACGTGGATGTTCAGTGCCACGTGTCGCGTTGTGAGTGGATCGTTCAATATCGTGCATCGAGATGAAAAGCATTTCCGAAAAGAAAAATATGCCCAGAGACATTACTAAGACTTTAGTTAAGATCTTAAAACCGGGTTAATCTACTTGTCTAATTGTCATAATCAAGCGGTCATATCCGAGTATTTAGACTGCTTTTCCATCAATATTCCAAAAAATATGGTTATGTAGAGTACGGATATGAAAAATCCATCAATAAATTTAGAGATTTGTTATAGCCACTTAATAGAGGGGAAATTAAAATAAGATTTATTGTTATTATTGTTTCTGTTAATAAGATTAATTGTTGTTCTTGTTATGGTTAATAAGATTTACTGATGTTCTTGTTTCGGTTAATAAATTTTTTTTTGTTCTTGTTACAGTTAATAAGATTTACTATTGTTCTTTTTACAGTTAATAAGATTTATTATTATTCTTGTTACGGTTAATAAGATTTATTATTGTTCTTCTTGTGGTTAATTGTTCATGTTATCATTAATGAGATTTAATGTCATTCTTGTTATCATTAATGAGATTTATTATTTTTTTTGTTACCGTTAATATTATTTACTCTAACAGTTAATAATATTAACCCTTACGGGTATTATTGGAATATTGGGATGTTATTATAACAAATTGACTAATTTTCTAAATATGTTAATATTCGAACTATAAGTTTAAAGTAGAAGGGCTGTTAAGGCTAGTTATTTAGCCCGTCCATAAATGTATAAATCTATAATTTATAATTTTCAGGGTCTCCGTAAGAAAAAATATTTTAATTAAAAACTTGAAATAGTGGGAGATTTTTTTGTAATATTTTTAAAATTAGCGGCACATTTGTAAAGTAATAAAAACGTGAACAAAACTAAATTAAAAAAAAATTAAAATGTTATAAATAAATAAATATTACAGAAAACTTAGAAATAATACGAATAACATCATAATCTTATTCAATAAAAAAAAATGAAATTTTAAAGTACAAAGGGTTTACTCACTAAATTAACCTAGATATTCTAAAGAGAATAACTCGTAATGATCCAAGCGATCTAAGCTCGAGCATTGAAAATTAGATGAAAATGAGTTCATAAGGCAAGGATACGAAATTATGAGCCGCAATTCACTAAGAATGGAAGTTGACATATCAAAAAAATAATCACCTTAATAAAAATTTTGGTCTTAACTTAACAAAACTAATTGTTTGAATACTTAACTTTGATAGTAGTCCACACACAACACTCAATTGTTATCATCAGATAACCATTTGAGGACACGTGTAATACAATTCTCACTTTATTACCTCAAGTCATGGGCATATTCAACCCAAGATGTCATATAAACTCATGACTATATACGAAACACTCAAACAAAATGAAACGAATGCGTTCTCGTTCATGAACGCACACGAGCAACTCCGTATAATATTCTCACCCCACAACACCCTCATCAAATTTACTTTTTCTCTCTTTTACTAGACTTGTGTGTATTTATAGATACTCTTGCCAAGATATTCATCGTGCTCGGCCCCCAATTCATGTTTAGCCCTTGTGTTCTTCGTCCGACAATCTTCACAAATGACGCCACAACTAATTAATTTTTACAGAACAATTAAAAGAGATGCAAGGGTGACCTCAAAGTGAAGAACAATGAACTTCATGTGCAAATTGGAGCTCATTGGTGAATTTTCCAAGCGCATTGATATACTACAACACCATGCTGAAAGGTCCAATACGAGAAAAAGTGAAGAAATTGACAATATTTATCTCCCTAAAAAGGAAAATATGTTTTTTTATCGGTGCCAACCCTTAATCGAGAAAGATAAATCCGAGAACATTAGGTCAAACACAATCAAAATCATAGATGGAGACTTCGGAACTAACAACATCATCATCACAAACAATACCAAATATTAGATGTTGGAGGAAAGGATCAAGGAAATAGTTTTAAACCAAAATAAAAATCTGACTCGAGTGGGAGATATTGCCACACGTTTATGGCATGTTATAACACCACATCCTAAATAGATTTAGGATACAAAATATTCTAGTGTATGATGCAGATTTAGGAGATCACTTGGACACCTTCAACTCATATATGCTATGAAATGGCACCAAATATGGGTTGATTACACCTTTAATTTAAAAATTGGTATTTGGGAAAGTTTCATTGCCGGTCTTGCAGTTGAGAATTAAAAAAGGGAAAGTTATACAAATACTATTTTGAAGATGTTAATTATCTGGAATATCATAACTTTTAAAACATTTCATAAATACCTTATGATTATTAATATTCAATTGATTTTGCGTTCATTTTAAATGAAATTATAAAGAGAAATTTAAAAATTAGATGAGACTCTAAACAGTAAAAAACTGAAATTATAAAAAAGGATACGTTAAGAAGGAAAATTTAAGGATTAAAAAAGCATATAGAATATTTGAAGAATTATGTTTGGAAAGAGCCTATAGCGGTCATTTCTACTAAAATTCCGATCTGTGGGTAAATTCGCGTTTTCCCTCTGCTCATGTCAGTCACTAAAATCCTCGCATTGGGCTTCTGAAGAAGAAAGCCGAAGTGCAGACTCCATGATTTATCAGACTCTGCTCATGATTTATTCCACCTCCAATGATCAATTCAATGTTTTCAATTATGCACTTTTTTATTTTATATAATTATGGAATTCAGATTTCCATACAATTATTATTATGAATTATTAAATAATTTGGCACCATTTGGAATGAAAATTATTCGTGAGAGTTTTTTTCAAACTAATTGCTGCATCTAAAATGATGAAAATAGTATTTTTTGTAAGTTGTGAAGAATTATTTTTTTATATTAACATATTATTTATTTTTTTAGACTATTTATTTTGTTTACGAAAAAATAATTATTCACATTTTTAAAAGAATCCTTAAAAATATTAAAGCACTAGCTTTTAAAAATATTACACTTCTATTCGTAAAAACACCACAACATTTAGGATCAGCAGCCTTTGTGCTTTGATATATCATTTTTTCACATGTAAATACCAAAAAGAGTTGCCTTTGAACTCGTTATATGAAACACTTTTTTAAAGGAAAAATTTTCATTAGCAATAATAACTGTCCACAACCACACAACAAATCCCGAACAGAGGCTAGTACTTCATTCAACCAAATATTTATCCTGAGATAAAATTGAGAAGCAAACGGCAAACATATAAGAATAAAAGAGACAATGGTCTATTCGGCCGAGTATTATCATAACTTGTCAAAAACTCCATTGGGCCCCTTCAACATAGATTTTTTTTTTCATTCCTAAAACGAGCAACAAACAGTGCCGTTAATAGACATGAGCTCGAATCCTACCCTGCTCTTAAAAGCTCGAGGGATTAAGCCTGGCACATGACTAAGCGAAACTAATCTTTCTAAACATCATCAATTTTTTTTAAAGAGGGACGGTATTAATAAAACTTCAAGATGACTAAATCATTTGAGGAACTCAAAAAACCCATTCTATATGATGGACAAAACATCAAAAAAGCCAGTCCTATACTAAATCAACGAGTACATAGATAACTAAAACATCACATAAACTAAATAACTAACAAAAACAAAAAGCCGGTCAAAAAAAAAAAAAAACAAAAAAAACAAAAAAAACGAAACAAAAAAGTCCATTCCCCCCTTGCCTTCCCTTGTATGAAACACGACTTTTGCAAATTCTAGCCTTTAATAAGTTACACGGCCATAAAAATGTATAATAAAACATGAAAATAACATTTCCTCAAAAAAAGAAGAAAAAAAACATGAAAATAACATGTACAATAAAAAAAGGTGGTCGAACAATTATGTCACGATGGTTGAGAGTGTTACTGTTATTTCTTTACTTATTTTTAGATAGAGTTAGTGTACACAATTCATCACTTCGCTTTTATAACTTACGCTTCAAATTTCGAAGTGAGTTCAATATTTAAATCATTATCATATATACCACTCACTATAAAGAGAATAATGATGAGCATTAAATAATTACATTATTAAAGTTTATATATAGTTACATTTTAAAACTTTATACTAAATACAGTATGATAGAATGATATTATTTCTTTCACTAGCAATAGTCAAATAATTATGTCATATTTTTCTCCTTTGTTTATAGGTGTACATTGGATTGGATTGGATTTATATTGTAATCGGATGGTGTAGTTGGTACAAATTACAAAAAAAAAGTAGTTTTCATTTGTATCCTTATTTCTTATAGGGGCAATAGATTACAGGCACAACCAATAAAAGATCTACTCAATAATCACAAAATAAGTAAAAACAATAAAAAATTTGGTCAATAGTCCACACCACCTCAAAAGTGTTATGGGTTCGAATCCGCACAGCGAATGTCCTTATTTAAAAAAAATTAATAAATAAAAGGCTTGGTCCCATTTTAATTATATGTTTGATGAAGAAAAAAGAAGGTCAAAATCCCATGTGGTAGTCAAATCTGTGTCTTTGTAAGTTGTAACACCTTTTTTTTGCACCACCTTTTTTTTTTTGTTTAATCTTTCGCACCACCTAATCAATGGAATACACATATACATATCTTAATAAAATCTAGCGATATTCTCTTCTCATATACTTCTTTCTCAATCAACAAAAATTTAAAAATATTAAAAAGTTAAAATGTAAGTCACAGTCACGACTCGCGGCTGAGTAGTATGTAGAGTCATGAATATGGAGTTTCACCTAAAACTAAAGCAATTCGTCTACTTTCAAAGCCGACGAATCTCGTATTTTCCAATTCCACGAACTAAAAAAGCCCACACGCATATATAATATAAATAGTTGGTCAGAACTCTGAATTACAGTCCAACTTCTCAACTCCTCTCTTTCTCTCTCTCTTCCCCGATGGCCGATACAAATAAATTACACACATGTATATCGAAATATAAAAGATATCAGAGCCGTCATTGGAATTAAATAAAGAGACCAAAATAATAAATACAAATCTTCAGTTTCATTTAATTCTTCATTCCATTCCATTTCCACTCCCGTCCGTCAGCTCTGGAAAAATATGTACGGACTTTTAAGGTACTGCTTGTTCTTGATCTCAGCTTCGTTTCTAGCTCACCGTCTTTGCTCGGCCGCCAACGACACGATCACTCCGGAAACACCGATCCGTGACGGAGAGACCTTGATCTCCTCCGGAGGGACTTTCGAGCTCGGATTCTTCAGCCCTGTCGAAGGCTCAACGCTCCGATACGTCGGGATCTGGTACACCGACGATCCGGCGAGGACCGTCGTGTGGGTCGCCAACCGAGCCCGCCCTATCTCCTCCAGAAACGGAGTCCTCTCCGTCGCGGCCGACGGAAAGCTGGAGATCTCCGACGGCACTGTCGCCTCGGTCTGGTCTTCCGGCAACGCCACGTCATCATCATCCTCCGGCAACCTCACCGCGAAGCTCGGCGAGGATGGGAATCTGGTTCTCTCCAGCGGAGGAGCTGGGAGGAGCGTGTGGGAGAGCTTCAACGACCCGACCGACACGTTTCTGCCGGGGATGAACGTGGAGGTCCAGTCGGAGTCCGGCGGAGAGAACCGGGTGTTCCAGTCGTGGCGGTCCCGAACCGACCCGTCTCCGGGGAACTTCTCGATGGGCGTGGACCCGAGGGGATCGCCGCAGATCGTGATCTGGGAAGGGTCGCGGCGGCGGTGGAGGAGCGGGCATTGGAACCAGCAGATCTTCGTGGGCTTGCCTCAGATGATGGCGACTCTGTACGGCTTCAAGCTGGTCCCGGACGGCGGGTCCAGGCACTTCTCGTACCACCCGGTGAGCAGCTCGGACCGGCTCCGGTTCCGCCTCGGCTGGGACGGGCTCGAGGAGCAGCTGAGGTGGCGGCCGGAGAATCGCTCCTGGGATGTGCTTCAGTCCGAGCCCGCCCGCGCCGACTCCTGCGAGTCCTACAACCGCTGCGGCGGCTCCGCAATCTGCTCCGCCTCCGACGGCTCGTGCCGCTGCATGCCCGGCTTCGAGCCCGTCGACGACCGCTCCCGAGGCTGCCGGCGCCGGAGCCGCTTCAAGTGCGAGAGAAACGCCACGTCACCGTCGGAATCCACGGACGAGGACGGGTTCGAGCCGGTGAACGGAGTGAAGCCGCCGGACTTCGCGGAGTCTCTGCCGGCGCTGAGCGAAGAGAGGTGCGAGGAAGAGTGCCTCAAGAACTGCACGTGCACGGCGTACGCCTACGTGGCGGGCATCGGGTGCATGGTCTGGAGCGGCGAGCTTCTCGATGTCCAGCGCTTCGAGAGCGGCGGTCAGGTTCTGAATCTCCGACTGGCTCGCGCCGACCTCGTCTCCGGCGGCGGCGGAAGAGGAAGGGGGTTCGTCGCCTTGGTGACGACTCTCTCTCTCGCCGGAGCCGCCCTTCTCTGCTTGTTCGCGTGGCTGCTATGGAGGTTCAAGCTGAGGCCTCAAGGTGTGTTCCGTTGACCTTTGAGCATACATGTAATATAAATCTATTTCACTCATATGGAATTTCTGATAACTGTAGTTCTGCCGAATCCGGGTGCGTTGAAGCAAGGGGAAGCACCGGCCTCGGGCGCGCTGAAGAGCCAAGAATACTCGACGGATCTCTCGGGGTCGATCGACATGGCCAACTTCGACGGCTCGCAAGTCAACAAGTCGGAGCTGCCGATTTTCAGCTTCAATTTCGTGGCAACCTCCACGGACCACTTCTCCGAGGAAAACAAGCTCGGGGAAGGCGGCTTCGGGGATGTCTACAAGGTATACATTTTAGTTGACCTGGACTTGAAAGATTTTGAAAATGAATTTTAAAAAAGGAAAATGGATTTATTGGGTTATTATTGTATCAGGGGAGGCTTCCGGGGGGACAAGAAATAGCGGTGAAGAGGCTGTCGAGAAAATCGGGGCAAGGCGTTGAAGAGTTCAAGAACGAGATAATCCTCATCGCCAAATTGCAGCACCGGAATCTGGTTAGGCTCTTGGGCTGTTGCATCCAAGAAGAGGAAAAGATGTTGCTCTACGAGTTCATGCCCAACAAAAGCTTGGATTTCTTTCTCTTCGGTAAGTCACTTTTTTTTTCTTTCCCCACCATACCATCTTCTTCATATCTATCTGTCTATCGGAGTAGGAGGCGGTTTTTTAATCTTGTTGGTGCTATGAATTTCAGATTCGGAGAAGCAAGCCCTGCTAGACTGGGGAAAGCGTTTCAACATCATCGAAGGCGTCGCGAGAGGGCTTCTGTATCTCCACCGAGACTCGAGGCTTCGGATCATCCACCGAGATCTAAAGGCCAGCAATATTCTGCTGGACGAAGAGATGACCCCCAAGATCTCGGACTTTGGCATGGCTAGGATATTTGGTGGCAACCAGAACGAATTGAACACGAACCGAGTCGTCGGAACCTAGTAAGTTTACCAAGAAAAAAAAAAAAAAAAAACTTCATTGCATTCATAACACCAATCAAATCTGAATTAAACTGACGTTACATAACCCCTTGAATTTGCTAGCGGTTATATGTCGCCCGAGTATGCGATGGAGGGTCTGTTTTCGGTCAAATCGGACGTGTATAGTTTCGGGGTATTGCTTCTCGAGATAATCAGCGGCCGAAGAAACACCAGCTTTCGCAACACTGAATACTTGAGCCTCATCGGATATGTAAGTACATTAAGAGATAGTAACAATGTTTTTTTAAGGACTATAACCCCTAATCCGAACTGCCAAAAACCATTCATAGCTCACTGAATAATAAAATGAACACTCACAATCCTCGCTCAAACTCCAAAAGCTGTGGATAATTTTGAAGAAGTGGCTGAATGAGGTTTCTGTGATGGTTTATATTTCAGGCGTGGCATCTATACAACGAAGGAAAAACGATAGAATTATTGGATCCCTCGATCGCGGACACGTCAGTACGAGAGGACGTGTTGCGGTGCATACAAGTGGCGGTTTTGTGCGTTCAAGACTCGCCGCTGTACAGACCGACCATGGCATCGGTGGTGTTGATGTTGGAGAGCGAAAACTCGACTCTTCCTCTGCCAAGACAGCCCACATTCAACTCCATGAGGGGTCGCATCGATGTCGACCTCTTCTCGGGAGGCCAGGACGCTTCTTCGAGCGACATCACGGTTTCCATGGTAGATGGAAGGTAGTTTTTTTTTTTTTTTTTTTTTTTTTTTTAAGCTTGATTTTTATGTACATAAAGTTTATATTCTGGTAGAGGAAAGATTGTATTAACTGAGGATTTACAGAGTTACAAAGATGAGATTGTTTTTATTGGATTGGATTGGATTGGATACGGAAGGACATGTACAGATGCAAAAGTTTTTGTGTTCCGAATGTAACTGAGCTAGTTACTAATGGATTTGAGTGCGACAACGTGCTAAGACATCGATTATGTGCGTGAAATTTTTATCTTTATATTTTATTATTGTAGTTATAAATACAGTATCGGAAAGAGCAGTTTAACTTTGGTTATTGAAGTGAAGTCTTTCTAAAGTCGTTTCATATATTGGATTTGTGTCTGCGTAGAAAGATGTATTAATAATCTATGGCATACATTATACATATACAACCCACACACAATACACAAAAAAAAAAAAAAAATGTCATAGAGTGATAGAACCATGTTATTATTTTTGTTCTTACCTGATCAGCTCAGAATTTTATTTTTATTTTAATTTATATTTTAAGAGGAAGTTTTGTTGCACTTTCGTGTTTTAATTTTATATATATATATATATATATATATATATATATATATTGTATAATTTGTTATCGTAGCAGTTAGGGACTTTTTAACGAATGCACTGATATCCACTTTATATTTAAATAAATAAATACCTAATCCTTAGATTAATGTTAAAAGTAGACACTCTGTTCATATCCACGACGTCAGTACAGACCACAGACTGGTCAAGAAAAGAACAATAAAAGAAAGATAGAAGAAAAGGCATCCTTATGTATATGTTCAAATAACTAAATAATGGTCATATTTCATAATCTACAACTCATAAGAAATATCGCATTCATAGCATGACAATTAAGAAACGTAGACAATGGTCAAGTTGGATCACATCTAAGAATCTAATTATGAATTTGATATTACGTGTTATATAAAGTCTACCCATAGCACCACAATCAAGAAAAAGTAGACGATGGTCAACTTGGATTACATCGAAGAATCTCATTGTGTATTCAATTCCGTTTAATATATCGTGCCGTGCAATGATCAGCAATCCATTGAATTGAAATTGTGAACATTTATTTATTTATTTATTTTATGTGATGAAATTGTGAACATTTAGAAGGATAATATAAAATTACACCATTTATTGATGTCCACAGTTTAATCTTACTATTTAAAGGCTGGACTTTATTTTTACAACTTTTAGACGTATTAAATAATTGTTTGACAGGGAATTATCTGATAGGCATTTCGCTACATCAAACTGTTTTTTTTAATCTAAGACTCTTATCACGCATCTTATTTCGTGGCTTTAGCAATAATTTGCAGCATGTGTATTGTCTTTATGAAAATGGTGTTATTTTTTTATATTTGTATAAAGAAAAAGGTGTTATTGTCTGCGTGGTTTTAGCATTGTCAATACGATAAGTCAATGGCTAATGTAATGTTTGATCATGATGAGCTCGCTGGCAACATGTGTAATTGTAATCACAATTTAGTATATGTAGCTCATTCGGCAGTAGTACATTTACACAAGACTAATTTAGAAAAATAAAATCTCATTATCTATTCCAGTGATCTTGTTCTTAACTAATTGATTGAATCAAACAATTTAGTTCCTATCATAGTCTGTGAGTTTGTTTCTCTTTGTCAACATTTGTTTCTCTTTGTCAACATTTGTTTCACATCTCACTCAATTTTGTTGCATAGTTAGCTAGTTTGTAAATGCTAAGGTTGTTGTGGATTTCCTGTGTTATTAGATTGCTTGTACATTTTTCTTTTATGCTAAACTCATCTTCTTTGAAACTATACATGAAAGCTCTGCGATTCGTCGTATCGAAAATAAAAATATCTTATGCTATTTCTCTTCTATAAGACACATTGGAAAATCTCGGATCAGCGCAAAAAGAGTTCTAAAGCTACCGCGGTAGAGTTTGGTAAACTGAGATCATTAATCAGCAAGGGGAAAATTTTGTTGTAGTGACTTGAAATTCATGCACTGATTCTACTTAATTGGGAAATGCAAAGAGAATGTTTAATCTGCAGGTTTTGAGCCAAACTCCAATGATTTAATTGAGACATAGTATGAGTTCAGTAGACACACTTCACATTCAAAGCACTTGCTCTTTTGCGCTCGGGTAACATTGCAGTTGCTATGGACCGTTTCAACATAAGGAACAAGTAGAGATTATGCCGTAACTTACTTGGGCTGCAAGGTTCCATACGATATACGGATTTAGTAGATGCATTTTATATCTCTCCACCCCGACTCCTGCAAAGAGCGATTTATATTGAGCTTACACTATAAATAATCTCTTGAATGAGTCGATGAGTCCAAGCTTTCAGCTTTCAAATTGGTCGCACGTTTCACAGGGCACAAAATGTCTTTTAGTACCTTAAATACTACCAAAAACCATTAGGGTTATAGAGTTGAAGAGTTATTTCTGAACATTAGCGGCTTTAAGTCACCAGGGTAAACTATGGTCGGAGTTTCCTCAGAAATATCAGTCTTAATAGGACAGCCAATAATCCAAAAACCGGCTTTTGCTTTCCAATCGCAGAGTGCTTGTGTGCCCGGGGAATGAAAAGAAATTAAATCTCTAGTTGAAGTCCGGCTAATCATTCCAAAAGACACCTTCTCATAAACAAAAATATGAAAACATTACATCAGGGAAGAACAGCCAAATAGGCAAGGAATCACCTTCTCCGGTAGTCCACTCCAGATAAGGCTTTGGCCGCAAAAGCATGGGCTACGAGTCACTTAATTGGAGAATGCAAAATGAATGTCTCCAATCTGCAAGGACGTTTTTGAGCAGACTCAAGAGTATGAGCTCAGTAGATACACTTTCACTTTCAAAGCACTCGCTTGGGTAACATGACGCTGTTTCGTTAGGATTGCTGTAACTTACTTGGGCTACAAGCTTCCACATGATACAAGGGTTTAGTAGACGCATTTAATTTCTCTCCACCCCGACTCCTGTTAAAGAGAGATTTATATTGAGCTTACGCTAGAGATATTCTCTTGAATGAGTCGACAAGTCCGAGAATTCAGATTTTTGATTGGTCGCATGTTTCACGGGGCACAAAATGTCTTTGATACCTCAAATACTACTATTTATTTCAGATTACAGAGTCGAAGAGTTACTTCTGAAATTCAAGTTATTTGTGAACTTCAGCGGCTTTATGTCTCCAGGGTAAGCAATGGTTGGAGTTTCTCGTCGAGAACCCGAAAACCAGCGTTTGCTTTCCAATCGCAGAGTGCGTGTATGCTTGGGGAATGAAAAAAAAAAAAAAAAAAAACTAAATCTCTAGTTGAAGGGCGGTTAATCTTCCAAAAGAGACAATAAAATTATAGCAGTCGAGCATTTTTTTTTATTCCTACGTTTCTTTGATAGAAAAAAAAAATTACAATTTGTTTTTGTCTCGATTGTTGTGTATAAGCTTGAGTCACACGTCAAAGGTACAACAAATGATGTATCTATCAATTTCATAATGACATTAAATCAACAGACTAATGGTTAGCAGCATAATTTACTATATTTCCGTAATCAGCCTCTGTTAGCTGAGCTCTATATCTGTATTTGGTGTAGTACTAATCTTTGCAAAACCCGTAAAAGAAAAAAAAAAAAGAAAAACCTCACAAGCCGTCATTGGAGCGTAGCAAGACTCTGTTGAGCTCCTCGGCCAGGACTTTCAAGACGACGGGCTTGCGGATCAAGCCGTTCATTCCCATCTGGAGGCACCGCTCCCAGACGTGGTCCTCCGCGCTGGCCGTGACGGCTATTATCAGCGGCCACCTCTCGTTCCGGAACTTTCTGATCCTCAGCGAAACCTCGAACCCGTCCATCTCGGGCATGTGGATGTCGAGCAGGACGACCCGGTAGCAGTTCTCGGCGGTCGTGACGGCGCTCAGGCACTCGAACCCCGACGACACCGCCAGCACGTCGCAGCCCAGCTTCTCGAGAAGCTTCTTCGTCACCGTTCGGTTCACATCGTCGTCGTCCGCGAGCACGACTCGTAGGCCCCTGAAGCTCGGGTTCGACCTCGGTTGATCCATCAGGCTTCCCGGGAGATAGCTGTTTCTCCCGAACGAGGGACGGTTCTGAAACCGGAGAACCAGCGTCATGCTTTGCGGGAATCCCCACGCGTTCGCGGATATCCATATGTTGCCTTGCATCATCTGCACCGCCAAATTAGAATATCAGTAACGAAATTAAGGGCCAAAAAATATGTTCGACACTGAAGATTTTGTATATGTTAGCCCTAGTTTTCTCTATTATACTCGTGTACGCCAATGTTGTGTGTAGAGTGCAATAGAGAATTGTAATTATGACTCTTGATTTGGGTTACAGCGAAAACTGCAGCGGCAAAGTGAATGTAGCTCTCGGATTCAGAGTGAACCCATTATAAATTTGTATATTATCTGTTCTTTGTTGTTGATTGTGGGCTCACATCCTAGAAGAAAAAAAAACTCTTTGACAAATTTCTATGGTAGTAGTCAAAGAGATGTCTTGTCTTACATGAACGAGCCTTTTGCAAATGTCGAAGCTCATGGTTCCCTTGCCTTGGTCGCTGTTATGCCTCCGGGGAGCACCGAGACCCGCCACCTCGGGCAAAGAGCCTCCGATATCGAATTCGAACTTAACGGTCACGAAATCGTCGACCCTCCAGCCGCCAGACGCCGCATCGCTGCTCCCGCGCTCCAACGAGACGCGAAAGGAGGCGGCGCCTCCCCTGTCTCCGTCGCAGACGCTCAGAAGGTGGCCGGCCATGTGGAGGATGACCTGAAAAGCCCGCTTCTCATCTCCCACGACGTGGCTCGGGAGCGAGCTCTGGACCCGCGCCTCGAAGCCCAGCCCCGCGTACATGCACAGGCACTTGACCAGACACGTGGCCTCCTTCACAGTGGACCGGAGGTCGAAGGCCGCCACCCGGAAGGGGAAGCTCTTGTCGTCGTCGCCGGCGGCGGCGGAGATCTCCATGACGTCGTCGACGAGGGTGGAGAGGACGGCGCCGGCCTTGAGCATTGTGTCGACGACGACTCGCTGGTCGGGAACGAGGCCGGACTCCTCGCGGAGCATCGAGAGGAGGCCCGAGACGGAGTGCATGGGCCGCCTCATCCCGTGGCTCATCACCTTCTGGAACGTCACGCGGGCCCGGCTCGCGGTGGTGGCGCTCCTCCGCGCGGACTGGAGCTCGCGGTTCTGCTCCGCCAGCTTCTCGCGCATCGCCTGAGACTCCTCGAGGACCCCCGCGTGGGACAGGGCCACCGCCACCTGGTCCGCCACCGCCTCCACGATCTCCATCTCGTGCGGGCCCCACCGCCCCCCTTCCCCCTCCGCCAGCACCAGAATCGCGTGCCACCACGACTCCGGCGGGGTCGCGGCGCTCCCGCCCGCCTTGAAGTTGGAGACTTTCAGGATCGGCATCCGGATCGCCACCCCGGGCCCGCCCAGCGCCGACTCCGGCGAGACTCTCGCCGCCCCGTCGCGGGAGAGAACGTCCGCCACGTCCGGGTCGTCCACCGGGATGGATCTCCGTCCACCGCGGCGGGGTTTGAGCTCGTGGAAGAGGGTCATGGCGGTCCGGCGATCGTCCGGGAGCCAGACGGCGCAGTTTTGGAGCCCGAGCGCCTTCGAGAGCTCGACGAGAGTGGTGTAGAGGATTGTGTGCTTGTCGAGGGATTTCCGAATCTCGCGGGTGAGCATTCTGACGTGCCAGCTGGCTTCTTTCTGCCTCTTCATCATCCCGACCTCCTGGTCGAGCTCCATCACGTTCTGCCTCAGGAAAAGCTCTCTGACCTTGACTTTCAGGAGGAGAGGGATTAAGGTGAGGAGGGTTATAGCGGTGGCGCAGGAAACCAGGGCGGTGAGGAATTTGGCGACGGTGAGGGAGAGAACGAGGTGGAATGAGTGTGGGCCGTAGTAAGTCCAGGCGTTGAGGAGGTGGGTCAAGCCGCAGAGGACGATGAAGGCCACGAATTGGAGGAACACCCACTTGAAAGGGAGGCTCGAGAAGCTGATGAAGTACAGAAGCTCGACGGGGATCGAGAAATACGCCACGGCGATCAAGACGTCGCTCACCCTCTGGCACTCCATTATCGTCTCCAGCCTCCACATCCCTCCTCCTCCGCCGCCAGCGCCGTCTTCGTCGTCGCAGTTGCAGTGAGGGAAATCGCCGGAGCTCGCCGACAAGCGGAATAGCGCCAGAATCGCCAGCGCCGATAACAGCCACCGGAGAGACGGCGACGGAGCTCTCGCCATGTTGATGAGTCACCGATCCATTTTCGGGTTGTGGTCTTGTGGAGCGGAATTTGAAAAGCGGAAGAAATTTTTTTTTTTGGGGGGGTCGGTGTTGTTTTTTTTTTTTTTTTGAGGGAGGGTCGGTGTTGTTGTTGTTGTCGGGTTTGTTTTGTTTTGGATGGGTCTAATTAGAAAAAAGAAAAGAATGACTTTTTTTGTTGTAGATCTGGGTTTGATTGAGTTTTTAATCTTCTTAGAATTTTTGCTTTAAAACAACAAAACCTGATTCACTGTACCAAACTCAAATACCCCCAGAAGTGAGAACTGTATCAGTTAAAATGCACGTGAATACACGTGCTTGTCATGTTTGTTTTTACTTTTTTATTTATATAATTTATATAAAAAAAGAAAAGAAAACTCAGAAAAGATACTTTTCTAGTAATTAGCAGGGATATTAAATTAATTCTGAGCAAAAAAAATAAAAAGGGATACTCAATTAATAGGTGCCATGTTACTATTTGAACTTTTTTTTTTAGGAAATCCCCGTAAACAATGTGTTTTTTTTTTTTTTTTTTATCAAGATGACATGATATAGCAGTCCAAAATACAAGTAGCATTATTGACTAAAATTACATAATTTATAATAAATTCTAAAGGGTATATATTTCTGTATTCTCATGAAAGTTTGAACTCATAACCTCTTTGTCGAGACATGTGTGGTATTAACAATAGACCAAGCTAGTTGCAGAATGAATTGGGTTTTATTAGTATATATCTTTTTACTTGGTACGCGTTCAAGATATTATTCAATCAAGAAAGATTGCCACGCTTGGGGTGCATCAAACATTTTTTTTTTTTTTTTTTATATTTTAATCCCTTTCCATAAAAAAAGAGAGCTTATTTACATACCATTCAAGCATTTAAATACCATTTTGGATTGCGTTTAGATGGTGATGGTCCCGAAAATTAGAATATCGACGCATGATTAAAAAAATATATTTTATATTTACATAAAAATATGTATGCCTTTTCATTGGCATTTTTGGTGAGAACAATTATAATTTACAAGTCATATGTAAAAATGTAGTTTGAGTAATTTTATTTTGAAAATATTTATTGTTACTGCGATTTCTCGGATAACGTTTATGCAACACGTGTCAAGATGCGAGCTTGCAATGTGTCGTAATCTTGAGTTACAAGTGTCGAATTTCATATGGTTTTGAAAGGACCGCAATGGAAAGATGATATTCCGTAGTGTTACGACCGCGATGGAAACCCTAAAATATCGAGGTGGATGACGTGATTCGCCGTGCTCTTCTTTTTCCTTAGCTGAAAGAGAAAATACATATGGTGATATGTAATGAGATGTTCCTCTTATTTTGTGAAGAACATGAGAATTATATTTCTCAAGTTCTTTGACACTTATTGAGAGAGAATGTAATTTGATATAATATTAGTATTTGTTTGTGAAATAAAATATGAGAGAGATTGAGAGAACAAAAATAGATCATTCCTCTTTGTGTTTTGAGATGATAGAATTTCTCTTGAATATGAGAGAAAAAGTTGTTAAACTCGTTTCCTCTTTGTCTTCTTCATTGTGTTGTTCTTGTCGTAGTCTTCTTCTCTTTGTCCTCTTCGTTGTGCTCGTGGACGTGTCCTATCCTTGCTCTCTATTTGTCTTCTTCGGTGTCCTCGTCGGATTTGTCTCCTCCTTGTCTTCTCTTTTATCTTCCCTTTGTTTTCTTCGTTGTCCTCATCATACTTGTCTCTCCTCCTTGTCTTCTCTTTATCTTCCTTTCGTTTTAATCATTGTCATCATCATACTTTGTCTTCTCCTAATTAATGCTCCACGCCTGATTAACTAATTTTATATAAATAATACTCATGGAAAAATTATGTAAATGATACCCTACAATATAAATTAATTACTTTAAGCCCGTTAGTTTATTTTTTCTTTTTGAAGGACACCTTTGTTATCAGTGGAGATTGAACTCACGACTTCCACTTTGGAGGTGGTGTTGTTTTCGCGAATATCCCATACATAAAATAAAAAATTCACATGGATAACACATCATTGTTTTAGTGAAAATGATTATGAATAGTGGAGGTGGGTCTCACCTCTATTAGCATCCTATTTGTATTAGTATCATGAGATGATTATCAGTGTTTTAGACCATTTTCAACTCACACCAATTTGGTGTGAGAAGTGACATATTTGTTGTGAGAGCATGCCCGACCAATCCATTGGGCAGCCTAGGCCATTGCCTAGGGCCTCATAATATTTGGGGAAAAAAGGCTCAATTTTAAAGAAATTGCCGCAAGTACTACCATTTCATAATATTCCCACAAAAACCATAATAAAAAAATACTAGTTTAAGGAGGAGAGAGAATATTTTTTTATCCATTTGTACCCTCTTCTTTTTTTTCCTTGCTTTTTTTCTTTAGTCTCGTTTGTGTAAAAAAAAAATTGTTTTTTTCAAAGAAATTTGAGTTTGTTTGATGATTTGTTGACATATACATGTCAACAATTCACATATATATGTCAGCAAATGACAAGACTGGAAAGTCTGTTGATTTATTGATATAAATGTTAATAACCTATTACAATCTAATGGGTATTTTTATACTTTTCTTTTTGGATTATACAGATCTCTTTGCTTGTAACACTTTTTATAAATAGGGAAGTCATTTCATTTCGTAGTTATTTAAAAATCAACTCATTAAAACTTTGTATATGAGTATAATACAAAGTTCTCCAGTTTAAACACTTTTCTTCTTATTTTCTGAACCGTTTTCTCTTTCTTAGTCAAGTTTTCAAGCTGACTTAATTCATCAAATGAGCTAAGGTCACACGACTTAGTCAAGCAAAACTAAGGATGTGACATTATGCTACTAAACTGTCTCTTCAGAAAATCCCAAAGGCGATGTCCCTACCTAATGCAATATATTTTTTTAAAAAAAAATTGTGCATCACATTTTGGCTTTTAAGAATTCCCTTTTATAAAAATAATATGTTATATGTATATATAATATGTATGTATGTATGCACGAACGCGCCGTAGTGCCGTGCCCGACTCAAAAACTAGCATATATAATAATAATACGAGCTGCGAACGGTGTAGGGCTAGGAGCAAGGTTTTAAATTCCGGGGGAACCGGACGGGAACCGGTCCGGTTCCCCCTTTTTTGAAGTCCCCGGCACCGGAACCACCAAAATCGGAAGTTTCCGGTGATTCCGGGGGAACCGGACCGGGATCCGGGAAGGAATCCGGTCCTCACTTCCCGGTCCGGTTCAATTAAAAAAAAAAGAAAAAAAAAACCGGGTCCCGACCGGTGAGGAACGGATTGAGCTCGCCCAAAAATCGTCGCGACCTACACCAAAACTTCCCACTTCCCGACCGGATCCCACCGACCCGCCTAGTTCCCTATGCAACGAAGATCATTTCTGCCCAGATACCGCCGGTCTCTCGGCCAAGGCGCGCGGTGATGGCTCGGTGCTGGAGCTGTTGGCCGAGCACGGGTGAGGAAAAAGGAAGAGTGAAGGAGGTGAGGTTGATGATGGTTGGCCGGTGATGTGGAGTTGTTGTTGCTGTTTAAATTTTTTTTTTTTTTTTCTGTTCTTCTTTGATGCAGGTCGCGCGCGTGAGGGAGGAGAAGAACCGAGAAGAAGGAAAAAGAAAGAAGAAGAAGAAAAGAAAATAAGGAAAAAAAAATAAATTTTCCTTTTATATGAAATGAGAATTCCATATTTGCTCATGAAAATCTTCAATTCTCCACCGCTTGTAAACTGACCCCGAGCTCCACATTTTATTTCAACTAAGCCCAGAAAAACATTACAACCACGTCCTTGTCACAAAATTTTGTGACTAAAACCGTAACCGATCGAACTTTTAATTAAATGATTTGAATCGAGAATTTTCTCATTCGTTCTCGATTGATTCAAATTTATTTAAGGTTTCTCGGAATTCATTATCGTCCTTGATAATTTATTTTCTCAAATTAAATTCTGGAATATCTCATCGGAAAATAATTTCTTATTCGAGACGAACTCGATAAATCCTTCCTTTTTATTCCGAGATTTCTCCTTACCTTAATATATTTCAAATTAATTCGATAAACTCATTATTCCAAACCCAAAATGATGAAAATAATTCTTAGAAAATTAATTTACATAATTTTCTCGTCCTTTTGAAGTACTTAATTTACAACATTAAGCTTAAAATTTCGAGTCGCTACACACTTGGCCGCTGTACGACTATCACTTAGATATGTACTTTCGTGCATGTGCTCATTATATGACTTGATATGATTACTGTATGACCGTTGCATATGATCGCTATGAGTAGTCATTTCATTTATATCCTTTTTATGTTGAATTTGTTGAACTATAATATTTGATGGATTGCGTTGAACTTTATCATTTTGGTTTGTACAATTGAACTTACTTTTTGTTGTGTTTGTAATTTTATATTGTGTTGTAACATTCTACACTATTTTTAATTTTATGAATTTTATCTTACGTACTTTGTATGTTTTTTTGTATATTTCTTTTATGAATTCCCCTCGGTAAATACGGTATTTGACAGTATTCCTCTACGGTAACGGTAAGTTCAACGGTACCGGTTTCCTTTTTTTTTCTGCTTTCTCCGGTATTCTTTTACGGTATCAGGAATTACCAGTAAATTCGAAAGTTCGGAACGGTAAAGGTAACGGTATTTCGATCCTTGACTAGGAGAGTGTCATTTTTTTTATATAAGAAACCAAAACAATTATATTATGAGAATGATACAAACAATCACGTCTCTCTCACTGAATAACAAATTATATGCAGAACTCTTATCTGATTCTAGACAAGAAAGGTGATTCGGTCCAATGATTCTCGTCTTTATTTCTTTTTATATATATAACGAGAGCCCAACTGTAATCTGCTACTTTTACCTCTCTCTCTCTCTCTCTCTCTCTCTCTCTCTCTCAAATGGCTTCGCCGCCGCGCGCCGTGACGATCGTAGAAGAGAGCCGAGTATCTCCGCCACCGGGATCGGTCCAGGAGACTTCTCTCAGGCTGACTTTCTTCGATTTGTTGTGGTACAGGTGTTGCCCTATGCAGCGCCTCTACTTTTACAGATTCCCTCATTCGCTCCACCACTTCTCCGACACTGTTGTCCATTCTCTCAAAGGGTCTCTCTCCCTCGCCCTCCGCCGCTTCTTCCCCTTCGCCGGAAAATTCGTCTCTCCTCCGCCGCCGGATTGGCCCGTCCTCCTCTACTCCCCCGGAGACTCCGTTCCCTTCGTCGTCGCCAAGTCATCCACCGGAGACTTCGACGCGCTCTTCGCCGATCGACCGCGCGGCGTCCTGGAGCTCCACCCCTTCGTTCCCTCGCTTCCGCCGGCGATCATCTCCGACGGCGGCGCACGCTCAGCTCCGGTCATGGCGTTGCAGGTCACCTTCTTCCCCGGCTCCGGATTCATCCTCGGCGTCACTTTCTGCCACGTGGCAGCAGACGGTAAGTCGTTCCATCACTTCATGAAGCACTGGGCGTCCCTCAATAATCCCGCGGGAGATTCGGCGGTGGTTGAAAACTTAGTGCCGTTTTACGGCAGAGAGCTGATGAGAAGCGTCGATGAGCTCCAGACCACGGATTCGATGAAGGAATTATGGGACTGGGCCAAGAAACCAGAGATTCTGGATCTGGGCCGAGATGAGAGTCTGCAGAAGCAACTAGAGGGAAAAGTTCGGGCTACTTTCGTAATGGGCGAGGCCCAAATAGATAAACTGAAGAATTGGGTCAGTCATCGCAAAGACTTGGAATCCGCGTGTAACTCAGCATTTGTGGTGACGTGTGCGTTGGTATGGGCTTGCGTGGTCAAATCAGAGGCTACCACGTCATACGAAGACGAGAAGCCTTGCTTCCTTGTTTTCCTGGCGGACTGTAGAGAGCGATTAGGGATTCCGGTACCGAACGAGTACTTCGGAAATTGTCTGGCGTTTGTGACGGTTTCGGCGGCGAAAGGAGATCTGGTTGGGCCGGACGGGATTTCCACGGCGGTGAAAAGCATTGGAGAAAGAGTGAGGGCGTTTGGGAGTGACGGCGAGGTAATGGAAGGAGCCGAGACTTGGCTGAGAGATTTTTCGGAGCTAAGTCCGAAATACGACGTCGTGACAGTGGCGGGGTCGCCGAGGCTGGGCGTTTACGAGACGGACTTTGGGTGGGGAAGGCCAGCGAAGACGGAGTTGGTTCACACGGACGTTTCGGGTGCCATTTCTCTCTGTGATCGTAGCGATGGCCGGCCAGGGATTGAGCTTAGCTTGGTGCTCTCTGGACCCAAAATGAATCACTTCAGCGCCCTCTTCCAAGAAAGCTTCAACTCAATAGGGTAATACACATATGCCCTCCAGCCAGAGCCATCGTCCTCGTCGTCGTCGTCGCAGTTGCACTGAGGGAAATCGCCAATGAAAAAGTATACGCTTTTAAATACAATTTATATTTTATGCCCCTCTTGAAATAAAATTATGATTCCGCCATTATGGGTGTGTGTGTGAGTGTATATGCTCATCACTTGGCATTCAAAATTTATCGTAATTTAAGTAAAATGAAATTACCTATTCGCCGTGGAATGGAGAAGCCTTAGTGCCTTACTACCACGTTTATAATCGAAATGGCGAGCTTATTTATCTATCTTCTCAAAATTACAGTATTTGATCAAATTCAGATACAAATATAGTGGAGTTGGTCAATCTTGTCCCTATTTTTTTTTTATGCTATGTACGTATGCAACACATAACATACATCGGATTAGAGATGTTACTATTTGAACATTTTTTTTTTAAATTTTTTTTAGGGAATTTATTTGATTTATTATTAGGTACCGGAACGTAGTGTTCTCCTTGCCGCTCACTATCTCCAAAATGTAAACAAATGTGATTATCTCGAAAAAAATCATGCCCATTGCATACTCATATATATAGTCTATGAAGCATATATTTTCAAATGAATTTTATTCTTGTACAGTAATTTATATTTGGGACTTGGCTATTTTTGTGCTTACAATGTTCTAAGTTTTTTTTTTTTTAGACAACTTTGCTGCATTGGGATTGAACCACCGCTTCCACTGACGTGGAATTACCATTAGTCGGTAACGATGTTCTAAGTTCAACAACCTTTGAGTGTGTGTCAAATCCATTGTTTTTTGGAATATTCGCACCAACCCGAGATTCGATATATATGGGTTAATCTATTCATCTAATAAAATTTTATAGCTCACACGTGCCAGTACTTTTGTTTTAGTGGCCAAACATGTCAAATCGTGATAAGGAAGGAGGTGCACTCATTCATCTTTGACTGCTACCCAACTGCGTTTTGAATTTTCGTTTTAACATTGAAATATTACTACTTTACTAGCTACGGAAGTATAATTCAATAACATTTTGAAAAAATTATTTAGGAGGAGAAGACAACATTAAAACGGCGATGTTTTCGACGCTATCCTCAGAGTGATGGAGGTCCTTGAGGTTCGTTTCCATGAGCTTTTCATTACTATTATTTGGGAACTTTGGAACCACAGGAACAATGTCTTAGCCGGGAGACCTGCTTGGAGCCAGCCACAGCTAGTCCAGTGGACGGTGAGCTTCCTCGAGGAGTACACAGCAGCTACAGTAGGGGAGACTCCGATGAGCACGAGGGTGACTAAGACCCCCAGATGGACCCCCTAGAGACGGGACCCTCTCGATTAACGTCGACGCGGCTCTAGCTCGCGACTATGGAGGCTTCGGTGTCGGTTGTATAGTCCGAGACCACACGGGAGAGGTGATCGCCTCGCACACACTTTTCCTGACTAGGGGGTTCTCCCCCCAGTTTGCGGAAGCGTATGCTGTCCTCCATGACATAGAGCTAGTTCGCAGCGTCGGTGGCAGGAGAGCGGAGATCCAGTCTGACTGCTTGGGGGTGGTGAGGATGATCGATGAGGGCGTGACGCCGGCAACAGAGCTTGGGACGATATTGCACCGCATCTTCAGAGAGGTGAGGGAGCTCGAGGGTTTTCGCATTATGCATATCTCTCGTCTTTGTAATGTTGCAGCGCATAATCTTGCGCGCTACGCGGTTAAACATCACTCATCCTCCACCTGGCTGGGTTCAATCCCGCCTTGTTCGGAAGAGGCCATAAGAGCCGATGATCGCGAGTTGAGGTCCCGCAGTCCTGCCTTGTTCGGAAGAGGCCATAATAGCCGATGATCGCGAGTTGAGGTCCCGCACGGCCTCCTAGGGTCTTGTTGCTGGTTATTTGAGTTTTTTTCTGTTTACGTTACCGTTGGTTTATGTTTCTCTCTTATCTTTGTAACCACGGTTTTCCTTCGCCATACGTGAAGACTTTTATGATATTTCGTGGCACTGACCACCACGTTTCCTAAAAAAAAAAAAACAATTTTTTCCAATTTAATACTACGCATATAAAATTATAAATCATATTTCTTACAAATAAAGCACACAGTCCTTCGTGGCGGCACTAGCGAATCAAATGCTTTCACACTTACAACGCATTCACTCTTCAGAGACTTCAATGTCAAACAAAAAAAAAACAAACTTACTAGATTTCTTTCCTCGCCAAAAAAAAAAAAAAAAAAGAAATGACCCCAAAATTATACCCATTAGATCACGTCCTCGTCTCTAAATCAATCCAAGTACTATTACTATCATTCCTATGCCTTGCAACAGCAACTTCAGAAACGCCATTGATACTCCACAACATCACTCGATCACAATCTCTGTCTCACCCCAACACCCTAGTCTCTCCCGGCAACACCTTCGAGCTCGGCTTCTTCACGCCGAGTAACCGATCTTCGCACCGATACGTCGGCGTTTGGTACAGAGGAGTTCACCCAAGAACCGTCGTCTGGGTCGCCAATCGAGAAACCCCGCTCAACTTCACCGACTCCGGCGCTAGCCTGGCCGTCAATCCCGTCGGAGCCCTCGAGATCCTCGACGGAAACAGCCGTTCTGTCTGGTCCTCCTCCGAATCTCCGTCGAGAAGCCCCACCGTCGCGACGCTGCTGGAGAATGGGAACCTCGTCGTCTCCGACGCTTTGAGCGGAGTCCGGCGATGGCAGAGCTTCGATCACCCGGGGGACTCGTTCCTCCCGGGCTCCAGGCTCGGGTTCAACCTCAAGTCCGGTGAGAGCTTCTCGTTGCTTTCATGGCGGAGCGAGCCCGACCCGTCTCCCGGCGTGTTCGCGGTGGAGATTCAGCGGAAGAGACCGCCGGAGGTGGTGATCCGGTCGACGGAAAACGGGAAGCTCCGGTGGAGGAGCGGGCCATGGGACAAGACGAAGTACACGGGAGTCCCGGACATGGACACGTACTACGGGAGCCAATACGACGTGGTCGAAGACCTCTCGAAAGGAACGACTTACATGACTTTCAACGCCTACGAGACCTCCGACATTCGGTACTTCCACGTGTCACCCGAGGGGTTCATAAGGCTGATGGAGAAGAACGCCACGGAGGACGAGTTTCGGCTCAACTGGGAGGTTCCGATGAACCCGTGCGACATCTACGGATCGTGTGGACTGTACGGCGTTTGCAAGAACTACACGGCTCCGATGTGCGAGTGTCTGAAGGGCTTCGAGCCGCGGTCGGGTCACGACTGGCGGGCCGGGAATTGGAGCAATGGTTGCGTGAGGAAGAGTGAGCTGGCGTGTGATTGGAGCAATGGTTCAAGCTCGCCGGGGGAGAATGATGGGTTTTTGATGATCGGAGACGTGAAGCCGCCGGATTTCTATGAGTTTGTTGAGCTCGTGTATCCGAGCTCCGATCGTTGCAGGAGGGTTTGCCTCGGAAACTGCTCGTGCTTGGCTTACGCTCGGGTTGAGGGGATCGGGTGCTTAACTTGGTCTCGTGGCCTAGTCGATCTTCAGGGGTTTTCGTATGGAGGCGAGAAGATTTTCTATCGCGTTTCCCGTGATGAGCTCGGTGAGAAACTAATATGATTGATTTCGATGCTCATTTTGTTAAATTGCAGTTAAAAGTTGATGAGAGACTAATATAATTACCTTCAATGCGGATTTTGTTTAATTTCAGTTAAAATTTGGTGAGAGACTAATATGATTAATTTCGATGCGCATTTTTTTTTAAAACAATTAATCAGACCTTGTTGAGTCTCTGTCATTTTAATAGTTACTAACCTACTTTTTGTGGTGCATTGGTTCAAGATAAACTTAGAAGAATGGAGATCATTGTACCGAGCCTCGTAGCTGTTTTCGCGGCTTTGGGGATAATTGGCGCAGCGGTGATGGTTTTACACAAGCGCAGAGTTAGAAAAAGCAGTAAGTCAGTTTGATGTACGGACCAAGTTTATGTAACTAAATTGATTAACATGAGAGTTTGTCGAATAAAGAGCTAGAAAAAGACGTGGATGAGATCTCGGAGACAACGAAACTATTCGAAATGGCGGGGCCAAGTGAGTCGACGAGACACAGTCTCCGACTCTTGAAACAGAACAACCCAACCGAGCTTCCTGTCTTCGAATTCAGTGCGATTTTGGTCGCGACCAACCACTTCAGCCCAATGAACAAACTCGGACAAGGAGGGTTTGGTTCCGTATATAAGGTCATTATTATAACACAAGTAGTGAAACCATTATATACACGACCAGAGGGTTTGGTTTCGAATAAATTTGATTAAATTTTATTGAGCCATATATATTTTTTTTACAGGGAATAATGCCAGATGGGAAGCGAATGGCGGTGAAGAGACTGGCTAGCAGCTCGGGACAAGGAATCGTGGAGTTTGAGAACGAGATGGTACTGATCTCGAGACTACAACACCGAAATCTGGTCCGGCTTTTGGGTTACTGCGTCGAAAATGAAGAGAAACTACTCGTCTACGAGTACATGCCCAACAACAGCTTGGACCATTTCATCTTCGGTTAGTTAGTTTCGAGAAAGATTAAAAGAAAATGCCCTTTTTTTGGCTTGATTGATTGATCGATCGATGGATTGACCAGATTCAGGCAGAAGCGCAGAACTAGATTGGAATACTCGGATGAACATTATACTCGGCGTGTCTCGAGGCTTAGCGTATCTCCATCACGACTCGTGTTTGAGGGTGGTCCACAGAGATTTGAAGGCGAGCAACATTCTGTTGGACGAGAAAATGAACCCGAAGATATCGGATTTCGGGTTGGCTCGGATGTTCCAAGGAACCATGGATTTGACAAACACCCAGAGAGTCGTTGGAACACTGTGAGCACCTGAAACAAATGTATAGACAAATGACTCGTTAACGACGACAACGAGCTTTGATTAGTTAATAATCTCAATCTGTGATCTGCAGAGGCTATATGTCTCCAGAGTACGCAATAGCCGGCATTTTCTCCGAGAAATCGGATGCGTTCAGCTTCGGAGTCTTGTTGTTGGAGATTCTCAGCGGAACCAAAAACACGAGCTTCTATGATTACGAAGAACAACTCACTCTCATCCCTTACGTAAGCTCACAAAACTCTCTCTCGCTCCCCTCTCAAACTATAGCTGATTTGAATGAATAAAAAAAAAAAAAAACAGGCTTGGAAATTGTGGAGCGAAGACAAAGGACGAGACGTGGTTGACAAGGCACTAGAAGGGCTGTATTCCGTGGCGGAAGCGATGCGGTGTTTACACGTGGCACTACTTTGCGTTCAGGACAATGCGGTGGATCGGCCAACCATGAGAGATGTCGTTTTCATGCTCAGCAACGACACTGACCGTCCCAACCCAAAACATCCTCTCTTCAGCTTTCAGATCTCGAGAGGCTGCGACAATCGGAAATCAGGCGACAGTAATAATCATGAGAATCATAATACGTCGTCCAATGAAGTGACCACTTCATTGGTGGAAGGACGGTGAGTGAGTTGAGATATTCTCATTGGTGGAAGGACGGTGAGTGAGTTGAGATATTTGAGAAGAGTAATTGGACAAATTAGATTACGTAAGCGCAGCTATAAACGACTATGCCATACCATCTGAAAATAATCTCTTTTTCAATTTTTTTTTCCCGTTAAAGGAGATGATCAATATGATTTCACTAATTTAATATTCAGCAAGGGAGGAACATTGTACGTAAGTCAACTTACAAACCTTTACTATTTAACAATTCCCAATGATTTTGCTAAATTATCCTTTTTTATAGCATTAATGTTGACTAAAGTCCACGAGATAGTCCACGAGGTCCTAGCATTATCGATTGAGAGATTATTGCAGTGATTCAAATTATTACATCCTGGGAAATCAAATCGAAGGCTGATCTCAAGAATCGCCCTTACCACTAAACCAAGTCTTTGGAGTTAATTTAAGGACATAATTTAACATTTTTTTTAATTAATACGATTTTTAATTTTTTAATTATTACCCCTTGTTAGTGTAAAGAGTTAAACGGTGTGTCGTTTAACCTTTTCCCCAGTCGTTTTAGTCCTAGTCTAGTAAACTCTGTCGTAGTCCTGTATAGCAGTGGACTATAAATACTTGTAATCGTGTAATCCTCATTTCATATCAATGAGATCTTCTTCTTCTCAATTGACCCCAATCTCTCTCAAGATCTAACATGGTATCAGAGCTTCTTTCTTTCGACGCTTAATCGACGATCTTCGTCTTCTCCGATCGAGTCGTCCTCTGAATCTTCATCTACAACTGTATCGTCATGGAACAAAATGCAGCTCAAGCGTTTATCACCTTCACTCATCCGATTGCGTCGAAGCTCGACAGCAACAACTACATCGTGTGGCGAAAGCAAGTGCTAGCGACTATGCGTGGCTACAATCTGCAGAGATTTCTGCTACCAGAGGTTATTCCACCACCTGAATTCACTTCCGAGCGAAATCGGGAGATCGGATTAGTCAATCCAGCCTTTCTTGCTTGGGATCGTCAAGATCAGCTCATCATCTCATGGCTTATGGCTTCTATGAGCGATAGCCTTCTGTCACGGATGGTTTCCTGTGAAACAACAGCTCAGATCTGGAATACACTGAAAGTTTACTTTGCTTCGCAAGTGAGAGCCAAAGTTTCTCAGTTCAAGACACAGTTGAACTCGATGAGAAAAGGTTCACTCTCAATCAATGAGTACCTACTCAAAATCCGCAATCTCATCGATCTGCTTGCTATGGTTGGTGAGGAGTACAAAGCTGAAGATCATATCGAGGCAATTTTCAATGGACTACCTGAGGAATACGAAGGCTTCATCATGAGCATCGAAACCAGAGCACAGCCTCTCACAGTCGTGGAAATTGAATCTCTACTTCTCACGCAAGAGAATAGAATTGAGCGGAAAACTAAAGTCCTGAATCAAATCGACTCTCCTACAGCAAATGTTGCTCAGTACAACGCTAATTCCAACTGGAATCGAGGTCGTGGTTCAGGATTCAACCGTGGATCCTATTATAATGGAGCTCAAAGAGGTGGATTCTATTCTCAAAGAGGCGGTCAAGGTTTTCAACGCGGAGGATATGGCGCTCAAGCAACCTTCAGCACAAATCGAGGCTTCCACCTAGCTCCGGCTCGAGGTCGCGGTAATGGCTCGTTTGGACGAGGACGGGTACAATGCCAACTCTGTGGCAAGACATGCCATCTAGTCACATCTTGCTTCTACAGGTTTGATCAGAACTTCACCGGACCTGGTCAACTACAAGACAACACTGATGCTCAAGGTCATCTTGCTGAGTTTGGAGATGAAAACTTTGGAGACATTCAATACAATCTTGGCTCCGATGAATACTTTGAGCATTCACAGCCTGACTTCAATCCTTCAGCAATGCTAGCAACACCGTCCTCAGCTCAAGACTCAAATTGGTACCCTGACTCCGGCGCAACACACCACATCACCTCCGCTGAAGAGAACCTGGTGTCAAGGCAAGAGTTCACTGGCTCAGAGAAGGTCCTCCTCGGAAATGGTATGGGCCTCCCTATCTCACATATAGGTCAAACTAAGTTCAAATCTCCTAGTCAAACCTCTCTCATACTTGACAAACTCCTACATGTCCCTAGCATTACCAAAAATCTTCTCAGTGTGTCTAGATTTGCCTCCGATAACAACGTGTTTTTTGAATTTCACTCCTCCTTTTGTCTTGTGAAGGATCAGGTATCTAAGCTAGTGCTCATGCGTGGTTACCTTCACAATGGTCTCTATGTGTTTGATAAAAGTCAACTTCCCCTCAGGACAGAATCAAGCCTTCCAGTTGTGTCTCAAACTAGTCCAAGCCTAGGTAATTCAGCGAGTGCGTTTATTTCTAGTACAAAACTGTCTTGTAACAATGTTTTTGATATTTGGCATAAAAGACTTGCTCATCCTGCTGAAAGAATAGTAAAATCTGTACTTCACTCTTGTCAAATTCCTCATGTCAATACAACGTCAAATTCAAAGTCTGTGTGCACTGCCTGTTGCTTAGGGAAAATTCATAAAAATCCATTCCCAACGTCTGAGACTAGATACACAAAACCTTTACAACTCATACACACTGACCTGTGGGGCCCAGCACCATATCTTTATGCCAGTGGATACACCTATTACATACATTTCATTGATGCCTTCTCTCGATATACATGGCTGTATTTGTTGAGACAAAAATCAGAGGCACTCAACACGTTCAAGCTGTTTCAGAAACATGTGGAGTTGCAGCTTGGTCACAAAATACTGGCTGTGCAGTCGGACTGGGGATGAGAGTACAAACCATTCACTGGATTTCTTACCTCTCAAGGGATATGTCACCGGAACTCCTGTCCTCACACGCATCAGCAGAATGGTGTTGCAGAGCGCAAACACCAACAGGTGGTGGAAACAGGGCTAACGTTGCTTGCTCAGGCCTCCATGCCTCTGAAATTCTGGGATGAGGCTTTCAGGACTGCTGTCTATATCACAAATAGACTACCTACACCCACACTCAATATGGTGTCTCCCTTAGAAAAACTGTTTCAAGTCAAGCCAACCTACACTCAACTCAAGGTTTTTGGATGTGAGTGTTTCCCTAACTTGAGACCCTACAACAAACACAAACTAGATTTCAGGTCTAAACCGTGTCTCTTCTTGGGTTATAGCTTGAACCACAAAGGGTATAAGTGTCTAGATGAAACTGGAAGGGTGTTCATTTCTAGGGATGTAATTTTCAACGAGACATCTTTTCCCTATGTACAGCTTTTTCCCTCTCAGTCCGTCCCCACCCAGCCCCCTTCCCAAGTCTCACAAACACCGCTCCTTGTAATTCCCAACCCAACAGCGTCCTCGGCTAGTAGTTCGGCCAGCTCGACCAGCTCGGCCAGCTCGACCAGCTCGGCCAGCTCGGCCAGCTCGACCAGCTCGGCCAGCTCGGCCAGCTCGACCAGCTCGACCAGCCCGGCCAGCTCGACCAGCCCGGCCAGCTCGACTAGTTCGGCTTCTTCCTCAACTCAATCCATCTCTCACTCTCCTATCCCCATCTATGGACCACATACCTCGTCCCCCTCCTCTCACCCCGATCCTGCTTCTCTTGCGTCTCTCTCCCCTCAACCACCTCCACCAGCACCCACACCTGCTACAACTGACCTTATTGGCGCTGCTTCCTCTCACCCAATGGTCACTCGCAGCAAGAGTGGGATTTTTAAGCCCAGGATTTTTCTTGCCTCTAAAGAGCCTGACTCGGTCACTGAGGCTCTATCCTCAGAAGCGTGGAAACAGGCAATGACAGACGAATACCTTGCGCTACTGAGAAACAAGACGTGGAGTTTGGTTCCACTCCCTGCGAACAGACAAGCCATCGGGAGCAAGTGGGTTTTTAAGTTGAAACACAACTCTGATGGTACGTTGCATAGGCACAAAGCCCGTCTTGTGGCAAAGGGATTTAAGCAGATCGCAGGTTTCGATTATCATGAGACGTTTAGCCCGGTGGTCAAACAAACCACCATTCGTGTAGTTCTCACGTTGGCACTGGCTCGAGGCTGGGCTATTCGTCAGTTGGATGTAAATAACGCCTTTTTGAATGGCGATTTACATGAAGAGGTCTATCTTCAACAGCCTGAGGGATTCACGGACAATACCTCTCCGAACCTGGTTTGCCGTCTCCATAAGTCTCTATATGGCCTGAAACAAGCGCCTCGCGCTTGGTTTGACAAACTTCACGCTGTGCTTCTCACTGAAGGGTTTCACTTGGCCAAAACTGATCAGTTGCTGTTTGTAAAGGTCACTCCCACTCTCACTCAGTTTGTACTGGTCTATGTCGACGATATCCTCCTCGTTAGTAGCTGCTCGACTCAGCTTGAAGCTTTTGTTTACCGCCTCAACTCTCATTTTCCCCTTAAGGACTTAGGCGACTTGGATTATTTTCTCGGCATCCAAGTCCACCATCTTGAGTCTGGGCTCCTTTTGTCGCAGAAGAAATATGCCATGGACCTCTTAACTCGTGTCAAGATGCACAATGCTAAAGGAATAGCGTCTCCAATGGCATCTGGCACCAAGCTATGTAGGTGTGGCAGTGATGAGTTTGAATCTCCGTCATTATATCGGAGTGTCGTGGGTGCGCTTCAGTATCTTACGATCACGCGCCCTGAGTTGGCTTTTGCGGTCAATAAAGTGTGCCAATTCATGCAGTGTCCTTTGTCCTCGCACTGGAAGGCTGTTAAGCGTATCCTCCGCTATGTTGCTGGTTCTATGGATTTTGGCCTCCACGTTAAGCGTCAAGATGTGTCCAGTCTCTTGCTGAGTGGTTTTAGTGATGCTGATTGGGCTTCAGACTGTGATGATCGCAAGTCCACGTCCGGGTTTTGTGTCTTCCTTGGCGCTAACCTAGTTGCTTGGTCATCACGCAAGCAACACACCATCTCCCGTTCGTCGACTGAGGCTGAGTTTCGCAGCTTAGCCAGTCTCGTCTCGGAGACGACCTGGATTCAGTCTCTCCTCACTGAGCTCGGCCACACCTGTCAGCGTCGTCCTGTGTTGTGGTGCGACAATCTCAGTACGGTTCAGATTGCTGCCAATCCAGTTCTCCATGCTCGGACTAAGCATATTGAGATTGATCTCTACTTCGTTCGTGAGAAGGTCCTTCACCGCTTGCTTGACGTCCGCCATGTTCCCGCCTCTGATCAGGCCGCAGATGTTCTCACCAAACCAATCTCAAGTCTGCAGTTCCCTGACTTGCGCTCCAAGCTTCGCGTCGAGTCTCTCTCCACGCTCGGCTTGCGGGGGGCTGTTAGTGTAAAGAGTTAAACGGTGTGTCGTTTAACCTTTTCCCCAATCGTTTTAGTCCTAGTCTAGTAAACTCTGTCGTAGCCCTGTATAGCAGTGGACTATAAATACTTGTAATCGTGTAATCCTCATTTCATATCAATGAGATCTTCTTCTTCTCAATCGACCCCAATCTCTCTCAAGATCTAACACCCCTTAATGAAAAAACATAAATATTAAGTAACGAAATAACCTAATAAAAAACTAGTGGCATAAACTACAGCAAATGACCCCCAAACATCTAGTTTGAGTTACACTATCTCTTGCCTGTGAGGACCCTCAAGCATCTAGTTTGAGTGGCACTACTCCTGCCTGTGAGTACATAGGTTCAATCCTCCGAGACAACGATTTGTCTCTATTATTTAATATTTACAAGATTTCTTTGTAATTTGAGCTTAAATGGTCAAAGTAGTCAAATATACGAGTCGTATGAATGAAAAAAATTGTAAAAAAAAAAGCATTCTATTGAGCACACAACCTCACGTAGATTACAAAAACTAAATTATCTTAGTTATCTCGTTTAAAAACGTTTTTAAACGAGATAACTAAGATAACTAATGAACAGTTTTTTTTTTCTTGTTATTTATAGTTTCATATTTTCATTTAATTTTTTCTTAGTATTTTACCATTTCATTTAAAATAACGGCAAAATTAGAGCATCACTATCGTCTTCAAATTGGGTATTTATGGAATTTATGAGCGGAGAGAGGGCTGAGCTTCCAATCCGCGGTGCTGCTAAGTCAAGGAATCCAATCCAACAACAGCTTATCCCCTACAGCAACAAACGACTGCTCTAATTAAAAAGGAAATAAAAACGACTAAAAATTTAAAAATTTGGGTAGAAACTAGAAAAACAACCAAATATATACCCAATATCTGTTTCCTTCGCCGACCACGCGGTAATCGTGCTCCTCCACGTCCAATTTAATTCGACGTAAATAATAATAGTACATGCACGAAAAGACTAAATCATTGTCCTTTGCGGCGGTACCAACGTATCAAACACTCCTAATTCAATACACCGCATGGATATCGGTCTTTTAAAGTTCGAAGTTGAAACAAACAAAACACAGAGTTACTTCTTTCTTAGATCACAGCAAAAAAAATGAACCTAAAACGAGAACCTTTGGATCATGGCTTCTTCTTCTTCTTCTACTACGTAATAGCGTCCAAATCCATTCTAATACTAATATCATTCCCATTACTTTGGCTTCCCTCAGCCAATCAGTGCAATGCAACGCCACTGATACTCCACAACATCACTCGATCACAGCCCTTGTCTCACCCCAACACCTTAGTCTCTCCAGGCAACACCTTCGAGCTCGGCTTCTTCACGCCGAGTAACAGATCTTCGCGCCGATACGTCGGCGTTTGGTACAGAGGAGTTCACCCCAGAACCGTCATCTGGGTCGCCAACCGAGAAACCCCGCTCAACTTCACCGACTCCGCCGCTAGCCTGGCCATCAGTCCCGTCGGAGCCCTCGAGATCCTCGACGGAAACAACCGCTCAGTCTGGTCCTCCTCCGAATCTCCGTCGAGAAGCACCACCGTCGCGACGCTGCTGGAGAATGGGAACCTCGTCATCTCCGACGCTTTGACCGGAGTCCGGCGATGGCAGAGCTTCGATCACCCGGGGGACTCGTTCCTCCCGGGCTCCAGGCTCGGGTTCAACCTCAAGTCCGGTGAGAGATTCTCGCTGCGGTCGTGGCGGAGCGACTCCGACCCGTCTCCCGGCGGCTTCGCGGTGGAGATTCTTCGGGAGAGGCCGCCGGAGGTGGTGATCCGGTCGACGGAAAACGGGAAGCTCCGGTGGAGGAGCGGGCCGTGGGACAAGACGAAGTACACGGGAGTCCCGGAGATGGAAACCTACTACGAGTGCCAGTGCGGGTTGGTCGAGGACGCCGAGAAGGGAACGACTTACATGACGTTCACCCCGGCCTCCATAATCCGATACTTCTACGTGTCTCCCCGAGGAATCATAAGGCTGATGGAGAAGAACGCCACCGAGGACGAGTTTCGGCTCAATTGGGAGATTCCGACGAACCCGTGCGATCTCTACGGAGCGTGCGGTGCGTACGGCGTGTGCAGAAACTACACGACCCCGATGTGCGAGTGTCTGAAGGGCTTCGAGCCGCGGTCGGGTCACGACTGGCGAGCCGGGAATTGGACCGGAGGTTGCGCGAGGAAGAATGAGCTGGCTTGTGACCGGAGCAATGGGTCGAGCTCGCCGGAGGACGACGTGTTTTTGGTGATCCGAGATGTTAAGCCGCCGGATTTCTACGAGTTTGTCGAGCTAGGATATCCGAGCGCTGATCATTGCCAGAGGGTTTGTCTCGGAAACTGCTCTTGCTTAGCTTATGCTCACGTCGAGGGGATCGGGTGCTTGGTTTGGTCCCGTGGCCTCATCGATCTTCAGGGATTCTCGTACGGAGGCGAGAAGATTTTTTATCGCGTCTCTCGCAAAGAACTCGGTGAGACTAATAAGGTTTATTTCGATGCGGATTTTTGTTATTACGAATCAAGAATTCCATCTCGAAACTAATTAGCAATGTGAGATCATTAAGATGACCTATCAACATGGTTGCTATTAGGCTTGAATAGCCCCCGATCCATTATACTTAACACCTACATTTTTTTTTTTGCAATGTTTTCAGATGGACTTAGAAGAATGGAGATTATGCTGAGCATTGTAACTTTTTCATCGGCTTTAGGTATATACAGTACAATCGTGCTCATTCTACACAAGCGCAGAGTTAAACGAAGTGGTAGGTACTAAAATGTACTTGTCCTGTTTCTTCATGTGGAATGAATGAACTATTATTAGGTACTTAGTTTGACGTCACTACTATATTAATGGGAGTTTTTATTGAAGATCGAGAAAACGATGTAGACGAGATCTGGGAGACGACGAAACTGTTCGAGATGGGCGAGCCAAGTGAGTCGATGAGACACAGTCTCCAACTTCTGAAACAGAACAACCCGACCGAGCTTCCTCTTTTCGACTTTGGTGCCATTTTGGTTGCGACTAACCACTTCAGCCCGACCTACAAACTCGGTCAAGGAGGGTTTGGTTCTGTCTACAAGGTTAAAATTTACATGTAGTTAAGTCGTTACTACGATAAATTTAGTTAAAAAGTTTTTTAAGCATACATTTTTTGCAGGGAATAATGTCGGATGGGAAACGAATAGCGGTGAAGAGATTGGCTAGCAGCTCGGGACAAGGAATAAGGGAGTTCGAGAACGAGATGGTATTGATCTCAAGACTACAGCACCGAAATCTGGTCCGGCTCTTTGGTTACTGCATAGAAAACGAAGAGAAATTGCTCGTCTACGAGTACATGCCCAACAACAGCTTGGATCATTTCATCTTCAGTTAGTTAGCATTGTGAAAAAAAATATAGACATAAAATTCTTCTGCAGAAAATATTATTTATGATTTTTTTTTATGGATTGATCATATTCAGGCAGAAGTGCGGAACTAGATTGGAGTACTCGGATGAACATTATACTCGGTGTGTCTCGAGGCTTAGCGTATCTCCATCGCGACTCGTGTTTGAGAGTGGTCCACCGAGTTTTGAAGGCGAGCAACATTCTGTTGGACGAGAAAATGAACCCGAAGATATCGGACTTCGGGTTGGCTCGGATGTTCCAAGGAACCATGGATTTGACAAACACCCAGAGAGGCGTTGGAACACTGTGAGTAACAATAACAACAATAATAACAACAAGCTTTGAAGTAATTAATAACCAAGTTTTGATCTACTGCAGAGGCTACATGTCTCCAGAGTATGCCATAGCCGGCGTTTTCTCGGAGAAATCAGACGTGTTCAGCTTCGGAGTCTTATTGTTGGAGATTCTCAGCGGAACCAAAAATACAAGCTTCTATGATTACGAAGATCAACTCACTCTCATCCCTTACGTTAGTTCATTACACTCTCTCTAAAACTCAAGCTAATTCATTTGTTAAAAAAAAAAAAAAAAAAACCCAGCTCAGGCTAATTCAAATAAAGGAATTCACACAGGCCTGGAAATTGTGGAGCGAAGACAAAGGACGAGACGTGGTTGACAAGGCACTAGACGGGCTGTATTCCGTGGCGGAAGCGATGCGGTGTTTACACGTGGCACTACTTTGTGTCCAGGACAATGCGGTGGATCGGCCAATTATGACAGATGTCGTTTTCATGCTCAGCAACGACACTGACCGTCCCAACCCAAAACATCCTCTCTTCAGCTTCAACATATCGAGAGGCTGCGACAATCGCAAATCAGGCGAGAGTAATAATAATACGTTGTCCAATGAATTGACCACTTCCTTGGTTGAAGGACGCTGAGTGAGATGAGATTTGAGAAGAAGAGTAATTTTGCAATTAGGTGTAGATATGATGTAATACGTAAGCAGAGTTATAAATGACTGCCATTTTATTTTAAAGAAAAAAAGGAGATCATCTATTTGAAAGGTAATGAGCAATTCTGGGTACCACATTCATGTTAGTTGGATTTACTGAATTTGATCCCAAATCTCATGTTAAATTTCACAAATGTCACGTGAAGATGGCGATTCCTTGCACATCTAAAAATTTCACACATTTCGTATGTTTTTATATTTTTTTTTTAATAATTTTGCTGTTTAAATGAAACCGTAAATAACTAAAGAAAAGTTAAATAAAACCGTAAACAATAAAAGAAAAAAAAGTAGTAAATTATATTGTAAACAACAAAAGGATTTTTGTTTTTTTCGTGAACATGAAGTATTCTCGATCTAAAACGAGTTATTTACATAATAAGAATAAGAAGCAAAATATTCACGAAAACATTTTTTAAAACGAGATAATTTGAGTAATTTCCACTAGGGATGGCAATTTGACCCGTTACCCGCGTTCCGGCCCGTTACCCGATTTATTCGGGTCGGGTAATACCCGTTCTTTTTGGGTAAACGGGTAAATGGGTAATACCCGTTAAGATTTTAACGGGTCCGGGTACGGGTAACGGAATAGTCATCCCGTACCCGGTTACCCGGGACCCGACCCGTTAACTTTTAAATATTTAAAAATATAATAAATTTTTATATGTTGCAATGAAGATGACCAAATTTACAATGAAGATGATCAATTTGCAATGAAGACTTTTTTTGTATTTTTTATTTATTTATTTTGAATTTTAATGTTCTTTATATTGTAGTAGCACTTTGATATTTTTCACCTAAATTTTATTATTTTTAAACTTTGTATTGTTAATGGATTTTTATTTTATAAATGGGTAAACGGGTAAGCGGGTCTACCCGACCCGCTACCCTTTTTTTAAACCGGGTAAACGGGTAACGGGTCCAATATTTTTAACCCGCTTACCCGGCGGGTATCCCCGTTACCCGGCCCGTCTCAAAATCCGGGTAAACGGGTCCGGGTAACGGGTAAAAAATTATAACGGGTACGGGTAACGGAATAGGTGTGCCCAGCTTTACCCGTACCCGTTGCCATCCCTAATTTCCACTGCATCACTTGAGTTAAGGCATTGTCAATTTGCCATTTGGCAATAATATAAACATGTTTTTGTCTGTATGGCCCATTAATTCGCATATGGGCTCCTTTACGTCAATTATAAGCGAATTATTAAAAAAAATCTATATATAATTACAAAACAAATAATTATTTATAACAACCAATGTGCCAAAACATGTTACATAATAGCTATCAGTTAAATAAACAGTTGATTGGTTTATATTGTATAAATTCATTAGGTGGAAGCTGTATCTATGCATAAACTAAACGTGTTAGATGCGTCAAAGTACATTACAAAGTCTCTAAATGCCTCAAAATAGGTCAATTAACTTCGAGCTTGTGAATCTCATTTGAAACCAATAGTCTTACCAAAATCGACACGAGGGCATAAAAAAAATAGACTAGAGAATGTGTTTCGTCTTGAGCTTAGAAATACGTGATAGTGTGTATAAAAGACACTTATCAAGAACTCGGATGTGTGTGCCGAGCTTGGATTTGGATGTCTTCAGTCCGGAGCAACCAACAGAGGACATAATCAAAATATGAATTAATTTTGCGGAAAAATATGATGATTCAAATTGAGCCATTTAAACCACTTCACACGATCTAGATCGAGAAGGACACGCGTCACGAACTGGGTTGGAGAAGGCTATTTCAATGATGACGTGTCTTTCACACTACACACGCAAATAGGATGAGAATTCACGAGTTATAAGTAAAGGCTCAGACCTTTAAAACGAACTTAAAGTTCATATATTGCATTCTAATTTATTTATTTTGTATTTTAAGCTTCGAAGCTCGATTCCTGTGTATTGTTCCATTGTTCTGTAACAAAATCGCACTTCTTTTCCATTTGATGTTATCCTATTTTCAAATACTTATTTATGCTTATTTGACTGTTATCATAAACTGTGAGTGCCTTTGTTAAAGATATTCAAATCGGGTTTTTAATTTGAGAAGTTCAAGATTGTTTGAGATATGAATTTTCTGTTAGCAATATTACAATAAGTATTGTGCGGAAAAATAAAGAAAATTTTGAAAAGTTCGAGATTGTTTGAGATATGGATTTTCTGTTAGCAATATTTTTTTGAAATTTTTTGTTAAATATATTCAAATCGGTTTTTATTTTAAAAAAGTTCGAGATATGAATTTTTTTGTTAGCAATATTACGAATAATATTGTGCACGAAAATGAAGAAAATTTGCAAAATAATAAATTAAATAATTAATTTTAGAAAACTTAAAAACAAACAATAATATAATGGATAAACAATACAAGAGAGAAAAAAATAAACCGGATAAGCCTTAATCGGCATGGAAATAGAAAAGAAAAAGCGTCGAGGCCCGTTGGACAGTTTCCTTGAAGCTTTTTATCGCCCTCTACAAGTGTTCGATTACGTGAGCAAAAACCTCTCAGGATAACGATAACTAGACGAGCTTAGCACCACTTAGCTAAACTACAACGAACTAGAATCAAGTTGCCAAAAAATACCACCGGACTACAAAGAATTAAAACAAACTCGATTTTTGGAGGAGAGGAAGAGAAAAAGACTTGCTTCGATGTTTGTGTCTTCAAATGTGAGATGGACACTGTCTTTTATAGGCATTTCCATGAACGGCTTTGGACAAAACTGTTAGCTCACTAATGCTCCCTAAAGGCCCCTTAATGTTTTTAAAATCAAAACCGTTTTGACATTAAAAACTCGGTTACAAAACCATTCAGCCTTTAACACGAGCTATTAAGGCTCGGTTACAATTTAATTATCATTGCACAGTTACAACACCAAGTAATTAGAAGATTTTATTTTATTTGTTTAAAAATAAATAATAAAATCTGAAAGGAAAAAATACCACTGGACTACGCAACCAGACGGCGGCCCGAGTCCAACTCGGCTCGGCACAACATGACCGTGGCGGCGCATGGTGGACTTGGGCTTCCCTAAACCCTTGGCTTCTACAAAACTAAGTCATCATTGGGAACTCAAATAATTTTGAACAAATTAGCTATACAAACTCAGGCATTTGTCTATTCTCATTTCATGTGTAACTCTAGTAAAAGCACTATCAACCAACACTTTCATTATTCCTTCACAATTATTGGTATTTTTCAACATACTTTGAACATCAATTTTTCATACAACTAATGTCTGATTTTGACAAATAAATATTCGATGTTATACCTCTCACTACGAGGATTACGAATATGCTTGAATTATTCAATTTTGATGTGTGAACCCAACTCAATCATTAGCCACAAATCAGCCAAACACAGAGTCTTAAATACTCTTTAATAGTTTTATTCCAACATTTTTCATGTTAACATCTCTCGCTCCGCATAAACATTGATCGATTGGACTTAGAGAAACTAAAGACTAGAAAGCATAAATTTTTTTTTTTTAAGCAACTTTGCTGCAGTGGGGGATTGAACCTACGACCTCCACACAGGAGGTGGTGTAGAATTACCACTAGGCTATCCTAGGTACCACAGAAAGCATAGGGATTGCAGATTGTGTATATTTCTATATTATTCATTTTATACTTCTCAAATGTCATTAAAATAAAGAGTGCCGCATCTTAATTATCTTTTCGTCTATGGCTAGTGATGGAGCCACATGACGATCCGGGAGGGGCAAATATCCCTCCTGATTTTTTTTTGAAAATTATAATTTTAAAACTAATTTTTATTTTATTTTTTTATATTAATTTTCATATTTTTAGCCTAAAAAATTTGATCTCCTTTCAAACTTCACAAGGCGGCTAGTTTGGGACTTAGTTTCACTTAATGAATCACGCTCTGTAGGATTAATTATATGATTTTTTTAAATTTATCATTCCTGAATTTTGTTTTTTTTAATTGAACCCCTGTTTGCAATTTCTAGAGTGTCTATGCCTTACCTAATCTCCATGAAAATGAAGGGTATATCTCCGGGTACATGGAATGATGGAACACTTATAATTAAATATTTAGCAAAGATTGCAAAATTTGTATGGAAGTCAACTCAAGTTCGATAAGCTTGGAGCGGTATTTTCAGTCTTGAATCCAATTCGTTATATATGTGTGTGTGTGAATATTTTTAATTTGATCTAAGATGATGAACATTTAAACATAAATTACAATTAATAACCTTCACACTAAAACATACAGACTTTTTACATTTAGTAGAAATTGAACACTCGTTATTTATTTGATTAATCCAATAAAATTTCTCCGCTCTTATGGTAGGCGGGTCAAACCGTAACATGAGTGCATAAAATGTTTGAAAATTACTTTCTAATCTTTACAAATAGATTGACGATGGTGCATATTTTTTTTTTTCTGACCAACGCAAGACAAATTTGTTAAATACGTGCTTATGAAGATGAAGTGTGTGATGTGGAGACACCATCCCTGACCCTGTAATCCAAGGAACAATTACTTTGAGTTTTTCAAAGTCCAATATTTCTTTTAATCATATTAGTTTTTTGTTATTATTTATTATTACCTACTCGTCCTGATATTTTCGCGCGCTGACTAGAAAGTTTAATATTAAAATAATGTTCCACCAGCTTTCCTAACGACAACCCATTTGCTCATATCCGTAGGTACACACATTGAGAGATTACTAAGGAAAAATAAAATATCACGCTATTACAATTTTATATCAGTTTTAGACGAAAATTCGCAGCATGACATCAGCAGATTATAACATTATTAATAAAAAAAACATTTCATCACCGCGAAATTCAATTGCCTGAATAATTCAAAGTTCTTATTGTTTGTATACAAGATTAATTAAACTACTCAGAATAGATAACCCTCTGACGAAATATTGCTAAATTAATACAGTTTTTTTTAATATCTGCTTTCTGGTTATGCTACGAGACGTTTGGTTAAAGCTGAGAAATTTAAATGGCCGGAATCACAAAACACATAGTTCGTTGTATTGAGTTAATTTTCACAACATTCCTTCTTCTTTCCTCGCTTCCCTCAAAGCACTGCTATGAAATCCACAACATCACACAATCCCAATCCTTATATCAAGGAAACACCCTCGTATCTCCGAGCCGTACCTTTGAATTAGGATTCTTCACTCCTAACAAATCTTCGAACCACTATGTCGGAATTTGGTACACCGGAGTTTCGCCCCGAACCGTCGTCTGGGTCGCCAACAGAGAAAACCCGCTCAGACCCGCCGACTCTCCGGCGATCCTCACCATCAATAGCCGCGGAAACCTCGAGATCCTAGACAGAGCCAACGGCTCGGTCTGGTCAACGAATGCCACGTCATCGTCGAACAACAGCTCGGCCGTGGTGGCAGTCCTGTCGGACGCCGGTAACTTGGCTCTCAAGCAAGGTTCCTCCGCGACCAATCTGTGGCAGAGCTTCGACAGCCAAGGGGACACGCTTTTGCCCGGCTCCAAGCTCGGGTTCGACACCGAGACCAACGCGACCTACGTGCTGACATCATGGCGGAGCGAGAGCGACCCTTCCCCGGGAGAGTTCGTCGCCGAAATCGCTGCAAAGCTTCCGCCGGAGGCTTACGTGTGGGCCCGGAACGGGTCGGAGCTCCGGTGGAGGAGCGGGCCGTGGGACAAGTCCAAGTTCACGGGAATACCCGACATGGACACGGACTACAGAAACGACTTCAACCTCGTGGAGAATCCGGAGGACGGGACGACGTATTTACAGTTTAGCCCCTACCAAGAGTCCATAACAAACTTGTTCTTGTCCCCGGACGGTTTCTTGAGGCTGAAGCTATTGGGCGAGGACGGAGTGCTTTACTATTACTGGGAGGCACCGCAGAGCAATTGCAGCTTCTACGGTGCCTGCGGGCCGAACGGTGTGTGCGACGATCGGAAAAACCCGATCTGCCGATGCCTCAAGGGTTTCGTGCCAATGGACAGAGCGAACCGGACGCGTGGCTGCGTGAGAAGAAAGGAAACGCTCTGCGAAAGAAACACTACTTCGGGGAAGAGGGACGGGTTCGGTATTATCGACGATGTGAAGGTACCGGACTTTTACGAGTACGTGGAGATCGATTCTGTGGGCTGTCACAAGTCGTGCCTTGAGAATTGTTCGTGCGTGGCTTACGCGTATGTTGAGGGAATAGGGTGTTTGGTGTGGTCAAGTGGACTGGTTGACGTTAGAGTTTTTTCTATCAGAGGTGGGATTAGACTTTTCTTCCGACTCGCGCACGAGGAGTTAGGTGAGAATTTTGGATTCTGTATTTACTCTGGTTGCTTGCTGTGTACGTTAGTAATTGGGATGTTGTTTTCAGCTGATGGAGATAAAACGGTCAAGATCACAGCCAGCCTTGCAGCCATTTTTACCGCTGCCATTATTGGTATCACAGCGTTCCATTTGCACAGACGCAGAGCTAGAAAAAGAGGTAACTATGCTAGGCTCGGACTCATAATCTCTCTGTCATACATTCTAAAGATAAAGTAGTGTTAATATAAAATGATCTGGAAACTACAAAATATGTGTTATAGAAATCATCACAACTTTAATCTTATTGCAACAACAAAAAATTAATGTTGTATGAACCAACTGTGATAAACTCTATGAGGCTGGGAGGAGGATTGAATTCGACACTCTTTAACTTTTTTCATGTTTTACAAGACGGAACTTGGTTTAATTGGTGAGAAAATGAAACATTGCAGAACAAATAATCAAACCAAGTGCGCATGGTGATCCGTTTGAGCCAACCGATGTTACGACAAGCACTTTTCAAGTTCAGGAGCAGCAAGATGTGACCGATATTCCCGTGATCGACTTTGCCACCATTTTAGCCGTGACAAATAGCTTCAGCCACACAAACAAACTCGGACAAGGAGGGTTTGGCTCTGTTTACAAGGTTAATAGATTGTTCTTTTATTTATTTTATAAACAAATAATGGTCATGACAAAAAATTAAAAGATGTATGAAAATTTGCAGGGAACAATGGCTAATGGGAATGAGATTGCCGTAAAGAGACTCTCCAGCAACTCGGGACAAGGCGTAGAAGAGTTTAAGAATGAGATCTCATTAATCGCCAAGCTCCAACACAGAAACCTTGTTAAGCTTTACGGTTATTGCGTTGAAGACGATGAGAAACTACTTGTCTACGAGTACATGCCTAACAAAAGCCTGGATCGGTTTATTTTCGGTTAGTTTCAAATAACGAAATGCACACTTCACCGTTGCTTTTACACACGCATTACTTGTGAATCAACATTCTACACAATAATGAAATGACCAGATCCAACAAGAGGCACACAACTCAACTGGGCTTCGAGATGGAACATTGTGCAGGGCATTGCAAGAGGTCTTGTTTATCTCCATCGCGACTCGTGTCTAAGAGTAATCCATAGGGATTTGAAGGTCAGCAATATTCTCCTAGACGAGAAGATGAACCCAAAAATATCGGATTTCGGCTTGGCGCGAATATTCCAAGGAACAATGGACTTAACAAACACTCAAAGGGTGGTTGGAACACTGTAAGCACCAAAATATCTCAGCCTGCCAATATAAGAAACAATGAGAATTAAATTCATTTAAATTTTTATGCTTCAGAGGCTACATGTCTCCAGAGTATGCAATGGGCGGGATTTTCTCGGAAAAATCCGATGTGTTTAGCTTCGGGGTCTTAATTTTGGAGATAGTTAGCGGCAAGAAGAACACTACATTCCCATATCTATACCAACAGCTGAGCCTCATCACTTATGTGAGTCTTAATTAATCTTGATCTCATACTGCTCGGAATTTCTTGTACTGACAAGCGTGAGCTACAAAATTTCAGGCATGGGAATTACGGAGCGAGAACAAGGAATTGGAATTAGTAGACGAGGCGTTAGCCGAGTCTCGCTCTGAGCTGGAAGTAAAACGATGCATACACATTGGACTTTTGTGCGTCCAAGACCACGCTGTCGATAGACCAACCATGCCTGAAGTTGTCCAGATGCTTAGCAGCGAAATAAGCCTTCCTCAGCCGAGCGAACCCATGTTTGCTCTACAAAGCACACCTAGATTTGATTCTCAGTCGCAGAGCGGTACTGTTAATCAGGCCAGTATGTCATTAGTTGAACCCCGTTGACCCAAATGATCTATCATTTTTGCATTGAATTGGTTACATGTTTTTTCTTTGTTGTGATACAGATAGAGGAACAATTTTTAAGTCTACTCGGTAATCTGATGCAAGATGTCACATAGGATATTGTTAGAAACTGTGTGACAAGTTGCAATGGATAACAAATAGTGAAAATATATAATAATGCATAAAAATAAATAACACGAGAATTAAAATAAAGAGGAAGCTAAATAACCTTGTGAACAAGAACAGCACGATATATATATATATATATATATATATATATATATATATATATATATATATATATATTTTATTAATTACTTTTCAAACCTTATATGTGCACTAAATGAAAAACGGAGGCAGACCTTGGAACACCTCGTCTATTCCAAACCAACCCTTAAGAAGAAATAGTAAAATAACATGGTACCAGTACGTTATTTAAGGGTGTGCAAAAAATCCAAAAAATCGTAAATCAGACCGGACCACCGGTTTTTGAAATGGTCGGTTCGTTTTAATTCAGATTTTGTTTAATCTGGTTTGGTCCAATTTTTTAGGCCGGTCTAAAAATCGTCCAGGGTCTGATTTGAAAAAAATTAGACCGCGGTTTAGATTGGACTGAACCGGTCTTAACTTTTTAAGATTTGTTTTTTTATTTTTTTTATAAATAATTCTAAGATATTTGAATGAACTAATTTAAGTTGGACATCTTGATTAATATATACTTATGTCAATTGATATTTAATTTTTTAATTCATTTTTCTGTTCTCTCATTCAATTCGTACAAAAAAAAAAAAAAACTTAAAATGGTCCAGACCTGACTGGACCAATCTAAAACAATTTGGTCCGGTTTATTTTATTTTCTTAAATGGTCCGGTTAAATTTTCAAACCTCTAGTCCGGTCCGGTTTGGACACTGATTTTAGACTGGATAAGGACTGTGCACCAGTATGTGTCCAAAGGCTGAGCTACTTTGGGGTCCAACGCCCCTCAAGTTTTAAAAATTATAATTTTTACTCTAAATCTTTTATAAGTTTTATAATTTTAGCCCAAATTTATATATATTTTTTAAAAAATTTGCCTTTTTTTTTCCTTTCAAATTTGACCTCCGTCATTGGAATTCCAAGCTTAATTCGCCACTATGGGTCTCCCCATCACACTTATCGTAGGGGCAAACTGTATAATGACGGGTAAGCTGAGAGGTATTCAGAAACAAATAAACAAATTTTTTTCCATCTGATTTCGTGCTATATAGAAACACTCAATCCGATAAATATAATTCAATCAGATAAATGTAGATTGCTCCGTATAATTCTCTTTCAGTTGGAAAATTGTGTGTTTATTGATATTAAAGAGAATTTAATATCAAGTTATTTGCTAATTTGTGGTTAATTTTTTAGTGGGGTCCACTCATCGAAACTGAAATGTTTTGACTTATTTTTATTCCTCATTACGAGAGGTATAAAAATATCCTCGTTACGAGAGCTATAAGATCGGTTATTTATTTGCCAAAACTGGATGTAAGATGAATGAGAAATTGTTGTTTAAAGTGTGTTGAAAAACATCATTAATTTTGACTTTTTACCATGTTAAAGTGAACTTATGAGCTGATTATTCCATGCACCAATGCTGAACGTTTTTAACATTTGTAACAACATTAATTTTTAACACACTTTGATTGCCTTGATATGCCTTAAAACCGAACTTATTATGCAACGGTTTGGCCAAACATGAACCTACATAAAGCTGGTTGTTATTCTCATTTGATAGAGAGAAAAAAAGCCAAGACAATGGCTGAAAGGCAGAAGCCAAACAGACAAAATATCTCTAACTTTCCCCTCAATTTTCTCGCGGTGGTGATAGTTTTCTGGCACATGTTCAAGTTCTCTGGAGTTGAACACTGTGATACTTTGTTCATCTCTATTGTTACATTAATTGGCGATTTAATGTTTGTAAAATAATTATAGAGTCGTGGAATATATTCTCGGATAGCATCGGGTTTTGTTACAATTATTGTTCGCAAGTGTCGCACTTTTTGTTCTAATAGTTTCGTACAACAGTCTCGGTCCATTAACTTTTGGGCTTCTCTATTCCGACTTGAAGAAGGATTTCAGTGTGGATTGATGATATAATGGGCTGATGCTCCTAATCTTACTTCAAGATTCGTTTTGACCTAATTTTCTCTATAAATAGATCATAACCATACCGTCTTCACTCACGCCTTTTGAGAGATTTATTTGATTGATTAGTTGAGTTTAGAACGAGTTGTGCTCAAGCTTTTAAGGTGTCTCTGCCTTGTTGCCTATATTCAGGTGATTGTATTAGAAGCACGAGATTAAGTTTCTCCATTGAAATTTTCGGGAAACACGTTTAGAATTCTCGGGAGAGATATTTTGTGAGAATCGAGGAGATTTCAAGCTTAGGGGGAGTCTAAGTTGCTGTTGAAGAGGATAGACGTAGACTAGATAGCTAGCGATGGAGTCGTTAAGTGTAAATCCTTATTGTACCATGTTATCATAGTAAATTGCTTTCCATCGGACAAAGGCCCTCCAAACGTAGGCACGATTTGTCGAACGGGGTTACCCACTCTAGGCTTTTATAAGATTGTAATCTGTCTGACACTTGATTTGTACATCTCCCTGTTGATATATGTCTGGATCATGGTGGGGCTCAACTTGAACAGGTTGTCATTCTTGAGTTGTTTCTTCTAGTTGAAGCTCCACCTCCATAGGATCATGGGTGGTTTGTTCTTGAAGAGAGAAAGAATCCTTGACTGACTATTTCCTGTTCTGAAAGTCTTGTTCATTGAACACCACATCCTTTCTGATGATACACTTCCTTTGACCTGGTTCTGTGCACCACATATTGTATCCTTTGACTCCATCTGGATAGCCAACAAAGATGCATTTGATGGCTCTAGGATCAAGCTTTCTCTGTTTCACATGAGCATATGCAGTACATCCAAAAGCTCTTAACTTAGAGTAGTAAGTTTTATGGCTAGACTAGATTCTCATAGGTGTTTTCAATTCTATAGTAGTAGAGGGACATCTATTTATGAGATAACAAGTTGTTTTCATAACCTCAGCCTAGAAAGAATGAGAGAGTTTAGCATAAGACAGCATACACCTTACTCTCTCCAAAATTGTTCTATTGAACCTTTCTACAAGGCCATTTTGCAGAGGTCTGTGTACCATTGTGTGATGTCTCTGAATTCCTTCATTCTTGTAAAAATCATTGAACATATCTGCACAATACTCAAGACCATTGTCAGTTCTCAATTTCTTCCTTTCTTCCAGTCTGGGTTTCAATAGCACATTTCCAGGTTTTGAAAATATCGAAAGCCTCTGACTTGTACTTGAGAATATAAACCCATACTCTTCTTGAAAAATCATCTATGATTGACATATAATATATGCTGCTACCATGTGAGACCACACTTGAATGACCCCATAGATCAGAGTGCACATAGTCCAGAATGCCCTCAATTCTGTGAACAGCTTTGTTGAACTTAGCCCTGGATGACTTCCCATAAACACAATCTTCACAACATTGTAGTTTTCCCAATCTTTGATCACCAAAACAGTCTTTCTTGTCCAGTTCTGACATCCCTTGTTCAATGACATGTCCAAACCTTAGATGCCATAGCTTAGCAAGATTTTCCCAGTTGATCACATTCACACTACCCACAACAATAGTGCCAATCAAGAAATACAAGCAATTTCTTCTAAAACCTTTCATTACTGTCTCAGATTTCCATTTTATCAGGATGTGACCATTGCAAGAATTAAAGCTATAACCAAGATCTTCTAGAGTCCTAAATTTCTTTTGAGATTTGGTATATATCTGACCTTGGTTAAAATTCTGTCAATGCCATCAAACATTTTGATATGTATGTTACCTGATCCCATGACTCTACAGGCCTTGTCATTTCCAAGCAAAATTGAGCCACCATCTTTAAGCTTTAGATCTTCAAACTATGACTTGTGAGGTGACATATGTTATTTGCATCCACTGTCAAGAAGCCAAACCTTGTTTGGATCTTGATCAGTGATGTTGAGAGCTTCAGCGCTTTCATAGCCGTCTTGAGCAATGGCTGCATTTACGTGTTTCTTAGGCTTCTCGAAGGTCTTGTCCTTATCTGGACAATCTTTCTTCATGTGTCCCTCCTTGTGGCAGTGATAACATTTATAAGTGAATTCCTTTTGATCTCGGCCTTGGAATCTTTGGAATCACCATTCTTGAATTTGAAGCGATTCTTCGATTGAGATTTTGAATTTCGCTTGCTTTTGTGTGGACATTCAACCCTTCTAATGTGGATCGCTTTTCCGATCTTGATTCCAGATCTTTTGCTTTCATGGCGATCTGAACCTCTTCTAGGGTTAGGGATTCTTTGGTGAACTTCATGGCTTCGACGAGATTGGCGAAGGATTTCGGTAGCGCGTTGAGGAGAAGCACGTCTTGATCTTCGTCGTCGATGTTTACATCAATATTCTCAAGATCAAGAATGATCTTTGTTGAAATCATCGAGGCCTTCGCTGAGTGGTTTATCCTCTTAGATTTTGAATCCATAGAGTCTTCCTTAAAGGAGAATTCTGTTGGAGAGAGATTTAGTCATGTAAGGCGACTCAAGTATTGACCAAATTCCAGCAGCTGTCTTCTCCCTTTGAGACTTCTCGCATCACTTTATCGCCGAGATGGAGAATTAGGGTGATGTACGCCATTTCGAGGACGTCGGACTTCTCAGACGCTGACATTGCTGCAGGTAAGCCCTTCTCACCCTCCAATGCCTTTGGTATCTTCATCTGAACAAGAATGGCTCTCTATAATCGTTTTGATCTCTCTAAACAAGTTTCTCTAAAGCACTTTCTCTCTCTCTCTCTCTCTCTCTCTCTACAAAGTAAGTATGAACTGAAAGAATGAACATTGAACATGAAATACTAAGCCTAGTTCTATTTAAAGACCAGAACTCGGATTTCTTGCTGTCCACGTCATGAAGATCCAACGGTCGAATTCTGCATTGTCAGAATGAATCCGACTTTCTGCAACATTTCAATTACTGATTTCTGTTCCAGCGTGTCATTTGAGCTTCTTCACGTGTCACTCCATGATAAGATCATTTAACAACACATGTCTATATGATTTTTATATTAGTTTCGTTCATTGTTTATTTATATAATTATTTATGTAATTTGTCTTATTATTTCCGCTTATCATTGGTAATATGGTTAACACTTTCTTTTTTATTCTCATCGATATTGGACAAGATCCGTAGAGAGAGAATAAGATATTACTATATTAGTGCATATTAAAGGAATATCCAGTCCCTTGTTCATTCCTCATTGGGATTGCATCTCTTTATAGTACACAATAATTGGACGCAGTGGCTGAAGGCTTCAACTCTATTCTCACTGGTGTCGTCGTTTACATGAGCTTCTATACTTTGCGCTTATGAAGCCTATATGAGTCTTAGTATTGTTCACGCTCGATAGTACTTTATTTTTGTTCATACAAGTCCCCATTTCTCGTGTCTCCTCTTTGTAACCTATTTTCGTCGACTCTGGCTCTTATTATTCCCCTTTCCTCTTGGGAGGCTGATTAGTTCTATTGACCACTCTTATGGGAAGCCGATGATCAAACCCTAGGAAAAACTCAAACCAACGTTAAATTTAGTTTGAAAAGTGACATATTTGGTGCGAGATTGCTTCAACCACAGTAAATTTGGTGTAAATAAATAATTAATTCACACCAAATTTAGTATGAGATTATTCATCTATACTAAATTTGGTGTAACACAATTTTTAACAGCAAATTCACCCTCCAATACAATTAATTTAAAGAAAATTATCAAATAAGCCACCGAAAGTCTAAGAATACTTTTTGTAAAATTTTTGTAAATAGCCACCTAAACTTATTTACGGCACTCAAAAAGACAAAAATAGCCAAAAACATTCCCGCCTATTTTGGGGTTTTTTTTTTTTTTTTTTTTTTTTTTTTGTCTTTTTTAGTGCCGTAAATAAGTTGAGGTGACTATTTATAAAACATTAACAAAATGTTAGCTATTATACAAAACGCTACAAGTCAAATGGCTATATAGCTAAAAGACAAATTAATTTATTATTTTGATCTTAATTTAAATAAGAATTTGGTAACTAACTAGACCACCTTAAACTCAAGGTTTGGGATTTAGCCCACGTTTGGAGAGTTTTAGAAAAATAGCCAATTATATTATGTGGCACTAGAGGCAATAGGTTAAAATTCCATATTTGTCCTTAAATAAATATAACGTTTTTTTTTTCTAGATTCATCACTTTCTTTTTCTTGTTTTTTAATTCGTCACTTTCTCTCTCCTACTTTTTTTCAAACATTTTTTTTTCATCAAAACTTCAAAAATCCATATCTATCTCATACGAACTCGAAATTGAGTGATTCCGAATCCTACATATTCGCGGCGCCGAGATCTTCAAAAATAGACTCATTGCGTTTGATGAAAAATTATGTTTAATGCATCATATTTACGTTTTCATTTATTTCCAGATGATTTCCAAAAAATTTCAGTTATTTTCATGTCTAAGACAATAACGTGATTTTTCTACATTTATGGCATTAAACATGATTTTTCATCAAACACAATGGATCTATTTTTTAAGATCTCGGCGTCACGAATCCGTAGGATTTGGAATCACTCAATTTCGAGTTCATATGAGGTAGATATGGTTTTGTACTGTTTTTATGAAAAAAATGTAGGAATATAAGTAGAAGAGAGAAAGTGACGAATTTATTAATAAATAAATGAAAATCAGACTTTATTTATTCTTTTTTTTTTCTTATAAGCCTGTTTGGCTGCATTCCTAAAGTTGGCAAACATTGACTAAAATAAAAAAAAAAGGAGGTTTACTTTTGGCCATATTTCTAGAACGCGCTTTAAATAATTTATATAAAAAATACATATCATCAATTAAAAAAGAGAGTAAATCAGATAACATAATAAAATACATAACATTAATTAAGCACAATACATACCAAATTAATTTTTTC